>NC_056664.1:75927730-76570230 GCF_018350195.1 Panthera tigris | reverse complement strand
GTGTTCCCCTTTCTCCACATCCTTGCCAACATCTGTTGTTTCCTGAGTTGTTCATTTTAGCCATTCTGACAGGTGTGCTGTGTTATTTCATTGTGGTTTTGATTTGTATTTCCCTGATGGTGAGCAGTTCTGAGCATCTTTTCATGTGTCTGCTGGCCATCTGGATGTCTTCTTTGGGAAAGTATCTATTTATGTCTTCTGCCCATTTCTTCACTAGATTATTTGTTTTTTGGGTGTTGAGTTTGGTAAGTTCTTTAAAGATTTTGGATACTAACCCTTTATTCAATAAGTCATTTGCAAATATCTTCTTCCATTCTGTAGGCTACCTTTTAATTTTGTTGATTGCTTCCTTTGCTGTGCAGAAGGTTTTTATCTTGAGGAGGTCTCAGTAGTTCATTTTTGCATTTATTTCCCTTGCCTCCGGACACGTGTCTAGTAAGAAGTTGCTGTGACTGAGGTCAAAGAAGTTCCTGCCTGTTTTCTCCTCTAGGATTTTCCTGTCATAAATTTAGGTCTTTTAGCCATTTTGATTTCATTTTAGTGTATGGTGTAACAAAGTGGTCCAGTTTCATTCTTTTGCTTGTTGCTGTCCAGTTTTCCCAACACCATTTGCTGCAGACTGTCTTTTTTCCATCAGAAAACTTTCTTGGTGATAGAAGGGATGCATCTTTATCTTTTTGAGGACTAGCCCTTTGAGTAGCATTGTTGCTGGTCTCACTGCTGCTACTCTTGCCCATTTGTACACACACCCCTTCTTTCTTTAGAAGCCAATTATTATTTTTAAACCATTAATTGTATCATGTTACCCCCAACTTAAAACTTTCCAAAGCCTTCCCATGCCAAAAGAATAAAATCTAAAATCCCTTACTGAATTTGCCAGACCTGGCCAAATACTCCAGCCAAATTCTTTCCCATCTTTGGGCCTTTGGGCCCTCTTCCTGGAATTCTCAGCTCCTATATCAGTGTCATCATTTAGGTCTTAGCTCAAATGAATGGTGGTATGGTGGATATTGTAAGTGATTTTATCCCCCCAGCTTTTTTTTTTTTTCACTTTTAGGAATTACAGAACCTGGGGGCACCTGGGTGGCTCAGTTCATTAAGCCTCCAACTTTGGCCTAGGTCATGACCTCATGGTTCATGGGTTTGAGCCCTATGTCAGGCTCTGTGCTGACAACTCAGAGTCTGGAGCCTACTTTGGATTCTATGTCTCTCTCTCTGTCCCTCCTCCACTCACACTCTGTGTCTCTTTCTCAAAATAAATATATAAACATCTAAAAAAATTTTTAAAAAAAGGAATTACAGAACCAAACATATGGTCCCCTTCTTGCAGTTGGACAGAACTGTATGCTATATAGTACTGTGTGTTATGCACTGAATATGTCTCCCCAAAATTCACATATTGAAGTCCTAAGCCCCAGTACCCCATTACAAAATACATTAATGTATTTAAGATAAGATCTCACAATAGATAATTAAGTTAAAAGGTCATCAGGATGGATCCTAATCCAATCTGACTGGTGTCCTTACAAGAAGAGGAGATTAAAACACAAACGTAAGAGAACATGTGAATACATGAGGAGAAGATGACAATATACAAGCCAAGGAGAGAGGCCTCAGAAGAAATCAACTCTGCTGGTACCTTGATCTCCAGTCTCAAGCCTCCAGAATTGTTAAAAAAATATATATTTATTTTTGTTGTTTAAGCCACCCAATCTGTGATATCTTGTTATGGCAGTCCTAGTAACTAATACATCATGTATTATCTAACATCTCCCCTTAATTTGAGTATTCAATCCTAATTTTTCTTCTCCTAGGATATTTTATTTATTTTTCTTTTCTGTGTGTGCTTAAGTAGTTACCTCAGACCCACTTTGGAATCCATACCCTTAGGTATGAGTCTAATAATGCTCTCTTCAAAAGTGAGATTAAGAATAATTTGCCATCACTAGTTCTTAATGAATCCTCTTCAATCTCGATTAACACTGCTTTCTTTCCTAAGTGGTTGTATGCCAAATAAGTAATGATCTACTCAAGAAAGTTGCCAGAGGGCTCAGTCAGTTAAGCACCCAGCTTCGGCTCAGGTCATGATCTCACGGTTCATGGGTTAGAGCCCCATGCCAGGCTCTGCGTTGACAGTCCAGAGCCTGGAGCCTGCTTCAGATTCTGTGTCTTCCTCTCTCTCTGCCCCTTCCCTGCTCATGTTCATTCTCTTTCTCTCTCTCCCTCTCTCTCTCTCAAAAATAAACATTAAAAAAAAAAATGTTGCCAGAGATCAACAGCAGGTTGGTGGGGGGAGGCAGGTAGGAAGCATCTAAAGAGTCCAGAACATGGAATGTGGAATTGACATTAATATCAAGGACTTGAAGTGTGACTTTTGGAATCTGGGCACTGCTTTTAACAAAATTGACCAAAGACATTATTTGACATAGCCAGCTATATATTTAAATGAGTATATACTATATGCTAATCACATGGTTATTTCACTTCTCACTGCAATCCTATGAGGTAAATACTAATATCTCTAGTGTAGACGTAAGGAAATTGAGGCACTGAAGAGGATCAGTAGCTTCTCTAAGTTCACACAACTAGCAAGTGATAGATCCTGTTTTAATAACTAGCAGTCTGCCCTATGACCCAGCAATTGCACTACTAGGTATTTATCCAAGGGATACAGGTATGCTGTTTTGAAGGGACACATGCACCCCCATGTTTATAGCAGCACTATCAACAATAGCCAAAGTATGGAAAGAGCCCAAATGTCCATCGAAAATGTGATACACACACACACACACACACACACACACACACACACAATGGAGTATTACTTGGCAATCAGAAAGAATGAAATCTTGCCACTTGCAACTATGTGGATGGAACTAGGGGGTATTATGCTAAGAGAAATTAGTCAGAGAAAGACAAATATCATATGAATTCACTCATATGAGGACTTTAAGAAAAAAAACAGATGAACATAAGGGAAGGGAAACAAGAATAATATAGAAACAGGGAGGGGGACAAAACATAAAAGACTCATAAATATGGAGAACAAACAGAGGGCTACTGGAGAGGTTGTGGGAGGGGGGATGGGCTAAATGGGTAAGGGGCATTAAGGAATCTACTTCTGAAATCATTGTTGCACTATATGCTAACTAATTTGGATGTAAATTAAAAAAATAAAATTAAAAAAAAATTTCCTTCTAATTCGGGAACTTTTAACCAGAAGTTTGATTTAATTCAACAACTATTTAGCATCTACTATTTTACTGTGATTCCTTTGTTAGGAAAATAAGTAAATCAGAAACTCACTTCCCCTCCCAAAAAATAAAATAAAATAACTAGCAGTCTGATTGCAGAGCCCATGTTTTGGCCGCTAGATTATACTACAGATGACAGAGTACACAGTCAGTTGACTACTATGAGCAACTACTATGTCTAAAACACTGCCCTGGAGGTACTGAACAGGACATATTTCTGCCTTCAAAGAGCTCTTGGTCTTGCTAGGCAAAGCCAATAGGTATGCAAATAACTGAATTACAATATTGTATGATTGAATAATGAAAAAAAGAAGTTCAAGTTTCAGAAGTATTAGAATGAAAGAAATGATTCAGTTCTAGGGACAGTTTTCCAGAGGAGTTAACGTGTGATCTGGGTTTTGAGAGAAGAGCTGCTAAAATAAGTAAGGAAGTTCTAAGCAGAATGCATGACCTGTAAAAACAGTATGGTTAGTCTAAGGAACAATTATATACTGTAGTCTGATATTACTGGAGATAAAGTGAGAGGGAGGAGACCGGAAAGGTAGCTGTGCATATTGGCATTATGCTTCCCATGGGTGTCCTATACATTTCACGTTTACCCAATTTTCATCATAACTTCTATTTTTTTTTTTTTATCATCTCATTTGGGCAAATGGTTTGCTTTACCCACCTGGGGCTACAGATGATTTCCTTCATTTCCTTGGATTCAATGAATCTCCTTATTGCCTGACTAGATTCTATATATTTCTTTTATATTTTCTTTATGTGGTATCAATTCTATAGCTATTTAACTGACAGGCTAGGAAAGACAGATATGAACAGGTAATTACTCTTCAGTGAAATAGGGCAATCTTAGAGGTATGTCCCTGGCACTGTGATACCAAGAATCAACATGTGTTCTACTCCATTTCATAGGAGGCAACAAAACTGAGTTTTGAAGGATTATCAGGTATTCCAAGCAGAGGACAAGCACAGCTTGTATGAGAAACATGAACTAGTTTAACCAGAGTGTAAAATGTACCAAGAGAAATGATGAAAAACTGAGCCTGACCATATAAGCAAATACCCAAAAAGGAGGGTTATGGTTTCCAAACCAAGGAGTTCGGGTTTTTCTGGTAAGTAACTGTGAGTCACTGATGAGTTTTAAGAAACAGAGTAACATGATTAGAGTTTCATTTTAGCAATTGTCTCTGGCAGCATCAAAGAGGGTGAATTCAAAGCAGAGAGATCAGTCAAAATAACTATTGCAAAAGACAAATTTAAGGGCAATTTGGCAACATCTGTCAGCATTGAAAATCTATATACCTTTTGACTCACCAATTCCACTTGGAGGAATTCATCCTATGGCTACATTTGCACATGCATAGAAGGTTATATACAAGGTTATTTATGGCACTTAAATGCTTAATAGTCATCCAGAACATGAAATAATTTAATGCTAAAAAAACATTTTATGTATTGATATAAAATGATCTCAAAAAGTTATTATTAAATTACAAAAACAAAAACTGTAGAACAACACGTAGTGTATGCCATCATTTAAGTAAGAAAGACAAAAGAATTTTATGATTTTAATATACACACAGTACATGAAAAACAGCATATGCATAAAATATCTCTGGAAAGAAACACTAGAAACTGATAACATTAATTACTCTGGAGAGGTGAGCCAGGTGGAGAAATAGGAGTGGGAACAGACATTTCACTAGAACTTCTTAACCTGGAACCATGTGAGTGTATTGCCAATTCCTAAATAAATAAAATCAATGTTAATTTAAAGGGGTGACTCTAGTAAGATATAAAGGGGGCTCTGAATCAAGATATCAGCTGTCACAGGTGGAGAAAACGGAATAGAGAAAAAATGTTAAGGAAATAGAAACTAAAGACTTTTATAACTCTTCAGAGATAGCATGTGAGAGAGAAGAGTTTATAATAACCCTGGTTATAATAACTAAGAAACAAAGTGACCATATTAATGCCACTTACCAAGATAATGAAGGCAAAAAGAATAACATGTTTAAGGAAAATAAAATGAGGACAACTGTGGACATATTATGTCTGAAGCATTGCAGGACCACATATCCAACTGCCTACTAGGTAACTTATTCATCCAATCAACTGTGCTAACCACTGAGAGCATACACATGGTATGAAAGTGTACCTGTCCAAGAGGTATTGGACTATATGATCTGAAGCTCAAAAAAAGAATTTTGACCAGAGATATTGCTACAGATTTTCAAGTCGTTAAAACATACATAGTTGACATGGGCTGAATTATGTCCCCCCAAATTTGTATGTTGAAGCCCTAACCTCTAGTACCTCACAACCTGACTGCATTTAGAGATAAGATTTTAAAAGAGATACTAAATTAAAATAAGGTCTAGAGTGGGCTCTAATCCAATATGATTGGTGTCTTTTTTAGAAGAAGAAATTTGGACACAGAAAAAGAGAGGAGATAATATATAGACATGGGGATAAGACAGTCATCCACACCTGGAACAGAACCTTCTTTCATAGTCCTCAAGAAAATGCCAATGCTGCCAACACCTTGACCTTTGACTTCTCACAATGAGAAAATAAATTTCTGTTGTTAAGCATCCAGTCTGTGGTACTTTGTGATGGCAGCCCTGACAAGCCAATAACAAACTAATATAAAAATTGTAGGCAAAAGAAGACATAAGCATAGCTTTTATTTTTTTTTAATACAAATCATAGAGGATTCTAGGAAATAGCAACAGAAGCAACATAGTTTTGGAATCTATCTAAATCTCACCATAGAAACAGATAAAGCAATTATGGTAGCAATATAAAAAGCCCAGGAACAATATTTAAAACAAACTAGGGTAAAGGTAGCACTATAAAACACAAAATGTAGGCATAAAAAAAAAAAAACAGCTACAAGAGCTGCACAGTACCAATAACAGAGAGAAGAAAAAAGAAGCAAGAAACAGCTGATTGAACTGAAAATAAAAAAAAAAAAAAAACAACCAACAGGTGTTCACTGAAAAGTTCAAGGGGTCAACTTAAGAATAGCAGCTGAAACTAGGAAGGATTTTGCACACTCTAACATCAGGGGTCCATATTACGGTCTGAAGAGGATGAAGCAGTCTTGACCATATATATCTCAAAGCTAATCATGTAAAGGGTCTCTCAAGTATAGCCCCACAATGAGGAGAAACATCTGAGATAAGAATCAAATTGAGTAGTATAGTGACAGTAGAGATAAAGAAAAGAGAATATTCAGGTAAAAACTGGGGAGGGGAATACAATATAGCTCAAAAAAGAAGCCATCATATTTTTTAACACTTCAGTAGCATAACAGAGAAGGAAACTCTAGAACAAAGAAGTTAGAAAACCCATCTGCAACAGTCTACTTTAAGAAATTCAGGTAGATTATTTTTTCATAAAAATAAACAACAGAAAACAAGGCCAAATTTTATATGTACAAAGATACTATAAGCAAAAAGGAAGATAAGGAGTAGAATACCATGCCCATAAATGTTGAAAGCACACAAAACAGATGAAAACTATGGTCTACTATTTCAAAATAAGCTTAAATATGTTAAAGTGTGAAAGAAAAGCATAGGATTAGAAAAATTCATAAACTCAGAAAAGAATTAAAAATGAAGGAATTTCAGAAATTAATACTAAACTCAAATATAAAACTGAATAAAAATAAGATAGTGACTTCAGAGAAATGAGTAGAAAGGACTGCATATTTAAATATAACAGAGCATTCTAGGAGAAGTTAAGATGGTGGAGAAGTATTAGGACCCTATGCTTGCTTCATCCCTCAAACACAGCTAGATAAATATCAAATCATTTTGAACACCCAAGAAGTAGATCTGAATGCTGAAAGAACAAATTGCAGAACTAGAGGAAGAAAAGAAGCCACATCATGGAAGGTAGGAGTTGCAGAGACATCATTCTGGGGAGAAAAGAATCACAGGTGCTGTGGAGGAGAGGGAGCCTTGATCTCAGAGAGAGTAGAGAGAGAAACAGAGAGAAAGCACCACACAAGGGACTACATAAGACAAACATGTCCCCAAAACCAGTGACTAGGAAAACTAGAGTGGCTAATTATCCTAAGTTTTTACAAGCCATGAAGCTCAAAGTCTTAAGTTTTAGAAGTCTCTGCCACCACCAAGTGGACCCTGGTGAACATAGTGGTGCCCCTGTGGGAAAGGAGCCAGAGGTCCAGGAGCAGACAGCATTGTTTGAGGGTCCCCTGGAATGCACTGGAAGAGACAGATCCCTTTCTTGGAGTGCACTTGGGAGAGGTGGTATGGCCTCCCAGGGGAAAAAAGAGCTGGCAGCATCAATGCTGTCCTGTTCATTAGTATAAGAACAGAGACACCTGCTGAGGGCAACAAACCTTGTTGTTGGCTTTTTGCTCTGCTTTACCATAAACTTTGAGCGCCTGTAGAATTGTGCAACAGCTTTTCTGGGACAAACCAAGACCAGCCGCGGCATGGTGAGACACTCCCCTAAAGGATCAGCTTGGGTCCACATGTGCCAGTTCCCTAAAATGTGGAATTTTGTAACCCAGCTAAACAGTGGCAGGTAGGAACTCCCCATTTTGGGATCAAGAGTTCTGGGCAATGCCATTATCTCCCTGCCCCTGGGCACTTACAGACCTCAATGAGCAACACAGAGCTCCCAGACTGAAGCCACTTACACCAAGCACCACACCCTGTGCACTGCTAGTGCATCTTTACCAGGGCAAGTCAGCTTGAGAACCAGCACAACAGGCCCATCTCCCAGAAGACCAGCACAAAGCCCTGGCATGCACCAAGTCTACTGATCATAGAGTGCTGCAAAGCTTCAGCTCTAGTGAAAATAGAATCAGGCTTATTTTAACAAGCAGACCAAAGCACACCTAGTTAAAATGCCACACACAGGATAAGATCCAAACACTACCCACTGCTGGCAAGGAGAAATTCTGCAGAGGACTGACCTAAGGGAAAGAGCAGCCAAAACACAACAGCAGAGTGCACACTCTGAAAGACTTCCTGAAGCACTAGGCCATAGACAGTATAGGACCTCTCCTTAAGCTAGCCATTACTCTCAGGAGCAAGAACTATAACAGACTTTCCTAACACACACACAAGGAATTCAGCCCAAAAGAAAGAACAAAAAAAGGTGATGGCTAGGAATTTATTCAAAACAGATATAAATAATATGTCTGAAACAGAATTTAAAAGAACAATCATAGGATACTAGCTAGGTTTGCGAAAAGAATACAAGGCACTAGGGGAGGAGCCAAGATGGGGATATAGCATAGAAGTTTTTTGTGTGTCTCCCATCCATGAAATATAGCCAGACCAACAGTAAACCATCCTGCACACCTAGAAAACTGATTTGAGGATTAACACAACAATCTGCACAACCTCAACCACAGAATTCAGCAGGTACACGGCACGGAGACGTGAACATGGGGAGAAAGAAGCTGCAGCAGGCAGGGAGCCACTTTTGTGGGTGGACAGAGGACAGAGACTGGGGGAAGAATACAGGAAAAGCACCCCTCCCCAAAAGCAGCTAGAGAGAAAGTGGAAAATTGAAAACAGCTGCAGGGACTAAACTAAAAAGGGAGAAAGGAGAAATTCCATTAAGACTGTAAACAAGGGAAGCGCAAAGTCTGCAACTCTGCAGCTCGATACCTGGTGGTGCTCTGGTGGGAAGGGCAAATCCCCAGGAAGAGAGTGGGGTCCGGGAGGTTCTCAGGCCACATGGGGAAAAGCAGTTCCACTGCTAGAAGGACATTTGGTAGACTGTTGAAGCCACCTGGTCCCAGCAGACCCCAGAGAATGGCCAGATTTGCTGGTGCTGCAACAAGGTCATTAAGGGTGAGGCCTGGTGCCAGATGTGTGTTGTGATTTTCCATAATCCCTGAAACGCTGCTGCTACACTATCTCGCAAATTTTTTCCGGGGCAGGCTGGCACCTGGCCACAGTCTCGGGGCACCGGCAGCAGCAGGGTCCAGCAAGTGTTCCTGGTTGCAGCCGACATTTGGCAGTTGCTCGGTGAGGGGCAGAACAAGTCAAAGCCATAGTCCTTCAGACATAAGGGACTGGGGAAAAGAGCCTCATCTGAGACAAACCTAGGGAGAGAGGTACTGCCTGGGGTTTGCTCACGGACAGTGAGAAAGCAGGGAGTGGACGAGAGCTGAAGACAGAGGACGGGTGCACAATTGATGATCGGGGAGAACAGAGTTCGGATACTAGAGACTGGGTAACTGGGTGACGCCTTTTTCACCACTCCCACGCATGCACATAGGCACCTATAAGTGCCACAACACTCCACCCCAGTAGGCTAGCAGCGCCATCTAGTGGAGAACAGAGCCATTACACTAAGCCCCACCCAACTGGGCCAATCTCACTCTTCAAAAACACAAGTCTCACCACCTGCTTAGTTTATGGACTATAAAGCGCTTCATAGTCTTACGTCTAGGGGAAAATGAAGTAATTTCAGTCCTATTTCAATCTGTTAGCAGGTCCAGGTCCATCTATTCAATTTTCTTTCTTTTTTTTTCTTTTTCACTTCTTTTCTTTACCTTGAATACAAAAAGAGAACAAATTCATTTTTCTTAAAAAATATTTTAATATTTTTTCCTATATTTTTTACTTTTGTGTAAATTTTTTCAAATTCTATTTTACTTCCATCATTTTATTTTAGTATAATTCAGTGTATTCACTTTTTCAAATACTCAATTTCCTTTTTCTCTTTTGTCTCATTTTTGTATCTTTTCTTTTCTTGAATACAGAAGAAAAAATTCATTTTTATTTTCAATTTCTACTAAAAATATTTTTCCTTCAATTTTTTTACTATGTTTTTTATGTTTTTAAAAAAATTTTTTTAACGCTTATTTATTTTCGAGACAGAGAAAGACAGAGCATGAATGGGGGAGGGTCAGAGAGAGGGTCAGAATCTGAAACAGGCTCCAGGCTCTGAGCTATCAACACAGAGCCCAACGCAGGGCTCAAACTCACGGACTGCGAAATCATGACCTGAGCCGAATTGGCCTCTTAACTGACTGAGCCACCCAGGCACCCCTATATTTTTTATTTTTATGTAAATTTTTCCAAATTCTATTTTAGTTGCATCATTTTATTTTAGTCTACTACAGTGTATTCACTTTTTCAAATTTTCAAACAATTTCTTCCCCCGCCCCACTTTTTTCTCTAAAATTTCAAACCACTTTCAACACACAGACCAAAACACACCTAGAATCTAGCATCATTTATTCGATTTTGTGTGTGTGTGTGTGTGTTTAATTTTTAAATTTTAACATTTTTTAAATTCAATGTTTTTTAATTTCAATTTTTCTACCTCATTAATTCCTCTTCTCCCTTCACAATGACAAAATGAAGAAATTCACCCCCAAAAGAAAGAGCATGAAGAAACAACAGCCAGGGGTGTAACCAACACAGAGACAAGCAAGATGTCTGAACCAGAATTTAGAATCACAATAATAAGAATACTAGCTGGAGTCAAAAATAGGTTAGAATCCCTTTCTGCAGAGATAAAAGAAGTAAAAACTAGTCAGGATGAAATAAAAAATGCTATAACTGAGCTGCAATCACGGATGGATGCCACGGCAACAAAGATGGATGAAGCAGAACAGAGAATCAGTGATTAGAGGACAAACGTAGGAGAATAATGAAGCAGAAAAAAAGAGGGAGATTAAAGCAAAAGAGCACGATTTTAAGAATTAGAGAAATCAGTGACTCATTAAAAAGGAACAACACCAGAATCATAGGGGTCCCAGAACAGGAAGAGAGAGAAACAGAGGTAGGAGGGTTATGTGAGCAAATCTAAGTGGAAAATTTTTCTAACCTGGGGAAAGACACAGACATCAAAATCCAAAAGCACAGAGGACCCCCATTACATTCAACAAAAACTGACCATCGACAAGGCATATCATAGGCAAATTCACAAAATACTCAGGCAAGGAGAGAATCATCAAAGCAGCAAGGGAAAAAAAAGTCCCTAACCTACAAGGGAAGACAGATCAGGTTTGCAGCAGACCTACCCACAGAAACTTGGCAGGCCAGAAAGGAGTGGCAGAATATATTCAGTGTGCTGTATCAGAAAAATATGCAGCCAAGAATTCTTTATCCAGCAAAGCTGTCATTCAAAATAGAAGGAGACATCAAAAGTTTCCCAGACAAACAAAAATTAAAGGAGTTTGTAACCACTAAACCAGCCCTGCAAGAAATTTTAAGGGGGACTTTCTGAGGGGAGAAAAGATGAAAATACATATATATAAATAAATAAGTACAAAAAACAACAAAAGATTAGAAAGGACCAGAGAACACCACCAGAAACTCCAACTCTACAAGCCACATAATGGCAATAAATTCATATCTTTCAGGACTCACTTTAAACGTCAATGGAATCAATGCTCCAATCAAAGGACATAGGGTAACAGAATGGATAAGAAAACAAGACCCATCTATATGCTGCTTACAAGAGACCCACTTTAGACCTAAAGACACCTTCAGATTGAAAATAAGGGGATGGAGAACCATCTATCATGCTAATGGTCAACAAAAGAAAGCCCGAGTAGGCATACTTATATCAGACGATCTAGACTTTAGTATAAAGACTGTAACAAGAGATGCAGAAGGGCATTATATCATAATCAAGGGGTCTATAGACCAAGAAGACCTAACACTTGTAAATATTTATGCGCCAAATGTGCAAGCACCCAAATATATAAATCAATGAATCACAAACATAAAGAAACTCATCCATAGTAATACCATAATAGTACGAGACTTCAACACCCCACTCACAGCAATGGAAAGGTCATCTAATCAAAAAATCAACAAGGAAACAATGGCTTTGAATGGCACACTGGAGCAGATGGACTTAACAGCTATATTCAGAACATTTCATCTTAAAGCAGCAGAATATACATTCTTCTCCAGTGCACGTGGAACGTTCTCCAGGATAGACCATATACTGGGACACAAATCAGCCCTAAGTAAGTACAAAAAGATAGAGATCATCCTGCGCATATTTTCAGACCACATCGCTATGAAACTCAAAATCAACCACATGAAAAAATTTGGAAAGGTAACAAGTACTTGGAGACTGAAGCACATCCTACTAAAGAATGAATGGGCGAACCCAGCAGTTAAAGAAGAAATTAAAAAGTGTATGGAAGTCAATGAAAATGATAACACCACAAACCCAAAACCTCTGGGACGCAGCAAAGGTGGTCATAAGAGGAAAGTATATGGCAATCCAGGCCTTCCTAAAGAAGGACGAAAGATCTCAGATCTCAGATACACAACCTAACCTTATACTTTAAGGAGCTAGAAAAAACAACGACAACAAAAACAAAAAACAAAACAAAACAAAAAACAAAACCCAAACCAGCAGAAGACAGGAAATAATAAAGATTAGAGCACAAATTAATGCTATCGAAACGAAAAAACAAAACAAAACAGTAGAATAGATCAATGAAACCAGAAGCTGGTTCTTTGGAAGAATTAACAAAATTGATAAACCACTAGCCAGTTTGAACAAGAATAAAAAGAAAAGGACCCAAATAAAATCAAGAATGAAAGAGGAGAAATCACAACCAACACAGCAGAAATAAAAACAATAATAAGAGAATATTATGAGCAATTATATGCCAATAAAATGGGCAATCTGGAAGAAACGGACAAATTCCTAGAAACATATACACTACCAAAACTGAAACAGGAAGAAATAGAAAATTTGAACAGACCAATAACCAGTAAGGAAATCGAATTAGTAATCAAAAATCTGCCAAAAAGCAAGAGTCCAGGGCCAGATCGCTTTCCAGGAGAATTCTACCAAACATTTAAGGAAGAGTTAACCCCTATTCTCTTCAAACTTTCCAAAAAATAGAAATGGAAGGAAAACTTCCAAACTCTTTCTATGAAGCAGCATTACCTTGATTCCAAAACCAGCCAGAGACCCCACTAAAAATGAGAACTATAGACCAATTTCCCTGATGAACATGGATGCAAAAATCCTCAACAAGTTACTAGCCAAATGGCTCCAACAATACATTAAAAAAATTATTCATCACTACCAAGTGGGATTTATACCTGGGATGCAGGACTGGTTCAATATCCATAAAACAATTAACATGATTCATCACATCATTAAAAGAAAGGACAAGAACCATATGATCCTCTCAATAGATGCAGAGAAAGCATTTGACAAAATACAGCCTCCTTTCTTGATACAAACCCTCAAGAAAGTAGAGATAGAAGGATCATACCACAAGATGATAAAAGCCATATATGAGCGACCCAATGCTAATATCATCCTCAATTGGGAAAAACTGACAGCTTTCCCCCTTAGGTCAGGAACAAGGCAGGGATATCCACTCTCATTATTCAACGTAGTATTGGAAGTCCTAGCCTCTGCAATCAGACAACACAAGGAAATAAAAGGCATCCAAATCAGCCAGGACGAGGTCAAACTTTCACTCTTTGCAGATGACATGATACTCTATATGGAAAACCCAAAAGATTCCACCAAAAAACTGCTAGAATTGATTCATGAATTCAGCAAAGTTGCAGGATATAAAATCAATGCACAGAAATCAGTTGCATTTCTATACACGAACAATGAAGCAACAGAAAGAGAAATCAAGGAATCAATCCCATTTACAATTGCACCAAAAACCATAAAATACCTAGGAATAAATCTAACCAAAGAGGTGAAAATCTATACATTGAAAACTATAGAAAGCTGATGAATGAAATTGAAGAAGACACAAAAAAGTGGAAAAAGATTCCATGCTCCTCGATAGGAAGAACAAATATTGTTAAAATGTCAATACTACCCAAAGCAATCTACATATTCAATGCAATCCCTATCAAAGTAACACCAGCATTCTTCACAGAGCTAGAACAAATAATCCTAAAATTTGTTTGGAACCAGAAAAGACCCCAAATAGCCAAAGCGATCTTGAAAAAGAAAACCGAAGCAGGAGTCATCACAATCCCAGACTTCAAGCTATACTACAAAGCTGTAATCATCAAGACTGTATGGTACTGGCACAAGAACAGACACTCAGATCAATGGAACAGAATAGAGAGCCCAGAAATGGACCCACAAATGTATGGCCAACTAATCTTTGACAAAGCAGGAAAGAATACCCAATGGAATAAAGACAGTCTCTTCAACAAATGGTGTTGGGAAAACTGGACAACGACATGCATAAGAATGATCCTGGACCACCTTCTTACACCATACACAAAAATAAACTCAAAATGGATGAAAGGCCTCGATGTAAGACAGGAAGCCATCAAAATCCTCGAGGAAAAAGCAGACAAAAACCTCTTTTATCTTGACTGCAGCAACTTCTTAAGAAGCAAGGGAAACAAAAAATAAAAATGAACTACTGGGACCTCACCAAACTAAAAGCTTCTGCACAGTGAAGGAAACAATCAGCAAAACTAAAAGGCAACCAACAGAATGGGAGAAGATATTTGCAAATGACATATCAGACAAAGGGTTAGTATCCAAAATCTATAAGGAACTTATCAAACTCAACACCAAAAAAAAACAAATAATCAGTGAAGAAAGGGGCAAAAGACATGAATAGACACTTCTCCAAAGAAAACATCCAGATGGCCAACTGACACATGAAAAAATGCTCAACATCACTCATCATCAGGGAAACATAAATCAAAACCACAATGAGATACCACTTTACACCTGTCAGAATGGCTAACATTAACAACTCAGGCAACAACAGATACTGGCGGGGATGAGGAGAAAGGATCTCTTTTGCATTGTTGGTGGAATGCAAGCTGGTGCAGCCACTCTGGAAAACAGTATGGAGGTTCCTCAAAAAACTAAAAATAGAACTACACTACGACCCAGCAATTGCACTACTAGTTATTTGTCCACGGGATAGAGGTGTGCAGTTCGATACAGGTGCATGTACAAACATGCACCCCCATGTTTATAGCAGCACTATCAACAATAGCTAAAGTATGGAAAGAGCCCAAATGTCCATCGATGGATTAATGGATAAGGAAGATGTGGTATATATATACAATGGAGTATTCTTTGGCAATCAAAAAGAATGAAATCCTGCCATTTGCAACTACGTGGATGGAACTGGAGGGTATTATGCTTAGTGAAATTAGTCAGCCAGAAAAAAATGATATGACTTCACTCATATGAGGACTTTAAGACACAAAATGGATGAACATAAAGGAAGGGAAACAAAAATAATATAAAAACAGGGAGGGGGACAAAACAGACGAGACTCATAAATATAGAGAACAAACTGAGGGTTACTGGAAGGGTTGTGGGAGGGGGGATGGGCTAAATGGGTAAGGAGTCTACTCCTGAAATCATTGTTGTACTATATGCTAACTAATTTCGATGTAAATTTTAAAAAATTAAAAATTAAAAAAAAAAAGAATAGAAGGCACTAGAGCACCTCTTACTGCAGAGATAAGAGAACTGAAAACTACTCAGGCTGAAATAAGAAATGCTATAATCGAGATACAAAACTGACTGGATGCACTGACAAGGATGGATAAAGCAGTGGAAAGAATCAGTGATATAGAAGATAAAATTATGGGAAAAAATGAAGTGAAAAGAAGAGGGAAAGAAAAGTTTTGGATTACAAATGCAGACTTAGGAATTCAGTGATTCCATAAAGCATAACATTTGTATCATAGGATTCCCAGAAGAAGAGAGGGAAAGGGGGGGCAGAAGGTTTATTTAAGCAAACTACAGCTGAAAACTTCCCTAATCCGGGGAACGAAACAGACTTCAAAATCCAAAAGGCACAGAGAATGCCCATCAAAATGAACAAAAGCCAGCCAACACCAATATATATAGTAAAATTTACAAAATACACAAACAAAGAAAGAATTCTGAAAACATCAAGGGAAAAAAAATCCCTAACCTATAAAGGAAAATAGAATCAGGTTTGCAGCATACTTGTCCACAGAAACTTGGCGGGCCAGAAGGGAGTGGCATGATATAGTCAACATGCTGAATGAAAAAAAAAAAAAAAAATGCAGCCAACAATCCTTTATCCAGAACAGCTGTCATTCAGAATAGGAGAGATAGTTTCCCAGACAAAAAAGTGTTTGTGACCACTAAAACAGCCCTGCAAGAAATATTAAAGGTGACTCTTTGAATGGGAAAGAAAGACCAAAAGCAACAATGACTAGAAAGGAACAGAGAACATCACAAACACACCAACCAAGTTTACAGGTAAAACAATGGGACTAAATTCATATCTATCAAAAATCACTCTGAATGTAAATGGACTAAATGGTCCCATCAAAAGACACAGGATCTCGGGATGGATTTAAAAAAAAAAAAAGACCCATCTATATGCTGCCTATAAGACCCTCATTTTAGACCTAAAGACACCTGCGATTGAAAGTGAGGGAACAGAGAACCATCTATCATGCTAATGGATGTTGAAAGAAAGTTAGAGTAGCCATATTCTTATCAGACAAACTAGATTTTAAAACAAAGACTGTAGGGGCACCTGGGTGGTTCAGTTGGTTAAGCATCTGACTTCAGCTCAGGTCATGATCTCACAGACCATGGGTTCGAGCCCTGTATTGGTCTCTGCACTGATTGGGTTTCTCTCTCCCTCTCTTTGTCTCTCTCTCCGCACCCCCAACCCCATTTATGTGCTCTCACTCTCTCTCTCTCTCTCTCTCTCTCTCTCTCTCAAAAATAAATATATAAACTTAAAAAAAAAACACATAAAACAAAGACTATAAGAAAAGATGAAGAAGGCCACTATATCCCAATTAAGGAGTCTATCCACCAAGAATATCTAACAATTGTACATATTTATGCCTCCAACTTGGAAGCACCCAGATATATAAAACCAATTAATCACAAACATAAAGAAACTATTGATAATAATACAATAACAGTAGGGGACTTTAACACCCAACTTACACCAATGGCCAGATCAACTAAGCCAAAAATCAACAAGGAAAAAATGGCTTTGAATAACACACTGGACCAGATATACTTAACATATCTACACAGAACATTTCATTCTAAAGCAACAGAATACACATTCTTTTCAAGTATACATGGAGCATTTTCCAGAATAGATCAAACAATGGGTCACAAATCAGGCCTTAACAAGTTCAAAACGATCAATATCATACAATGCAGATTTTCAGACCACAATGCTATGAAACTTGAAATCAACCACAAGAAAAAATTTGGAAAGACCACAAATTCATGGAGGTTAAGGAACATCCTACTAAAGAATGAATGGGCAGGAAATTAAAGAAGAAATAAAAAAAGTACAATGAAAACATGACGGTCTAAAACTTTAGGGATACAGCAAAGGCAGTCCTCAGAGGGAGTATATACAACACAAGCTTCCCTCAAGAAGCAAGAAAAGTCTCCAATACACTACCTAACTTTACACCTAGAGGAGCTAGAAAAGGAACAGCAAATAAAGCCTAAAGGCAGGACAAAAGGGAAATAATAAATATTAGAACAGAAATAAATGCTACAGAAACAAACAGATAGAAAACCAGCAGAATAGATCAACAAAACTAAGAGCTTGTTCATTGAAAGACTTAATAAAATTGATAAATCCCTAGCCAGACTAATCAAAGGGAAAGAGAAAGGACCCACATGAATAAAATCATGAATGAATGAAGAGAGATCACAACCAACACCACAGAAATACAAACAATTATAAAAGAATATTATGAAAAATTATATGCCAACAAACTGGGCAATATGGAATAAATGGATAAATTCTTAGAAATCCACAAAATACCAAAACTCATACAGGAAGAAATAGAAAATTTGAACAGAACCATAACCAATAAAGAAATTGAGTCAGTAATCAAAAATCTCCCAACAAACAAAAGTCCAGGCCAGATGGCTTCCCAGGGAAATTCTACCAGACATTTAAAGGGGAGTTAAGGGTGCCTGGGTGGCTCAGTTGGTTAAGCGTCCGACTTCGGCTCAGGTCATGATCTTGTGGTTTCTGAGGTTGAGCCCCCCGTCAGGCTCTGTGCTGACAGCTCAGAGCCTGGAGCCTGCTTTGGATTCTGTGTCTCCCTCTCTCTCTGCCCCTACCCCAATTGTGCTCTGTCTCTATCAAAAATAAATGAAATGTAAAAAAAAATTAATTAAAGGGGAGTTAATACTATTCTTCTCAAACTGTTCTAAAAGATAAAAATGGAAGGAAAACTTCCAAACTCATTCTATGAAGCCAGCATTACCTTGATTCCAAAACTAGACAAAGACACCACTAAAAAAGAGAATTACAAGCCAGTATCCCTGATAAATATGGATGCAAAATTCTCAACAAGATATACTAGCCTCAAATCCAACACTACATTAAACCATGATCAAGTGGGATTTATTCCTGGGTTGCAGAGCTGGTTTGCTATTCGCAAATCAATCAATGTGATATACCACATCAATAAATGAAAGGATAAGAAACATCTGATCCTCTCAATAGATGCAGAAAAAGCATTTGACAAAATACAGCATCTATTCTTGATGAAAGTCCTCAACAAAGTAAGATAGATGTAACAACCTCAACATCATAAAGGTGATACACGAAAGACCCACAGCTAACGTCAGCCTCAATGGGGAAAAACTGAGAGCTTATCTTCTACAGTCAGGAACAAGACAGGGGTGTCCACTCTTACCACTGTTATTTAACATAATACTGGAATTCATAGCCTTGGCAATCAGACAACAAAAATAAATAAAAGGCATCCAAAATGGAAAAAAAAAGTCAAACTTTCCCTATTTTCAAATAACATGATACTCTATGTAGAAAACCCAAAGACTCCACCAAAAACTGCTAGAACTAATACATGAATTCAGCAAAGTTGCAGGATACAAAAATGAATGTACAGATATCGATTGCATTTCTATACACCATTAATGAAGCAGCCGAACGAGTAATCAAGGAACTGATCCCATTTACAATTGCACCAAAAGTCATAAGATACCTAGGAATAAACCTAACCAAAGATGTAAGAGATCTGTACTCTGAAAAGCATAGAACACTTATGAAAAGAAATTAAAGAGGACACAAAGAAATGGGAAAACATTCCATGCTCATGGATTGGAAGAACAGACATTGTTAAAATGTCTCTACTACGCAAAGCAATCTACACATTTAATGCAATCCCTATCAAAATAACACCAGCATTCTTCACAGAGCTAGAATAATCCTAAAATTTGTATGGCACCCAAATAGCCAAAGCAATCCTGAAAAAGAAAAAAAAGCTAGAGGCATCACAATTCTGGGCTTCAAGCTATATTACAAAGCTGTAGTTAGCAAGACATTATGTTACTGGCACAAAAATAGATACATAGATCAATGGAATAGAATAGGAAACTGAGAAATGGACCCACAACTATATGGTCAACTAAATTTTCTACAAAGCAGAAAAGAATATCAAAAAAGATAGTCTCTTCAACAAATGCTTTTGGGAAAACTGAACATCAGAAAAATGAAACTGGACCAGTGTCTTACACCATACACAAAAATAAATTCCAAATGAATTAAAGACCTAAGTGTGAGACAGGAAACTATCAAAATCCAACAGAAGAACACAAGTAATAACCTCTTTGATATCAGCTGCAGCAATTACTAGATACATCTCCTTAGGCAAGTGAAACAAAAGCGTGAACTATTGGGACTTCATCAAGATAAAACTGCTGTACAACAAAGGAAACAATCAACAAAAACAAAAGACAACCTTCGGAATGGGAGAAGATATTTGCAAATGACATATATTATAATAGGAGTTAGCATCCAAAATCTAAAAAGAACTTATCAAACTAAACACCCAAAAAACAAATAACCCAGTTAAAAAATGGGCAGAAGACATGAGTAGACAATTTGCCAAAGAAGACATCCAGATGGCTAACAGACACATGAAAAGATTCTCAACAACAGTCATTATCAGGGAACTACAAATCAAAACTACAATGACACCACCTCACACCTGTCAGAATGTCTAAAAGTAACAACACAGGAAACAATAAAGGTTGGCAAGGATGCAGATAAATAGGAATACTCTTACAGAGTTGGTGGGAATGCAAACTGGTGCAGCCACTCTGGAAAACAGTACAGAGGCTTCTCAAAAAGTTGAAAATAGAACTATCCTACAACACAGCAGTTGCGCTACTAGGTATTTATCCAAAGTAGTAGATACAAACACACTGATTCAAAGGGATACATGCATTTCAATGTTTACAGCAGCATTATCAACGAGAACCACACTATGGAAAGAGCCCAAATGTCCATTGACTATTGAATGGATAAAAAAGATGTGGCATATATATATATACATATATATATGTATATGTATATATGTATATGTGTATGTATATGTATATATATATATATATATATATATATATATGCCAGCAAAAACAATGAAATCTTGCCATTTACAATGATGTGGATGGAGCTAAAATGTATTATGCTAAGCAAAATAAGTCAGTCAAAGAAAGACAAATACCATATGATTTCATTCGTATGTTAAATTTAAGAAACAAAACAAATTAACATGATGGGGGTGGAGAGAGAGGCAAACAACAAAACGGACTCTAAACTATAGAGAACAAACTGAGAGTTCCTGTAGGGAGGTGGGCAGGGGGATGGGTTAAATACATGATGGGTATTAAGTAGTATACTTGTTGTGATGAGCACTGGGTGTTGTATGTAAGTGATGAATCCCTAAATTCTATACCTGAAACTAATATTATATTGTATGTTAATTATAATTTAAATAAAATCTTGAAGAAAAAATTATCAAACAGAATTCAAAGAGCTGAAAATTATAACTGATTTGAAAAATTCAATGTAAAGTTTCAACAACAAACTATACCAAGTGGAAGTGAAATTCACCCAATGAGAGAGGCAAAAAGAAAAAAGAATGTTAATGAGTGAGGACAGCTTAAGGGATTTATGGGATACCATCAATCAAGCCAATATATACATTATAGGGGTCCCGGGAGAAGAGAGAGAAAAGGGTAGAAAGCTTATTGGTGAAAACAATGGTGAAATAATGGTGAAACCTGGGGGGAAAAACAGATATCCAGATCCAGGAAGTCCAGACAGTACCAAATAAAATAATCTAAAGAGACCCATAGTAAGCCACATTGTAATTAAGTTGTCAAAAGTTTAAGATGAGAAGAAAATCTTAGAAGTAGCAAGAGCAAAAGAACTTGTTACATACAAGGCAACCCCTGTAAGATTATCAGCATATTTTTCAACAGAAACTTTGCAGAAGTGAGTAAGATGAAATACTCAAGGAGTTGAAAAAACCTGCCAATCAAAATTACTCTACCCAACCAGGGGTCCTTCAGAATTCAAGAAGAGATAGAGTTTTCCAGACAAACAAAGGCTAAAGGAGTTCATCACCATTAGATCAGTCTTTTTCTTTAAGTTTTTATTTATTTATTTTGAGAAAGAGAAAGAAAGAGTGGGAGAGGGAAAGAGAGAGGGAGAGAGAGAATCCCAAGCAGGCTCCAAGCTGTCAGCACAGAGCCCAATGTGGGGCTTGATCTCATGAGCCATGAGATCACGACCTGAGCTGAAGTCAGACACTTAACCAGCTGAGCCACACAAGTGCCCCAACCATTAGATCAGCCTTAAGTGAAATGTTAAAGGGACTTTGTCAAACTGAAACAAAAGGATGGTAATAAGTAGCAAGAAAACATGTGAAACTATAAAATTCACAGGTAAAGGTAAATATATAGTTTAAATTTAGAATACCCTAATGTTGTAATAGTGATAGGTAAATCATTTATAACCCCAGTATGAAGGTTAAAAGAAAAAGAAATGGGGTGCTTGGGTGGTTCAGTCAGTTAAGCATCCAACTCTTGATCTCAGCTCAGGTCAGAGATCTCTCTCTCTGCCCCTCTCCCACTCAAACTCTCTATCTCAAAATAAATAAATAGACATTTTTAATTAAATTAATTAATTAAAAATAACTATAACTACAACAGTTTGTTAATGAATATATAGTGTAAAAGATGTAAATTGTGACACAAAAAGCATAAAATGAGTGGGGGGGGGGGCAGGAACGTAAAAATAGAGAACTTTATTTTTTTTTCAATATATGAAATTTAGTGTCAAATTGGTTTCCATACAACACCCAGTGCTCATCCCAAAAGGTGCCCTCCTCAATACCCATCACCCACCCTCCTCTCCCTCCCACCCCCCATCAACCCTCAGTTTGTTCTCAGTTTTTAACAGTCTCTTATGCTTTGGCTCTCTCCCACTCTAACCTCTTTTTTTTTTTTACTTCCCCTCCTCCATGGGTTTCTGTCAAGTTTCTCAGGATCCACATAAGAGTGAAAACATATGGTATCTGTCTTTCTCTGTATGGCTTATTTCACTTAGCATCACACTCTCCAGTTCCATCCACGTTGTTACAAAGGGCCATATTTCGTTCTTTCTCATTGCCATGTAGTACTCCATTGTGTATATAAACCACAATTTCTTTATCCATTCATCAGTTGATGGACATTTAGGCTCTTTCCATAATTTGGCTATTGTTGAGAGTGCTGCTATAAACATTGGGGTACAAGTGCCCCTATGCATCAGTACTCCTGTATCCCTTAGGTAAATTCCTAGCAGGGCTATTGCTGGGTCATAGGGTAGGTCTAAAAAATAGAGAACTTTAGTGTAGCTCAAAGTTAACTTGTTATCAGTTTAAAATAAGTTCTTGTAAATTTAAGATGTTTTATGTAAGCTCCATGGTAACCAAAAAGCAAACACCTACAATAGATACACAGAAGATGAAAAGAAAGGAATCAAATCACATCACTACTGAAAATCATCAAATCACAAAAAAGTAGCGCAAGAGGAAGAAAGGACCAAAGGAATTAGTAAAAAAAAAAAAAAAAATTAATTCATTTAAAAAAATAAAAATAAAACACAAACAAAAAAAACCCTAGAAATCAATTAATAAAATAACAATAGTAAGTCTATAACTATCAATAATTGCTTTTAGGGCACCTGGGTGGCTCAATCGGTTGAGTGCCCAGCTTTTGATTTCCGCTCAAGTCATGATCCCAGGGTCGTGGAATCAAGCTTCACGTCAGGCTCCACACTGAGTGTGGGGTCTGCTTGGGATTCTCTTTCTCGCTCTCTCCCTCTCCCCCTCTCCTCCACTTGCGTGCTCTCTCTCTCTTTAAAGTAAAATAAAATTAATAATAATAATTACTTTCCATGTAAATGGATTGAATTCTCCAATCAAAAGATATGGTTGAAGAAAAAAAAAAAAAAGACCCAACTATAGGCTGCCTATAAGACACTCACTTCAATTTTAAAGACACACTTAGACCAAAGTTAAAGGGATGGAAAAGATATTCTAATGGAAACCAAAAGAAAGCAGGATTGACTATACTTATATCAGATAAAATAGACTTCAAGCCAAAAACTGTAAGAAGAGACAAAGAAGTTCATTATATAATGATAAAGGGGTCAATCCAACAAGAGGGATATAATAATGGTAAGTGTTTATGCACCCAACATGAATTTATCCAAATATATAAAGCAAATGCTGACAGATCTGAAGGGAAAAATAGACAGCAACACAACAATAGTATGGGACTGCAATACCACATTTTCAAAAATGGATAGATAATACAGAATATCAACAAGAAAACTACACATTAGACCAGATGGACTTAACAGACATTTACAAAACATTCAATCCAAAAGCAGCAGAATTCTACTCAAGAGCCCACAGAACATCCTCTAGGATAGATCATATGTTAGGATACAAAACAAGCCATAATAAATTTAAAAAGGCTGGAATCATATCAAGCATCTTTTCCAACTTAAATGTTTTGCAACTAAAAATTAATTACAAGAAGAAAACTAAAACATTCACAAATATGTGAAGATTAAAAAGCAGTCCCCTGAACAACCAATGAGTCAAAAAATAAATCAAAAGAGAAATCAGAAAATGTTTTAAGAGAAATAAAAATGAAAATATGGGGTGCCTGGGTGGCTCAGTCTGTTAAGCATCCGACCCTTGATTTCAACTCAGGTCATGATCTCATGGTTCGTGGGTTCAAGCTCCACATCTGGCTCTGCAGTGGGGAGCCTGCTTTGGATTCTCACTCTATCCCTCTCTTCCCCACCCATCCCTGCTCATGCTCTCTCTCTCTCAAAAATAACTAAACATTTAAAAATATTTAAAAATGAAAAATGAAGATGAAATTACTACATACCAAAACTTAAGGGATGCGACAAAATTATTTCTAATAGGAAAGTTTATAGCACTAAAACTACATTAAGAAAAAAAATAGACTTCAAATAAACAACCTAAAGTTATACCTAGAGGAACTAGAAAAAGAACAATTAAGTTAAAGAGGAAGAGGGGCGCCTGGGTGGCTCAGTCGGTTAAGCGGCCGACTTCGGCTCAGGTCATGATCTCGCGGTCCGTGAGTTCAAGCCCCACGTCAGGCTCTGTGCTGACAGCTCAGAGACTGAAGCCTGTTTCAGATTCTGTGTCTCCCTCTCTCTGACCCTCCCCCGTTCATGCTCTGTCTCTGTCTCAAAAATAAATAAATGTTAAAAAAAATTAAAAAAAAAAAAGTTAAAGAGGAAGAAAGGAAATAACACACACACAAAAAAGAGCAGAAATAATTAAAATCGTGACTAAAAAAGACAATAGACAATCAATGGAACTAAGAGCTAGTTTTTCTGAAAAGATTAAAAAAATAAAAAATAAACATTTAATTGGACATACCGGGGGGGAAAAAAGAGGATTCAAACAAGTAAAACTGAAAATAAAGAAGAGACATTACAATTGATACCACAGAAATACAAATGATCATAAGAGACTACCATGAACAATTAAAGGTCAACAAATTTGACTACCTAGGAAAAAAGTGGATGAATTCCTAGAAACAAACAACCTACCACGACTAAATCAGGAAGAAACAGGAAATTTGAACTGGCTTATTATTAGTAGGGAGTCTGAATCAGTAATCAAAAACCTCCTAAAAAAGCCCAGGACCAGATGGCTTCATTAGTGAATTCTACCACATTTAAGGATTCTACTAATCCTTCTCAAACTCTTCCAAAAAATGGAAGAAAAAGGAATACTTCCAAACTCATTTTATGAAGCCAGCATAATCCTGATACCAAAGCAAGATGAGGACACTACCAGAAAAGATAATTACAGACCAATATCCTTGATGAAAACAGATGCAAAAATTCTCAACAAAATATTAGCAAACCAGGGGCACTTGGCTGGCTCAGTCAGTAGAATATGCCACTCTTAATCTTGGGGTTGTGAGTTCAAACCCCACACTGGGCACAGAGATTATTTAAAAAGTTAGCAAACCAAATTTGGCAATACATTGAAAGAATCATACACCATGACCAAGTGGGATTTATTACAGGTATGCAAGTATGTTTCAACATCCACAAATCAATCGATGTGATACACACACAAAATGAAAATTAAAAATTATATGATGTCAATAAATGCAGAAAAGCTTTTGACAACATTCAACATGCACTCATGATTAAAAAAAAAAAACTCTCAACAAACTGGGTATAGAGGGAATGTACCTTAACATAATAAAGGGCATATATGACAAGCCCACAGCTAACATCACTGAACTCAGGGTTGAAAAGCTAAAGCTTTTCCTCTGGGAATGGGACTAAGACAAGTATGCCCACTCTTGCCACTTCTATTTAACACAGTACTGGAAGTCCTAGCCACAGCAATTAGTCAAGAACAACAAATAAAAGTCATCTAAATTAGAAAAGAAAAAGTAGAATTGTCTCTGTTTGTAATGATATTACATATAAAAAACCATAAAGACTCTGCAAAGAAAACTTAGAACTAATAAAAGAATTCAGTAAAGTTTCAGAATATAAAATAATATGTAAAAATCAGTTGCATTTCTATACATTAACAACAAAATATCAGAAAGAGAAATCAATAAAATAACTCCATTTACAACTATATAAAAAAAGAATAAAATATTTCATAACAAATTTAACCAAGGAGGTAAAAGATCTGTATACTGAAAACTGTAATATGTTAATGAAAGAAATTGAAGAAGACCCAAATAAATAGAAAGATACTCTATGCTCATAGATTGGAAGAACTAATGCAGATTCAATGCGATGCCTATCAAAATTCCAATGGTATTATTCACAGAAATCAAAATAAACAATCCTAAAATTTGTATAGAACCAAAAGACACTGAATAGCCAAAGAAATCTTGAAAAATAAGAACAAAGATGAAGTATCACACTTCCTGATTTCCAGCTATATTACAAAGCTACAATAATCAAAATAGTACAGTATTGGCATAAAAACAGACATATAGATAAATGGAATTGAACAGAGAGCACAAAAATAAACCACACACGTATGGTCAATTAACTTATAATGAAGGTTACATGAACATACAATAGGAAAAGACAGTCCCTTCATTAATGATGCTGAGAAAACTGGATAGACACATGCAAAAGAATGAAACTGGACCATTATCTCACATCATACACACAAACCAGCTCAAATTGGATTAAATATTTGAACGTAAGACCTGAGACTGTAAAACTCCTAGAAGAAAACATAGTGGGTAAGCTCCTTGACATTCATCTTGACAGTGACTTTTGGGATTTGACACCAAAAACAAAGGTAACAAAAGCAAAAATGAAAAGTGCAACCACATCAAACTAAAAAGATTTTGTATAGCAAAGGAAACCACAAGAAAAATGAAAAGGCAGCTTAATGGGAGAAAATATTTGCAAATCATATATCTAATAATAATATAAAGAACTGGAACCACTCAGCAAAAAAAAAATCTGATGAAAAAATGGGCAGAGAATCTGAATAGATATTTTTCCAAAGAAGATATACACATGGCAAACAGCTCAGCATCACTAATTATCAGAGAGATGCAAATAAAAACCATATTACTTCCCATTTGTCAGAATGACTATAATCAAAAGACAAGATATAACAAGTGTTGGCATGGATGTGGAGAAAAGGGAACCGTGCCATATGATCCAACAATATTTATATATTCCTGGGTACATATTCAAAGGAAACGAAAACAGGATATTCTGCATTTCCATGTTCATTGCAGCATTACCCACAAAAGCCAACATATGGAAACAACCTAAGTGTTCATCAACAGATAAATGGATAAAGATGTGGTATATATATGCAATAGACTATTATTCAGGAATGATAAAAAAGGAAATCCTGCCATTTGAGACAATATGAGTTGACCTTGGGGGCATTAAGCTAGGTAAAATATGGCAGAGAATGACAAGCACTGTATGATAGCATTTATACGTGTAATCTGAAAAAAAAATGAATTCATATAACAAAGACTAGAACAGTGGTTACCAGGATCTGGGGAGTAGGGGACCATAGGAAGATGATAGTCAAAGAATACAAATTTCCAGTTACAGGATGAATAAGTTCTGGGGATCCAATGTACAGCATGGTGACTATAATTATAGGAGCACCTGGGTGGCTCAGTCGGCTGAGTGTCCAATTCTTGATTTCAGCTCAGGTCATGATCTCTTGGTCATGAGATCAAGCCCTGCATTGTGCTCTATGCTGGGTGTGGAGAATGTCAATTTTATTTTACATTAACTCTTCCCTCTGTCTTGGGACTTCACACCAACTGTTTCCTTTGTTTAGAGCAATTTCCCCCTACATTTTGAATGAAGGGTGCTTCTGCTCTGTAGAATCCATAAAACAAAAATCATCTTGTTTTATATTCTTTATAGTAATTACCATTATCTGAAATTACCTTGCTTAATTTCCTTTTTCTGACTGTGTCTTCCATTAGAACAAAAGCTCTTTGAGAGGAAGAACTTGTCTGACTTGGTCACTGCCACAGCCCCTGCTCCTAGAATGGTGCCTGGCACATAGCAGATACTCAATAAATTAAACCACTTAGAAAGAATGAATAAATAGTATGAGAAGAGAAGAAAACCAAAGACAAAACCATGGGGAGCACCTACATTTAAGAAACAAGTAGGGAAAGAGAAAGCAGTGAAGAAATCTTCTGAACAAAGGAAAAGAAGTGTCCCAGAAGCCAGACAGGAAAGTGTCCTGGTCAATTTGGTTCTTGAATCCTTACATCATTTACTGCTTATAGTTTAGAACTTGCTCCTTGGACCTGATGGCTTGATATTCTTCAGCTGGTACTGACTTTAGGTCTCCCCTTGCTCCACTTACCTCTTGAATTGAGAAGCTTCCAACTGCTCTAGGAAAAATTCATCCAACCCAACCCCCTGAGGCTCCACCCTTGAGACAGCCCTTTGTGCCTGGAATTCCTGCCAGAGGCACCTCAGGAATATGGACTAAATAGAATCAAATTGTATGGTAAATGACACAGAAACAATTTCTCAGATGTCTCCATAATTATTATCACTGAAACAAATCACCAAGGGGAAAGACCAAAGATAAGAGTTGGAAAAAGTATTGCACACATAGAAAGAAGAACTCAAAGAAGAAATTGGAAGTGACAATTTAAATTTGCTGAAGAATTAGAAATGCTAAGTATCAAACAGAAACTGAAATGAGGAATGGATAAGATCAGAAGCATCATGTCCTCAAACTGTCATAGTTGTCAAATTTCATACTTAACAAAAATATGTACTTCAATAGGGAAGAATTAGGATTCTAAGGAAGAAATCATGGAAAATAATGACAAAGAGATCTATACAAAAGCAAAAACAGAAACGATGAGGGAACGTAATATTGTGCAGACACATAACAACATAATCTATTGGTATATTAATTTGCTCTCTCAGCTGAAAGTATTTTTCTCTCCTCTATTCTAGTCAGGTAGCCATAAAAACTATGGCGTTTGCCTCTAGGAAACCATCTCAACTCCAACTTTTCCAAAAAGCTATGTCTTCTCTAAGAGTGAGACATGGAGACAAATCCTTTAAATGAGTGAAGCAATATTAGGCAAACCAAAGGCCTGGAGGAGATTCTCTAAGACAAAGGGGAGGGATAAGGTTTGGAAGTAGGATTAAACATGGAAGAGAGTCAGTCCCACAAGGATGAAGGATAAAAGACTGCATGTGAAATTATTCCAATGATACGCTTACAGAAGAAAATAAACACCAAACACCACAAAGTTGAGAGCAAAAGTAAAGTTCTTTTCAAGAAGATCTATGGTCACTGTGAGAGGTACTTGATGCATCTCAAAAAATGCTTGACTTAAACTAGAGGACCACCTTTAGAAAAGCTTCATTGAGGGGCGCCTGGGTGGCTCAGTCGGTTGAGCGTCCAACTTCGGCTCAGGTCATGATCTCCCAGCTCGTGGGTTTGAGCCCCACATCGGGCTCTGTGCTGACAGCTCAGAGCCTGGATCCTACTTCAGATTCTGTGTCTCCCTCTCTCTCTGCCCCTCCCCAGCTTGCACTCTGGCTCGCTCTCTCTCTCTCTCAAAAATAAATATTTAAAAAATTAAAAAAAAAAGAAAAAAGAAAAGCTTCATTGAGTAGAAGAAATTCCAGTGACACTGCCAACCACTTTGGATTAATCAATCAATCCCCTAGTGTGATGATAAGACTGACATCCTTGTCTAAACTAAAGGAATGGGAAGAAGATCCCAGAGGTGAGTGCCATGCTACAGGTGGAGGCTTAAAGCAGATTTGAGTTTTAGAGAAATTATGGAATGTGACATTCTTTGTGTGCCAATATTTTGGACTAAAATTCATAAGCATCACACACATTTAGATAAAAGAAGTTAGGAATGCCTGGGTGGCTCAGTTGGTAAGTAAATGGCTCTTGATTTCAGCTCAGGTCATGATCTCACGGTTTGTGGGACTGAGCCCCACGTCAGGTTCTGCACTGACAGCACAGAGCCTGCTTGGGATTCTCTCTCTCTCCTCTCTCTCTGCGCCCCCCCCCCCCCGCTCATGCTCTTCTTCTCTTTCAAAATAAATAAACTTTAATAAAAAATAAAGAAGCTGGAGGAATTCCTATGAACACAGCACAAGAGATAGTTTTGAAAGAAGAAGAATAAAAGGCAAATATACTAGTAGCAATGGGAAAGAAAGAATAACAAATAGAAATAAGACAAATCATATGCATTAGGGTCCTCCAGAAAAACCAAACCAATAGGAAATATAGGATATAGATAGATTAGATAGATAGATGTGTCTATGTCTATATCTATGTCTATATCTGTATCTATATGTATATCTATCTACACACACACACACACACACACACACACACACACACAGAGAGAGGGAGAGAGAGATCTATAGAGTGGGTGAGTAGGTTGGAGACTCAGAGGAGTGGTAGTTCTAGCCCAAAGGCAGTTCTGCTGGCAGAATTAGCAGAATTCATTCTTGTTCTGAAGAGGTCAGTTTTTGTTCTATTAAGGCATTCAACTGATTGGGTAAGATTTATCCACATTATAGAGTGTAATCTGCTTTACTCAAAGTCCACTGATGTAAATGTTAATCTCATCCAAAAAACACTTTCAAAGAAACATCCAGAAGAATGTTTGATGAAACATATCGGCACTATGGCCCAGCCAAGTTGACCCATAAAATTAACCATTATATCCCCTGAATGCCAGGGCAATTTCCATTTATCTGTGTAAGAGACCTTCAGTTGTAAATACTTGAGAATCTACTTTAGAGATCACTTGCTATGTAAAACAGAAGAGAAGATGTTAGGTTATTGCAAATATTTTGAAGCAATAGATACATCTATACTTACGGTTCTAATGCAAAAATTTAAAGGATGAAAAATGAAAAACTTTCAAATAGTGGAAAAATCTGAAAGCTGATTTTAAAAGGATGTATCATATAAAGAGCTTGTGTGAATTATTCAATTTTTCCTTAAACTAAGAACAAGGGGCAAGAATGGAGTCAAGGGATCATAGACCAGCACAATAGAGGTATTTCTCTCCCACCTCACTCTTTTACCAAAAGCTAACTCGGCCCTCTCTTCTCCTTCTCAGCATCTAGAATCTAAGAGTCAGAGGAAATGAAACTAATTCATTGTACTTTACCAAGGTGGCCCCCCAACTGATATTTGACAAGGGCCTTAGAAATATTCTCTGTTGGATATCATGAGCCAAAGTACTCTCAGCTAAGTCCCCAACAAGTGCAGGTCTTGAAATATGGCAAAAATTTGACATATTAAAAAATATAGTGTGACCTTCACTGGCATTATCACACATCTTTGTTCTACTGAATGACTGTAGACTGAGCCAGTAAACTGGCTCTTATTGTGTGAAATACTCTAAGAAATATATCCATCAGATTTGTCTCCACATGGCTTCCTTGAACTGCCAAAAAGTTATAGCTTATATTATTGTTCTTCAGTTTTCCAATCCAGATTTCAGATTGCTCAAGCATATATGCTAATTCTTAATCAGAATGATAGGTATGTGTTGAAGATCTTTATCTTCAGAGCATGCAATATATACATAGTCTATTCATAATGTATATCATGGTTAATGAATCTTTGAATTTAATCGAACTCTTTCAAGTTGATTTTCAAAGTGTCTTTCCCAAAGGTTATCTTTCATTTTCTATTCTTATACATAAATATCTCTCAGAAATAAACTCTGAGTATCCTTCCAATTCAATACCCTCATTGTATAATCATTTTACAAAGTTGACAAGTTCTAATTACCTACACAATATGAGTTAGGAAAATTCCTTCTCTGACAGGCCATTAAATAAGATTTCCGAGGGGCACCTGGGTGGCTCAATGGTTAAGCTCAGGTCATGATATCACGGTTCCTGAGTTTGAGCTCTGTGTCAGGTTCTGTGCTGACAGCTTAGAGCTTGGAGCCTGCTTCAGATTCTGTCTCCTTCTCTCTCTGCCCCTCCCCCATCCATCTCTCTCTCTCTCTCTCTCTCTCTCTCTCTCTCTCTCTCTCAAAAATAAATAAAACATTTAAAAAATTTTTTAATGAAAAAATAAAATAAAAAATAATGTTTCTAAGATAAAGGTTTTTGATCCATGGCCTTGCCCTGCAATAGTACATGCATTTTGGGTTCCTCCATACACCTGAAATACAGAACATCACAGAACATTCAGAACATCATCTATACTAGTTTTTTGCCACCTAGCTATTTATCATTTAAAGAATCATTAAATTCTCTAAAACCAGAGTTTAAAATACATAACACATGTTATGTATTATAGAGCTAAAGGGTAAAAGGGTTGATATAACATCTTACAAACCTGACTTCGAAAATTTATGATTCTAGGACTTTATGTCCCTGAAGTTATCCTAAAATGATAACTAAGAGCAATTGTATACATTTACTGACAAGGTATGAAATTCAGTTATTATAAGATTTTCCAATCAGTTTCCAGGCAATCATTTGTTTGCAGCCATTATAAACAGGGCTGAAGAATTATCTGAACATCTTATTTAATACTAACTATAATGTATTTGTGAGTAACTACAGTAGAATGGGCAGTTGTAATGTGCTTTTCACAGATGCATTGTAAGACAGCTTTCATTTAAACAGTGTTACATTATCTCAGAGAATAAGGTAAAAGAGAGAGAGAGAGAGAGAGAGAGAGAGAGAGAGAGAGAGAGACTAGCCACCAAGTCAAGCTGGTATGCAGAAACCAAAATATTAATTCACTCTGGCAAAGTTCACAAGACTAGAATATCTTTTATTATACACATGAGTACATGTATACATTTAAATGTACTTAATCCTACTTAATTAAACCAGGATTTTACAGGTAAATATTATTCAGGGTCCCAACACAAAACATATGGAAAATCTAAGAAAAGTTCAGTAAATTTAACAAGATGGCAAGATGTAGGAAAACCAAAAAGAACAGTATCCTGGGCCTGGTTGAGCTTTATTACCCTTAGGTCTGAAGGGACAAGGGAAGAAAGAGAACGGTGAAGTGGGACACTTTAAAAGAAGCTATCCCTTTAGTGGAGGCTAACAGCTACTCTCTCTTCCCTCTGATCTACTGCTCGGGTTCCCTATTGGCCCAAACCAATGGGAAACCAGAGGACACGGGATTCATTGATGCAATCAATTTAGGTCAGCTTCCCAGAGGATAAAGTAGGTGGAGAAGGTTGAAGCATGGCTTTAGAGTGAGAAATGTAAGATAGTTTGCATAACAAAAAAAATTTTTTTTGGCAGATTTTTTTTTTTTAATGAGATAAAAAAAATCTTCTTTGGTCCATGAAGGAGCTTCAAGGAATTTAAGAATTAGTAGAAGTAGGTTGTCATTGATTGTTACAGTAATGGCCCCGGCAAATCACACCTCTCAGTATTCACATCTCTCAGTATCCACATGCTTGTTCACCACCCCTTCCATATTGACCTTGGGCTTGGCCATATGACTTGATACGAACAAGAGAAACATCAGCATACATAATACAAGCAAAAAGTTAATAGGTGAATTCTTGGAATACTGCCCTGATATGTCTAGGCCATGAAGATGCCCAGAATGAAATACCATGTGGGAAGAGATGCCCGGCTGTCTTGGATGTCCCAGCTGAGCCTTGCCCTCAGCAGATCACCTCAGCATGAGTAAGCCCATTCAGAAAAACTCCCCAGTCAACCCACAGAATCATGAGAAATAGTAATTGTTTTTGTTGTAAGCACTGAGTTCTGGGGTGGTTTATTATGCAGCAATAGATAAATGAACACAACCTGATTTGACTGAGGAATGGCTAACCTCCAGTGCTACAGAAATCAATCATGTTCAAATGATATTCCTACAACCCAATTCTCTCTGCCTCTCAATTCAGCTCTACTCTTTTCCCTTCTGTGTGTTGACTTAATTCTCAGAGAGGTTCTCCTCTTGTGGTCAAAAAGATGGTTGCGGCAGGATGTGGAGAAAAAGGAGCACTCATGCACTGTTAGTGAGAATGTAAATTGGTGCAGCCACTGTGGAAAACAGTGTGGCGGATCCTCAAAAAATTAAAAATAGACATACCATACGGTCCTGTAATTCCACTACTAGGTATTTACCCAAAGAAAACAAAAACTCTAAATCAAAAAAATATATATGCACTCCAGTTTATTGCAGCATTATTTACAATAGTCAAGATATGGAAGCAAACCAAGTGTCCATCAATAGACGAATGGATAAAGAAAATATCACACACACACACACACACACACACACACACACACACACACACAATGGAATATTACTCAACCGTTAAAAAGAATGAGGTCTTCCTATTTGTGACAACACGGATGGACCTACAAGGTATTATGTTAAGTAAAATAAGTCAGACAGAGAAAGACAAATACCACACAATTTCACTTATAATATGGAATCTAAAAAACAAAATAAATGAACAAACAAAAAGCAGAAACAGAACCATAAATACAGAGAATAAAGTGACGGTTGCCAGAGGGGAGGAAGTTGGGAGACGGGCAAATGGGTGGAATGGGAAGTACAGGCTTCCAGTTATGGAATGAATAAGTCATGAGGATGAAAGGTAACAGCACAGGGACTACAGTCAATGCTACTATAATAGTGTATGATGACAGATGGTAGCTACATTTGTAGTGAGCATAGTATAATGTATAGACTTGTTGAATCACTATGTTGTACACCCAAATTAATGTAACATTGTGTGTCAGCTATACTTCAATTTTTTTTTTTTTTTAAAAGAGAGATCATTAGGGCTCCTGGGTGGCTCATTCAGTTAAGTGTCAGACTTAGACTCAGGTCATGATCTCATGGCTCGTGGGTTTGAGCCCCACATCAGACTGCTGTCAACACAGAGTTCATTTCTGATCCTCTGCAACCCTTCTCCCTGTCCCTCCCCTGCTGGTTCTCTATCTCAAAAAAATATATAAACTTTTTAAAAAATAAGAGAGATGGTTGTAGCACTCCCAGATTTCACATCCTCTATGTTCAAATGTAATAGGACTTTTTCTCCACAATTGGATGAGATAAATCTGACTCTCACTAGCTCAAACTGGATTGTTTCTACCTGCAGACCAATCACTATAGCCAGGAGATGATCTACCTATACCCCTCCTGTGATACAAGTGCAGGATCCCCATCTCTCCCTGCCAGGAACAGATATAATAGTGGGGTTGTCCAGGTGCCCTATGATGCACACATTTTAAGCAGAGGAAAGAAGTACATATCAAATCTGGAATAAGGAAAGATACTTCCAAACAATTTTATATGCCAACACAGGGTATGATGGCTCCTTATCTCCATGTAAGGAAATGAACCAGGTCCAAAGAACTGTTATGCAGCCACACAAGGGTCAACAGACTGTGCATGACTGCCTTTCCCAACAGTCCACCATTGTTCAACAGTCCACCAACCATTGTTCAGCTGCTTAAATACCAGATAAAGTGCATAAAATCTGGTGGGACCACTGTCTGCCCCAAATTTAGAGATAGAGCTGGGTCTAATGGGGCCCTTGAACAATCTATATAGATGCAGTTTGCCTGCAGAGACCTATCATTTTGAGATAGCACTTCATCAGGATCATTAGGAGAACCAGACCCAGGATGATGATCAAGCCTACCCTTGAGGACAGTCTCTAATTAGGAGACCCAAGGGCCTGGAATAAACCAACTAAGGAGTCTGGTGGGGTACTGCGGGTAGATAGTCAATAATCATCCCATCTGAGCACGGATGTTCTTTAGTTTTTGCCTTATATGAATTATTGATATATACACAAGAGTTGTTGGCTGTGGGGAATAAGCTTAGGAATTCCCTGAGCTTGCACCAGATGGGTTAACAAGGCATAAAGAACTAGAAAGCCACAGGATGTACACCCCCAAGTTTGGGTAAACAAGATTAGGTAAATAAGATTAGGTAAATGGCGTAAAGACCCCCAGTATAGGACAAAGGTATAAGAATAGGGTATCTCAGGATGAAAACATCCAAGATGAGGTAAACAAGATTAGGTATTCAGGGCAGAAATGCCCCCCAACTTAGTACAACAGCAGAAAGCTGCTTTCACAGGAAGGAAGGACCAAATTAGGTAAACACGTACATAGGGCGGTGGGGGAGGTTGCCCAGAGTGGAGACTTGCTGACCTTGAGGTAGCATGCTGTCTTTCTTGTCCCCTAGGCCAGTTTAGGTAAACAGACATGGGGCCTCACGTCCTCTGTAAAGAACCTTCACCAGGAACCAGGATTTTGTTTTGTATTGACCCAAACCCCTAACACCACACATCTTCAAAACCCCCTTTGCCTCATGCCCATGAGTTAATTAATGTTCACGATTTCATTGTCTCTTTGTGCATGTCCATTACCATGTTTCTAAGCCCTCTTATCCTAATAAAAATGGAGCAAGGACCCTTACTCTGGGCTCTTGTCTCCTCCCAGACATTAGCCTCTCGTATTTTTAAATCCTGCATCCCATTTTCTTGCTGGACAAGACAGAACTCCAGACCCAGAGTCTACAACAGTTGGCAATAATACAAATGCCTCACTGTTCTGCCAACAGATAATCAAGGCTGTTCAATTATTCATCACCACCTTAGCTAGTGAGTTTGTTGAGTCTTGTTGGTTTTGGATGGCTTGGAGGTCTGAGTCAGACCTGTACCACTCAGGCTATCACATGGGAATATGGAACTAGGGCCTTAACCCCCAATTTAGAGGGACTTCTCTCTACCACATAGCATGGGTGGAAGTCTTCTGGAGGAATCTCATTACTTTCATTTATCTATCCAGTTTTACCAATCAAAGCCATATTGCTCTGCGGATCAACCCTATTCTCCTTTTTCCCCCTTTGTAATCTCTTGAATTCACCTTTTGGCCCTCTGGGCATGGCTTCCCCTTGTTTGTTTTCTATCTGTTCAGCCCAAGTTGTTGGAAACCATTGAAATCATTTTGTTTTTATCCCAAGCAAGACTTTTCAGTGGAGCTTTTCCATTGTTTCCCTCACAGTCATTTCAGGGTCAACAGCAGTGATAGCGGGGTCTTCCACTGGGAAGGGTCCTGTTGCATGAAGGCCTCCAATACATCATCCATGTACCCAGACACAGGGTCACATAATCAGGTATGGCTTTTACCTGAAATGCAGTTGTGGCTTTATGAATGGCTTTCCAGGGGGTCTTAGTCTTAGGGAAGTCCTCACAGTTAAGAATATTGTTCTCATACTCCTTGCAATCTAGATCAAGAGTAACATGGACTGAAGGGAACCTAGGTGGCTCAGCCGGTTGAATGTCCAACTTCAGCTCAGGTATGATCTCACAGTTTGTGAGATCAAGCCCTGCATTGAGCTCTCTGCTGTCAGCACAGGGCCCGCTTTAGATCCTGCCTCCCTCTCTCTCTCTGACCCTCTCCTGCTCACTCTCTCTCTCAAAAATAATAAACATTAAAAAAAAAAAAAAAAGAGTGACATGCACTCTTCGTCCTGTTGGTTGCCCTACTCAATGTAGATTTTTAAAATGCACTGCAGCAAAAGGTCAGTGGTTAGCTTCGACTGCACCATTCAGCCTGGGACATTTGGGTCTGCAAGGCCTTCTCGTCGAACAGGGGCACCAACCAAGCTGCATGAGAATTCCCTGGCCTCCGCCCAAATCTATCTTTCAGTTTTTGTATTTCACTCTCCAAAAAGGACCTCATTTGAGCAGTTTCATGTTCAGCAACATCATTGGTGGTTTGCATTTAGTGAAAACAAGTCTTACTTGGGGCTCTTAAGCAACTCGGATCAAAGAGAGCTTCCTACACAGGGGCCTTTGACCCCCCCTTGAGTGTCATCTGCAGCTCCTGGCATGTGGGAGTTAGAGGACAGTGTGGAAGTATGAAGATGGCCAGAAGCCAGGTTAACTTCCCAATATTTTTAGGGCCCACCTCTTGCATTTCTGCCCTCATCCATCACACCAGTTTATCCTTGGTGACAGGGAGACTGCCTACGTTTCACTTATTCCCACTCATCCAGAGACAGCACAGTATCTCAGTCAGGCCCTCCTCCCCCCAGGAAGCTGACATCATTCTAGGATGGCTGGACTGGGGAACGCCATGCATCTGCATCATGTACTAACATGGTTGGTGACCTTGCTCACTGCACTAAACTGTTGAGCAATTGACACCTGTTACCAAACACCAGGAAAAGCAGTGGCAAGATGTCAACCTACTGCAAGAGTTTTCAGGTGTTGGCACTGCCAAGAAAGACAAGACTCACACAGGCACTGGATGGAATAATACTTTATTCACAGAGATAGAGCAAGATCAGCTTCAATACTGAGTGTCAGTCCATCATGGCCAGTGCATCTTGCCCCAAAGTTGGCACAGGGAGATAGTCTCTACTCAATCCTCTTATGTAGCAGGTGAAGAACACTCTTCCCTTCCCACCAGAAACAGATATTGCAGTAGGGTTGGTGTGGTGCCTTATGAGGCACATGCCTTAAGCAGAACAAAGAGGGACATATGAAATCCTGAATCAGAAAAGATAATCCCAGATAAATCCATATGCCCAGCAGGCTATCAGGACTCCTTATCTTTGTGAAAGCAAATGTTCCAGGCCCAAGGCATGATCTTCATCTTCATCTCTTCATCATCACTATTTCACTGAGACCATGTTTACAAGATCACCAGTAATCTTCATGTTGCCAAACCCAAAGGTTATTTCTGTTATTGTACTTGTCCTTTCGGGAGCATCCCAAATGAATAAATGAATCTCTCTCCCTGTTTACCTCTTTCAGAGATATCACACTTTCCAGTTTTCCCCTTAGGCGGGTTTCCTTTGCTGTCACTTCCTTCTCTACTAAAACCCTAAAGTTAGCAGGACACCAAGGCTCTGCTCTGTCCTGGGATTTCTCCTCTTTATTTATACTCTTTCCCTGATGACCTCAGTGTCATGTTTTAAATATCTTACTTATGCCAAAGACACTCAAGCCTTGACCTCTCCTCTGAACTTTGGACTCAAGTATCAAACTGTCCTTGATGTTGCCACATATACAAGGCTTTTCCTCTAATTTAAGTTCTTTAATTTTATTCCATGAACTTAACACTTTACTATTTCAGAGTTTTCACAAGATTTTCTTCAAATTACATTTGTGTGTTCTGCCATCAAACCTAGAATTTACTGACGAGTTCAGTTTAGAAACTAGGAAAACAAAAGAACATTGTACTAAGAGAAGATTCTTTAATTCTAATATTGGAAGTCTGATTTTTTTTTCTGCTTTGGAATAATTATGCTTATGCTATTTAATATGGTATATATACTTCTACCATGATTTAAGAAAAAGTTATAATAGTGAACTTTATTCTCATGAATTATCTACCCAGATCTTTGTGTATATTGAAATGTTTTCAAAAGCTGTCTACTGCAGTATATCTGATTACACTATGGTACTGGTTCTAGGCTACTGTTGTTGGTGTTTTCTTTCTTTTCTTCCCACACTTGTCTGTACACAAAACTTCAATCATCCTCTTTACCTTCATTTGCTCAATGAGCCTTCTCCAGCCCTGACTTATCTTGGGCTTCATTTCTACATTTCTGATTATCCACTGGACAAATGGAACTCAATGTTCTACCCCATATTTAGCACAAGCAAAAATGAATCTTCTTTTCACTTCTCCCAAATCAGTAACTTCTGACCTACCTCTTCCTCTCAATGGAGCTGTCATTCTCTTGGCTGCCTGGGCTCCATTGTTTTCTCTCTTCTCCCACATTTCATCATCACATCCTACTTTTTCTTCCTTTAACACAGCAATATCATGCCCTCATGACATTATGAATTTGGTGAAAGACTTGGGAATGTGAGTTCACTGAGATCTCTATGCCTCTTTTTTTTTTTTTTTTTTACCTCTAATACAAGGTTAAAAATACATACCAGGATTGTTTTGAAGATTACATGATCTAATACACGTAAGAACTTGACACCACTTTAAGTTCTGTGTGTTCTTCTCTTCCCTGCCTTCCATTTCCATTGCCAACATTATAGTGGTGTCCTTCACAATATCTCATCTAAATGACTGCACTAATTTCTAAACTGTGCTTTTTAATCTTTCCTCCAAACACTTCCTAAAACACTATTTGGTTCACATTATGATCTCATCAAAAAGACTTTAATGATTTTAATTTTTAAAGCAGAGATATCTAAAATTAAGTTTACAGACTTCTTATTAAACTCTAAACTCTTTCAGGAAGGACAAGGACTTCTGTGTATTTGTATTAGCTGTCCTTGAAGCACACGGCATGCACCACAGGCTCAATGAATATTTCCTCCAAAAAATTATTAAAATGATGATCTCATCTAAAAGTATGTTAAGAATATGAGAACTATTTTTAGCATGTTAGGTTCTTCAAGGATACTTTTATTTATTTATTTATTTATTTAATTATTAAATTTATATCCAAGTTAGTTAGCATATAATGCAGTAATGATTTCAGTAGATTCCAGTGATTCATCCCCTTTGTATAACACCCAGTGCTCATCCCAACAAGTGTCTTCCTTAATGCCTCTTACCCATTTAGCCAATCCCCCCACCCACAATCCCTCCAGCAACCCTCAGTTTGTTCTCTGTATTTAAGAGTCTCATGTTTTGTCCCCCTCCTTGTTTTTATATTATTTTTGCTACCCTTCCTTTATGTTCATCTGTTTTGTATCTGAAAGTCCTCATGAGTGAAGTCATATGATATTTGTCTTTCTCTGACTAATTTCACTTAGCATAATACTCTCTAGTTCCATCCACATAGTTGCAAACGGCAAGATTTCATTCTTTATGATTGTTGAGTAATATTCCATTGTATATATATACCACATCTTCTTTATCCATTTATCCATCGATGGACATTTGGGCTCTTTCCATACTTTAGCTATTGATGATAGTGCTGCTATAAACATTGGGGTACGTGTGCCCCTTTGAAAGAGCACACCTGTATCCCTTTTTCAAGGACACTTAAATTTCAGTTCTGACCTTTATATGGTCTTTCTTTAATCATTTCAAATATTTGGTAGCAATTTGCTTGACTGTTTTAGGTGTAGAAGCAATGACTGATGGCTTCATCCCTCACTGTTTTTCTGTTTCTTGAAGAGATAAACACCTTGAAGGAGTTGTGTAACAGCTTCAGCCATCGCTCATGTTCGCTGGAGGGCAGTGCTGTCAATAAGCAAGTTCTGGATTCATTTTATTTTGCATTGCATGTGTTAGTTATTAGTTGGAGTCAAAAGCTAATATGGAAAATTTTTTTTTCTTTAAAGACTGGAATATGTTTCAGGTATGCTGTACCACACTTACCCGAAAACAGTGATTCTCAAACTTCTATATGTATATGAATCACCATTGACCTGTGCCATCCAATAAAGTACCCACTAGCCATATGGCAATGGGACACTTGAAATGTGGACAGTCAAACCGAGATATGCTGTGACTGTAAAATACACACTGGATTGCAAGGACTGAGTACAAAAAAGGAATGGAAAATATCTCAATAACTTGTGTTGATCAGATGTTGAAATGAAAATATTTTAGTTATATTGGGTTAAATAAAATGCATTAGAATTAATTATATCCAAATCTTTTTATTTTTTAAAATGTGGCTACTATAATATTCAAAGTTACATATGCAATTCTCATTTGTGGTTCATGTTATATTCCTGTTGAACAGCATTGGCTCATATGGTTGTTTAAAAATGTTTCCTGGGTTGGGGTGCTTGGGTGGCTCAGTCGGTTGAGCATCCAACTCTTGATTTTGGCTCAGGTCATGATTCCAGGGACGGGATGGAGACCCTGCACTGAGCCCCACATCAAGCTCATGCTCCGCATGGAGCCTGCTTAAGATTCTGCCTCTTCTCTCCCTCTCCCCCACTTGTCAGTTGTCTCTCTCATTAAAAAAAAAAAAAAAGTTCCCTGGGTCCCATTTTTAGAGATTCTTCTTTGGTTGTTGCACATTAGGGCCCAAAAATCTGATATTTTTTAGCTCTCCAAGTAATTCAATTGATAAGTCAGGGTAGGGAATTATTGTTTCATACTGCTTTTGATGGTCTTCAACACAGCAGTGATTCAAAGATAACACGGAGAAATAGTTTTCAATTTTGATTGTGTAATAACTGCCATCCCATAAAGTAATATGCATGTTTTTCAATTAGCAAAACACTCTTCAATATATCATCACAACACGACTATTTTGTGGTAGTGGAAGGATGGTACAAACAATTCAGCAGTATCTATCACAAACTTAAGTGCACATAACCTTTGACTCACCTTTAGAAATTGATCTTGCAGATCTTCTAACAAGATCCCTATAATATATCTGTAATTCGCTTCAGCACAATTTGAAATAGTGAAAAACCGGATACTGAGGAAATAAATTATGATATATCCAACTTAATACTATGCAGGCTATAAACAAGAATAAGTTCATTTATAAGTACCGGTATGAAAAAATGTTTAAATTTATGAGGGGCAAGAAAGTTGCAGAAAAGTATGCAGATCTTACCTGTACATATAAAATATTAAAAAATATGTATTTGTATTTGCATAGAAATATTTGTATATGCATATACAATTCAAAAGTTTCAAAAACTGTTAATAGTGGTTACTGCTAACAGTGAAGAGATTCCCAGTGATATGGAAAGGATCTTTTTGCTTTTTATATCCTTTTGTACTGTTTTAGTTTTTTTTTACTATGACCAACATGTAAATTTACATTTACATTACAAAATACTGTTAAAATATCTATGTAATGCCTAGCCAAGTAAATATTTCATCACTTAGGTCCCTGTTACAGAAATTTGATTTACACTATTATCCTTTAAGCTGCAATTTGGTCTTCATTTTAATTTTCTAAAAGGCCACCACATATATTCATTTATTCATTCAACCAATAGTTACAACCTACTTTATGCTGGACAGAACACTGTTCTAAGGCCGAATAATAAAAAGTGGACACAAAACCATGTGTTCCTTAGACATGGGGAGGACAATAAACAAACCCAGACATAAATAATAATTAGTAATGAGTGTCATGAAGGCCTGAGTTTTCAAATGCTAGAATGTTCAAATGTCATGTGTGCTTGTGTGTGCATACACATGTATTCACTTACACATATTAATTAATACAATCTTGGCTACTTAATTTTTTAACAGTCGTTTGTATATAGTATTCTGGGATATTTCTCAAACTAAATTTTCTCTTGCATTCATTATAACGAACTCGGTCAAACAAATTAAAAATAGCAAAGCTTTTCAGTTGTGTCAATTTAGACAAATTACTTAGCTGCTTTAGGACCAATTTTCTCCTCCACCAAATGGGGTATTTACCTCTCGGGTTGGCTGCGTCGGGGAGAACTCTACGCGCAGACCACGTAACGCAACAGCAGCGCCTGGCACAATGAAGCACAGGGATGGGGTGGGGCGGGTAGGGCGCGGACGCCCGCACTGGGGCGCAACTGGGCCGCGTGCGGCGCGGCGGGCCGGCTGTCCCGAAGAGGCGCGGTATTCTCGCCGTGGACCGCAAGAGAAAGGCGGTGCTTTCACATACTTTTTTCACCTAAGCACTTCTGCACGCCAATTTATCTTTCTGGGAGTGCGGAGACCAGTGCCCGCCAGCTCCTGCGGCGCCCGCTGGGCGTCAACTCCCGCCGCGCCAAGTCAGCCCGACTTTTCGAGATGGTCAAATGCTGAGGCCGTCCTGCGCTACAAAACTCAAGCCCACTCCCGGCCCCAAGCTGGCCAATCTGTTCAGGGCGCATTTGGCCCGGGGCAGGCGGTAGACTCGCCTCCAACTGCGGCTGTTGGTTTGAATTCTGGCGCCACTCCCACGCCACGTAGAGCTAGACTCGGAAGCGACGGATCTTCGAGCGCAGCGGGCGCGCACCGGGGACTGGGCGGGCGTGCAGCGGGCGGGCGACGCCCGCACCACGCCCCGGAAGCAGCCCCCGAAAGAAAAGAGCCGCCGCGCGCGCTCCCGCTCTCTCCCCTCAGGAAACGGCCACGCCCCCGTCATCTCCCAAGTCCAATAGACGCGAGAGGGTGGGGCGGCCTCGGTCTGACTCAGGGGAGGCTATAAAGGGAACTGCTGGCAGCGCAGCTCGGTCTTTTACGTCTGGATTTTGGAGGCGTTGTGTCGTTTTTGGTGAGTGGGCGCTGTGGGCGAGGACCCGAGCGGGCTGTATTGGAATAGACTGAGGTTCGCTGCAGCACTGTGAGAAGATTGGAGATTTGAGTTTAGGGTGCTGTGTGTAGAAAACTTACACGTGGAAAACACGCAGCCGGGCCGCCACGTGTCCTGAGTGGTAGTGGTGGCGGCAGGCTTCGAGCTTAGGCGTGTGGAGGCTGGTGCTGATGGCCACGAGCGGTGTGCGCGGCCTGCTTGCTAAACGCAGACATCTGGCTGGCCAAGCCTGAGCGGCGGCGGGAAAACCATACTCCCGGTATTTGGGGCAGGGAGTTTTACGTTGAGCAAGAGGCCTTTAATAAGGAGAGTGTCGTTTTCTCGTCGCGGATCAAAAAGGTCATTTGAAAATGGGCAGCCCTGACGTTGCCTGAGATTGAGTTGTATTGTGCCCAGGTGGCGCTGTGTGCAAACCAGATTAATGATTGGGAAGATTTTAGTACTGAAAACCTTCAGCTGTCATTCTGTAAGAATGCTTAATTTTAAATATTTTGGTCCCCTTCAGGAACAATGGCTCTCAGTGGCATAACGGAGCTGTTACCTGGAGATGTTCAGGTAAGTACTGTTGAGCTTAGTTTTTAAACTGAAGAAATAAACCTGTTGATTTACAGGAAAAGATGGTGCATCATTTGAAATTTGCTTCCTACTAGATACAAAGGAAAACTAGAAAATACGTGAGGGAATATTTGCTGGGAAATTACTTGGTTGGAACCTGACCATTTTACCCAGGTATGTGTTGGGCTAATAATTTGACTGTTGGGCTACTTTGATTCAGTGCGATTAGTCCATATGTAGATTAAAATGAAAATTTTTTTTGTCCTTGAACAGCATCCTGGGAGTTGATGAATACTAACAGACCTACAAATGTCACTGGCTAGCAACGTAATTTTTAAAGTAAGTTGTGTGACTTACAAGATCAACTGTAGTGTTTCTAATACAGTGCTTACCTCTTAAAGTTGCTTTGGCTTACGGTAAATTTCACTGTAACATAATTTAGTGGATTATGGTCTTATCAATGATGAAATCTATCCCGAAGCTGACCACCTGAAGAAAAACATACGGATTCGGCTTCTGAGATAAGACTGAAGTTTTTATAGTCTGGATTTTATAACTGAGAGGGTTCTGTTAGGTTATAAATCTTGTAGGGGGAGAACTGCTACCTCAAAATGTGTTGTGGGTTTTTTTTTTTTTTCTCTGCCAACAGTGAGGGGTCGCTGTCTTTCCATTGAAAGAGGCCAGTTTGCTGTGACCTTCCTAAGATGTAACCCATTTCTGTGAGTGGAGATTTTTTTCCCTTAACAGTTCATCAGTACTTTGTCCTTGGTCTTAATCCATGATGATCTTATCCCGAACCTGAATATCTGTTGAGAAAACTTATACGGATCTGGCTTCTGAGATAGACCATTATAAGGACAATGATATTTTTAAAAATTCTTTGGCTCTTTTGATGTTGGTAGTCTTGTAAATCTCAAATGTTTTTCCTTTTCTAGGGTTAATACCACCAGATTTACTTGTGAAAAATCGATAAGGAAAAGCTCTTCATTTAACTGACATGGGAAGAAAACCTACAAATCAAGACAATATTTTTTTATTTCTGTAAACAGGTTATGAAACCGCATCAGATTCAGATTAATGTATTTGTAAGATTTAAGCCATTACTTTTTATGTCATACTGCCCTAGAGAATCCTAACCTGTTAAGCAGATTACTTTGTAGATCTATTTCTATTTTAAATACAGGAATGCAAAGGAAGGTACATGTTTTTAATGGAGAAGTCTTTGATTTCAGTTAACCAGACTTGTAATCAGCTTATTGTGAATGTTTCACCTTTGGCCACCTGTTTGAATTTAAAATCTACGATTGTAATTAAAGCTGAGTGAAAATTTACACTGAATATTGTGGAAAAGTCCTTAGATTTTTATGGAGAGATGACTCATGTTGGCAGTATCACACGGTACAGATCATGTTGGGTTTTGTAGCGTACTGAATATTACTGGATTAGTGGTGAGCAAAACGGAAAGACTGAGTCTGTTACTGGGGGAGGGGAAAATAACAGGTATTACTGGTTCTAATTACTGAATTCTGGAATGTTTGGTCCTAATGAATTATAGTTTGAAAGGATGCTTAAGATGGAAAATGTGAGGGACACCTTGGTGGCTCAGTAAAACATCTCAGCTCCTCCATGCTGGGTAAGAAACCTACTTTAAAAAAAAAAAAGATGGAAAAATGTGGAATGCTGAAAATGAAGAGAGCACAGCATGACAACGGGTCATGGGGGAAGTTCACTGATAAAACCAAACATTGCATAGAATGGATTTAGTGTAGACAGTAATAGCATCTGATCTAACCAAGATGGTTTGGCCCCATGCATGATCATTTTCCCTAAATAGCTACATGAATAAATTGTTGCTAAGCCTATACTTCAGTGTTAGTCAAAAGAATATTCTTGTCAGCTTATGATTATGAACTACCTTTTTTCCTAAAATGTTTTCTTAGTGCAAATACAACGTTGGACCCATGTAGTTTAAGAGGCTCAGTGACAACCATGCCATTTAGTGAGTAGGTACAAAGGGAAAAGCCACTTGGTATAACAGATTACATGTGTAATGGGATTTTGATATATTAACAAAAGAAAAGTGATTGGGGTCTGTACAACCTTTTCAAGAAACTGTCTAGCCTTTTGTCAAAGCTGGCACCTCACTTCAAAACAAGTTGTGAAATAGATAAAATTTGCTTTGGAGCACTCTGACCTCTTCCTGCAATTTCTGTTGTTGCTCCTTTCCCTCTCAATTGATCTGGTAATATGTCACATGTCTTTAGTTTATTATAATGTGCATTTTATGGATTGCAGTGTTACTGGGCTCTGCTAAGGAGGTTAGAAGTAAAAACACTTCCTATGTCCTCATTTTGTTAATAGCGACATGAAATGCCAAGAAAACCAAAGGCAGGCTATAAATTATAGAAAGTGAGAAAAAATGTCTTGAGATTGAACAAGTGGATTTGAGTCAAAACCATCTCAGATGAGATGTGAGAAAGATAACATTTTTGGCATAAACACTTGGAGCAAAGATTATATGCTCCAGGACCTCAGAATGATGAATTTGAAATTTAGGTATCAATTGTGCGGTTAGATGTAGGACAAATAAGGTAGAAGATAGGCTGAAATGTTTTGGGGTGACAACAGTAAAAACCTATGGTTATTTGAATTCCCTAAAACATTTTTTTCAGGGGGAAGGCACATAGCAGAAAATCACATTTAGTCCCTTTGACTCTATACAGAGTGTACACTTGAACAAGTAAGTCAGATCCAAAAAGGTACGCTTTAGTGAAATTAAGCTTGAAAGCTCAACATGTTATAATTAACGTCAGCTGCCATTAAAATTACTAATTGTTTCAAACCTGTAATATACCTAAATGGTATTTTTCATTCATACAACGTGGTGTTGACTGTCATTCTACTAGCCTTCTGTTTTATGAATGTTAACATACCAGGTATTCCTTTCAAGTCCCTGACTAAGGGACTTAACCCTCTGAGCATATGTGCAATTTAATAGAGAACTTAATGGAGACAAAGCTTTCAAGACCTGAGGAATAAAAGACGACGGCTATAATAGACTGGGATCTGCTTGGTTAGGACTGATACCAGAAGTTGAAAGCAAAACCTACATGTGTCTGGCTTTAATGGCTTTAACCAATAGGAATGCTTTATGCCTTCCATCACGCTTCCAGGTTATCTTCAAATATAGTAGGCTCAAGCCTACCATTTGGTGCTTTCTAAAATTCTGTTGCCAGAAATCTAGTATCAACTGCACTTCCCAATCAAGTGCTCTCTGAATTGATAATACACTTCATAAATCCTTAACTGTTTACCCACCCTGTGAGGAATCTTGGTTGTGCTCAGGTTTTTAACACCCAATTTCCCAGTTAGAATATTTATTTGAATTCCAGCCTTCTAGGATAGTCTGCTTATCTTTTGCTGGTCCTTCCTTCCTTTAGGTGGGACTCTCTTTTTCATCTTTCCTCCCAAAAGCTTGGTTCTGGATCCAAGTAGCACTCACAGCATAGTATAGTAATTATAATTGCCTGGCTGAATATTGCCACTGCCTCTGGCCTTGCTGCACCTCACTGATTCTACTTATTTGCATATGTATGAAGATCAGATCAAAGCACAAGTTTGCCATGAGGTGCTGGAAGGTTTATGGACCATCTTGGGGTGGAGGAGAGGGTATCTTCAAAATGACAATCGAACTCCTTGGTCTCATTCTTACAAGACCTGGCCTCTTCCCCTTATTACTAGTCCACTGCTAGAGTCCTGTCATGCCATGTGGCTGAGTTACAACAAAATGAGTTAATGTCACAGAACCCCTGAGTACACTATAATCGAACCTTTTTGGGAACTTAATTATGCTCATTCAGTTGATTCTAATTCTTTTCAAAATAGTATTAATAATGTAAAAAGCATTTAAGAATACTCAGAAATTAGCATTTGAGGAAAATAACATTTACACATATAATGCGTTACTTAGGTCAGTAAACTTGACATATCCTTGCCTCCTAACTATATAAAGTATAATTGTACATTTTTAAATGTACAGTTTGATGAGTTTCTCCTTTGATACACACCCATGAAAACATAAGTTTTAGAGAAGTACAGAGTTAAGAGATCTGAGCTGGAGAAATAAAATTGGGAATCATCCACATGTGGATGGTGTATTTAAAGCCATAAGATTACATGAGATCACCAAAGGAGTGAATATAGATAAAAGGAGTGGTCCAAGAGTTGAGTCCTGGAACATTCTAAGAGTAGGGGATTCTGGGTTTAGTTAAAATCCTGGAGATTATTTTGTGCCTGGGACAAAAATTGAGAAGCAGAAATCTATTGTCAAGTCCAACTGCTATATCAAGAAAAGGAACTAGATGGAAAATCAAGGAGTTTTGGAATAAAAGCAAGAGTGAAAACTAAGCAAATAATTGGGCTATAGGGCTGGAGATAGCCTTGATTTAATGCAGAGCCTTAGCATAGAAATTGAAGGAGTTAATATCTGAGACTTTGTGAATTATCGGGCAAAGTAGTCTTCAGGAAAGAATAAGAAGGAATTTAGGAAGTATGATAAGGGTTTTCATCAGACACTGCAGACTTAGAAAAGTGGAGTTAGCTACAGACAAGTTAGAGGTTTGTCTTACAGAGCCAAAGTACCTGCTGAGGCTAAAAACTACCGATTTTAATAGTTAATCAGCATAATTATTCACTGTTCTCCTATGGGATTTATCTGCCTGGGAGCAGGAAGCAGATCAGTGGATTCATCCAAAATAGGAATAAAGTGGCCAGGAAGAGCAAAACAATAACAAGCCAAGAGAATTGATTTGGTAAAAGTGTTATTAAAATTATTAACCTTGAGATCCAGTCTGATTAGGGAAAAACACAAAACAAGTGAGGGTCCCAAGTGAGACAAAGATCATATGTACCATGAAAACTTACTGTTGAAAACTAGGTAAAATAAGGCCCTCTCCAGTTATACCACAAAATGACCCATAGTGTGTTGTATTCTGATTGTTGGTTTCTCTCTCTCTGGCCCTAGAATGTGAATCCTTTACAAAAATAAACTGCCGTTTAATCTCAAATTTTGCCTAGAACAATGTAATGACTCCTATAAGAAATTGTCTAAATGGAATTCAATTTGTGTATCTAAGGTGGGCAACAATGATGTGATTTAACCTTTCCAAAAGGGGTAAAAGAAATAAAAGTTGGAAGGTGTTTTGAACAAATACTTGTGTTCCCCAAAATCCATATGTTGAAGCCCTAACCCTAGTTTGGCTATATTTGTAGACAGAGCTCAAAAGAAGTTAACTGAGTTTAAATAAGCTCATAAGGGTAAGGCTCTGATCTGGGAGGAGGAGTGTCCTTATAAAAAAAGACACCAGAGAACTCACTCTCTCCCTCTCCCCTAGCACACCCACAAAGAAGAGGTCACATGAGCACACAGTGTGATGGTGACCACCCACAAGCCAAGACAAGAGGCCTTAGAATGTTGAATTTCCAGCCTCCAGAACTGTGAGAGAAAATTCATTTCTATTGTTTAAGCCACCCAGTCTGTGATATTTTGTTATGGCAGCTCTAACAGACTTAAGAAGCAGAGGATAAATGGCCACTGCTATAATTTTGGGAGTTTATATTTAGCTAAAGAATTATGAGTAATAACTATGAAAAAAGCCCATGCAATGTAATCTCTCTGGCTTTATACATTTTCCCTTTAGGTTTCTATTTATTACACTGGAACTAAATCTACAATGTACTTTCTTATTGAATATTAGCAAACACAGCTGCTAGTCACAAAGCTTCCTCTCCACTTGTTTCATCATCAAGTTCAATTATTTGAGAAATAGGTAATTTCTCAATAAAAAATACTAGGGAAGAGGGACACCTGGCTGGCTCAGTCAGTAGAGCATGTGACCCTTGATCCTGGGGTTGTGAGTTCAAGCCCCATGTTGGGCATAGAGCTTACTTAAAAAATAAAAATAAATCAGTAAAGAAACCAGAAATTGAAATGAAACTATCTTGGATAGAAAGTGAATGTTGTCTGAGGTCTTATGCTTCACAGGAAAAACTTTTTAATATAAATGAAATTACTTCTTTCATAATCACCTCATATAACAAATTATTTAGGCTTACTAAATATTTCAGTCTAAAATTTCCTTTTTCTATAGAAACATTAAGATTGCAGTAAGTTTTGGGGTACCTGGGTGGCTCAGTTGACTAAGTATCTGACTCTTGGTTTTGGCTCAGGCAATGATTCATAGTTTGTGGGATCAAGCCCCATGTAGGTCTCTGTGCTGACAGAGCAGAGCCTGCTTAGGATTTTCTCTCCCTCTCTGCACCTCCCTGCTCACGCTCTCTCCCTTCCCCTCCCACTCTCAAAATAAATGAAATAAACTTAAAAAAAAAAAGATTACAATAAGTTTTAACTTAACATTTTTTATAACTGATAGGTCACACCTATCATGATATTGTTCCCTATTTAATGAAAGATGCTTAATATAAAATAGTTACTGACACTTTCATAGCTCTTTTTATTTTTCACAATACTTTGACATATATTTTCCTGGGTTCTCCCCAAGGTAGGCATTATTTAGTATTCATTTATTTTATATGTGATAAACTAAGATTGAGATATTTAAAATATAAGCTGGTTAAGTTCCAGGTCAGTGGAAGGAATGATTTCATCATCTAATGTATTTTGTATTGTTTTTTAGTTTTGGTGCCACATTTAAGAAAACAGTGACAAACTAGGAAGTATCAAAAAAAAAAAAGACAAAGGTTCTAGAAACCATGTCATTTTGGGTGATCTTTTAAGATCTTGGAAATATTTAACCTGAAGAAATGAAAGTCAAGGGAAAACATGATGACTATTTTAGGGGTGCCTGGGTGGCTCAGTCGGTTAAGAATCTGACTTCAGCTCAGATCTTGATCTCATGGCTTGTGGGTTTGAGCCCTGCATCAGGCTCTGTGCAGACAGCTCAGAGCCTGAAGCCTGCTTCAGATTCTGTGTCCATCTCTCTCTGCCTCTCCACTGCTTGAGCTCTGCACCCCCCCCCCCAAATAATTAAACATCAAAAAAATGAAAAACACGATGACTAGTTTTAGATATTTGAAAGTGTATCAGATGGGGTAATAGTAATAATAATAATCCGAAGTGGTAGGTACTATTAATTTTTTTAAGTTTATTTACTTATTTTGAGAGAGAGCACACAAGAACATGAGCAGAGTTGGGGCAGAGAGAGAAGAGAAAGAATCCTAAGCAGGCTCCATGCCATCAGCACAGAGCCTAATATGGGGCTCAGACTCACAAACTGTGAGATTGTGACCTGAGCTGAAATGAAGGGTCGGACACTTAACCAACTGAGCCACCCAGGCATCAGTAGGTACTATTAGTATGCCCATTTTACAGATGAGGAAATTGAAACTTAGAAAGGTAACCTAACAAAGGTCGCATAGGAAGTGAAGGAATTGGAATTTAAAATCTGGCAATCTAAGTACAGAGATGGTGTTCTTACCCCACTAAATACCTTCCCCAAAGGAGTAGTTAACTTAAATGTTTCTCTAGAAGGCATAAAGGAGATCAATGAAATAAATAAAAAGAGACCATCCACAAACGAACCTAAAAATGAAGTTCCCAATATGAGAATGTGCAGCCTCCATATCATAGTCTCTTGTCAGTGTGAGTTGGAGGAAGGAGGCTGGCCCTAATCAACTTTGAAGACCCTTCTAAATCTAAGTTCAGATTTTTGATTTGCCCAAGGTAACCCAGCTACTTAATGTCCAAAATGACAACCAATATCTTCTATCCCTTTTTCAGTCCAGTATTCAGTCCAATAAGTGTAATGTCCCAGTTTTTTCCAGTGGTAATATAAATTTCCTCAAAATTCATTAATCTGTGAGAGTGGGTAAAATCACATTATGTTGTACTGGCTCACTGCCCATCTGTTAACACAGGACCTCTAGCCCGTATAAAGTTCCTTCAGAGAGGCCCATTAGAGTATCTCACATGTATTCACAAATAAGTCTCCCAATGCTCTTCCTGATATTCTGCCTATTACTATGGCCCCTTTATTGGGTACCCCCATACATCCAGTGCCTCCCACTAAGCATCAAAGTCTCCTTTCTTGCTGACACTATCATGGTCCAGAGACGTGTTGTATTCTCATATCCTTCTCCTACTGCTATGCCTCATAAAAGAGAAATCTGTGCAGTTCTTCTTGTTCCTTCTGTCTCACAAAGCCCCTCAAAAAACAGTCCCTTCAGCTTTTTTTCATAGATGTTTTTCCATGAGGGGCACCTGGCTGGCTCAGTCTGTAGAGCATGCAACTCTTGGTCACGAGGTCATGAGTTTAAGCCCCACATTGGGAGTAGAGCCTACTTTAAAAAACAAAATAAAAAATAAAAACATATCCTAGATGTTTTTCCATGGCACTAAGACCTGGTGCCAGGACCAGGTCAGGTCTACCAGGACCTGGTAGTCAGGCTTGGGTTTAGAACTTCCCTATCTTTCTCTGCCACATCTCTAATCTCTTCTTAGCAGACTCTCACCCTGCAATTCATCCTGAGAATCTAGAAGGTTCAGCCTCATGAGTCCAGACAAATCTGAATCTCAGATTAAGCTTAACCCTGCTATATCAATAGTAGCCTGAAATCCGTATTGTTTTTTTTTTTAATTTTAATGTTAATTTAGTTTTGAGAAAGAAAGAAAGAGAAAGAGTGTGAGAGGCAGAGAGGGGGAGATACAGAATCTGAAGCAGGCTCCAGGCTGTGAGCTGTCAGCACAGAGCCTGATGCGGAGCTCGAACCCACAAACCACATGATCATGACCTGAACTGAAGTCAGATACTTAAACAACTGAGCCACCCAGGTGCCCTTGAAATCCATATTTTTTTAAAGATTTTATTTACTTTTGAAGTAAACTCTATACCCATCGTTGGGCTCAAACTTAAGACCCTGAGATCAAGAGACATGCTCCACCAACTGAGCCATCCAGGCACCCCCAAGTCACTTTAATAAACCATTTTTACAAAAATGTTGCCAATAGTTGATCAATTTAATTACATTAGAACATAGACATTAAGCTCACTAAACTTCTCTGAGGCAATAGTAAGCTATATTCTTTGGTACATCTCAATTCTCATCTTTTAGTTTCATCACTGATGAAGACTCTCAGCTTATATTACATTTCTTTTTCAAAAATGAATGCAATAACATTGCTCAGAGTCTGATCATATACCCAGAAATATTAGGCTAGTTTTGAAATCAATGGACTTGCGTCTCATGTAGAGCCTTATGGATCATTGAAAAGATTTTACTCTAGGGGCGCCTGGGTGGCTCAGTCGGTTAAGTGTCTGACTTCGACCCAGGTCACGATCTCGCAGTTTGTGAGTTCGAGCCCCGCATCAGGCTCTGTGCTGACAGCTCAGAGCCTGGAGCCTGCTTCGGATTCTGTATCTCCTCCTCTCTCTGCCCCTCCCATGCTCATGCTCTGTCTCTCTGTCTCTCAATAATAAATAAACGTTAAAAATTTCAAAAAAAAAAAAAAAAAGAAAGAAAAGATTTTACTCTGAGTAAATTGGGAACGACTGCAAAAGAAAACAGAGGGGTGCCTGGGTGGCTCAGTCAATTAAGCATCTGACTCTTGATTTCAGCTCAGGTCATGATCCAGGGTTGTGGGATCAAGCCCTGTGATGAGCGTGGAGCCTGCAACCTGCTTGAGATTCTCTCTCTCCCTCCGCCCCTTCCCCACCCCCCCACACTCTCTCTCTAAAATAAAGAAGAAAAAAAAAAAAGGAAACAGAAACTCAAAGGGTGATTCATAGCATCAAAGCATGTGAACCCTACCCCCTAGGGCCCAGATTGTGGTCTCTATCATTTACCATTAAAAGGAAACAAGGCTCATTGGAGAAATGACTGATTGCAGATCTGAGGCAAGAAATGTATAAGATGAACCTGGTACACCTTCCTATAGCAGAGAGCAAGAAAGCTGTCAAAGACTGCTAAGATTGTATTAAAAGAACTAAGGAGCCAACCTGGAGTATCTTCTACCATCCGAAGATGTAATGTAGACTATTACAAAGGATAATAACTACAATAGATAGAAACACATAAAATATGTTCAAATCTATGAATTCATAATGATACCAAAACAAAACAAAACTGATTTTGATGCTGTTAGAGGATGTTGGTAAACCAATTTATCAATTTCAGAACTGGCAAATAAAGGGACTTTCCAACACCAACTCTAGTAACAGATAATCAAATAGAAGGTAAGAAAGTTTCTCTTTATTGATGTATTCTAGTTAATAAATGAAAAAGATTAACATAGTTAGAATGTCACCACTTTGCAAACATCTAATGAATTAATGTATCTAAGCGATGATTGTCAATGGCTGCTAACATCAAGAAAAAGAGAAGCAAACTGAATGTAAGTAGTTGATTGGATGTTTTGAGGCATGTCAATGATATACTGATACTTAAAGAGCCACTTTCCACAGGAAATATGCTTTAAATATTTTTTTCCATTAAAAGTGATATATTTACCCTAAGATATTAGCACTCTCCATTCTTTGCAATAATGTCACACATCTGCAAGATGTCTCACCAGTCTCCCCAAAAAGAGTTCCTTGAATGAGTCTAACAAAACTCTAGAAAACTAGTTATTAACATGAATAAAATAGCATGAGATTTATCACTTCAGCTTCAGTTGCATCTTGGGGAGATGAGTTTGTTTCATACACTTTAAACTCTTCTGTCAACTAGTGATAACAGTCCTGACTATAGTATCATTGTCTACCTCAATAAACAGCCATATCTCAGGAAAGGAAATATGCTCAATACCATGGTAATGTTTACTCTAGATAAATGTTTCATAGATGATTGATATTATAGTACCCCAAATTTCTTTGAACATTCTTCTTAATATAGAATAAATACAACCTCTTAAATTTAGATCCAGTGAAATCCAAATATAAGAAACCATCTCCTGGGGCACCTGGGTGGCTCAGTCAGTTGAGCATCCGACACTTGATTTCAGCTCAGTTCATGATCCTGGAGTCATGGGACTGAGCCCCACATTGGGCTCTGCACTGAGCATGGAACCTGCTTAAGATTCTCTCTTTCAAAAATTAAAATAAATAAATATCTAAAAATTAAAAAAAATAAACTGTCTCCTATGCAGTTTTCTGTTTGCCATTTACTAGGAATTTAAATTACTTATCAATTTTTAACTTGAATGAAGAATGGAGGTGCCTGGGTGGCTCAGTTGGTTGAGCGTCTGACTCTGGATTTTGGCTCAGGTCATGATCCCAGGGTCGTGAGATCAAGCACTACATTGGGCTCTGCACTGAGCGAGGACCCTGCTTGGGGTTCTTTCTCTCTGTCTCTCTCTCCCTCTGTCCTCTCTCCCCCTTCTCCCCTGTATGTGCTCTCATGCCACTTGCTCTCTCTAAAAAAAGAAGAAAAAAAAAAAGAATGATGTACAGAACACGAACTTCCAGAGTAAGTAAAATATACATTTTCAACTTTAGGCACAGGTTCTGGAGTATTTAAATGTATCTAATTTCCTAAAAGTTATATTTTTGTTTTTCTTTTTTACCTATTAAAAAATTATAAAATATATAAAAATGTAAAAAGAAGGAAGGTATTAAGAGTAAAATGAAAATAACTCATAATTCCACAAGTCCAAGATAACCACTGTAAAAAATGTTTTATTTATTTCTGTATGCAGATATAAATTTTAATAAAATTTGAATTATGCTGTATATGGTTTGTTATCCTAATTAAAAAAAAAATTTAATGTTTATTTGTTTTTGAGAGACAGAGAGAGACAGAGTATGAGTGGGGAAGGGGCAGAGAGAGAGAGAGAAAGACACAGAATCTGAAGAAGCTCCAGGCTCTGAGCTGTCAGCACAGAGCCTGACACGGGGCTTGAACTCACAAGCCATGAGATCATGACCTGAGCCGAAGTCGGACGCTCAACAGACTGAGCCACCCAGGGGCCCCCCCTAATTTTTTTTTTTTTTACTTAATATTCTATAGTGACAATTTTCAATGCCTCTAAAAATTCTTCTACTCATTGTTCTCATTGGCAACATCTAGGAAACTTCATTTTTATGGATATTCAATAACTAACCAATTCCCTAAGACTGAAAATTTCGATTGCTTTGAATTTTGTCATGATGACAAATTTTACAGCAATAAATATTCCAAACAATAATGCTACACTGGTTATTTCTGGATAGTGGGTTTATATTACCATCCATAAATTAAACATTTCTGATAATGTATCTTCTCACATCCATTTGCAGCCATTCTAGTCCATACTGCACCCCATCATGTACCTTCTCTCCCAGTCTTTTACACTGCGCAGTCTATAGGGGTAAGAAACTACCTAACATCCTTAGCCATGTTTTTATACATACCTTCCAGCTCCTTGCCTTAAGTAAATTGTGCTTCTCTCCTGAGGGCACCACTTCCCCTTGCATCCTTTTTTTTTTTTTTAAGTAACCTCCATACCCAAATGGGGCTCAAACTCACAACCCCAAGATCAAGAGTCAAATGCTCTACTACCTGAGCGAGCTAGGTGCCCCCCTTTGCAGACTTCTGAAGCCATTTCCCTCATGTGTGGAAGTTAAAATCCAATATCTTCCTTGCACCCTACTGCCACTTCTTGACAATTATTTCTCCATCTTTATGTACAACCCCCTGATTTTTTTCATGTTCATTCCACCTGACTGGCCACCCTGTGTCCTGCCTTAAGGCTATTATTTTCCAACTGTCTAGTTACTTACCCTTATTAAATTTTGAGGAGTTGAGGACCAGCTTTGCTGTGCTATTCTGTATCATCTGTTTCCAATGTCTGCACATCAATGTCTTAACAATTTGGTTTCTCAGTTCTTTGATTTCTTCCATTTTCTCCTCTCTACACCCAGCACTCTTACCTGGGATCTACTGGCCTTCAAGGAGCCATGATGGAAATCAAGGGGTCTATGAACTTGGGTAGGGAAAAAGCTATTATCTTCAGTTTCATGAAGCATCAACTGAAATGTAATGTTTATTTCAATAACAAAAGTAGGCAATATACCAGAGAACTATTAGCAGTATCTATGAATTTATCACCAATAGAAAACACAGCTATTTTTATACACATTGCATTTCAGTTACTATCATATACAAATAATTTAAAATTTTTATTTATGCTTATTTCTACCTAGGAATTATGGTCATTTTTAAGCCTGCCACTAGATCTTGTTTAATGCAAGGAAGCACATTATCTTAGTCCATTCAGGCTGCTATAACAATATACCACATACTAGGTAGCTTATTAACAACACAAATTTATTTCTCATAGTTATAGGGGCTGGAAGTGCAAGATCCAGTATGCCAGCATGGGTGGATGAGAGCACTCTTCTGGGTCACAGTTTCTCATTATATCCTCGCATAATGGATGGGAGTGAGGGAGCTCTTTGGGGTCTCTCTCTCTCTCTTTTAACATTTATTTATTTTTTTTTTTTGAGAGAGTGCACATGAGAGTGGGGGGGGGGGGACAGAGAGAGGCATGAATCCCAAGCAGGCTCCGCACTGTCAGTGCAGAGCCCAATGCGGGGTTTGAACCCATGAACCGAACTGTGAGATCATGACCTGAGCAGAAATCAAGAGATGGACGCTTTGGGAAAGGGTCTATTCATTTCTTCTGCCCATTTCATCACTGGCTTATTTGTTTTGTGTGTACTAGATTTTGGATACTAATCCTTTATCTGATATGTCATTTGCAAATATCTTCTCCCATTCTGTTGGTTGCCTTTTAGTTTTGATGATTGTTTCCTTCACTGTGCAGAAGCTTTTTATCTTGATGAGATCCCAATAGTTCATTTTTGCTTTTATTTCCCTTGCCTTCAGAGACATGTCAAATAAATTGCTGTGGCTGAGGTTAAAGAAGTTGCTGCCTGTTTTCTCCTATAGGATTTTGATGGTTTCTTCTCTCACATTTAGGTCTTTCATCCACTTTGAATTTATTTTTGTGTATGGCATAAGAAAGTAGTCCAGGTTCATTCTTCTGAATGTTGCTGGTCTTGACATCACTACATGGTCTGCCACAACCATCAAAATGAGTTTTCTGTGGTCCCTGCTTCATTGCGTCAGTTTCTCCCAATTCAATATTCAGAGCAAATGCATCCAAATGTAAATTCCGAGATTCTTAAAGTGGGAAATCCCCCCAAATAAAGGATTGGGGTTCTGATGAACATAAGTCATGATAATCAAATAATCAAATCTTAAGCAAAATCCCATAATCAAATCTTTTCATTCAGTGTTCTAATTTTACTAACAGCATTATTAATAGCATTGACAACAATATTCTTAATTGGTAGTGATCAGTCTTGAGAAAAAGAGCAGGTTAGGGGCGCCTGGGTGGCTCAGTTGGTTAAGTGTCCAGCTTTGGCTCAGGTCATGATCTCACAGTTCGTGGGTTCAAGCCCCGGGTCAGGCTCTGTGCTGACAGCTCAGAGCCTGGAGCCTGCTTCGGATTCTGTATCTCCCTCTCTCTCTGCCCTCTCCCCCTACTCGTGTTCTGTCTCTGTCTCTTAAAAATAAATAAATGTAAGAAAAAATTTTTAAAAGAGGTTAAAAATCATGTTGTCAGTTACTCTTCAATTTGAAAGTAAACTATATATTCATTCACTTTATCCAGATTATGACTCTTTCTGTGATGACAAATTTTCCTCCATGAATAAAAAGAAAACTACAGTTCCAAGTGTAAAATTTCTGACCAATGTCTTCTAGTTGCCAAGTTAGCATACATCTGTGTGGTAGAGATAACTTCAAAGATTTTTCTCCATTTCATTAAAAATTGTCCTTAAAAATGAAAACAAGAAAAAAGTTGAACGCCTGATTGAGCCACCCAGGCGCCCCCGGGTCTCTTTTATAAGAGGGGGCTCCACCCTTATGACCTAATCATCTCCCAAAGGTTCAACCTCCTAACACCATCATATTGGTGTGACGATTATGACATTTGGGTTCTGGGGGAACACTAACATTCAGGCCATGGCACACCTACATTACTATAGCATACATTTAATTTGTTTAAATAGTTTTATAACTGTATTTTAATGTAAGACTTTATATGTAATCCTATGTAGTTTGTTGTATGCCCTTAAAAATATTTTTTTCAAAAGGGGTCCATAGGCTTCACCAGAGTGGCACGTAGTCCACGGCACAAATAATTAAGAACCTCCTCATTATACAATAGTCTCCCTGTATCTGCAGAGGATACTTTCCAAGACCCCCAGTGGATGTCTAAAACTGTGGATAGTACCAAACCCTATATATGCTATGTTTTTTTCTCATACATACATACCTATGATAAGGTTTAATTTATGAACCAGGCGCATTAAGAGATTAACAACAATAACTAAGGGGCGCCTGGCTGGTTCAGTCAGTAAAGCGTGCAACTCTTGATCTTGGGGTTGTGAACCCCACATTGGGTATAGAGATTAGTAAAACTAAAATCTTTTTTAAAAATTTAAAATAAAAATAACAATAACTAATAATGAAATAGAATAATTATAACAAATACTATAATAAAATTTCTGTGAACATGTTCTTTCTTAAAATATCTTATTGTACTCTACTCACCCTTCTCATGATGATGTGAGATGAAGTGAAGTGAATGATGTAGGCATTGTAAATGAACCCACAGAAAGTGAAACTGTGGATAAGGGGGAACTACGGTATATCAAATATACAGTATTTGATGCTCCAAATGGCTGACTTGCCCCAGCCATTTGCCCTGCTGCAAAAATCGCATAGCAGGGCTGGGGACTCTCCCAGGGCACCTGGGTGGCTCAGTCGACTAAGCATCTCACTCTTGATTTTGGCTCAGGTCAAGATCTCACGGTTCATGGGGTCCCATAGGACTCTGTGGACAGTGCAGAGCCTGCTTGAAATTCTCTCTCTCCCTCTCTCTGCCCCACTCCACTGTTCACGCATGTTCTCTCTCAAAATAAATAAATAAACATTTTTTTTAAAAAATGATACAGTCAGGCAGATTTATGCCATTATACATTCATGGTCTTTACTCTCAACCAGCCCCTCAGTGATTCTAGGCAGTCACCCTTTCCCTTGTTAGTTTTCTCCCCCATTTCAGACTTACTTTTTCCTCCAAACCTCCCAACTCCTCACTCCCCTACCTCAACTGTCCCTTCACCTCAGAGATTTCAGCCCTCTCTTCATGGAGAATTTTAAAGACTTCAGCTGACACGATTTCCTTATGCCAGGCACTGTATGTAGCCAGTTTTTCCTTCCATCTCATTATAATGGAATGGTGTCCCCCTCTGGTCTAAGGCAAATTCTGCCTCCAGTTCTACAAATCACATTCATTTTTGCAATAAATATTGAATCAACACTTCCTATATTTGTTATAAGTTATATCCCTGCCCCCCCCAAAAAAAGAGACACGTTGAAGACCTAAACCCCAGTACCTCAGAATGTGACCTCACTTGGAAATAGGGTCATTGTAGATGTAATTAGTTAAGATGGGGTGATACTGGAGTAGGGTAGACCCCCTGATCCAATATGACTGGTGTCCTCATAAGAAGATGATCATGTGAAAGCAGAGACACAGAGTGAATGTCATGTTGCAATGAAGGCAGTGATTTAAGTTCTGCAGCCGCAATCCAAGGAAAGCCAAAGATTATCTGCATACTACCAGAAGCTAGGAAGAGGCAAGGAAAGTTCCAGAGGGAGCATAACCCTGAAAATATCTTGATTTCACACTTCGAGCCTCCAGAGCTGTAAGACATTAAATTTCTATTGTTTTGAGCCACCCACCTTGCAGTACTTTGTTACATCAGTCCAAGGAAACAAATATACTGCCGTAGGCACAAAACAGTGAACAAAACAACAATCCCTGGCCTGATTGTGGAGCTTACCTGCCTTCTTAAAAACCTGTATATTAGGGCACCTGGGTGGCTCAGTCGGTTGAACATCCGACTTCGGCTCAGGTCATGATCTCACCATCTGTGAGTTCAAGCCCCGCGTTGGGCTCTTGCTGACAGCTCAGATCCTGGAGCCTGCTTCAGATTCTGTGTCTCCCTCTCTCTCTGCCCCTCCACTACTCATGCTCTGTCTCTCTGTCTCAGAAAGAAATAAACATTAAAAACCTGCATATCAAAATAATCCCTTCTTTCTCCTCTATCTTTGACTTCTCCTTCTCTCCTGGCTCCTCCCAACTTTAAGTGTCCAGTATCTTTTTATGCAGAAATTAAAATATCCCTGGCCTTCGCGTTCCTTTCTAACTGACCAGTTATCCCTTGCTCCTTGTTTACAGCCAAATTTCTTGAAATAGTCATCTATACTTGCTTTATATATTGATCTTCTACTCACACTTCACCCTTTGTATTCTCACCTTTCTCCTCCCCATTCCACTGAAATTCCCTTTGCCAAGGTCCCCAGATGAACTTGTCATTAAAGCCAGGGGAACCTTAAACCCCTCCTTGCTTGATCTGTCAGCAGTATCTGACCATGTTGACCATTCTATCTTCCTGAAAGTCTCTTTTCATTTGGTGTCTGAAAAGCTATTCTTTCCTATATTTTCTCCACATTTTGTGACTGTTCCTTCTCAGATTCTTTTTTTAAATTTTTTTTAATGTTTACTTATTTTTGAGAGAAAGAGAGACAGAGCATAAGTGGGGGAGGGGCAGAGAGAGAGGGAGACACAGAATGGGAAGCAGGCTCCACGCTTTGAGCTGTTGGCACAGAGCCCAATGCAGGGCTCGTCCTCAGATTCTTTTGAAGATGTTTCTTCCATATATATACATGTTGATGTTCCTCAAGATAGTATGCTGGGTCCTTTTCTTACTTTGCACACTCTTCCTAAGCAAATCAATAACTATAGTTCCAAGTCAATAACTCTGGTTCATATCTCTCTCCAGAGATTCAGATCTGAATATCCTGTCTATAAACATCACTACCATATGATACATGTACCTCAGACTAACATTTTTAACCTCCTTCCCATCCCTCCATTCCAGTTCTTTCTCTAACATTCCCAGAAAACAACATTTCCATTCTTCCCATTGCCAAAACCATACCATGAACTTATTCCTCACTTCCCTTTCCCTTATCCCTCTACCACCAAGCAATCTACACATGCTACTGGTCTGGGTGTCCAAATATTTCTTGAAACTCTGCTTTCCCTCATTTTCAAGGCTACTCCTTAGGATCAGCCACAATCCTCTCTCATCTCAATTATTACACCATCCTCTTTATTTGTCTCCTTCCTCTGTCGTTGCTCTTAGGGCCAGTGTCAGGGGCAGATGACTTGTGCAGTCATGCAGAACCTTCACTCAAAAGAGCCCTTCACTTGGTTTTATGTTCTGAAGTTGCCATCTTGAAATTCTTTTTTTTATGTTTATTTATTTTTGAGAGAAAGAAAGAAAGAAAGAAAGAAAGAGCAAGTGGGGGAGGGGCAGAGAGAGAGAGGAACAGAGGATCCAATGTGGGCTTTATGCTGACAGCAGAGACCCCGATGGGGGGCTTGAACTCACAAACTGTGAGATCATGACCTAAGCCGAAGTCGGACACAACCAACTGAACCACCCAGGTGCCCTGCCATCTTGAAATTCTTAATATTTTTATCTTTGAATTTATATTTTATAAGTGAAGTCCAATGGGACAATAGAACATGTGTGTGAGCAGAGGAGAAAAAGGCAATATACATGGCTGCCTTTTCTTGTCACTCTCTTTCTATATTGTGGCCACAGTGCCTCATGAGCACAGAATTCCAGTAGACCCACGATGTGTGGGAGTTCAGTGAGGCTCAAATGAGTACAAGGCAAAAGTGTTAAGTGTATGTCAGTAGAAGAAAGCCATGGTTTCCACTGGGGAATCAACTTGTTTTTGAGGTTAAAAAGAAGGTAATGGTATTCTAAGAAATGCTTGGGATTTTCTCTCTCTCCCTCTCTCTGCCCCTCCCGCTGTTCACACTCCTTTTCTCTCTCTCTCAAAATAAATAAATAAATAAATATTTAAAAGAAAGAGAGAAAGAAAGAAGGAGGGAAAACCCATACTTACTTTTCCTTCAAGGCCCTCCTCACACAACAGCATGCAAAAGAGTATTGGTAGAAAATGCACCTATCAAAAAGTTAAAGAAAAAGTTGAGCTGGTTTGTACAGTGTTTCCACTGTTCTGAAAGAACAAAATACATATGCATGTATCAGTTATGAAATACAAATTATAAAATTTCAATGATTCTTCATGAGTTGACTGTTCTTATATTTGCATCTAAAACTGACTTTGCACAATATAAAGATGAATGGTAAAATTTATGCTAATAATTTAAATTTTTAATTTTTCTCTAGTTAGAATGTTAAATAACAAATAGAAAGTACCATGACAAATGAAGAAAAAGACTGCAGAAGAATGAAAAAAGGTTTATATTTTAGTACCTATAACACATTTCTCCTGCTTTTTTCAACAAGAAGCCCTACATATTTATTTTGTCCTAGACCCAGCAAATTATGTAGCCAGCTCAGGTTGCTCTTCACCAATCCATCCTATAGCAAGTATGAACTAAAGTATAAACATTATTAAGTCATTTTCTTGTTTAAAGCCTTTCTGAAATTTGTCAAAACCTTACCCTACAGTTGCACTCTACACAAGGATGCTCAAGAAAGAGAAAAGGATCTGAAATCCAGCTTCCACCCTACCTGCCCTGCTTTGCCCTGCATAGCATACCCTGACATGTGGTATGATACTGACCTTAGACCTGGGAGAGGCCCCTACCCTGGCCTGCTTGCTTTGTAGTAGTGTTAAATTAAAGTGCATGCAAATCAATGGGAGGTCTTGTTAAACCGCAGATTCTGATTTTGTTGGTCTAGGATGAGGCCCCAGATTCTGCATTTTTTTAAATTATTTTATTTTATTTTTATTTTAAGTTTTATATTTTTATTTGGGGGGGGCAGGTGAGGGAGGGACAGAGAGAGAGGGAGAGACTGAGGATCTGAAGCAGGCTCTGCTCTGACAGCAGAGACCCTGATAAAGGTCTCTAACTCACAAACCGTGAGATCATGACCTGAGCTTAAGTTGGATGCTTAACAGACTGAGCCACCAGGCACCCCAAAGATTTTATTTAAGTAATCTGTACACTCAATGTGGGGCTCAAACTCACAACCCCTAGATCAAGAGTTACATACTCTACTGACTGAGTCAGCCAGGTGCCAACCAATATTCTGGATTTTTGCAAGCTTTCATGTGATACTCATGCTGCTGGTGCATGGACCACATTTTGAGTAGCAAGGCTTTAGAGAACCCTACTCTTGGGCTCCTCAGGCAATGCCACTTTCATATAAAAACCCCATTTTGGCTCAGATACCCAGAACTATAGAATTCCCTGTCCAAACAGTTCTGAAATTATTTCTAACTGTTTGCTGGGGGATAGGGGAATAGTGAATAGAACTAAGACAAGTGGATCAAGAAGTCCACATGTATACGAATGAGGCCCTTTTTGGTATAGGATGGACTTGGAAGTAGGAAGAGAAGAGGACCAGGATTGAAGTCATATGCCAACATTGAACTCTGATTCTAAGAATTTTGAATTTGAACTTGGTCTTTTAGGTCATTATGAAGTTATAAGTGTCAGGTTAGAAGAATAGAACACATTTAGAATAGAACAACACAATAGTCAATTAGAGTGATCTACAACTTTAAGATGTGGGCCTCTAATTGTACTCTTGCCCTAAGCTCTGCAAATGTTAGGGGCAAGTCTGTGGAGTTTCATCCACCATGAGGAAATGGCATCTTCTTTAGATAATGACACCCTCCACTGCCCTTTTCACTCTCCAAGGCCAGGCCTGGAGTCTCCAAGTTGCAACTGCCCAGAGTGAATGCTTATTTCTAATTCACACAAAGGCTTAGTGTAGGTTCATGGGATGCAAACAGCATTTTTTAAAAGTAAAATTGAGCATGAAATAGAAAATATAGGAGTGTTTGCACATAGTAAAAATATTATCATGAAATATGATTCATGTGTATATATCTATGAAATTTGTAAACTGGTGGCATTGTGAATTATATCTTTTTCTTTAAAAAAATTTTTTTTTCTCTTTATAATATTCCAGTACTGACAATTTTATTTTTTTTTAATTTGTTAGTGTTTATTCATTTTTGAGAGAGAGAGAGAGAGAGACAGAGAGACAGAGTTTCAGTGGGGGAGGGGCAGAGAGAGAGGAAGACACAGAATCTGAAGCAGGTTCCAGGCTCTGAGCTGTCAGCATAGAACATGATGCTGGGCTTGAACCCACGAATGGTGAGATCATGAGCTGAAGTCGGACGCTTAACCACATGAGCCACCCAGGCACCCCTCTATCTTTTTCTTTAAGTCATAGTCAAAAAAGTGTGAAAGCCTCAGTTCTAGATGGTAAAGGACTTCATAATCAGGTTGTGGGTTATCTCTTCACTCTCACATCTTACAATATTAATTTTCCTTTCCCAGACTTGCCTTCTGCCTATCTAAGCACTTTGCTTTTTTTTTTTAGTTTATTTATAGCTGGAACAGGGGATGGGCAGAGAGAGAGACAGAGAGAGAAAATCCCAAGCAGGCTCTGTGCTGTTAGCACAGAGCCCCATGTGGGGCTCGATCTCATGAACAGTGAGATCATGACTTGAGCTGAAATCAAGAGTGAGACGCTTAACCGACTGAGCCCCCCAGGTGCCCCAGCACTTTGCATTCTAACTGCAATGAACTTTTCTCAATTTCTAGAAGGCACCATGTTTCTCTTACCCTTGAGTGCTTGCATATGCCTTCTTTCAGCCTGTAATCTTCTTTATCTCTTCACTTAGATAACACTCAGTCTTGAAGATTTAGTATAGACATCACCTTTTTGGGAATCCTTCTCTGACCCCTAAGTTCAGGTGAGTCACTCTTCTGAGGGCTCCAGTATAATCCTTTCTCCTAGCATTGAATTCATCACCATATTGTATAACTGCTCAGCTGACTTTGGTCTTGTGAGGGAAGCGACAATGACTATTTTATCTATCTGATCCTCTATTGTTGAGCACAGAATCTGGCATATAGGAAGTGCTCAATAAATAATGTTGCATTGAATTAAAAACACATTTCCTATTTCCTTTCCTTTCCTTTCCTTTCCTTTCCTTTCCTTTCCTTTCCTTTCCTTTCCTTTCCCTTCCTTTCCCTTCCTTTTCTTTTCTTTTCTTTTCTTTTCTTTTCTTTTCTTTTCTTTTCTTTTCTTTTCTTTTCCTTTTCTTTTTTTTTCTTTTCCTTTAAGTAATATCTACACCCAACATGAGACTCAAACTCACAACCTCTAGATCAAGAGTCAAATGCTCTAGGGCACCTGGGTGGCCGAGTTGGTTAAGCATCCGACTCTTGATCTCAGCTCATGTCATGATCTCATGGTTTGTGAGTTTGAGCCCTGCACTGAGCTCTGCACTAATGGCATGGAGCCTGCTTGGGATTCTGTCTCTCCTTCTCTCTGCCCTTCCCCAGCTTGTGCGCTCTCTCTCTCTCTCTCTCTCAAAGTAAATAAGTAAACGTAAAAAAAATTTGAGGGGTGCCTGCATGGCTCAGTCAGTTAAGCGTCCAACTTCGGCTTGGGTCATGATCTCACAGTTCATGGGTTTGAGCCCCACGTTGGGCCCAGTGCTGACAGACCGGAGCCTGCTTCAGATTCTGTGTCTGCCCCTCTCCTGCTCACGCTCTGTCTCTCTCTCTCAAAAATAAAATAAACATTAAAAAAAAATTTTAATAAAAAATTTTGAGGGGCGCCTGGGTGGCTCAGGTGGTTAAGCATCTGGCTTCGGCTCAGGTCATGATCTCGAGGTTTGTGAGTTCGAGCCCCGCATTGGGCTCTGTACTGACAGCTCAGAGCCTGGAGCCTGTTTCCAATTCCTGTCTCTCTCTCTCTCTGCCCCTTTCCCGTTCATAATCTGTCTCTCTCTCAAAAATAAATAAACATTTAAAAAAATTTTTTTTGAAAAAAAAATCAGATGCTCTACTGACTAAGCCAGCCAGGTGCCCCATATATTTTCTATTTTCTAAGTAAAATATATTACAGTATTATATATGCATCTCATTGTACTTAAATCTTTTTCAAGGTCTGTGATTATTTTCTTCAGATAAAGCCCTAGAAGCAAAATTATTACTGGATTAAATAACATACTCCTTTTAAAATCCTCGACATATATTAACTTCATTTCCAGAGGCTTATTGTCCCAAATCTATTTAGGAACTATTGACAATTTTTACAACAGTTGACCTCATTTAGAATATATATCTCTATATCTCTCCATTCATACAAGTCTTATTTTTAGAGCACTGAATATAAGTTTTATAATTTTCCTGATATATGACCTTCACAATCCCTTTAGAGGTGACCATTTTATATATGTTTGTGTATGTGTGTGTGAATACACACACATGTGTAAAGTTTTATTATTGTGAATCTGAAGTCTTTCCCACCATATTTTTATTACCAGGTATTGCTGGCATACAGGAAATCTAATAGAATTGGTGATGGCTTTCTTATCTGGCTGCTGTATTGATCTTTTAGTTATAGATGTACACAACAAGCAGGGAGAGGGGCAGAGAGAGAGGAGAGAGAGAACTGCAAGCAGGCTGTCAGCACAAAATCCGATATGGGGCTCAAACCCACCAACCTTGAGAACATGACCTGAGCTGAGATCAAGAGTCAAGCTCAACCGACTGAGCCACCAAGGCAACCCTCCTAAACTTGTTAAATACTGGTAAGGGCAGGATCCCCTTTGTATTCTGTACTTTAACAGAAACACTAGTATTTCAGTGTTAACTGTGATATTTCTTATATTTCATGAAAGTATTTTTTATTATCTTAAGGAATTTTTATTCACTTTCTGGTTTATTATTATTAAAACTCAAAAGGCGCCCACTTTGTTAAGCATCTGACTGGCTCAGATCAAGATCTCCTAGTTCATAAGTTCGAGCCCCACATCAGGCTCTATGTTGTCAGAGTGGAGTCCCGTTGGGATTCTCTGTTTCCCTTGTCTGTCCCTCCCCTGTGCACGGTCCGTCTCTCTCCCTCCCTCTCTCTCTCTCTCTCACTCAAATAAACAAACTTTAAAAAGAAGTTAAGGAGCATCTGGGTGGCTCAGTTGGTTAAGTGTCTGACTTCGGCTCAGGTCATGATCTCACAACTTGTGAGTTCGAACTCTGCATCAGGCTCTGTGCTTACAGCTCAGAGCCTGGAGCCTGCTTCAGTTTCTGTGTCTCCCTCTCTCTCTGCCCCCCCCCCCAACTCATGCTCTGTCTCTCTCTCTCTCTCTCTTTCTCTCTCTCTCTCAAAAATAAATAAACATTAAAGCAAATTTTAAAAAAAGAATTTAAAAATAAAAAATAAAACTCAAATATAGGGAGCTCCTGGCTGGCTCAGTTGGTAGAGTGTGCAACTATTGATCTTGGGGTTGTGACTCTGAACCCCACCCTGGGTATAGAGATTACTTTTTTTTTTTTTTTAATTTTTTTTTTTCAACGTTTTTTATTTATTTTTGGGACAGAGAGAGACAGAGCATGAACGGGGGAGGGGCAGAGAGAGAGGGAGACACAGAATCGGAAACAGGCTCCAGGCTCCGAGCCATCAGCCCAGAGCCTGACGCCGGGCTCGAACTCACAGACCACGAGATCGTGACCTGGCTGATGTCGGACGCTTAACCGACTGCGCCACCCAGGCGCCCCAGAGCTTACTTTTTAAAAAGGCTCAGGGTCACCTGGGTGGCTCAGTAAGTTAAGCGTCCAACTCTTGATTTCAGCTCAGGTCATGATCTCACAGTTTGGACAATTCCGGCCCCACATGGGGCTCTGCACACTGACTTTGTGGAGCCTGCTTGGGATTCTGTCCCCCTCTCTCTCTTCTCCTCCCCTGCTCATGCTCTCTCTCTTTCTCGCTCAAACAAAACAAAACAAAACTCGAAAGTAGGTTTTATTTTTATCATATGCCTTTTTAAATGTTAATTTATTTTGAGAGGGAGGGGCAGAAAAAGGGGGACAGGATACGAAGCAATGGAGCCCAATGCAGGGCTCAGACTTATAAACCGTGAGATCACGACCAGAGCCAAAGTTGGATGCTCAACCAACTGAGCCACCCAGGTGCCCCTTCATATGCCTTTTAGGCATCTGTCGCAATGATCTATTTGACCTCTTGATGTGATGTATTAGATCAGGTGTTTGAGGATAAACTTGACCATGTTTCTAACCAATTGGAGAATTTAACTTGCAAGTACTTGTTTTATTTAGGATTTTTACATTTCTTTAATGGTGGAAATTGTTCTGAATTTGTGTGTTTGTGCTTTGTCAGGTTTTATATCAAAGTTTATGCTGATTTTATAAAATGAACTAAGAGACTTTCTTTTTCCATTCTATGTAACCATTTCTATAACAGTATAATTATATTTTTCATGAAAGAATCCACTCTTCAAACTATCTAGGCCCAAAACCCTTTGAGGAGTTAATTCTTTATCTTTTTAATTTCTCCTGTTGTATTTTTTTTAATGTTTATTTGTTTTGAGAAAGAGAGCGAATGCACACTTGAAGGGCAGGGAGGGGAGAAAGAGAGAATCCCATGCAGGCTCCATGCCCACCATGGAGCCTGATGCAGGACTCAATCTGTCCACTGTGCAATCATGACCTGAGCAGAAATCAACTGACTGAGCCACCCAGGCACCCTTCCCTTAGTTTTTAATTCTTTTCTGTCTTTTACTTCACTTATTTGATAACACATTTTCCTAGGAAATGTTCAATTTTATCAAATTTCCAGACTTACAGCACAGCATTATGGAGTAGTACATAAAGTATTCATGATTAAAAACAAAATCTTGTAAATGTAATTGTATTATCATTCTTAATTTTCTGAATTGTGTTTTTACCCTCTTTCCTCAGTTAAGCTGCCTGACTTTAGTCTGTATTACTGGTTCTTTAGAAGGAAAAATAGTTTTGGGGTATATAAATGAATTACATTCTTCTCCTATTTTTCAATGGATTTTTTTCTGTTTTTCCTCATTTTTCCTTTTTATTTTTTTAATTTTTATTTGTGTATTTATTTTTTTAATATGAAATTTATGGTCAAATTGATTTCCATACAACACCCAGTGCTCATCCCAATAGGTGCCCTCCTCAGTGCCCATCACCCTCATTTTTCCTTTTTAAATTTTACCTTATGTTATTTCATAGTTCTTTATTTCTTATTTTATTTTATTTATTTTGAGAGAGAGCACACCAGCAAGAGAGAGCAAGCAGGGGAGGGGCAGAGAGAGAGAGAGAGAGAGAGAGAGAGAATCCCAACGAAGCAGGCTCTGTGCTGCCAGAATGGAGCTGGACGTGGGGCTCAATCTAATGAACTGTAAGATTGTGACCTGAGCCAAAATCAAGAGTGAGATGCTTAACCAACTGAGCCACCTAGGTGCCCCCATAGTTCTCTATTTCTGATTGGAATGTTATGCTTAGTTCATTTATTATCGTTCTGTATTTTCCCACAGTGGAAATACGTAACATCATAAATTTGCCTGTAAGTGAAGCTTTGGCTGCAGCCTACACATTTTGCTATGAATATTACACTGAAATTTGGCTTTGGCTTTGGAATGAGGCTAAAATCTGCTGTTACACTATTACATTTGACCTTTAGCCTGTGGAAGACTAAATTGTCAAATGCTGACTTCAAAAAAATTCAAGGCAGCTCTGAACTTGTGTGAAACTAATGACCATGCGGTCATGTATATTACTATGATTTTTAACCAGATTTGGTACATCAGTAATGTGTACAAGGGTCATTTGGATATGTTTTTAATATTTGTTTATAGGACAAGCATTTTAAAGGTTCCTGTAGGAAAAAACTATATGCTTTATATGTGGAAATCCTATCAGTCAGCTGAAGTATAATAGTATATTTATTATTGTAAGAGTACAATATTGCAATAATTAGTGATGATGTGAAAAGTAGGTAAAATACACATATTAAGTGAAAAAAGCACTATATCAGTTATGTATATATATATATATATATATATATATACACACATATATGGTATGAGACAATTATTGTCAAATATATGAATATAATATTAGTATCTGGAGAGATAAAAATCAGAAAATTGTATTTTTATACAGTAATTGTCCCTGAAAATGAGGTTCTAGGACATTTTTAGTTCTATTTTATGTATTTATTTAACGCTTGAATTCTCATTAAGAGCATATATTATTTTTTATAAGAAAAAAATAATAAATATATTTAAAATGCAAACAAAACTGAAGATATACAAGTTAGTAGTCTGATAATCATATGATGATCTTTCTCTTATTGGAAGATTCTGTGACCCAGTTACCTAGGACTTTTATTTCCTCATGCTTCTTTTTTTTTTTTTTTAATGTTTACTTATTTATTTTGAGAGAGAGGGAGAGAGAGAATCCCACGCAGGCCCCACACTATTAGCGCAGAGCTGGACTCAGGGCTCCAACTCACAAACCATGAGATCATGATCTGAGCTGAAATTCAGTCAGACGCTCAACGGACTGACCCACCCAGGCACCCCATATTTCCTCACACTTTTCTTGCTGGCCTTTTTACTACTTCACTAATCACTATGCATAGACAAGGAGAAAAACAACTAGTAAATTATGTCATATTTTACCAGCTATGATGAAGAAATAGACAAAGTAATGCAACGGATTCATATAAAGTGTTAAATCTTAGATAGTATTCAAATAGGGCCCTTTTGTGCTTGATCAAGGAACTCAGTTTAGCCAAATAGATTGTTACATGAAGGATACATGGGAGGGGAATGAGCATTGGGGGCACGGGGTGGAACTGAAGAATCTGAGACTCAGTGATAGACTGATTGTCCAGTCAGCACTCACAAGAATTGGACCTGGGGAGACAACAGGACCCAGGAGGCTCAAGGGACTGACAACTCTGTGTCTTCTCTCTTGCTGTGTATGGTCTTTCTTTCTCAGAGTATCTTTTGTCCATCTCTGAATTTTTGGTCTCTTTTCCTCCTGCTTCCCATTGGCCTAATCCCTCCCTTTCTACTATTTATATCTACTGTTTTCACTCTTGTTTTCTCAAAAACCTTACTCCTTTGTTAACTCTTCTCTCTCCTGTATCCTCCATCTTTTTCTTTCTACTGAATTCTATCCACAGGTATATAAATATGCTTCTGCCATCTTTTTTTTTTTTTTCAATGTTTTTTATTTATTTTTGGGACAGAGAGAGACAGAGCATGAACGGGGGAGGGGCAGAGAGAGAGGGAGACACAGAATCGGAAACAGGCTCCAGGCTCCGAGCCATCAGCCCAGAGCCCAACGTGGGGCACGAACCCACGGACCGCGAGATCATGACCTGGCTGAAGTCAGACGCTTAACCGACTGTGCCACCCAGGCGCCCCACTTCTGCCATCTTAAAAACCAAAACAGGGGCACCTGGGTGGCACAGACTGTGTGTCAGCACAGAGCCCACTTTAGATCTTCTGTCTCCCTCTCACTCTGCCCCTCCCGCACTCTCTCTGTCTCTGTCTCTCTCAAAAATAAATAAACATTTAAAAAGCAAACAAACAAACAAAGGCAAGGGCACCTGGGTAGCTCAGTTGGTTAAGTATCCAACTCTTGATTTCAGCTCAGGTCATGATCTCACAGTTCATGAGATCAAGCTCCACATCAGGCTCTTTGCTGTCAGCGCAGACCTTGCTTCAGATCCTCTGTCCCATTCTCTCTCTGCCCTTCCTCCACTTGCTTTCTCTCTCTCTCTCTCAAAAATAAATATACATTAAAAGAAAATAAATACTCTTATAACAAGATAATTGAAAATGCGAGTGATTGCTCATAGATTAGTGCTGTCTGATAGAACTTTCTGCAGTGATGGAAATGCTCTGTATCAGTGCTACCCAATATCATAGTCACCAGCCACAAGTAGCTATTGAGCACTTGATAGGAGGCTAGTGTGACTCAGGAACTGAACTTTGGATTTTATTCAATGTTAATTAAGTTGAATAGTCACATGCGGCTAGTAGCTATGGTATTGGACAGTTTGGTTCTAGGTGAAAAGAAACAAAAGAGGGGCACTTGGCTGGCTCAGTCAGTAGAACATGTGACTCTTGATCTTGGGGTAGATTACTTAAAAAAATTTTAGTTGAAAGAAATAAAAAAGCAATAAAATGCAATGTGTGAATTTTGTTAAATGTAGTGAAAAACAGATGCAAAGGTTCTGTTTGGTTTCAGTTTAGTCTCTGCCTCCCCTGGTCTGCATCCAACTCTTTTTCCCAACTGTTAATCCTACTAACCAACAGTGACTCCAGGCCTGCCACAGGCCACAGAACATCCTTCCCTATAGCTCTCCACTAGTTCTCCTTCATGACCCCACTCCAGCAACTGAATGTGCCCAGCTTCCTATATTCCCCTTCAATGTCTCCCTTATTCACCCAGGCTTCAGGAGGGCTGGTTAGTGGCTCAGCCCTCATCCTCCAACTTTCCCTTTTGAACCATTGCTTCCTATTCTTCTCCCATCATATTAATTCTTATTCCTATAATAAACTCCTTACTCCATAATACGCACAGTGCTTCTGCTTCCCTGGTTGATTCTTAACTGATACTCTCCTGAAATCTTATTCTCTCAGAATTCCTCAACTCAGGAAATGGCATCAACATCCATCAATTTTCCCCTTAACTCCCTACTTTCAGTCCACTACTTGGTCCTTGGCAAACTAGGTTCAAAATACACTGTTGAATATGTCCCACCTCTTTCTACTTCTTCTGCAATACCTTCATCCAAGTAACTTCATCCTTAGCTGGTTCCAACTCTATCATCATCCCCCAATATCTATTTTGTTCCTAAACATGTGAAAAAATTTAATGGTGTCCCATTGCACTTACATAGTCCTGCATAATTTAGCTCTGCTCCTATCAACTTCTCAAAATTCATCTTGAGCCATTATCTTCTTTACCAAATATGCTTGGCCACACTGGCGTCCTTTCAGGAAAGACCAAGCTCTTTCTTCTCTCAGAGTTTTCGCACATGCTATTCATTGAAATATTCTTCCAGCTCCCTTTTATTCCTCACTTCCCTTGGTTTACTCTTTCAGATCTTGGTTTATACGTCACTTCCTCTGAAAGGCCTTCCTTGACCAGCCTAAGTAGGTCCTCCTTCCTGTCATTCTGTAACACTATATTATGTTAACTTCTTCTTTGCATTTATCATATTTTATAAATATTTTGTTTCCTTATTTATTCTGTATTTTTCTCACTTAGCTGTGATTTCCATGAAAGCAAGAGGTATATTTCTGCTTTATTCTCCTAGTGCTTAATTTAGTGCCTGGCACATTATTGGTGCTCAAAATGTGTTTGTGGAATGATGAATGTAGTAAGTGGATTCCTCCTACCTTCTGCTTATTTATGGTTTCTGTTTCCTTATAATTTTAGTTTGACATGATCTCCTATAGTTCAGCTCTAACTTCCTCCTCAAGATACTGACTCTATCTTTGGTTTTTCTCTAGAAATGGTCTGGTGTCTGATGCTGGTTTAATAAACTGTGGCAAGGCAAGGATGAGTGGTAATACAGAGTAAAACTCTGACAGCCTAGACTGCTCCCTTAGCAGGGACTTTGGGCAAAGTTACCCTTGGAAAGAGCTTTCAGACATACCATGATGGACATGTTCAGTATAAGATTATTACTATATTTTCCTCTTTTGTGCCATGATTCATCATGAAAATCTGAGCCACCAAAGATTGCTTGTATTCTGGGAGTCCATTCAGAATAGAATGGGAATATTTTGATAAAACCATTATGGTTTATGTTTACATAATCCTTGTTCTTTTTGTAGTTACCTGTATAAAGTTTGTGGCTTCTTATAATTTAATCAGTCACCTTTCATTGTACAAGTTAAATGCAAACAGCCAAAATGACACTGGGCTCTTTTTTTCTTTAAAGTTTGTTTGTTTGTTTATGTAATATCTATACCCAATGTGGGGCTCGAACTCACACCCCTGAGATCAAGTGTTGCATGTTCTTCCAACTGAGCCAGCCAAGTGCCCCTGAGATTGGACTTCAAATTTAAAAACAAGAAAAAAAGAAAAGGAAGCTAAAAGCAATAGAAAGAGGGGCACCTTGGTGACTCAGTTAGTTGAGTGTCCAACTCTTTGTTTCAGCTCAGGTCATGATCCCAGGTCGTGAGATTGAGCCCTGTGTTGGGCGCTAAGCATGGAGCCTTTTTAGGATTCTCTCTCTCTCTCGATTTCTCTCTTTCACCCCTTCTCCCCTATTCTCACTCTCTCTCTTCCTAAAAAGATTTTTTTAAAGATTTTTAAAAAGCAATGGAAGGAATGTCTACCATTTCAAATATATTTAAAACATTAGCATTTGGGGGGCGCCTAGGTGGCTCAGTCAGGTAAGTGGCCAAGTTCGACTCAGATCATCATCTCACAGCTTGTAAGTCTGAGCCCCTTGTCGGGCTCTGTGCTGACAGCTCAGAGCCTGGAGCCTTCTTCAGATTCTATGTCTTCCTCTCTCTCTGCCCTTCCCCTGCTAACACTCTGTATCTCTCTCAAAAATAAATAAACACGGAAAAAAATTTTTTAAATACATTAGCATTTTTTAAATTAATAGATTTTTTAAAGAGCATTTTTAGGTTTAAGAAAACTGAGCAGAAAATATAGTTTCCATATACTCCTTTCCCCAGGCCTCCTCTACCCCAGTGTCCCCTATTATTAACATTGTGCGTTAGTTGGTATGTTTGTTACAACTGACAAGTGAATATTGGTACATTATTATTAACTAAAGTCCACAGTTTACATTAGTGTTCATTCTTTAGGTAGTTCATTCTATGAGTTTTGACAAATGTATAATGACATGTATCCACCATTATAGTATCATAATAGTGTCATTTCACTGCCCTAAAAATTCCCTGTGTTCTACCCATTTATCTATCCTTCCCTCCCTCTCAACTCCTGACAACCATTGACCTTTTTCTATAGCTTTGCATTTTCTGGAATGTCATACAGTTGAAATCATACAGTTTGCAGCTCTTTCAGATTGGTTTCTTTCACTTAACAAAATGTATTTAAGATCCCTCTGTGTCTTTTCATGGCTTCATAGCTTATTTCTTTATAGCACAGAATAATATTCCATTATATGAATACCAAAGTATGTTTATCCATTCACCTATTGAAGGGCATCTCAGTTCCTTTCAAGATTGCCAATTATAAATAAAGTTGCTGTAAACACCCAGTACATTTTTGGTTTTGGTGTGGACTTAAGTTTTCAATTCATTTGAGTAAATACCAAGGAATGCAACTGCTGAATCATAAGGCAAGAGTATGTTTAATTTTGTAAGAAACTGCCAAACTGTCTTCCAAAGTGGCTATACCATTTTGCATTCTCACTAGCAATGATTGAAAGTTCCTGTTGCTCTACATCCTTGCCAGCATTTAGTGTCAGTATTTTGGATTTTGGCTCTAATAGGTGTGTGGTAGTATTTCCCTATTTTAATTTGCAACTCCCTAATGATATGTGGTGTTGAGCATCTTTTCATATGTTTAATTGCCATCTGTATAGCTTCTTTGGTGAGGTATTTATTCAGAACTTTTGTTCATCTTTTAATAGAGTTCTTTGCTTTCTTTTCTTTTCTTTTCTTTTTTTTTTTTTTTTAGAGTTCTTTGCTTTCTTATTGTTGAGTTTTAAATATTCTTTTCACATATGTTTTTAAGATTTATAATTTTTTTAAAGTAATCTCTACACCTAGTCTGGGGCTCTAACTCACAGCCCTGAGATCAAGAGTCACATGCTCCACTGACTGAGCCAGCCAGGCACTCCAGAGTTCTTTGCATACTTTGGATATTAGTCCTTTAACAAATAACATGCTTTGCAAAGATTTTCTCCCAGTCTGTAGATTTTCTTTTCATTCTCTTAGCAGTGTCTTTGCAAAGCAGGAATTAATTTTATCACATCTACTCTTTAATTACCATAAAGATAAGATGTCATGGATGTTGCAAAATACTTTCTTTTTTTTAAGGCAAAAATTATTTTTTAAGGAAAAAAAACCACTTTTTAAGGAAAAAATCTATTTTAAGGAAAAAAAACTCCACTTTTTTTTCCAAAAAATTTCTTGATTACTAGGAAGATGGAATTGAATGACTTCCAGTCCCTTTTGGTTCTAGGTTTTTATGGTTCTGTGGAAAGAATGATGGTGTATTGTGGATTTTTACTATGTTAATTCTGGGATCCCCTCTCCATTAGCACAGTAATATATGGCAATTGAAGAAAGTTTAGAAAATGTAGGAAAAAGAAAATATGATTTTTTCTAAACAGTGTGGCACTAAGTGGAAGAATTTTGGATGACAAAAAATTCAAACAGGCATGCCTATATGCCTGCATTTCATTAACTGTAGTGAAATTAACCCTTTCACTACTTCATGGGTAAAAAGACACTCATGAGGCACATAAATAATTTTTTAATTTTTAATTTTTTTAATTAAAAATTTTTTTTAAATATGGAAGCTTCACACATTTGCAGGTCATCCTTGTGCTGGGGCCGTGCTAATCTTCCCTGCATCTTTCCAGTTTAATATATGTGCTGCTGAAGCAAGCACAATGATTAACTCTTTAAAAGCACATATTTGGGGCATCTGGGTGGCTCAGTCAGTTAAGCGTCCAACTTCAGCTCAGGTCATAATTTCACAATTCACGAGTTCAAACCCTGTGTCAGTCTCTGTGCTGACAGCTCAGAGCCTGGAGCCTGCTTTGGATTCTGTGTCTGCCTCTCTTTCCCTGCCCCTCACCTGCTCATGCTCTGTCTGTCTCTCTCTCTCTCAAAAAGTAAACGTTAAAAAAATTAAAAATAAGTAAAAATACATATTTATCGTGAAAAGTATAACCAAAGTGTATGAAGTAAAAAGTGATGGTCTCCCTCCACCCCATCCTTATCTCTAATTGTAATTATTTTCTATAGAAACAAAAATCTTTATAGCCATGCTTACCTGGTTATACACATACATACAGACCTGCAAGCTTCATGAGTCAGGGATCACCTATGACTATATCTTGACATACATCATTGTAAGCCTCGTGCATACAATGGAGCTTAGTACACAGAAGGTGCTCAATTAAATGAATAAATGTCACACTCTACATTATTCTACAGGTGACTTTTTTTAAGTTTATTTATTTTGAAAGAGAGAGAGAGAGAGAGTATGCAAGTGGGGAAGGGGCAGAGAGAGGAGAGAGAGAATCCCAAGCAGGCTCACACCATCAGCGCAGAGCCTGATGTGGCGCTCAAACTCACGAACTAGGGAGATCACTAGGAGAGTGGAAGTCAGATGCTTCACTGACTGAGCCACCCAGGCGCCCTGACTTTTTTTTTTTTTAATTTAAGAATGTAACCTGAATATCTTTACATGTTTGGACATCCATAGCTATTTCATTATTTTCAGTGGCTCCAGAATAATGCACTATGTGAATGCACTACAATTTATTCTGTCAGTCCCCTATTACTGGATGTTTAGGTTATATATATAATAATACACACACACACACACACACACACACACACACACACACACACTTATGTACAGGATTAAAAACAATAGTGCAATAAGCATTATAGACAAATTACTTTCTATAAGTTATATCAATTTGTCTTCTCACTAACAGTGAATGTGTTGAGTTCTCCACATCTACACTAGGGATGATATTCCAATCAGATATTATCAATCTTTGTTGTCTTTGCTGTTTATTTTGTTTGGAAAGGGGGTCCATATAAGGGGAGTAGCAGGCTATTTTGCTATAAAGGGAAGTTGGGATTCAAATGGGGAAGATCCTAAATGGCAGATAGGACATGTGAATATTTTTAAAGCAGTGAGAAGTCAGAGAAAGAGTTTGAGAATTAAAAAAAAAAATTTTTAATGTTTATTTTTGAGAGAGACAGAGCATGAGTGGGGTGGGGCAGAGACTGAGACACAGAATCTGAAGCAGTTTCCAGGCTGTGAACTGTCAGCACAGAGCCCAATGTGGGGCTCGAACTCACGAACCAACTGTGAGATCATGAACTGAGCCTAAGTCAGACACTCAACTGACTGAGCCACCCAGGTGCCCTGGAGATTTTTTTTTATACATTATAAAATGTTTGAGCTAGATCTTAAAAAGTATCTGTTTCAATGAACTTCTTTTAATTTTTTTAAATGTTTTATTTATTTTGAGAGAGAGAGAGAGAGAGAGAGAGGAAGCATGCATGAGATGGGGAGGATCAGAGAGACGGGGAGACAGAGAATCCCAAGCAGGCTCTGTGCTGTCAGTTCAGAGCCTGACATGGGGCTGGATCTCACAAACTTATGAGATCATGGTCTGAGCCTAAACCAAGAGTCAGATGCTTAACTGATGCCACCCAGGTGCCCCTCAATGAACTTCTTTAATGGATGGGGAAATAGAAATTCTGAGAAGTAAAATGATTTATTCAACCTCACTCTCCATGAGTAGCAGATCTGATATTGGAATCAAGGTTGTTTGGGTCTCAGCTTTTATTGTTCTTTGGTTTTATTCAGCAAATATTTAGTAAACATTCTGTGCTAAGTACTAGAGAAGATTCAGCAATTAGGGAGACATACTTATTGACCACTTTCTTGTGGCGGATCTTTCATATACATTTTAATCTAGCCCCATGTATCTACTATACCAAATCAATCTAGTAGGTTTTTTTTTGTCGTTTGTTTTGCTTTGTTTTATTGTGTTATTTAGTATTATTAGGGATTCCTATGTTTCAGTAGTAGTAATTCTTGGAGTCAAGCCTGGAATAAGTTCTGTAGATCAGGAAGAAAATTACACTATTGCTTCACTGAAAAAGGTGTCAAATGGAGAGCATGGCTGATTGCTTTTTTCTCAGGCCTGGTTAGGGGATCAGTCACATCTCTGTGTAGGTCCTCAGTGTGTACAAACCTGAAAAGTGTCAGAATCGAAAGAAGGCCAGCCAAAGCTGGAAGAGTGGCTGAAATGTGGCTGAGGAGACAGGTTGAACAGATCATGGAGGGCTTTGTTGATCTAGTTAAAGATTTTTGCTTTTGTTCTAAGTGTAATGGGAAACTAATGAAGGGTTTTAAGCAGATGCTCCACAGGGTCTTATTTGCAATGAAAAGAGAAGTGAGGGTGGGGGAAGACACTTGGGCTTTGAATGGATTAGGAAAGCTGCAAAGTGGATGAACGATCAACAAGCTATAGATCATTAGTCCAGGTGGTAGTTGATGGTGACTTGTCCTCTGGCTGCAATATATAGAGAAGTGAAGATACATTAGAACACAAAACTGACAAGATTTTGGTTAACTGACAAGATTTTGAGAGGGAGAAAGTGGTGTCTTGGATTTCTCTTTAGTTTCCAGCTAATGCTGCTGGATGCAAATGATCGATGTTCATGAAGATGGGAACTCTGGAGATAGAAGATTGGGTGGGTGGCTGGGGGGAGAACATGTGCTCAGTTTTGAAATGTTGTTTTGGAGGGCCTGAAAACCCACATAAAGGTCCAGGGGTGGTTAGACAAAGGAATCAGAGGTCAGAGAAGAGCTAGAGATTTTAATTTGGGAGTCTTGGTTATTTGGTAGAGCACATTGCCTAGGTAAAGGCTTCTTTTTTTTTTTATTTTTTATTTAAGGAATGTCCATCACCAGGAAGGTCTAAAAAAAGCGTTGGATGGTTCAGATGCATTATTTTCATTCTTTAATTCCTAAGATTACTCATTTTTTATTTTTGTAGTAAATATGTGGGTTGTTTTTCATTTATAAGATTATCTACCTTTGGATTAGGAGCTAAAATCCTTGTTGCTGAATTAGCTGCATACCATAGCAGATATATGTTTAATAGTAAGGGATTTTTAGGTAGCGGAGATGTCAGATCCTTGCTGAACAGATAGGCTAGATAGTACTTTGGACAAATATTTCATATTTCCAGCTACCTATGGAAAATAATCTAGCATTTTATGTGCTTAATCACTTTGAAGAGTATTCATCTAACTTTTCCTCGAACCACTGATTTGTTGTCACAGCATAGAGCTTATTTCGGGAACCAGTGAGCTCTTAAAAAGCTTTTCAATAAAAAGGACACTATTAGATTACAGTTGAATTGGATAAAGTTAGTATCCATACCGCGACTGAAATTCTAACGTCTTTGTCTTGTCTTTCTTGTACTAGTAAACGGCTACAAAGGAAATGTCACTTCACGTAACATTTAGTTGCTAAGATTTTTAAAAAGAAACACAGATATGTTCCTCACAGTTGCCCTAACCACACAGCTTTGTGCTACTTCAAGTTGCTCAAACTGTGCTATGAGGAAGCCCTTAACTGCTTAAAAGGCCAGGGACTGAAACAGACTATTGCACAACTCTTCACCACCGGGCGGTTTCGCTTCCAAATCTGGCCTTCGTATCATCCCACGGCCGGAGTCGCTTCTGGGTCCTCTGGAACGAGCCCCATTCCTCCTAAAAGCAGCCAGGGTTTCCTCGTCCGAGCCACGGGAACCCCTCCCTCCGCCCAAGGTTTTCGCGAAAGTGAAGCTGCGCGGGCGCGGGGCCCCGGGAGGTCCCATTGTCCGGCCAGGGAGAACCGCTCTCCCCGTAGCGACTCCCGTACTCGAGTCCCACCGGCTAGGTTAACCAGAGGTCTGCGGGTCTCGGCGCCACTCCCCTCCCCCCGCCGCCCCATTGTCTGCCTCGCCCCGCCCCGGGGGACACGTGCGCCTGCAGCTTCCCGAGCGAGAAGAGCGCCGGGCGGCGGCGGCGTGGACACCGCCGCGAACGGCTACGCGGCCGCGGCGCCGGGGGCGGGGGCCGGGCGCGCACGGATCGGTGGGTGTTCTCAGGATGCTGCGGTAGCGTTCCGCGCCCCTAGCCCCGTGCCTCGCGGGCCCGGGACGGGGCGGGGGTTGGGACGGGCAGGAGCTCGGTGGGGGTGGCGTGCGCGTGGTGCTGCGGTGGGGGTGGGGTGGGGCGGGGTGGGGAGATGCCTGTCTCCTGACAAAGGAGAACGAGTGGGACACGCTGAGCCGGCCCGCCCCGCCTGGAGGAGAGCGGGAGGGGGAGTGTCGGGAAGGGAAGGGGCGGGTCTTTCATTCACTCTCGTCCCCTCCGTCGCCGCCGGAGCGGAAGGGCGGGGTCTTGCGTCCCCCTCCCCCGGGAGGTGAGGAGCAAGGGAGGTGGCGGGGCGTGGGGGCGGAGCCCGCGGGCGCGCGTCCCGAGGCGTAGGCTACGTCGTCACGTCAGCGCGGGAGAGAGAAAGAGAGGAGCCGACTCGGCTGGGACTGGGGGACGGAGTCGAGAGAGCGAGCGAGGGAGGGTGTGAGCGAGCGTTCGAGCGAGGAGGGGAAAGGCGGTCACTCGTGCCTGAGGGGCCGCGGACGGGACTGGGAGTGGTGGGGCAAAGGAGCAGGGAGGGGAAGAAGAAAGACCGAGAGAAGGAGGCGGACGGAGGCTGCTGCTGGTGGTGGTGGTGGTGGCGGTGGCGGTGGTGGTAGAGGGAGAAGGAGGAGCTGGAGGAGGGCAGGGGCAGAGGGAGTGAGAGAAGCGGACGCGCGAGGGAGGGGAGGGAAAGGGGGGGGGGGTCACGCGGGCGCGCGCGCGCGCACCGGGAGCGCGCTCGGAGGCGAGTGGAACTGGATCGGGTTTGCTGCCAGCGGCGTGAGCTTCGGCCGCCATTTTACAACAGCTCCACTCGCGCCGGACACAGGGAGCAGCGAGCACGCGTTTCCCGCAACCCGATCTCCTCGGACAGGATTCTTCCGCCGCAGCCCAACGGGGAGGTAACGACCGCCAGGACCCGGGTCTGGGAGGGGAGCACCGTGACATTGTGGAGTGAGCTGGGCGAGGGAGGTGTGGGGAGAACCCGGCTTTTCTGGAAAATGGATTCCAAGGGGGAGAGGAGCACGTTGACTGGGGCTGCTTGAGAGTAGGCCGCAGCCCGCGCCGCCACTTCCTTCTATTCTCCATGTGCTGCCGCCGTTCGGGCTTTGTCTGCGGCGCTCCAGGGAGGAGGCGGCCCCATGGCCCGCGCGGACCGCGAGCGGCGGCGGAGTTGGTGCTGTCGTGGCCGTCACCGCGGCGCGGGAGTGGGCGGAGAGGAGCTGGTCCCGTCCCGCAGCCGCGCGGCGAGCTTGGGTGGTGCTCGCGGTCCGGCGGGCGTTAGGCAGTTCGCGGAACGCCCTCACTCTGCCGGGTTACTGGCCTCTGTCTGGGGGTGGGACAGCTGGCTCCGGCGCCGCAGTCACTGCACGGACGGGAGAGGGGTGGGGGCTTGCACCATGCGCCGCGGCTCAGGTCTCGGCGGTGCGGGCGGGCGGCCGGGGGTCGCCGGCGCCCGGGGCGGAGAGAGCCATGTGTCACGGCGGAGACGGCGGCGCTGGGGGGGGCGGGGAGAGCCTGTGGCCTGGCGCCGCCGCGGCCTCGGTGTGGAGGGGCGAGGTTGTGCTGCTGCTGCTTTCTGGGGGCTCCGATCTTGGCTTCAGGTTGACGTTGGGAGTCGGTGATGGTCGTCTTGGCCTGGGACTCGGTGGGTTTCCGTTGGAGGAAGTTGTAGGACATTTGAAGGCGCAGAGCACGTGTTTCTAATGGGCTCCTGGTGGCCGCAGCGGTGAGGCTGCCGCTTTGGGTGCGGAGTTGGGGGCGGGCTTTGGGTGCGGGGGTGAAGGGTGGAGAAATTGGGTGGTAGGAAGGTAGCTTGTGTGAGCGCTTTGTTCTTCGCTGGCTGTTGTTACAGATCTATAAGCGGCAGGCGGGAAAAGCGCGCACTTTGGGGGTTTACCTTTGAGAGAGAAAAGCCCAGCTTTGCTTTCTCCACACACCTCATTCTCTGTACTGCCACAGCTGCATGTGGCACGCTGGCTTGTCCTCGTGCTGATTGGGCTCCATTTGTAATATGGTTTTTCCTAGGGAGTGTTAGCAGGTGAGTCAGGGGTGGTGCTAAGGAAAAACATAGTGAATCTGTCCTCCTCTGCCCCGCGCTCCAAATCTGGCTTGTCAGGCGATAGTGACTGTAAGGCTTCTTTAAAGGGAGGCGCAGGCTGGCTGGTGTAGAAATTGGTAGAGAAAGTAAAGATTGGGGCTCTTATATTTCCTCTACCCTTTTTGAAGATCCTAGTTTAATTTTGCTTATTGCGTTTGAACAGATCTCTGGAAACATGGCTACAGAACATGTTAATGGAAATGGTACTGAAGAGCCCATGGATACTACTTCTGCAGTTATCCATTCAGAAAATTTTCAGACATTGCTTGATGCTGGTTTACCACAGAAAGTTGCTGAAAAACTAGATGAAATTTACGTTGCAGGTAAGAACTAACACTTGCAAAATTATATTATGAAATTTTTCTATTGGATTTCTGGCTTTGAGCTAAAATAGCAACTTTTTGTGGTTTCCAATAAGTGTGGGAACTAGAGTTTTGCCTTGTTGTGATAGTTGTGAACTAGAGGTTAAGGTGTAGAGAGGGAGGGAAGAAGGAAGGGTTAGGAGGTAAAGGCTGGCTGGCCAGATGGATAAGTATATGATGGTAGCAACAGCTGCTAAATGTTGGGAGCAGGCCATGTGACTTTTTGGGGTATTTTTATAGTAGGATTCTTGTTAAATAACTGGTAACTATAGACTTGTCTGTCTTGGTGTGGCTGTTGCTTTTTTCCTAGTGGTATTTGAAATCGTGTAGAGGTTCAGTTGTCATGCTTGGTACTTTGTTGGTTGATTTTAGGATTTACATATTTACTGTAGAAATACTTAGCGTTTAGAACTATGTGACTTAGAAGAAGATGTAAAAGAAGTCGATTCATTGTAAGTGTGGTTGAGAGGTTTTATTTAGTTCAGAATGATTAAAGCATGTGTGTTTCTCATATAGGTAAGGGAAATGGAAGAATTCTTACTTGGCAAGCATGTACCTGTATTGGCAAATATGGTTTCTTAAAAAAAGTTTCTAAAAATATTAAAAGTTGACAACTAATTCAGTTTTCTCTTCTCCAGGGCTGGTTGCACATAGTGACTTAGATGAAAGAGCTATCGAGGCTTTAAAAGAATTCAATGAAGACGGCGCATTGGCAGTTCTTCAGCAGTTTAAAGACAGTGATCTCTCTCATGTTCAGGTAATGTTGATGTCAGTGTAACTAGAAAAAACATGAGTAGTTTTGATATGGTTTGTTTTATTGGATTAGATACAGATAAGACCATTGTTAAATGTGATTGGAAAATTTTTTTATAGAACAAAAGTGCCTTTTTATGTGGAGTCATGAAGACTTATAGGCAGAGAGAAAAACAAGGGACCAAAGTAGCAGATTCTAGCAAAGGACCAGATGAGGCAAAAATTAAGGTATGTCTTTAAAAACTTTTCTTTTTAATCCCTCCCCCCCCCCCCCCCCCCGTCGTATTTAAGTTCTTTCAAGGACTTTTTTTTTTAGCTTTGGTGTAAATATTCTTTGGATGTGAAATGTGGGTGTGCATCTTTAAGATGTTGAGAGTTAATAACCTGAGATAATTTGTTAATCTTTTCTAATTACTGCCTTTTGAAAAGTTTCCTGCCTTTAGTTATTTCTGTTTTTAGAACAACTCACTTTTAAGTTTTTCTTGTTATTAAGTTATGCATTAAATCAGTGTTTCTTGGTATTCTAAAGCAAAGACCTTAATACCATCTACCATATTTCTAAACATTTTTTGAAAAGCTGGAAGTCCAGATTAGTGACAGTAGAACAAAAATGGGAGGGAATCCGTTCATCCCATACTTGGTGAGGAGTGTACATTTAACAGTTGACTTATCTTAGAATTCACAGACTCCCAAGTTAAATGGATTTAGAATTTTTAACACTACCTTCTTTTCTATTACTATTGATTTTAAGGCTGATTTGTTCATTTCTAAAGGCAGCTTTTTATCAGTAAAATTGAGGAGTGTGGAAATGCAAGTGAAGAAACTGAGGTTGGGAGTGGAAGTTATTTTTTTAAGGTCATGTAGAGCAATAAATGGCCTCAAATGCAACTAGGTTGTGATCTTTGTTTTGGTTTTTAGTTGTGTTGAGGTTTCAGTTTATAGAAAATGTGATCATGCTAGTTTTAATCTGGTGCTCTTATTACAGTGTGCTGATGCTCTTTGAACCAAGAGTTATGGTTTAAGAAAGTTAATTATGAGTGTTAAGTGATGTTTTAATGGTATGGAAGGAGGGAAGCTTGGAATAAGGAGTTAACTGTTAATATCATTCATATATTTGAGGCTTTTACAGGTCAGGCTGTGAGTGAATTGTGTTTAAACCATAAATCCAGTTTTTTCCATAGAAATGGAGTGTAGATGTCTTTACTATATCAGTTGTGATTAAATTTACATTTTGGGAGTTAGGGTTATTAAATTTTTATTAAAAATGTAAAGTTTAGGGGCGCCTGGGTGGCGCAGTCGGTTAAGCGTCCGACTTCAGCCAGGTCACGATCTCGCGGTCCGTGACTTCAAGCCCCGAGTCAGGCTCTGGGCTGATGGCTCAGAGCCTGCAGCCTGTTTCCGAATCTGTGTCTCCCTCTCTCTCTGCCCCTCCCCCGTTCATGCTCTGTCTCTCTCTGTCCCCAAAATAAATAAAAAACGTTGAAAAAAAAAAATCTTCCTGTAAAAAAAAAAATGTAAAGTTTATTTTGACTTTTCTGTCTGGGAGGGAGTGGCTTGAAGCTTTAGTGTCTCTTAAATTGCAGCAAGAAGACATAGTGACAATTTTATAGGATGTTTGAGGAATAAGTTTTTTTCTAATTTTTAGGGATTGATATAAAAAGTATTTAAGTCATATAAAGATGAAGGTGAAAAGTGCAGGGATTACATATGGGAAAAAGGGAAGATGAGACATTTAGTGGTTTAGTTTATGTTCTAGTAATAGATTTCAGTTTATTTTTGTTGCCCAATGTTGCATCCGTAAATAAACATTGGGGTATGATAGAAAAAGACTGCTTAAAAATAATGTAGCACTTTGTGGGCCTTTTTGTTAGAGTTTAGTAATAGAGGAGTTTTTTTATCATAGTATTTTTTCACAGATATTTATTGTTTTCTGGGTAGAAAGTGTTTGAAATCTGTCTAGTCATTTTCGTTTCTAGAGACTGAGGTGACCCCAGGTCATTTGACAGCATTTTGATAAAATTTGTCATTGTGCTTGGTGTTAGCTTGTTTTTGTTCTTTTCAGAATTTATTAGCCAATTACTAGATTTTATTATTTAGAAAGCAGGTTTTGTACTTTGGTTGAGATGGCAGAGGAGAATAATTCTTGGGTTTTTTTGTTTGTTTAGGCTAATTGTAGACAACTTTCTAGTACTTTTGCCTTATACCAAGGGATAGGAGAAACTACCACTGATTAGTAAATAGGAACTGTTTAAATTTTAACAGTTCACTTCTAGGGGAGATAAGACCTAGAAGTTATTTCACATTGTTGCAATTACATAAAGTTTTCAAAGTCATTTTGGCTCTCATTTGTTATGAATGAACCATGCCATCTGGGGAAGCATGGTGCTTGAATGTCAGATGAATTAAGTTGTTATATTTCCTGTAACTCCTAAGTTAAGGGGCATTCTTGGGGAATGTAATTTTTACAAAGGTTGGTGCCCAGAATTGCTGGCAGTGTGTATTAGAAGTGTGGGATACAGGGAGTTTATTAAGGAGCTTTACCCAGTTCCTCCTTTGGGAGAGAATTAAACTCAAGCAAATTAGGTACAGTTAGGAGAAATTAGCAGAACAGGTACAGACCCTGGCTTGAAAGATGTTAATGAATCAATATTAGTTGTTTGTTTGCTAAACACTAGTTAGTTGGAAACCAGAAATAATTTGAGTAGAGCCCTGAAATTTTCATTAAAAATTAGAGCTACTACAAGGGTACATTAAAGGAGAAATTCTATAACATACCAGAAAACTGTAGGGATTGTTGCCAAGGTAAATGGAATGCTTTGAACAAGATTGATTTTTAACTGTGAAATGCATGGGTGTGGTCTTGTGAATTAAATGTATTAATGACATTTGAACTTTTCAAGGCACTATTGGAAAGAACAGGCTACACACTTGATGTGACCACTGGACAGAGGAAGTATGGGGGACCGCCTCCAGATTCCGTTTATTCAGGTCAGCAGCCTTCTGTTGGCACTGAGGTAAAGAAACTAAAAACTTGTACCTTTTGTAGTAAATGCGCAGGTATCTGGTTTCCTAAAGAAACTCTCCATGGTTTTTTACTTCATGTTTAATTTACAGATATTTGTGGGGAAGATCCCAAGAGATCTGTTTGAGGATGAACTTGTTCCATTATTTGAGAAAGCTGGACCGATATGGGATCTTCGTCTAATGATGGATCCACTCACTGGTCTCAATAGAGGTTATGCGTTTGTCACTTTTTGTACAAAAGAAGCCGCTCAGGAGGCTGTTAAACTGGTAAGTTTTTTTCTTCCAGTCTTCACATTCACTGTCTTTAATTAAAGTCAAGTTTTTTCTTATTTTGCCTGAGAGTTAACCAAATGTTTTTTGAAGTGCTGATTAGGCACTTTTACATTCTTTGTTGTAGTCATTGTAGCAGTATTCTTTATATGTGTAGTTGACTGGACTGAGGATCTATATATAAGGCACAGTGTCAGAATTCTGAGTTACTCAAGTTCTTTGAAACATCTAGCTTAGTGATTTTTTTACTCTTTAATAGGAATGTTAAAAGATTTAAGAAAGTGACTGTAATAGGTAGGGCTTCCTTATTTTGTGGCTGTACCTGGGCCATTCCTTTTTCCATAAAATATATCACAAAGACATTGTGATGACAAACTTCTAGTTCATGAAATAAAAGATTTCATGCTGAGTGGCAATATTTGATTTAAAGTACCAGATGTAAGGTGTGAAGACCTAGTTACGTTGCCAACTTTAAAAAAAGAGCTTTAATCAAATTATGGCTTAGCTCTTCTTGAAACTAGTTTTATTAAATTTTGTGGCTCACATGGATTCTACATTTTGTAATTGAAGAGGTCAAGGGTTAATTTCAACCCAAGAAATGTATCAAAAAGTAAACTGGGGAGGAACTTTTGTAAAATTGTCCGCTATGGCAGGTATTTGTTAAATTTGCTTTATTGGCTTACATATTTTGTAGGGGATACTAAACAATCTTAAAATTCTTGGACTGATTTTTCCTGAATTTTTCTTTTCCTCACCATCAGATGGTCTACATTTTAAGGCATACCTTAAGGGGAAAAGCCAACTATACTTTGTTTTGCTTTCCATGGTGATTGAATTTCTCATTTGGTGTGTGTAATTGACTATGATAAAAACTTAACATTAGAATAGTGCTGCTTGAAAGATTATAGGTGGTGTCTCTAAAAAAGAATTTGGGAGTTTAGGTACTTTTAAATCATGGGTGATTTTTCCCTCATTTAAAGAATGCTTCCTATTTCAGAGCAGCTATAGTTCTATAGGGAACCATTCACTTGTAACCTTTGGGCTGTCAAAATTTTAGTTTTGAGCAGTTCATGTAAAATTAAGGACTTTTTAGAGTTCTGGAAAGATAACTTTAGAAATCATCTGGTTTAATCTATAAACAAATAGAACATTTTTGCCAGGTAGCAATAGAGTAGCAGTAAATTTTAATACGGAAATGTGAATGAGAAGGCAGCAAACTATCTTACTGCGGCAAGCTAGTACAGAATTTACCATTAATTTCAGACCCATTTTATATATTAGGTATTACATAAAGCTTTTATTCTGTTTAACAAGGGTGGTTACTTAATGTATAAGTGGTGATTTGTGTATTAACATTTTTAAAAGGAATCATTAAACCAACATTTGTAGGCCACTTAATTCTTGCTACCAAAATGCACTATTTATGGCAGGTCCTCACTGCAGTATTTGTAGACAATGTCCAAAATCCATAAAAAATACTTCATTAGAGGAAGATGATCTATAATCCTGTTGTAACATGACGATTTTGAGTGCCAGTAAATAGTCATTATGAAATAATGTTTCAGTTTGGGCAGTTGCCTTGGCTTAACAAATAATACAGTCCAAAATTGCATTGCTGTGGGCTTAGGATGTAGTCTCATTAATATAGTTAAGTTTTCAGTTATAATTCAGAAAGTTCCATAGGTAGCTAGCCAGCCATTTTAATTTATCCGGGAACTAATAATAATTCTTGTTCTTTTTTACATTTTTTCTGGTTTTGTGATTGGAGTCCTTATCTGGGAACATGTTTATTTTTTCCTGTCTGATAAATTAGGAAGTTTTGCATTTTGTAATGGTTTTATCACTATATCCACTAGGGTGAAATGGATATATCATCGTTGCTTTTTTAAAAATTTTTTATTTTATTTTTAAATTTTTTAATATTTTTGAGAGTGAGAGAGACAACAGTGTAAGCTGGGGAGGGGCAGAGAGGGAGGGAGACAGAATCTGAAGCAGGCTCCAGGCTCTGAGCTGTCCGCACAGACCCTGATGTGGGGCTCGAACTCTGGAACTGCGAGATCGTAACCTGAACCGAAGTTGGACACTTAACCGACTGAGCCACCCAAGTGCCCCACATCGTTGCTTTTTTTTAAAGGGTGTTTTACTGTGGTAGGATTATGTTGATAACAGAATTGGGAGGTTTGCCGTAATGTAACAGTAAAAAGGGAGGACTAGACTTTTGAGGAAATGAAATATTCTAGAGAAATAAATCAAGTTAACTAGGACGTCTTTTGCTACTTAGTATTGTGCAAATGAGTACTCTTCTAAATGTGTTCTTTAAGGGAGCATATTTTGAAAACTGACCCTTCTTGTGTCATGTCATGAGAGTCTACTTGAATTACACCAATATCCAAGGTGAATTTTTATAGAAGATTAATAGAATGGTCATTCTAGTTGTAGATAATAAGTTTTAAAAAAATGTCTATTTGGGATTATTTATAGATCAGACAAGATGGAAGCAGGAAGCACCATTTCTTTTTGCTTTCCTGTCCTTTGAGTGTCTTGAGTACCTATAGATCAAGATAGTCTGGCTGGCTCAGTTGGTAGAGTATGTGACTCTTCATCTCTGGGTCATGAGTTCAGGCCCCATGTTGGGTGTAGAACTTACTTTAAAAAAAAGATTATGTATTTGGCCTTATTTTTAGTATGATCCAGGAATAATCCCTCCCCTTCCTGTCCCCCAGATTAAAAACTATTGTGGATTCTGGGGTGCCTGGCTGGCTCAGTCGCTAGAGCATGTGACTCTTGATCACAGGGTCGTGAGTTTGAGCCCCACTTTGGGGGTAGAGTTTACTTTAAAAAAATTTTGTGGATTTTAAATTTGCATCGAATTACTTGTAAAAATAGGTTAATTGATAATAACAGCTGAAAAAGAGGCATTAAGTTAAGCACCTGTAGACTTTTTAAATGGTTTTCAGCTAACATTTGCTTCATATTTTGGGCAATAAATTTATTGCCAAATGATGAAAATCTCGCCAGGGAAGCAGGAGCTAAGTTCGTGAAAGGTGAATAATAGTTACCTGTTGGGTGCTTGTTAAGACACAGGAGCTGTGCTAGGGTGTTACATTATTACCTTTAAATACTACCTATTTTTTAAAGCAACTGGAATTATCTTCATTCTGCAGAAGAGTAAATAGCCTGGGTGACTTATAGGAGGCCATATAGCTTTAGTTTGATACCAGGTTTGTTTAGCTTGAGTTCTTATCGTTGACCAGACCTAACAGTTTAAAGCCAGCAATATAAATTATGTCATCAGGTAGCCTAATTCTTTAATTATGTAGTTACTTAGGTAGTGTTAAAAAGGAGCACAGGAAATAAGTTCTGTTTCTGCTGCCAGAATATTTTTGGAATCTATCTACATTGCTACCACATTAGTCTAAAGTACCATTCAAAGAGTGCTTCTAGCTAGTCACTGCTTTCCATTGCCCCTTTACAGTTTTACCATTCAACAGCATAGGTTAGATCACAACATTCCCATGCTGAAAACTCTAATAATGGCTTCCAAACAAGGCCCTATCTGATCAAGTTTCTGCTTACATTTCTTTTTCTTTATTACTCCTCTGTCCATACTTTGCCTCCCACATAAGCTGTGACCATTTCCATCTCAAGGCCACCTTCTGCTCTTCCGCTTTTGAACACTCCCCCAGCTACCATGGCTACTGCCTTCTTATAGATCAGGTCTTCCTAGAAGGCCTTTCCTGACTTTGAGCAGCTTACTACCCAGTTGCTCTGTGACTGTATCATGAACACAATAAAATAGAATGCTCAGATGTACTTAAAATTATTTCTTGGCTTTGTAAAGTATTTGCTTATCTCTCTCCTCCAGCATACAAGCTCTTTTTTCCTGTATTCCTGACATTTACAACAGTGCCACTATGTAATAATTCAGTAGGTGCTAGATAAATAACCTGACTGGCTGACTAGTGTCATCTAATCTATTATTTATGACCCAAGAACTTATATTTCCCATATTAGCTATAGTCCCATATTAGTATTTAAAGGTTTTCTGATTTCCGTTTGTAATTATGTATTCAGTGTCAACTTTGAATTAATGTACATTTATAGGGGGTAATGCTTTCCCCCTCATCCCCAGGGGCATATTTGGAAATACCCAAATGTGTAGTGTTTGTTGTCCCAAAGACCGGGAAGAAGGGCAGGCAAGTGTGTATATGTATTTCTGTGGTGTGCTGCTGGAATTGGAACTCAGGGCCACTGGCATTTTAGTGTCCATTGCAGTCCTAGATAATAGAAATAAATACCCTGCTGAAAATGCTAATAGTGCCTATATTACAAATACTGGAATAGTTGATCTCTATTTGCATATTAAAAGTTACGGTTTTAGGGCGCGTGGGTGGCTCAGTCGGTTAAGCGTCCCACTTTGGCTCAGATCATGATCTCACAGTTCATGAGTTCGAGCCCCGCGTCGGGCTCTGTGCTGACAACTTAGAGCCTGGAGCCTGCTTCAGATTCTGTGTCTCCTTCTGTCTCTGCCCCTCCCCCACTTGTGCTCTGTCTCTCAAAAATAAATGTAAAACAAAAAAACTAAAACAGTTATGGTTTTGATAGGCACTGATGGGTTTTATTCACTGAAGTGGTTGGTGTACACTGGTGTAGCATGTATAAAACCATTTTGATGAATGCAGTTGACAAGATAGGTCCACGACATACTTTGTAGCACTTTAGCAAATAGTGTGTTTAACATGAAGACTTTGGACCTACATGGTAGTTTGATTGAGTTCATGATTTTATAGGACACAGATGCATCGTTCAGAGGGTAACAGGGATGCAAATGCCTTTTTCAGATGCTAACAGGGATGAAGGCATAGATTGTGTTGGGGTTATTTTGGAAGGCTTTGTGATCAAGAAGTTTGAGCAGGACAGTGAAAGGAAATAGGTAATCTAGTTGAAGCAGTGTATTGTTGAAGGAAATGGGAGATGAAACTAGTATAGCATAAAGTCAGTGCCAGAAGGTAGTAGTCATGACTATGGGGCTAAGTTTCCATGGTGCCATTAAACTTTCAAGTGTTGATGTGGGTAGCATAGTATAAAAAACAGAATAATGAAGAATGTTTGGATGAAGAGAACAAAGACCAGGAAAGTGGCAGCTATACAGAAAGGAGAGAGGTTAGAGATTTTGAAAGGAGAAATAATAGGCGGTGGTAAGCTATATGTTCCATTCTAATTTTTGTCAATGATTTATAAATCAGGGCATAGCTGGACTGCTGTCATGTCTGGTTACTTGAGTCTTCATGTAGTCAGTGATAAATGCCCTGGATGACAAAAATCAGAATCTTAAAAGATTGTGATAGCCTGAAACAGATAGTTAACACCAGCAAGATGGAATTGAGTCAGGACAAACGTCAAGTCCTATATACAACTGATTTCACAAGTAAGCTGTAGTGTAAGTAAGCAGTGTGGTGTGGTTGCCAAATAAGCTCAGGTAATCATGGACTGTTGTGTTACAGAAAAATGTTTAGAAGTGGAAGATTAGCAATAGTCTCCAATTTATTCTAGATTCCTCAGTCTCAGTCTGTGTCTACAGTATTATGTTATGGATATCACTATTTGGTGACACTCTTGGGAGGCACATTAGTTTGCCAGTATCAGAGAAGGGATGATTAGCCAGGTTTAGAGAACAGCTAAATGCTGAGCATTGTGTGGAGTATATGAAGTGCTGTCATCTGGGGAAGAAAATCTATAGTTATTGTAGAATTTTTAGGGAAGTAGATTTTGGCTTCAGTATTTTCTACTTAAGAAATGTTTAAGAATAAAGTAGGCTGAGGAGGTAGTGGCTTTGCTGCTGTGGGAAGAGTTAGGACTGAAAAACCACTTCTGAGTTAGATTCCAAATCTGAGATTGCTAAATTTGGGGGCATTTGGTGACTGGCTACGACGGCAGGAAAAAGTGACTTGAGATTTTAAGCCTAGATGGTGGGAATGTTCTGTACTGTACAACTCCAGTTTTGGTGTTCTGAAAGAGTGAAACTGTATTGATTAATGTTCAAAGTTCATCTTTGTTTTATTTGGTCACCTCACTATGATACTGAATCTGAAAGATTCTTTAAAAATGTTTATCTTATTTATATATTTTAAAGTTTATTTATTTTGAGAGAGAGAGCAAGCAGGGGAGAGGCAGAGAGAGGGAGACAGAGAATCCCAAGCAGGCTCCATGCTGTCAGCACACAGCCTGTTGGAGGGCCCAGACTTAGAAACAGTGAAATCCTGACCTGAGCCTAAACCCAAGAGTTGGGACGCTTAACCAACTAACTGAGCCACTCCAGCGACCTTAATGTTTATTTTTGAGAGAGACGGAGCACGTGCCAGAGCTGGGGAGGGGCAGAGAGGGAGACAGAGGATCTGACTGACATCAGATCTTGGCTGATCTTGGCTGACAGCCCGATTTGGGGCTCGAACTCACGAACTGTGAGATCATGACCTGAGCCCAATTCGGACACTTAACCAACTGAGCCACCCAAGTGTCCCTGAAAGCTAGATTTTTTAAATATCTTAACATCACCGCCCAACTTCCTTGTTGGAAGGCATCACGTTTTTTTTGTTGTTGTTAATTTTGATACTGTGATAGTGTCCTGATGTATTACCTGTTGAGAGTTACGATTTATCAGCATTACATTAGAATCTGTGTTAAGGTTCAGAACAGTTTCATCATGCCCTTCTGCCACTCATCTCACTGTTACCCACCTGCTGGGGTGCAACTTTTGTGAATTTATGGTGATAGATTGGTCTTAAAATTATTAAAGAGTGAGAACCGTTAAATAATTCAGATGCACATAAAAATGCATGTTTAATAGGGCACTGCTTCAAGAAATGCTTATTTCTGGGTACTATGTACTTTTTTCCCCCCTCTCTTAAGTAGTCTCTACACCAGATGTGGGCGTAAGCCCCCGACCCTGAGATCAAGAGTTGGATGCTGTGCCTTACTGAGCCAGCCATGCGCCCCTCTGGGTACTTTTGCTTTTTTGGACAATATGCCCAGAGGGTCTCCTTTGCCCCTTTAATGATTTATTTTAATTGAAGAGCCGGTTTACTCTCTGTGTGTTAGCTCTAATTGTTTTTTGTTTTTTTTTTTTAATTAAAAAAAATGTGGATGAAGCATTATAGTTTAGTTTAGAAGTCCCAGTAACTCTTCATGTCACTTATACTGTTTAGAGACCACAGTCATCCTAAATTACCTTCTACCTATCCAGGATTGGTAAACCTTATTAGCAGGGCAAGTGATGATGAATTAGAAGTGAAGAAGCTTTTCTTCTGTAAATAATAACAGAAACAGTCATTACTACTTTGAAGCAGAATTGTTAAATGTTGATGGATGTGTTACAACTAAGAATTTTTTTTTAATTTTATTTTATTTATTTATTTTTATTTTTTGAGAGAGGGAGACAATGCGTGCAAGCAGGGGAGGGGCAGAGGAAGAGAGAATCTTAAGCAAGCTACACACACCCAAGTGCAGATCTCATAACTGTAAGATCATGACCTGAGCTGAAATCGAGTCAGATGTGTAACCAACTGAGCCACCCAGGTGCCCCACAACTTTTTCTAAGTTTTTTAAAACTTAGATTTAGATGTTTCCTTATAGTAAACAGGTCTAGCTCTTAGAACTTTTGGAAAATGAAAAACACAGAAGGAAAACTATGCCAAGTTCTGTCATCTTCAAAATAACTCTTACTTTCACCTTTGAATATTATGTATTTTTTTCTATTTTTTTGATATCTTAGTTTTTGTCAACTCGTGGGGTTACAGATTAGATCAAATTGAAAGCCATTGATTTGTCATTAAGGTTGTGTTCTGATGCTAGATTATAAAAATCTAGGGAATGCACGTGTCTTAAAAGTAATTTGTGTTTCTTAGATTAATTTATTTGTTATAAGGTATTGTAGTCTACTTGTTCATAATCCCATACAATGATGGATTCAGCCATAGCACTACTGTTTGCAGGTAATCTATATATTTCTAGTTTTAAGAGGTTTTTGGTCTTAATATAAATGCCATGGGGGAAAAAGTTGTGGCAGGCTTTTTCAGCCTCAGTACTGTTGATATTTTAGATCTGATAATTCTGTTTTACTGGGCTATCCTCTGAATTGTAGGATATTTAGTATCATCTCTGGCCTTCGTACCCACTAAATAACCAGCAGTAAGCCCACATCCCTAGTTGACAACCAAAAATGTCTCTAGACATTGTCAAATGTCCCCTGGGGAGCAAAATCACTCCTTTTAGAACTGTTGGTTTGTGTTAAGCGTAGAAGGGTTTTTTGTTGACCTGTTTTTTAGGATGTAGGTATTGCAGAGTGAGCTCACATCTGGAGTTTGGATGATGGAAGTTTCAGAGAAAGCATTTTATTCGGAGGCTTAGCAGTCTAAAAGCTGTTTGAGAACTCAGGTGTAAGTAGCTAAGATTTTAGTGTTGTGGAGAGAAGGGGGACATACTAGGAATTTTAGGATAAACTTATGTGATGTCCAAGTATTTGAACTTTATCTAGTGGTGATGGGGAGTCATTGAATTTGTTTTCAATAGGCAAAAACTGTCATCTCTTTTTTTGTTTGTTTTGTAAGTAGGCTCCATGCCCAGTTGTGGGGCTCGAACTTATGACTGTGAGATCATGAGTTGCATGCTCCACTGACAGAGCCAGCTGTGCACCCTTGTCCTCGTTCCTTTTTTTTTTTTTTTTTTTTAAGTCTCTGGCATAAGTGTAGAGAATATAAATAATCCTGGGATCATGATGACCAGAGACTTTGATAGCACGAATTGAATCAGTGAGGTAGGAAGTACAAAGCCGTTCTGAACTGGAGGAAGGACATTTAAATTTCATGTTAGATTTTGAGTATCTGGAGATGGAGAAAGGGACAGGGAGGAATTGATTTTCTGACTTACTGTATGCTTTCTTGTCTTGTACCTGATGTACCTTTAATGCAAGAATGGAAGAGGAGAGGTGCCTGGCTGGCTCAGTCAATGGAGCATGCAACTAGATCTCAGGGTTGTGAGTTCAAGCCCCACATGGGGTATAAAGCTTACTTTCAAAATGGGAGAGGAATGGTTTCACTTTGGCCATAAGGCTGGCCTATAAATTGTATAGAAATTTATGTTGATTCTTTAGTGTTTATAGCTCCACTTGCACTTACTCAAAACAGATTTTGAGGCCAGGTGTGGGGGATTAATCAAATTGTAACTGCTGCTACCATTATTGCTAACATGAAATTTTGAGTTAGTTTTAACTGTGTAATATAAATAATTCACTTTCCCTGATAACTTGAATATTTTTGAACTTCGGTTTGTAAATCAATACTGATTAGTAGATTTGTGACTTTGACAGATTGGGTTTTGCCTGTATAATAAATATCTCATCCTTCTATGGGGTATGGGTTACATGAAGACTTGACTTTTTACTGTAGTTTTATAGTTGCTTCTATATGTGCACCCTAATCAGTCCACTTATTTTTTTTCAACCTTATTGTAGGTTTGTTGAAAATGAAATGGGGAAAAAAGTAGGGTTGGATTCAGGAAAAGAAGGTTCTCTCCTTTTAGACTTATATTTGAAGCTGAAAATCACTTATCGCAACTTCTTACAAGAGTGAAAGGGAGATGGAAAAAAATAGATTTGATGCTGGTTAACAGAAAGGCAGAAAGCTTGCTGGTATTTGAATCCCATTTCTCTTGCATGAGGATAACTGGTTGCCAGGATGAATTTAAGCAGAAATTAAGGTATTGTGGAATCAGCAGTTTTGAATTTAAGCTGCTCAGACCTGATTCCTAATTTACCAAGTTTCCTAAGTTTCAAGGATTTAACAAATTTTTGCGTTATTTTAATTCATAAACTTTTTAAGTGTTTTGTCAGTGTAATCTTCATATCTGTCGCAGATTACAATTTCCTCTTACGTATGCTAACTATATTTTTAAAGGATAAAAATACTTGATAAACATAGCATTGAAATTTGCCTAAAAAGTTGCATCTATGTTTATAATCATTTATAATAAAATATTTTGTAAGTATTTTAAAAATATGGTACACTTCTTCCCCTTTCAGTATAATAATCATGAAATTCGTTCTGGAAAACACATTGGTGTCTGCATCTCAGTGGCCAACAATAGGCTTTTTGTGGGCTCTATTCCTAAGAGTAAAACCAAGGAACAGATTCTTGAAGAATTTAGCAAAGTAACAGGTAAGTTGGATTTATGTGGAAGGAGATGCACTTCTAATACTGAAGGTAATTGCGTACTTCTGCATGTCAAACACTGTTACAAACGCTACATTTATTGACTGGCATTCTTACTCCCAACTGTGGGAGATAGGTAGCTCCATTCTGTAAGTATTTTGTAAGTAAGATAAGGAAAACAGGTACTGAGGGTTTTGGGAAATAACTTGCTGAATGCTGTGTAGTTCATAAGGAATGCAGTTGAGATTTGAACTATCTGCAGAATCTGTGCATCTCGTTTTGGAATCTGTGTGTTTTATGCATTTTTAGGTGCTAGCTTGACATTCTTAGTGGGATTGTTTCTGTAATGATTAGGTTTTCTAAATTATTGGAATGGTAAGTATTTTTATAAGCAAGAGATTATATAATCAATGTCAGTATGGTGTAATTTCTTTGAAATCTAAAGCATTTTTTAGAATAGTGACCAAACCAAGCTGCTTTTATTATTTTATTGTTTTGTCTGCCTAGAATATTTAGCAGATTATCAGACTGTTACCAGTCTCCAGGAACATTCAAAATCTTACGTGATACTAATATCTCATTTGAAATAGTTACTGATATCTGAGGCCAGGAAAGTGCCATCAAAAGGAATTTTAATGTTTATTTACATAATGAGAAAAGTGTCTAACCATATCTGACTTACACTGCCATTTTTATAATTGTTATGTAAAAATTTTATGCCCCTTGTCATTTATTGGAAGAATAGTCCTTGGGTCTAATTAAAAAGAATACATTTTTTTTCATGGGGATTTTTGTGTTGAGAACACTTGGAAGGTGTGTGTATTAGGTCAGTTATCTGGACCAATGTTTTTGAGAACATTTTGAGAACATCTTCAAAGAAAAGAGATTATTTTTCATTTTTATATTCAAGTAGTAGAAAAATCCTTTGATCTTCTTTTTTCTTATTTTACCTAATTTTTCTGGAATGGTTGCTTATTTTCAGAGGGTCTCACAGACGTCATTTTATACCACCAACCAGATGACAAGAAAAAAAACAGAGGCTTTTGCTTCCTTGAATATGAAGATCACAAAACAGCTGCCCAGGCAAGGCGTAGGTTAATGAGTGGTAAAGTCAAGGTCTGGGGAAATGTTGGAACTGTTGAATGGGCTGATCCTATAGAAGATCCTGATCCTGAAGTGATGGCAAAGGTAATGACAGTCAGTTTTTTTTTGATGGGTTGGTGGCAAAAGGGATTCGGGAGGCTTTAGAGAAGTAAGAAACTTACAAAATGAATTGTATACTTTTCACAAAACCATGTTTTTGAAAGTGAGAGAAGTGTTGTTTATTATAAAGGCCACACATCAGAAATGAAACCAAGTGCATAGAGAGTAAATATAAAAATTTATTTGTGGACACTCAATCATAATTGTGTAGCTGTCACTCTCATGATGATGAGTAGTTAGCCTACATGCTGTGGAAGTAATTCACCATCAGTTTTGTGTGTATTCTAAGAGCAATTTTTTTTGCATTTTTGAGAATGGCGCCATTAGCTTTCATGGTTTTTGTGTTAAAAGTCCTACTCCTAAAAATAGTGAACTGTATTGGCCTCAGCAGAGCTGCTGCAGTTACAAGGTTTAGCTATTATTAGGTATCCTGCTTCAGCAGTCAGTTGAGACATCCTATGAGAACAAACATCTCTTGAGTCAACACTTTACTCACTAGTGCAGTTCTAGTTAAGTTATTCTACTCTTTGTCATTTAAGAAACCCTCTTAATGGTGATAGGATAGCAGATACAGCTCATTCACTTAAATCAAGAAAGTAGTGTGAATGCCAGAACTGTGAGTATTACTAAAGGATAAGTAGTCTTGAGGACAGAAAATACTTCATATTATTTTTTCCATTGGCCTATTAAGTTCTTATTGGATTATTAAATTTAGGTGTTATTTCAGGTATTTTAGGAGGAAATGATGTTTCCTAACAAAGGGTCAACTTTTATAACTGTACTTGGAGGCGATTTCTGGATTAAAAGAATTTGTCAGTATTTTGAATGCTCCCTCCCTTCTTTATCCACCTTTCAGAAGCAGATTCTAATTAGTTTTGACCACCTGTGTTAAGTGTTCAACAACTATCTCAAGGCATGGAATTCACATTAGTAGGAAATGACCACCTCCATCTTTGATTACATTGATTACAAAGTAATTACTAATTTAATAAAAACTGTTAAGCATTGTTTGCTTTATTTTGAAAAACTTACAGAGTTCTTATGTACTCTCAAGTCCATAGTTCATGTTAGGATTTATTCTATTGTACATTCTATGGGTTTGACAAATGTATGATATGCATTCATTATAGCATCATACAGAATAGTTTTACTACCCTAGGAATCCTCTCTGATTCCCCCATCCCCACCATCCCCACCATCCCCACCATCCCCACCATCCCCACCATCCCCACCATCCCCACCATCCCCACCATCCCCACCATCCCCACCATCCCCTCTAACCCCTGACAGCTATTGATTTTTTATTGTCTCCATAGTTTTGCCTTTTCCCAAATGTCCTATGGTTGGAATCATACAATATGTAGCTCTTTAAGATCATCTTCTTGTACTTGGTTACATGCATTTAAGATTCCTCCATGTCTTTTCATGGCTTGATTGATGGCTCATTTCTTTTTAACACCGAATAATAATCCATTGTCTGGAGGTACTGCAATTTATCCATTCACCTACGGAAGAACATTTTGGTTCCAAATTTTGACAGTTATGAGTAAAGCTGCTGTAAACAACCATATGCAGGTTTTTATGTGGACATGTTTTCAACCGATTTGGGTAAATACCAAAAAGTGCAATCATCAGATTGTATGGTAAAGTATGTTTAGTTTTATAAAAAAAACTGAACTGTTCTCCACAGTGGCTGTACCATTTTGCATTTCCACTAGCCGTGTTTCTGTTCCATATCCTTACCAGCATTGGGTGGTGTTAGTGTTGGGTTTTGGCCATTCTAATAGGTATGTGGTGGCATTTCATTGTTTTTGTTTTTATTTATGTTTTTAAAGAGATTTTTAAAAACTACTCTCTACACCCAGTGTGGGGCTTTGAACTTAAAACCCCGAGATCAAGAGTTGCGTGTTCCACCGACTGAACCAGCCAGGTGCCCCTCATTGTTGCTTTTAAATGCAGTTCTCTAAGGACGTCAGGTTGAGCATCTCTTCGTATGCTTGTATCTTTGATGAGGTGTCTGTTCAGGTTTTTCACTCATCAGATCCAGCAGTCATTCCTCGGTATTTACTCAAATGAGTTGAAAACTTAGTCATATAATATTTCTGATGTTTGTCTAATGGGTAATGACTAAAACTATGTATGGTGGGTGGGGTGGTGGCATCCTGGAAATTGAACCCTTTGGAAATACACAGAGAGTTTCTGTTTTTTTCTTAATTTTCAGGTAAAAGTTCTGTTTGTACGTAACCTTGCCAATACTGTAACAGAAGAGATTTTAGAAAAAGCATTTAGTCAGTTTGGGAAACTGGAACGAGTGAAGAAACTAAAAGATTATGCCTTCATTCATTTTGATGAGCGAGATGGTGCTGTCAAGGTAAAAGAACTGTTGTAGGCATCTAAATTAAACTAATGATTTTTAGTCATTCTAGTATCAAGAGTATTCTGAAAAGTTGAAGGACACTCAGAGGTCATGTAATCTACTCCAGTTAACCTTTATTGGCCTTAGCAAATTGTATAACTCACTAAACTAAGTCAAAAAGTTAATAAGTTGAAGAGCTGGATCTTTAGATAAAAATCTAACAGTCCTATTGGATCTCATCCTTCCAACATTAATGAACTGATTTTTTGACTTCAAAGGAATTAAAATTGTTGTTAAAGTCCTCTCTGTTGATCAGTACCTCATTTTTTAAGGCTATGGAAGAAATGAATGGCAAAGATTTGGAGGGAGAAAATATTGAAATTGTTTTTGCTAAGCCACCAGATCAGAAAAGGAAAGAAAGAAAAGCTCAGAGGCAAGCAGCAAAGAATCAAATGTAAGTGAAAATTGTCTAAATTTAAAATGTTGGTAGATTAATGAAAAACAAGTATTGCTCAAACCTGTTAAATAATTGCATAACATGCCTTTATTTCTTAAAGAATACTTGAAAGCTTTGAGCCACTGAGAAATGCCCAGAATTTCAAGAAATGTGTATTGAGCTGTTGCTATTGGTCATACTTGTGAAAATAATCATAATTCTAAATAACTAGAATTCTGTGTAATAAATGAAAATCAGTCTAGGATATTTCCTGCTATGTTTTACAGAATGTGCTCCTGAATTATGTGTTTTAAATATTAGCTGTCCACAAGCATTCATATATTTGGTTAAAGGATGGAGAGTTTTTTCTCTCAGAAGTAGAAAATATTAAATCTCCCAATTATGATAAACTCTGCTTCCTTTATATCTGAAAGAGGCTTTTTTACCAATACATAGTGCCTGTTGCCACCTCAGAGATTTCATATATGGGTTTTGAAAAATGAAAAAAGAGTATAGTTAATCAAGTAACATAGTATTGAGGTAAAAAAACAACTAAGTGTAATGTATTGCATAAATTGGATCTTTCTAGAGTATCTGTTAAAGGATATCTGCTCATTAACAGTGAATGAAACTTTTAGCTGGGTAAGAATGAAGTTTACAATTTAAAAACTTGAAGTTGGTAATTAATTTCTGAGGAGGAAGATGGATAATTGCTATTTGATGCAAGAACAAGAATCACTGAACTTAACTGTATCTCAGGCCAGTTTTCTGCCCAGTGCTCTGTGTGGGATGCAAAAGAAGGGTCAGGGTGCTTCTATTTATTTCTCTTATTTCATAATCAGGGATGTAATCAAATTATTGCATTTGACAGTTGTGGTTAGGCAAGTTGGCTAGTTCTGAGCCTCAGTTTCTTCTATTTTAAAAGGGGATCAGACTGAATTATGTAAGATGTCTCGTACTGTGATTATCCAAGTGATCTATACTTGTTTTAGGACTAAAGAGATGTGCTTTATAGACTTAATGGTAGTATAAGGAAAAAGATTATAGAAAGTTAGGTTTTGAGGGGGAAGTAAATGCTCTATATCTCAAACCCCTTGAGTATACTCTGCAGTGAAAATAACTTTTCCCTGTTACAGAAGACAGTTAACTGATGGTTTTATTCATTCAGTGGCAGAAAGTAAGTGTAGGAGATTATGTTAGAAAAGTGAGTAAAACAGTTATAAGTTTGTAGGTGGAGGGTGATAGTAAATAGAAAGTGGGGAATGTCACTGTATCTGTTAATATTTGAGGAGAACAGGCCAAAAGGGATGACTGCATGTGATGCTTGCACTTTTAACTTGCTGCAGTCATTCACTGATTTTTTTTTTTTAATTTAACAAACTACAGCACACATTCCTACTTACTCCTCAGTGCGTCCCTGTGAGTTGAGTACTCTATTCCCCAGTTTGAGATGAGGAAACTGAGGCACAGAGGTCAACTTGCCCAAGGTCAGTCTCACAGCTAGTAAGTAGTGGAGTTGAATTTGAACCAAGGCAGTCTGGCCCTGTGGTTTTTCACTCTTATCCATTATACCAGGGTTTCTCAATCTCTCTGTGATTATTGACCTTTTGTACTGTGTGATTCTTGGTTATGGGGGGGCTGTCCTGTGCATTTTAGAATGGTTAGCAAACATCCCTGGCCTCCTCCCACTACATTTCAGTAGAATCCTCCCCCACCCAAGTTACAGCTAAAAATGTCTATAGACATTATCAAATGTCCCCTGAGGGGCAAAAATCTCAGTTGAGAATCACTGCATGACTGCATGCTGTTGTCATTGTGTTATTTAGTGACAAAAAGGTGATTTGTCAGTTAAGACAATTAGCACGGCACAACAAAATGATCTGAGAACCTAGTTAATGAGAGTAGCATTTTTTATGTATCACTGAAACAGGGAAAAGCTGGGCCTGTATGAATTGAGTATAAAATAACATGCTAAATAAACACAAGAGTAAATTATTCTCATAAAGAAGCTTATTTTTATGCATTTCATGGTATTTTGGGGTTCAAATAAAATGAAGAATGCTTTCCCAGGGTATAAGGAATTATATCAATTGTACTGTACTATTATGGAATGTAAATTGGAATATTAAGGATATTTCCTTTTAGATAGTATCTAAGCATATGCTGATTTTTTTTTTTTTTTTTTTTAACAATTTTTAATTTTTAAGTAATCTCCACACCCAGCATGGAGCTCAAACTCACATACCCGGCATCAAGAGTTGCATGCTCCACAGACTGAGCCATCCAGGCGCCCCCATATACTGGTTTTTATGTTTTCTCTCTATTATTTTTGAAAGTAAGATTTTATAGCTTTGGTTTTTTAGCTTTTGTTTTTCCCATCATACCTATGCATATTGTTTGGGGTTGATAGTAAGCAAGAGTAACTTGGGTCTAGCAATGAAAGTTTTTTTTCCCCCCATGTTTGTTTATTTTGAGAGATAGTGCACAGACAAGCAAGGGTGAGGCAGAGAGAGGGAGAGAGAGAATCCCAAGCAGGGTCCATGCTGACACAGGGCTCCCATCTCCCCACTGGTGAGATCATGACCTAAGCTAAAATCAAGAGTCGGATGCTCAACCAACTGAGCCACCCAGACGTTTTGTTTTGTTTTTGAAAGGGCAATAGAGCCCATTTTAAGTGGGAGTTTTATTCTAATATGGAAGATACTTGGTAGTCCTAAAATTGAACATTTCTTGTGTTTATGTTTACTGTGAAAATAACACTGAGAAAACAATGTAGAGTTTTGGGGAAAGTGTTCCCGCCAGTTGTTGTTGTACATATTGTGTTGTATGATGCTCTGCCACTTTTTTTTCCTGTATTACTATAGTTGTGGTGTGTTTTTTTGGGGGGAAAGTAGCATATTTTGCTTTTAAGACTGACTCTACTTACTGATTTATTACTGGAGTAGGAAAAATTTTAAAGTCCTTGCCAAAGTTTTACTATAGTAAACTTTGCTTACTTTACACATTTTACCATTTGCTTGTCCTAGTTTTTATTTCTATTTTATATAATAAATGGTCTTTGGGTATATGGACATGGAATATTAGAGGAAATACAATTCAAAGTGACAATTTTGACAGCCTGACAATTTGTAAGCATTCTTTGATGGGATTTTAGGCTTGCTACTATAGAATTATGAATAATAAGGTTCACAAGTAATGACTTGTGATACTTAATTTTGGGATGCCTGTTGATATGTATTCCTGCTGATCATTATTACTGCTATGAATTTATCCAGGGCAGATAATCCCCCCTCCCCCCCCCCAAATAATTAAAGTTACATGAACGATATAGAACAAAAAACCTTATTTGAATTGTTACAAATGGTTAGTTGCCTGCTTGTTAACTCCCTTACTGTTTGATTCAAATTCTAAACTCTTTCTTTTTTTTAATAGGTATGATGATTACTACTATTATGGTCCACCTCATATGCCCCCTCCAACAAGAGGTCGAGGGCGTGGAGGTAGAGGTGGTTATGGATATCCTCCAGATTATTATGGATATGAAGATTATTATGATTATTATGGCTATGATTACCATAACTATCGTGGTGGATATGAAGATCCATACTATGGTTATGAAGATTTTCAAGTTGGAGCTAGAGGAAGGGGTGGTAGAGGAGCAAGGGGTGCTGCTCCATCCAGAGGTCGTGGGGCTGCTCCTCCCCGCGGTAGAGCCGGTTATTCACAGAGAGGAGGTCCTGGATCAGCAAGAGGCGTTCGTGGTGCGAGAGGAGGTGCCCAACAACAAAGAGGCCGCGGGGTACGTGGTGCGAGGGGTGGCCGCGGTGGAAATGTAGGAGGAAAGCGCAAAGCTGATGGGTACAACCAGCCAGATTCCAAGCGGCGCCAGACCAATAATCAGAACTGGGGCTCCCAACCCATTGCTCAGCAACCGCTCCAAGGTGGTGATCATTCTGGTAACTATGGTTATAAATCTGAAAACCAAGAGTTTTATCAGGATACTTTTGGGCAACAGTGGAAATAGAAACAGTAGGGCCTCTGTAAAATTGGAGACTGATAGGTTGATCAGAAACTGGCCCTAAATCTGAACGGGTGCCGCTATAATTTGTGACATCTGGCAAGATTTCCCTTTATGTATATATTTTAACAATCCGCTTGGACACGAACAAAGCCACACTTCTAACTGCTTCTGGCGAACTGATTTTATTTTTATTTTAAATTTTTTTCAATAAAGATATTCTTAGATATTGAAAGAAATAGTTAATGAGTTTGCATTTGTGCTTGAGAAAATTTGGCTCAAGTCCATTTGGCTGTAGTGTATAAAATGTTTCCAGTAGTGTTTAGATTTGGTTTCTTGAGAGGTAGTTGATTACAACTGAGTATGTCTTTAATATCTTGTATCAGAATAACTATTTGTATGTTACCAACTTAAATTGCTAGAATAAGGTAAATTGAAACACAACTGCTATTTTTAATTTAGAACTTTGACCTAATTTGGTTTTTCAAAACCATTTTGGCTACTTGTATTCTTTATGCTGTTGTTTATCTCAATAAAAAATTCACACCTAAATGTATACTTACTAAAATTGTGTTTACAATTCGTTTTTCACAAAATTTCCTGCAAATTTGGTTCAAATTGTGTAGCATGTCAAGGCCAATTAAAGGGTTTTGTGCCTTGTTAATCCTTGTGTGGAATATGTCTGCACATTACACAACACTGATTTGTTGCAGTTTACTGCTGGTTTAATGTGCTATTTTACAACATACTTCCATGTTCCCATGAAAAAAATAAAAAAGTAGTACATGTAGTAAGTTTAAGTTGGTAAGTATTTTAGAGCTCTTAATCATCATGAATATATAACAAGGACAAATGCAGGTAGTCTCAAAGGGTTGCAGGTCACACTGACAAGTCATTTTGAGTTGCGTAAGTCTATCCTAACTTTTAACCTAAACTCAGTTTGAATATATTGTCTCTTTACTGTTTTGTACACCATGGGACTAGAAAGCAGCAAAGACCTCTAGTGTAAAAACACTGGGGATAGGTGTGGGTAATAATTTATGAGTTGAATTCTGTTCATATCACCATGCTTCCCTAATTAAAAGGAAAAAAAAAAGCCCTGGAGTTAGTTTTGGGTAAGCAAATACATATCTGAAAGGTAAAAGTTTGTTTCACAGACTGGTTTGTATTAAAGATATAATAGTTTGGATTTTTGTAATCATTTGTATTCTAATCTTGTTTTGACCGTACGGTCTATGTAGCAATATGATGGGAGAATATAAATCTTCTAAATATTAGAATGGGGGGGTAGACTGTCAACAGTGAAAACATTTAAAATCTACTCCCTACTTCTGAACCTCCATTTCCCCTAAATTTAAAGATTTACACTTAACAGGAAGGCTACATGTGAAAGATACAGGACTTGAAAAGACAGAATGCATCTTTAAAAAATGTTAATAAGTGAATTTCAAATGTCAAGGTCAAACAAATCTCAGATGTTTGCTTTCAGCATATTTTACGATTACTTCACTACTTCATGTTCAAAAACAGGAATTTCTTGAAAGTTAATGGGGGCAAATGCCTTAAGGTGTAACTTCTGTTAGGTTTTCCTTTAGATTTTCTTTTTTTTCTTTTCTTTTTTTTTTTTAAATAAAATCAGTTTGTGAACAAATGGGGTTTTCAAACCTCAATTCAGTCCATCCCTGTCCCCTCACCCTCTCCCAACAAAGGGCAAAAAACAAACTATAACCTCTCCTCAAAACAAGTGAAAAGTTAATAGTTATTCAAGGAAACCTTTTGGTTAGACATGCTAAGAATTACTGTTGAAGCTTTTATTTACTTTTTTAATGTTATCATTGTGTATGTACACATTATTAATTTAAAATGATTTATCTAACTGATTCCTTTTGTTACCTGGCTAGCAGGGAAAAGGGGTCGAGGCCGGTCCTGACCTGTTACAATGAAGACTGACTTGCTATGTGGGATTACACCAGAAGCTTGCAGTGGAGTAATGGTAAGGAAATCAAGCAACCTTAAATATCTCGGCTGTATAGGAGCATATTCTGTTGCAGAAGACCTTCCTATGAAGATCATGGAATCAAATACAGGACATTGAACTAATACTTGGACTTTGATATGAATTTCTTTAACAATTTTCTCTGCAGTGCAAGTTATTAAACTAAAGCTACTCTATTTTCCAAATGTGTTCCAACAGAAATCCTTCATAACTTCTAGCATGGTATCTTAATAAAGAATAAAGTTCTTCTCTTTAAAAAATCTGCTCTAAGTAGATTTTTCCCCTGTTTTTTTAAATTAAGGATCCCAGCAGTGGTTTTCTGAAATATTCTCTTGAATTTGTGCATTTAAATTTTATTGCAGTGGTATAGATGAATGCCATTGTTGGTATCCTTAAATTTTATTTCTGCTCACCAAGGTTAATCATGATTGTCTATATCTTTTTTATAGTAATCACTTTTGAATTGTGTTCAGATATGCAGTTTCAGGTGTAATCATCAGAGCTGGTTAGTCAGGCATTCCAGATAGTGGTTCTTTTCAGAACCTTTTTTAAAGGGTTGGTTAACTACCTCAGTAGCAGAGGATTGAACTATACCCTGTCTGTACTGTACATAGAAAATCTTTGTAGATAAAAGCAAGGCTTGTTAAATGATATGAGGGTAAGATTTTAATATACCAAATGTAACATTCTTAGTTGCCTTTAGTTTCAGAGGCTTGTAAGACTTCCTCATGACCATCATAACAGGCCTTGCTTTTGTCGTATTTTGTGGCTGAAAAAGCAGCCTTGCTTCTTCAGATATTGTAGTTATTTGGATGTATAATAGTTTAGCAAGATGTTACTTTTGTAAGACATCAGATGTTCAAAAAAGTGCATCCGAACTTGTACTAAATACTGCAGTGTCCCTTTATAAAAAAGTCAGACTAAAACTGACAATTGTACAGCGAAGCCTGACATTTGGATATTTTGAAGTTTTTTCATAAATCATAGAAATTAGTATATGGCTGTAGTTTAGCTTTTTAGGTAAAAGGTATGTTTCATTAGTGCATTTCTTATTGCTGATCACTGCAAAAATGTGAATCAGCTTTCCATTTCTTATGCAGGTCATGATAACTTGTAGAATAGAGTACAATCATTTGTGCTATGTTTTTAATTTTCTAAAGCACCTTGATGACAGTGAGTGTTCAGTGGTGAAGCATCCTCTATTGAATCACCCTCAAAAATTTTTTGCCAAGTCCTAAATTGATAGCTTAAAGTCAAAAGTGAAATTATAATTTAATTAGGACTTGGTATAAAGAAATCCCTTTTCCCCTTCCCCAAAGGGATACTGCAGTTATATCACATACCCAATAGGCACCACGATGAAGATCAGAGCTTATTATACTTAATTAAGGTTTTATACACACCAGTTCCCCCAGTAAATGCAAATTTAACAAAATTAGACATGTCATATGTTCAAAATGCTCATGGCAAACAATCATTTTGCATTCCTGCAAATAAAATTGTTTTATACTGTAAGCTGGAGGCGAGTGTAACTTATTTTTGTAATAAAGTTTTTATTTTTTTTATGTGTCATTAATATAAATGTGTGTTAGTGTAGAAATATTCTGGTTTAAAAACTTAGAATTGCACACATTTCAGTATGTTTATTTGTACTTACATAATTTTAGAATAGTGGTTGCCAATAGCCTGTATGTTTCACATTAATTGGTTTTTTTATGTTACCTTAATAAACCATTTTAGTATGTTGTATGTCAGTTACTGGGATAGCTGGGACATAGAGTGTAATTTAAAATTTGTCAATAAGTATTCATTGGAATATATGTAAATGTGCCTTGCCGGTTATTGAAACTTACCTACAAAATGAGTATGGGGTGACAAAAATTAGTTCCTGGTGCTTAATGAAACTTTCTGCCACTGATTTTATATATTACCCCGTGCTTTTTTAAAGTACATCTCTTTCAAATCTTAGTGTAAGTTTGAGGGCTACACAAAACATTTACATTTCATTCTAACATATGAGTACAATAGGTTGTGGAAAGTGGGTAAACTAAATGTAGCCTTCAGTAAAATTGAATCTCAGTGTAATCTTTGGTGCTGGCGTTTCCCAGTTCCAAGGAATTAAATGATCCCATCAAAGAGGTCATTGCCATGCCTATTGGCACTTTACTGTCATACCCTTTTTTAAGGGACACTGTCAAGGTGTTTAAGTTAATTCTCAGAATTATTTGTTGGGATTTTAGGATGGGTTTGTTTGACTTAAGTAAGAACTGCATTGTCAGAGTTGAAAGATGAACATTTTTGTGAGTTCACAAATGTGTTCTTAAGAAAACATTAAACTATGGAGCTGTGGGTTTCCAAGACTATTTGGCATTCTTAGTTTGGGGATTTGGGAGGGAAAACTGATGATAAAAAGAAATTGTAAGGAATTGATGGGTAATGTAAACAGTGGTAATGAAATCTATACACGCTCAAGTGAAATTACTTGACAGTGTTCATTTGAATAACTTTGAATTCAAGCCATTATAATTACTTTTAAAATTAAATATCATTTGCACTGTTCTGATAATGGGTGCAGTTTTTGAGCAATATAATCAGAGCTAAATATGCATGTAGTGATTAGTGATGTGAACAATTAAGTTCTGAGAAGAAATACTAACTGGTATTTTCAAACTTAAATTTCTGTAGTAAAATCAGCATCAAACTCTTATCAATAAGAGATCAAGGAAAACAGGCAATGCATATAAACATACTTTTGAATGTTGTGTGGCCTATAAAGCAATAATGCAATTTATATGGAATGTCATGGGATATGAGAAATGGAAATGCAAAAATAACTAATCCTTTAGTAAAAATGTCAACCTGTTAAAAGGGGAATGTTAACTAATGTAGGTTATTGCTATTTGTGATTTGTTTATGGGTTCTTGGCTTTGACAGCTTCAAAGAATGGACAGATAACAAGTCAAATTTTGTATATATTGTCAAGGAATGGGTCTTAAATCCAAGAGTCAAGTCCCTTCCTTGGGGTGAAAAATGTATCCTTAAAGCATTCTGATTGTTAAACAAGAAAACTTGAGTTACCTAAACAGACGCAAGATTTTGTTTCTGCAGACTACTTGGCAATCAAAAGTGATCATCAGTTCAGTTAATCAGTTTTCAGAAATTTGCTTTGTGAGGAAATTGTGTTCTGTATATTTTCCCAAACATGCTTTTTGTGGAAGATTTTCAGCCATTGCAATTAAATCAGATACTAGATATGAAGTGGGGGTTGAGCACAAAAAAGAGCGGTTGCACACTCATGATGGTGGTTGTAGCATCATGAGAAATTTATCAATTGCAAATCTGATTTGACAAAATACAAACATTTCCTCATGATAAAATAGGAACTTAATAGGAATGGATTGATGGGGTGATCTCGGGTATTGTATATATTTGGGAAGACTTAAAACCAGGATGAATACATGCTAGATGGACAAAATTGTCACATGCAGGGCAGCTTTTTTTGACTGCTAAGCCAAAGTCACTGTTGATCAGAAACAGCAAAAGATCACCTTGTTATTATAGAGTAAGACATGTTTCTATTTTAAGGGGAGAAATTAAATGTAGAAGACTTCATGCATTTAGGAGAAGGAGCTAACCCTAGAGTAAATGACTGTTCAGATTCCTAATACCCACCATGACCATTTTCTCCCCAGTGATGTATTCCATAAAACCAAATTTTTATCTGACCATAGGAATTGATTGGTGGGTATAAAATGAATGAATAAAAAACTTTAACAATACATAAAATGAACAGACTTGTGAGGATGATGTTTTAAAGTGTAGCATTTACTCAGTGATACCACTCAATAGGGCATGCCACTACTTTTCTTAAGATGCTAATTATAAACCAATATTCAAAGACATTTTTAACTGTGGGCAAAGTAATAGATGGACTTTTTGGTCTGTCACTTTTTTAAAAAGTACTTAAGACATAAGTTCTATTAGCACCACAGTCTGCCTTCAGTAATATACATAAAATATTTTTCAGGACCAGAAGCATTCAGTTGGAAAAACCATCTTTTTTATGAATGCAAAACAGTATTATAACTAATGCTCTGGTCCAGGATTAGGTTTTTAATATTTTAACAGTAGTCTGATAAACATTTAGAAGTCTGGCATTGAGAAACAAAAGCTTGTACCTGACTAGTACTTTTATTTAAAAGAAATATTAGTTCTCTTAGCTTATTTAAATTGTCTCTTACATTTATTTATCCATAGAATTTATATTTATTTCATTCCTTTCATCTCACTGAAAACAACTGTCTGCAGGCTCTTTGATTTGGATTAGATGTGTGAAGTACTGTCTTTTGCCAAAAACCTCAACTTACCTGTTCTTTTAAACGTAGTGGGTTTGTGCTTGTTTGGAGATCAGTTCAAAAACTATCTGTACTATCTGTACTGCCTCTGATGTTAAGATTTTATGTATAGCATAAGGAAGCTAGCTCTGACTATATTTTCCTAAGAATAAAGACCTATTTTTGTAGCATGTCTTAGGATCTCCAGGAGTCCAAGAATTATTGTGGGTGTCCTCCATTTCATCTTTTTTCACTTAACAGCTTGTGAATAGACACTTGGAATCTTTAGAGCTCTTCGCCTTTTGATTATACATGCAAAGTGACTAGCCAATGGTAAAAAAAAGATGCCCCAAGATCCCTAATTCAAGCACATGATGGGGAGATGTAAACATAGAGTGTTGGTCTTCACTTATTTGGTGAAAATATTCTGTGGTCACACACATGCCAGTGGACTCAATGAAGAAGTTAATGGTAATTTGGTTCTGGTTTTCTGGGAACATACCCTATCATGCAGTGTTCTTCCATTCTCTATCACCATCTTTCTCTGAAGGGTTGGAAATGATTCAGGTTGCAAGTGAATCAGGAGAGTGGAGTGAACAAATGATCTGTTTTAATAAAATGTTGCACGTCTAGGAAGGTGAATTCAGCTTAAAATGGGTTCCATTAAGCTAGGATGGCAAATCATCAAAGAATGGGGAACTTGTAAATACATTGGAAGGGTTTGGTTCATAGCCCTAGAATTTCTTGGAGGGTGGGGGCAGGTAGTGGTAGTTTTGCCACTTCATCCGGACAAAAATTGCTTTAGTAGGTCACTTCATGTGGATTTTAGTTTGTATTTAGGATAACCAAGATTTGTGCTAATATTTAGTGAAAAGAAGCTTTTGTCTTTTCAGGGCAGTCATGGAAGTTTTATACCTGAAAAATACTGCTAGAGCATTTTAAAAACAATTTATGTTGCTTTATTTGACTGCCTGTGCAGAGACCAAACTAGTACTTTTTTGTTGAAATCAAGACTGCTGAATAAGACTTGGGTAAGGAAGAAATCTTAATAAACTGTTTTGGAAATTAGTGTCTTCCAAGTGTTTCCTAGAATGTGTTTTTAACACATTTTAGAATAATTTACAGTCTTCAGTGAATATCTGATTTTTCACGTTGTAAAGTGGTTTCAAATAAGTTCTAATCTGAGGGGAGTTTAAAGGCAGTTATCTGCAATGTTCATTAAGTGTCATTGATTGATTTAGGCTTTCAGTCTGTATTCTGAAAAGATTGTTGTGACGAAATACTGTTTTGGAGAGAATTTTAGGATACCTAAGGAGATCAGTATCTTCTATCATTTATGAACTACAGCCAAGTTTTACTTCAGGGTAAAGACAAGGGTTTTTGATGTAGACAGGCTGTTAACCACCGATTAAAGGATATGGGCTTGTTCATGATATAAAATCTGTAGAAGAGTCTTTAGATTTCAAAGTCGGGTCTAAGTGTAGAAACCTGCAACATACCAAGAAGAGTTCTAACATTATATCTGATGTGATGTGGCTCTTTTAATGCTGTTAAGTTCAAATGAGGTAAAGGAAATCTGAATAATTATGTCATTTGTGTGATATAATACTGCTTTTGAATTTAGGTGTCCCAGTTTTTTCCTATGGGAATTAGAAAATGTCAGTACTGCATCATTTGAACACAAAGTAAAACTATGCATCTGTTTTATGTCATGAGTAAAAACACTTTTTTTTTTTTTTTTTTTTTTAAGATTTTAAGTAATCTGTACACCCAACTCTGGGGTCAAACTCACAAACCCAAGTCACATTCTCTACTGACTGAGCCAGCCTGGCACCCCCTTATGACTTCATTTTTCAGGTGTCTTTAATATGTTAGTGTTTATGTTGCTTTAATTGGAAGGCTCAGGAATTAGGCTTCTGAAATTGCTTTAATTTCCTTAACATGTGAAATACTTCAAAAGTATATATACTAATTGTGTATCTTGATATATTGTCAATATTTGGAAGGAGTTTGTAGGAAAACCAAAAGTAATGAACAGTATGTCAAAGGTCATCTATGAAAATTGGTAGATACGCTTTTTAATTCTCTGCAGCCACATGCAAATGCAGTACATGTAGTTTTGAAAAAAATATTTCCCTTGCTTTTTTCTTGAAATAGTTAAAATCCCCATGAATTTGCACAAATTGAATTCTTAAAAATCTTTCAACACTAATGACAGGTACTTTTTTCTTTAGGAACCCAGCTTCAGATTCCTTTATAAAATAGAATTAAAATAATGATGAAAAAAACATTCTAAAATTATATCAGGAAATGTTAGTTGATCTCTTGGTTTCCTGAGGATCCATTTAGCACTTAGGACAGCATCAGCCATAGTTAGGGCCCCAGCAGGACATAATTGTAGTTACTTCAGTTTATCTGGGCCAAGTGTCTTTTTATCAGTCTGTTTAAATTACCAGTGCTACTTATTCTTTGAAGTTAACTCAATTTCTTCTCTTTATGGTTTCTTTTGCCTCTTAGAATGGAAGCTCCTCCAGGGCAGGGAAATCTGACTCAGAGGGGTTAGGCACTTAAAAATAGTTAAATATTTTTCGGTTTGGTAGAAATTTAGTTTATTTGCTGAATTAGGCTTAATTATGGCTTGCTAACTTGAAAAAAGGAATAAAAATTTGGAACCACTGAATATACATTAGAAAGCTTTTTAAAATGAACATGTAATGCTAATGTTTTAAGTAAATTGAGATCATGAAGATTCACATTTAAATTGTACATCTGACATTAAAAAAAAAATTGGAAGTTAAGGGAACAGTTGGCCTTGTGATATATATAAAGACTGCTTTTTTTTTTTTTTTAAGTATTGAAGTTATAACCCAGCTCAGCAATTTTTCCTTTATGTTGATTTTTAGCTTAATTCCAGGTTGCTGAATGAAACAGCATTCCAACTACAAACCTCTATGAGGAAGGAATACTTAAAGATTGAATTCTTGTTTTGCTCATGAAGTATAGTTGGTTTTAAGTCTGTAAAATTTGTTTAGGCTTGTTTTGCAGAGTACTTTAGAGAGGATAAGTGATTATACCTGAGAAAAGCATGAAGGCTAACCTGAAGTGAAAGTCTTGAAAACAGTTTTTTTAATTAAAAAAAACACAGGTATTTCTAACTAATCGCTACTTACTATATTTTACAATAATGAGCAATGATTGGTTGCATGCATATGAATAATTGTATTTACCTTTCAGTTGGTAGATTGTTGAAGTTAAATCACTTAAAAACAGAGGCTGAATTTAAGGCATCTCATATGATACTGTATCTCCTACTTTGAGTAGTGGAGAAAGGTGTTGTATATACTTAGTTGATAATTTAGCTGAATTGTATAAGAGTTATACCTGGAAAGCAGGAGCTAGTGCAGCATATGAAATAGCATTCAGATAGCACAGAAAGTCTGCATCTCCTCACACCATCCAATTTACAGACAGGACCCCTTCTGTAGTTCTTATATAGTGGTTACTGTTTCTCTCGCTCTTTTTTTTTTTTTTTTCCTTTTAAGAGCATGAGTGGGGGATAGGGGCAAAGGGAGCACATCTCTCTTAATTACTAAATTTAGGTAGTAGTTACCCCTTGTGAGGAGTTTAGCTTAAACTAGTTCTATTCTTTTGCCGAACTATTTTAAATTCAGTTGATTACCTTTATTACTCAAACTACACTTAAGCCTCTACTTATACCAATTTTAGTATCTGTTTGATCCTCACTATATAAAGAAGCACACTCAATATGTTATTTTTTAAGTTCATTAAAAAATTTTGAGAGAGAGCTAGTACAATCAGGGGAGAGGGAGAGAGAATCCCAAGCAGGCCCCACTGTCTGCAAACATGAACTGTGAGATACCACCTGAGCCTAAATCAAGAATTGGACACTTAACCTACTGAGCCACCTAGGAGCCCCTCGATATTTTATTACTTTTCCTTCCTCTCCCGGTTCCTGCTATCATTTTTCAGATTTATGGCACTTTATAACAGGTTATCTTTTATTTTGCCTCTAGACTGAAGATAGACAAAACGTAGCATTTATAATGGTAATGTATTTAGATTCATAGATAACCCTATTTTGATAAAATTTGTGTCCTTGGGAAGGCAAAATTCTAAGGTAGAAATAAAATGAATTCTTTTAATGTTCCTTTATTTGGATTCATGCCATAGCTAAAATACAAACCATGACTTGGATTTTTTTTTTTTTTTGAGTTTCTAATTACCTTTCTTTTTATAAGCTGTTTTGCTATTTAATCATATTTAGTGCTGTGTACTACTGTCATATTAGGATTCTTTTTTTTTTCTTTTTTTTTTTTTTTTTTCCATTCCATTGCTGGACTCCACTTTTCTTAGGTTCCATTGCTTCCTCTTAGATTCCCTTTTGTTCTTGCTGCAATATGTTCTCTGGTAATATTTTCAGGAAAGGTTACATGAAGTGTAAACCGTCTTGCACACTGGAAAATGTTTCACCCTCACTGTTGGTTGACAGTTTGGACATAGGATTCTAGCTGCACTATTCTTTTCCATCAGAACTTTGGAGGTACTGCTCCATTATTTGGTGTAACAACAGTTTTTTTCTTTTTAATTATTTTGAGAGAGAATCTCAAGCAGGTCTGCGTTGTCTGTGCAAAGCCTGGTGTAAGGCTTGATCCCATGAACATGAGATCATGGCCTGAGCCAAAATCAAGAGTCTGACACTTGGGGCACCTGGATGGTTCAGTCAGACTTCAGCTCAGGTCATGATCTCACAGTTAATGAGTGTGAGCCCTGCCTCGGGCTCTGTGCTGACAGCTCATGCTCTTTCAAAAATGAATAAATGTTAAATAATTTAAAAAAAGGAGTCTGACACTCAACTGACTGAACCACCCAGGCGCCCCGCCCTGTGTTACAATAGTCTTGATTCGAATGCAGTGCTTGCTTTGTAGGTAATTTTTTTTCTTACACATTCAGATTTTTTTTAGCTTCGTTTTCTAAGGTTTGATGAGACTGCATAGGTTTTCATTTATTTTGCTTTTTAACTGGAAGACTTAAGAGTTTTTTTGTTGCTGAGAATTTTGTTTTTCAGTTTTTTCAGTTTTTCTGCTTTTTTGGAGCTTGGTTTGGAAGAATTGTACTGCATTGATTTCTCTTATATTTAAGCTATTTTTTTCATTTGTCACTGTAGCTTTTTATACTTTATAAGAAATACTACCTTTTATTTTTCCCTCTTCCAGAGCATACACTGACTTTAAGTTTGACCAACAGAGCAGTCTGTTTTTATTTTATATATAGACTATCTTTCTCATTCTTGAATTTTAAAGGTTTTTTAAAAAGTGACCAGTTACAGGATGCATTGAAATATTAGCTCACTTTAGTTATTTACTTTTTCTAGTTTTTCTCAAATGTTTGGCGGTTCTTTATGAAAGAAGGATTTGATAAAAGTAGACTGGTGTACTATGCCTGTTCACCGACATAACTATGTGCTGTGCATATGAGAAAAACATATGCTTTATTTTTAGCTTCCTTGGGAGCAGGCAGGCAGGCAGGCAAGGTACCCCCTCATGCCTGAAAGAAGAGTGCCTGATTGCAGGAGTTTTGACTCCTTCCAGGCAGATTATTTGCTGTGAGGAGGTGGTTAGACCCTCAAAGCAGCTTTATAACCTTCAACTGCTTAAATATCTTCTTTTACTTGCTACACAGAGGTCTTGCCTTTTCCTTCCCACTCCTCTCAAGAAAAATGGCTCCTGTTTCTTGTATCCTTGTAAGCAAAAAATTAATATGAGCCTCAGTTCTACATCGTTTGTACCTAAAATGTGCAACTTAGTATAAAAAGTGCTACTTTTAAATGGATCTGGGTAGTAAAATACAACAATATGTGTACATTATTTTGAATTTATTAGAAGAAACCATCTTAATCTGTATTACCACGTTCATTTTGATGGCTTGTTTAAAATAAACTGTCCAGGGGAAGTTTGAATAAATCTTACTGGAAAAGAGAACATCACCTAGCATGTTAAAAGGGTACATAGAAGACATTTTGTGACTAAACATGAAAATTTAGTGACATTTTTGACTGGACAACACAGAGTATTTTGAAAAACCTTTGGGAATCGTAAAATAGGTTTTGTTTTAGTATTTAATTTCTGAACATTTAAAACAAAACCCATTGTGCAGCATTTTGTTTTTCCATTTGTATTTAACACAGCTACCTTCATGTATGCTATTTTACCTGGTAATGTGACTACATTCTTTATTTTGGTAGAGATTTCTCAAACCTACCATACCCAGATTTGATGAGAATCCATGTTAATCTGGTTGTGGAAATAATGACTTTCGTCATATACTCTTTGCTGATTCCAGTCTAAGTCCTTTAAAATTTTTCCACATAAAGGCAATTTGAACATCTTAGATCATTTTAGCTGTTCTTAAGGACTGCTTCCAGGTATTAAAACATTAAGTTTTATATTATATACCAAGGGAGAAACTGACTTGAAATTTTTGGTACCAGAAATCTTAGCTAATTTTTAATGGCAATAGTAGTATCTGGAAACACATGCACATACCCCAGGAAACTGAAGAAGAAAATAAATCTTATTAACTAATATACCTAGACCCATTCATTAATGGACATAAGGCATGCTAATCTCCTATGGCTTCCCCATTCTACTAAGCCTGATGTGTGTGTGCGTATAGATTGCTCAACCAAATTTGTGTGCATTAATACAGTCACAATTTCAATGATTTAAATACTTTTTAGTTTCCTAATAGTTCTAGGTGAAAACAATAATAAAAATATTTTTTCCTAATCATTGAGGCATTTAATGAGGGAACTATGTGCAAACACAATATAATCTCTTTGGTCCTGGGTGAAAAGATTATATTTTGGTATTTTTCTGTCTCTCAACATTCTATAAGGTAAAGCTTATGTTTCTGGTAACATTCTGCCTAGAGGATTTTCTGTTTCTTTGCATTCATAGTTTTGTGAAGACATACTTTTGTGAAGACTTAGTTTCACAAAATATAAAGTGTTACATTAAAAGACAATTCATACTGTAATCAATGTGTAATAGCTTACATGTATGAACATTTTCTGGAACATCTGTGATAACTTAGTTATTATTCTTTGAGGGGAGTAAGTAGGATGCTTATTTCTCTTGCAGTTAAGGAAACATTGGAACCTGTATATTCGGAAGAAGAAAATTGTATCAAGCCCATATAGTTCACAGAGCATTATTGAAGTTACCTCGACTCTCTAAATTAGTGTTAATATTGCACTAGGTGGAAATCAGTCTGAGTAACGTAGATGTCAACTAATATTTGAGCAATATGGTTCTCCCTTTGTGGTAGTAACTTTTTTCTTTTCTTTTTTTTTTTTTTTTTTTTTTGAGAGGGTTCATGTGTGAGTGGGGGAGGGGCAGAGAGCAGGAGAGAGAATACCAAGCAGGCTCTGTGCTGTCAGCCTAGAGCCCAATGTGGGCTCGATCCCATATACATCGACATCCTGACCTGAGCTGAATTCAAGAGCTGGATGCTTAACTGACTGAGCCACCCAGGTGCCCCTGTGGTAGTAACTTTTTTAATCTTTAGAATTAGTGTTCGTTTATCTCAAGTCCCTTAGTTACATAGTTCTAGGCAAAATTCAATTGGTATAATACTAATATAAATGAACCTGATTAGGAAATAAAAGGTAGTCTAAGTGCTAATCCAATCTCTGAAATATGATTTATTACTAATAGCTCAAATGTTTTCTCAAAATTACAGGGTTAGCATATAATCAATCCAAAATAGCATAAGGATTCTAAGCACCAGCAAATCCCCTCCCACAGCTCCCTGCCCCAGTAAACTCTCTTTAGGTTGAAACCATGTGTTTTACATTATTAGGATAAAGGCATTTTATTCCACATTTTCCTAGGTAGCTTGGCAGTTTTGGGATGATACTCCTTTAGGTTGATTTTCCTCTCTCCTCTCTTTTAAAGAGCTGTTCACAGGACACCAGTAGCCTGATAGGAAAATAACATTTTTTAAAAAAGCTTTAACCTTGGGGTGCCTGGGTGGCTCAGTAGGTTAAGCCTCTGGCTTTTGGTTTCAGCTCAGGTCATGATCTCACAGTTGTGAGATTGAGCCCCATGTCGAGTTCTGCGCTAACATGTCGGCACGGAGCCTGCTTAGGACTCTGCCTCTCTCTCTCTCTCTCTCTCTCTCTCTCTCTCTCTCTCTCTCTCTCTCTCTCTCTGTCTCCCCCTCCCCCCCCCCCTTCCCCACTCACATGCCTACTCTCTCAAAATACACTTAAAACTTTACCCTCTAAGTCATTTGTTACATTGAATCTTTGAAAAGTCTTTTTTTGGCACTTTGCTGGTTCTCTAATCTCTGACCACCTCGTTCTTATCTGTCCTTATTTCCCTTTTTTCATCTGTACTTGTCTTCTTGATCTCATCTACATTCATGGCTTCATATCACATCTTATGTGGATTCCTGTTTTACTGTCCAGGCTGGATTCTCTGTGTTATGTGCAACAACACCGAGTGCTCTGCTCTGTCAGTTAATGTGTCCTGTTAATTTCTCTTTTCACATCCAGCTACATTTGATCCAAGTACTCTACACCCTATGTGGGGGCTCAAACCACAACCCTGAGATCAAGATTTGCACATTCCAGCGACTGACCCAGCTAGGTGCCCTTCACTTCACCTTTTCGTTGTGTTCCACCTCCAGCCAACCCCTCAAAAATCCACTTAGGCCAAAAGAGTAAAGTCTTCTTGCTCTAGGTACTTTAAAACTATCAACAAAGTACCCCTGAGGAACATAAACAAGAGAACACCAAGATAAAAGTCCTGCCTGTGGTTTTTCTGGGGTGTAAATAAGTCTACTAGCTAATTTTTCTTCCTTGTGTTATGGGTTTGTAACTTAGCTATAGAAGTCAAAAACCAAAATTTATCAACCTCTGCTTAAAGGTAACTTAAGGAGCAAAACCATGGTTTTAAAACATCTGACCACATTTGAAAATCTGATATTTCTGTACTCTGTAATTACAGGAAGAATCTTCAGGATTATTTTCTATTCAGTATTGCTGCTACTCTTCAAATTCACTGTTAACAGTATATGTGTTAATTGCAATTTCCCATCCTCCACCATGATCAGTAACAATTTCATATGATGGTTTACACTAGAAGAAAGCAAAGCTATGAAATTTGGCAGGGCTGATTAAATAAATAGGATTAAGCCAATTTAAGAATAATATATGATGTGCTATCAATGTGTGAAAACCTAGGACATTAAAAGGATTTTAGATAGGGATATTTCTTGGAGATTTCATCTTAGCCCCAAGAAATAAAGTGAGCTAATCTGTTTTATTATTATTTTAACTGAAAATAGAAGTAAATAGAACTGTAAATAGGACATCTGGTACAGAGTTCTTAGTTACGTTGAATAGGTAAGGATATATCTCAAACTTAACACAATTGAAGAGTATAAGCAGTGCTTGAAATTCAGATTGTTTTAAAGTCTTGTGTTCATGTTAAACCTATAAATTTAAGGAAACCTAAATTTAAATGGTAACTGCCTTTCAATATATAGGGAAAATTTTCCAATAAAAATTTCCAAGATTACCTTATTAGTCAAGCTTTCTATTTTTAAAAGAGCATTTATTTTAAGTAAACTATGTCCAGGGTGGGGTTTGAACTCATGACCCCAAGATCAAGAGTTATATGCTCAGAGCGCCTGGGTTCCTCAGTCAGTTGAGTGTCTGACCTTTGATTTTGGCTTGGATCATGATCCCAGGATCATGGGATCAAGCCCCATGTTGGGCTCCATGGGGTGTGGAGCCTGCTTGGGGTTCTCTCTCTCCCTCTGCCCGTCTCCCTGCAGCTTGTGCTCTCTCTCTAAAAAAAAAAAAAAAAAAAAAAAAAAGTTGCGTGCTTTACAGTCTGAGCCAGCCATCCACCGTGAACTCTATGTTCTTAGAACTACAATCAGGTTACTAAAATAGCTTCCTTTTTAGTAAAGATAAAAATTGATTTTCTTTGGTAGCAACCTTAGAATTAGAACTGAAGTACCAATATTAGTGATTTTCACCATTCTGAACCAAGCATACTTGCATAGTGGTTTATAAGTACCATATGAAAATTTGTTTTTCTGTTTTAGTGAATAGCCTACCTAGAGGTAAGGGGAAGGATGGCAAAGCCTTTCCAAAAATACTTTCAGAAGTTACTGAAGTCAGTTAAAAGCTATATTTAAACACCTGGATATAGGTAGCATTTTTCTTTTTATGAAAGGAAGCCATTGTCTGTGTAGTTAATATGACATAAGGCATAATGTTTTGCTTATTTAAGAGGTAACTTTAAAAGATAGACAAGAGAAACATTGGCTGTCTTATACAAGATAGTGATGGTGTTAGAATTTAAGTGCCTTTTCCAGTCTTTAATATTTACCAACAGGCAGGTGAGTATATTTTCAGTTTCTTTAAAAACTTTTTTTTTAACAGTTGAGAGACAGAGTATGAGCAGAGGTGGGGCAGAGAGAGAGGGAGACACAATCTGAAGCAGGCTCAAGGCTCTGGGCTCGAACCCATGAAATCATGACCTGAGCCAAAGTTGGACACTTACTAACCGACTGAGCCATCCAGATGTCCAGTATATTTTTAGTTTCTAATCAGTTATGAAATGATTGACATTTTCTCTAATTATGACCCATTTCCATGAAAGGTTAGAGAGAATGGTTATTCCATTGTGTTTAGAAATAAGATGACAAACAGTAAATGCTTAAATTGTTTGGTGCTAAGGTCATGAGACTTCCCAGAATTTCATGGTCAAAACAGCTTTTGTATCCAGAGAGGATCTATTTGAGCCACTGGTTGTATAAAGTTGTAGTCCTTCATATCTTCCCATTGGAGGTTTTACTTCATGGTCACTCAAAAAAGGGGTGTTAAATAGGAAAGTAATAGCTGCATTTTGAACATCTCAAATTCCCACCCATTAAAATCCCTTAATGTTCTTCCTTGAATTACATAGTCTCCATTGTAGTTCCTTTTTTGAAAAGGAAGGCAAGGAACATTTCCTGAAGTGAAGAAGGCAGTTCTGTAGTTCCTTTAACAGATGTTATATCCAGAGGTTGATGCACAGGGATAAGTTGTGGGGAGAAGAGGGTATTATGAAATGTAACATTAAAGATAACATCACGAATGCCACAAAGTTAAAATATGAAACTTGATGCTTTGAGACATAGTGGGCTGAAACTGGGGTTTAGAAATGCCAATCCTGTTACAGGAGAATACGTTCCATATTATAGTAGGCATCTGTGAGTGGGGTAGACTGGAATGGCTCCTAGGGGTAATGTCTATATATTCATCTATCTTCTTCCTGATCCGCTTACGCCATGCAGATCATGGCCCTCAACAGTTAAAATTTGGTGTATATTCTGGGTTGTCAGAGTGAAGTAGGCCACAAACAACTGGGATTCAGGTATTTCAACATCTTTAAATCTCCTGTACCAACATAAACAATTTGTATAGTGCTGGTGGAGTTGGGAGAATCAGGTTTAATTAGATGCCTTTTAAATACTTAACATTGCCTACTGCTGCCTGACTTCTAAATATTAAGTGAAAGCAAAGAGATAAATCCTAGTCTTTGCTCAAATCATTGTTTTCCCAGATCCCCACTAGTTGAAAATTTTTCTTTCCCATCACTTGTCATTTTTTAAAAACTATTACAGCCTTTATATATAAACATGCCATGTATTCTACATTTTCATGTGTGATATGTCTCCACTAGATTGTAAGCCTTTGGAGGTCAGAAAAATGCACCTAAATCATTGTATCTGCCACCACATCTAGTACAGTGCCTTATATTTATTTGCTAATTCAATAAATATTCATTAAAATAATGGGAGATATTATTGTAGCTTGATATTTGAGCCCTTTAGATGAAAGCATAATCAATTATTTTTTTCTACTTAAGTTTGAAAATGTACCCTGGCATACATAGTAATTGTGGCATTTATCAAAAAATTTACACATTTAATTGTACTGGCTCTCCATAGCTAATGTTAGTCTGGAGCAGCACTGACCAGTAGAAATATAATGAAAGCCACATAATGTAATTTTAAAATTACATTAGAAGTTTAGTAAAATTACAAATAATGTGGCCACATTATAGAAATAAGAAACATGAGATTAATATTTTAGCTCATTATTTTGAGAATATTTAACATTTGTTTTAAAAATTCAGTTTACATTCTTGTTTTCATGTGCAGTCTGATGTCTACTTTACACTTCTAGCACATGTCTATTCAGTGTGGCACTAGCCACATTCTAAATGCTCAGTAGTCAGATAATGGCCAGTGGCTACTATATTGAACAGTGCAGGTCTAGAAGAGCAGGCAAAGAACCTCTCTGGACCCTGTTTCCTATTAGGTCATTGTGATTTTAGGTTATTATCCAAATAAATGTATTGGCTGCTTTTGTCACACTCAGAAATTGATAGAATAATTTAAGAAAATTTTTGTATTAATCATTGTATAAAGACACTTAGTAGGTACTTTACACCCAATTTAAATCTCTTTAAACTTCTTAAGAGATCTCTCTTTTAGAGTTGTGGATGCACAGGTTGAGGTAGATCAACTTAACCTTGCTCAATAAAATACTGCTAGTAGAAGGTGGAGCTGGTTTCAGAATTAGGATTGATTGTGGATATTCCATATTCCTGCTTTAAGTTCAAAACTTCTAATAAAAGTTTGGGAAAAAAGTTTAAAGCTCTGTGTGTGTTGATAACAGACCACAAGGTTAAAGAAAAAACATTTAATGAAATAAGAGTATTTTATTTTATGAAGTCTGTATCAACCATAATTTTTTTTTTTTTAAGTTTATTTTCAGAGAGAGAGAGTGCACATGTGCAAGAGCTGAAGAGGGGAGGAGAGAATCCCAAGCCCACTCTGCACTGTCGGTGCAGAGCCCGACTCAGGGCTCCATCTCACGAACTGTGAGCTGATGACCTAGGCCAAAATCAAGAGTGGGATGCTCAACCGAGTCACCCAGACACCCAAATTTCTTTTTCTTGCTTTAGGCGTGGATTTTATTTCTGAAGTTATTTATTTAACGTTTGTTTATTTTTGAGAGGGGGGGGAACGGCAGAAAAAGAGGGAGACACAGAATCTGAAGTAAGCTCCAGGCTCTGAGGTGTCCACACAGAGCCCGACACGGGGCTCAAACTCATGAACTATGAGATCACGACCTGAGCCTAAGTCAGACACTTAACCGACTGAGCCACCCAGGGGCCCCTCATTTATTTATTTCTGAGAGAGAGAGAAAATCCCAAGCAGGCTCCGAGCTGGCAGCCCAGAGTCCGATGCAGGGCTGGATCCTACAACCGTGAGATCATGACCTGAGGCGAAATCAAGAGTCAGACACTTAAAGGGATGAGCCACCCAGGCGCCCCCAGCTGTGGATTTTCCTTATAGCAGAAATTTATTTTTAGTTTTTACTTTTCCTGAACATAATATGAAGATTTAAATTGTCTAGGTTATTTCAAAATTTCCTCTAATAACGTCATATGGGGGAAAAGCCACCTTTAAGTTGGATGTTGTTAAGGCTAACTTGAAAATCAAACATTTTGCTTTTTAGGGGCGCCTGGGTGGCTCAGTCGGTTAAGCGTCCGACTTCAGCTCAGGTCATGATCTCGTGGTCCATGAGCTGGAGCCCCGCGTCAGGCTCTGTGCTGACAGTTCAGAGCCTGGAGCCTGCTTCGGATTCTGTGTCTTCCTCTCTGACCCTCCCCCGTTCATGCTCTGTCCCTCTGTGTCTCAAAAATAAATAAACGCTAAAAAAAAAAAAAAAAAAAAAAAAAAAAAAAAAAAAAATTAAAAAACCAAAACAAAACATTTTGCTTTTTAAATGTTTTGGCTCTTAGTACAAAGTTGAACAGTAAATTCAGAACAAGTCTTTATAAAGAATAAGATTGGCAATATAACTTCCCAGAAAAGTTTAATAAAGTAACTTGCACAAGTATTAAAGTACTTTACTCAACTACACCGTAGGCCCTAGATACATGTAGATTAATTCAACATATACCTTTTATTTATATTTCAGTGTAGTCCTAGGATGTTCATATAAACAAGGGGTTCTAGATCATTCAAAGACCATTAAAAGGCTGCAGAAGTGAAATTAATATACTAAATGTTTTCTTCTGTACTTCAAAACATTAAAAAAAAGCAATTAGTTTTCCAGTGATGTTACATGGCGTTTTAATAATTTAATCAGAAATGGTACAGTATGAGTATATTGTGATGTTAGTTTAAACCATCCCTAGTGACGAGGACCAGTGAAATATGGATGCTTTTATATACTACTGTGGATTGGTAAACCATTCTAGGAAGAAACTTGACAGTATGTATCATGTTCTTACCCTTGCGCAATTGTATTGATATTAATCCTTAAAAATTTATTAGAAATGTGTATAAATTTAGGATAGAAAATGGTAATCATTATGTCAATAAAACTAGCATTAATAGAATAGTTTAGGGACGATACATTCTGAAGGAAAATAATGCATCATTAAAGGTGGTCCTTGTATTTGGAGTAAAATGGAAAAATATTCATGAAACCGCACATACCCCATTTAAACAATATATACTTTCTGAACGTATCTGTTTCCGCACTTTGGACGATAAGATCCTAAGGAAGAAAAAAATGACAGGCAGCAGTAGAGCGCCGGCTCTGGGGTTAGAACTGCTCCAAATCCCGGTTTTGCTAGCCTCCGTAATCTAGCTGCAAAATGGGAAAAACTGGAGTATCTACATCATGACGTAAATGTTTGAAAGTTAAATGAAAGTGCTTAGCGCGCCGTCTAAATAAATTTTACTTGTTACGATGATGTCTTCTTGCATCTCTCCGACTGGCGGAAAATCATATATTAAATTTAGAAATGTGATGACTTAACTAAATCGAAAGCTCCACGAGACCAGAGGGATTTAACCTAACCTGCCAACCTGCCTTGTCCAAACACTTGGATTTTGATTAGACCGGCAAGGCCATGGTGACCTGAGCTCTACCTTGCCTGTGAGCGCGCAGAATGCACACTCAAAGGGGTGACGGCCCGGTGGGTTTGACTCCCGAATTCCAGGGTTTACTCACGCGTCCTCCCCTACCCAGCCCCAGCCAAATAAGGACTCCATTCTCTCTGTTGGGCGTCACGTAAAGCTCGACGGGTCCCCACCGAGAGGCTAGGGCCGGGACCACGCACTCCATCCCCCCGCCCGCTCGCGTCACAAAAACTACAGTCCCCAGAGGACCCCGCGAGCTCAGGATGTCCCGCAGGCAGGGTCCGGCGGCTGCTCGGGGCTGTAATTTACCCCGTGCTCCGGCACAACCTTCTCTCTCTCCTCCGCGATACAGGCGAAGGTTACTGGGTGCTGCAACTTTACCCCCCGATTTCCAAAACAGGCCAGTAGCCAGTGAAATCGGGCCCTCCTTGGGAGGCCGGCGCGCGACCCTGCCCTGGAGGGAGGAGCTGCGGGACGCGCTGGGCCTCCAAGGGGTGACGATCTCGGGCACGTCGTGCGGCAGTCCCCTTGGCCGGCTGTGGCGGGGAAGGGGGTGGGGGGGAGGAGGCCGCGCAGGCGCGGCGGGGCCTTGGGCGGGGCTTTGGGCGATTGCAGCCGGCGGTCGGTCCGCCGGTCGGCGGCTGTGTGGGTAGCCGCCAGGTCGGCGGGGGCGGAGACGCGGGAGGTTGATGGGGGTCGCCTCAACCTCGGCCTCAACCTGTAGCACAGCTTCAGCCACGCAAACGGAGATGGTGCCCTGGGTGCGGACGATGGGGGAGAAGCTGAAGCAGCGGCTCCGGCTCGACGTAGGACGCGAGATCTGCCGCCAGTACCCGCTGTTCTGCTTCCTGTTGCTCTGCCTCAGCGTCGCCTCCCTACTTCTCAACAGGTAACGCTGCAGCGGGGAGCTGGCGGGCGGCTGTTCTGCGAGGCCGCAGGCGCAGGCCCGGGTTGCTTCACTGTGTGGAGACCGCCCGGGCTGCGCAGCTGCGGGACTTACGGCCGGCTCCGAGGCCTTGGGAAGAGGGGCCTCGGGGCGCCGGGCGGAGCGTCCGGGCCCGGAAGTGCGAGCGTGGGTGGGGTGCGTTCCAGTGCCCCCCTTCCTGAGGCCGGGTCTTCTGAGACACCTGGCCCCGATTCTTACCTAGTTTTCACCTGTTTCTTGTAACCTGGTCCTCCATCATCGTTGTTTTTCAGAGGAGTGAAATGTATATGTACGTCTCAATTAGAGACCTTGCAGGGCGGTCCAGTCAGCTGACGAGAGGGTTCTAGGTGTTGTAGCAGCCACAGTTTTAGGCCGACCCCCCTCGCTCTCACCGCGCGCGTGCGCGTACACTCGCACTCACACAGTTGTAGAGCCGCTCTGCGCACACTCGCACACACACGCACACGATTTTACAGCCGCTGCGCGCACACACGCGCACACGTGCACGCAGTCTTACAGCCGCAGCGCGCACAGTCGTGCACGCATCCTTGCAGCCAGTGCGCGCGCACACACAGACTTGCGGCCAAAGCACACACATATGTAGTCTTACAGCTGAGGCGCGCGCGTGCGCACACAGCTTGCATAAGCATGTATGTGTGCACACATACACATAGTCACGCAACCGAAGCACGCGCGCGCCACACACACAGCCTTGTAGCTGAAGCTTTCCTCAAAGTGTGGTTGGTTAAAACGGGTAATTGTAAAGATTTGTTGAATCGAAGTCAGAAAGTAAAATAGTCTCTGTCTTGACATCTCTAGAATATTCGAAAAGGGAAGACTGAAAGTTTAAAATTGGTAAATTCAGTTGGCACTTTGAAATCGGAAAGTTCTGCCCCTGAAATAAAACTGATTTCCTTCAGTTAGCTATTTCTAGAAATGATGAAGTAGGTAGTGGAGGAGAACTTCAAATTATTTCCGGATTTGCTCTTGGCGGAGAGAAGTCTGAGACACTTGTCAGCAACAGTATCTACATGATGTTTTTTCTGATGTTTTGAACATGAAAGCATCCTTACTCTTTACCGAGGTAGTTGATCCCTAAAGAGAGGAATGGGAAAGCGTTCACCAGGAATTTGGTTATTTAATTTTGCTCTAAGGCAACCATTTCGTGTGACGGTTGGATCAGATTTTTTTTCCCTAGCCATTTTGCTTTCTTGTTAGTGGACTCTGGGTTTATATAATACTAGGTTTAAATAACGATTGATATTTTACTGGAAAATATCATTTGAGATCTAATGTGATTTGATTGTGATAGTAAGATGTTTGATTTCAGGAATACCTAAAGGAATTCTGTTAAGAATCCTTAGCAGAGTGGAAATTAATTATTAAGTACTTCGCTTTCTGTCATCTGGAAGGTATTCTAGATTAACAGCTTTAATATGAAAGGTTAACTTTTTGTGCTTAACTTTTGTCCAGGAATTTTTAACCTGTCTCCTTCGGTAGATGGGTCAGTTTAGGTGTCCAAAGTAGGACATGTAGGATCAGGTTGAACTAGATTTCTGAGGTTGTCTACTTAATTGTAGTGTCTAGTGTTCTATGTTGTTAAGTCATAGAATACCATTTGATCTGTACCCTGTATCTTTATTTGTATTATTCAAACAAAGAATTTTTTTTCAGACTGTTTTTGGTACTTTCCTTTGTTAGTGTTGAAACCAGCAAAAGTGATCTTAAACATCGTAGAACTGTCTTTACTAAAAGAATGGTTAGGTACCCTGTGGTGCCTGGCTGGCTCAGTCCATAGAGCATGGACTCTTGATCTCAGAGTCTTGAGTTCACGCCCTACATTGGGGTACAGTTTACTTAAATAAGTAAATAAAATGAAAGAATGGTTAGGTACCCTTTTAACAGGAAAAAGCCTTTGGAAGGTGCAAGACAGTGTATATAGTGTGCTTTTCAACGTATTGTGTGATTTTCATTAAAGTACGTGTGCACATTCACGGAGCACCTGGGTGGCTCAGTCGGTTGAACATCTGGCTCTTGGTTTCTGCTCGGGTCCTGATCTCATTGTCCATGAGTTCGAGCCCCACGTTGGGCACAGTGCTAATGGTGCAGAGCCTGCTTGGGATTCTCTCTCTGTGCTCCTCCCTGTCTCTCTCAGAATAAATAATTAAACTTAAAAAACTGAAAAAATATATGTGTGTACATTCATATGTACATATAAACGTGTGTTTATGTATGCTTTGGCTATCTCTGGAAGACTGTTACATAAGGAAATGTGGTCCCTTCTAGGAGTGGGGAATACTAGGCACATCTATTCAGAAATTAAAAAAAAAAATGTGTGTGTGTATGTAAAATATAAAAAATACCAGGGGCATAATGATTGAATTAGAAGAAATGAGAAGATATACTTAATGCATACCTTCAAAAAGTGATTTTTACACAGGTATTTCACCAGTTTATAGAAATAACTTAAAAAGAAATTTTAAGTTTAAAATCTATAGTGGTTAGTATGTAGATTTGGAGCTTTACCTCTATGTGGTAAAACTTAGAATAATACTCTTTTTCAAAATTAACTTTTTCTCTTATAGCCTTGAAAGTATTCAAAGTATTGTTTAGTATATAAATTTTTCTTTTGATAGCAATTAAGGCTATGAATGTTATCTGTGGAGAGATAAATAGATATAACTTTTGGCTGTTGTAAGTGATTTGTGGGAGGAATAGAGTAACATACTTTACATATTTCAAATTATTTATGATATCACCTTTATGGTAGTGTTAGGGAAAAGTAGGAGCATAGATATAATTAGCAATCATAGTATTGAGTATTTGAGTGTTATACTAAGGAATATTTTAAGTTAATGCTACTAATAATGGTAATAGTAGTAATAGCTAACTAACACTTTGTAAGTGTTTTGTTTGGCCCAGGTATTGTATTAAGAGTTTTCATTAATTATTGAGGCAATTTATGGTTGTGTGTGAAAGTTTTGAACCTAAGCGTGACTGTAAGAATTTGATTCTGACTCCTCCATTAATCAGTTATGTGACTTTGGATAAGTGATCTAACTTTTACCTGTCACAGTCCCCTTATCTGTAAAATAGGGATAATACTAGTACCTACATTATATGATTATTTTGATGACTAAGTGGTTAATACATGGAAAGTGTTTAAATTGGTGCTCAGCATATAGAACATACTCTTATTAAATGTTAGCAGTTATTTTTATCTCATTTATTCTAGCATGCCATCAGACACCTTTGTGAGTAACCTCAGTCACCATGGATCAGTTTTGCTTGTTTTTGAATTTCATATGAATGTAATTATGTGGTCCTCTTGTATCTGGTTTCTTTCTCTCACTCTGTGTTTGAGATTTATCCATACTGTTGTGTATATCAGTACTTCAGTCTCTTTTGTTATTGTGCAGTATTCCACTGGGAATATGACACGCTTTGTTTATCCATTCTTCTGTTGAAGGGCGTTTGACTTGTTTATAGTTTTTGGCTATTATTAATGCTATGAATATTCTCATATATATTTATTTTGGTAGACTTATTTATTTTGGGTATATGCCCATGAATGGAAATGCTTAGTTATAGTGTATGGGTTTGTTTGACTTAAGTAGATACTGCCAGATAGCTTTACAAAGTAGTTATACTAATTTTCACTCCTGCCAAAAACATTTGACTGTTCTGTCTGATACTGTCTGTGGATTTAGTCATTTTAGTGAATGTATACTAGTAGGTCGTTGTAGTTTTAGTTAATTGTAGTTTAATTGTTAGCTATCGTCATCATGGTGTACATTACATCCCTAGTACTTATTTATCTTATTCCTGAAAGTTTGTACCTTTTGACCAGCTCCCTCCAGTTTCCTGTCCCCTATGCTCCACCTCTTGTAACCACAAGTCTGATGTCTTATGGTATGAGGTTTTTTTCCTTATGATTTTACATATAAGTGAGATCATACCCTATTTTTCTTTCTCTGTTTGACTTACTTTGCTTAGCATAATACCTTTAAGGTCCATCCATATTATCCCAAATGGTAGGATTTCTTCATTTCTTATGGTTGAATAATATTCTTTTTGTGTATATATACCACAGCTTCTTTGTCTGTTCATCCATTGATGCACACTTAGGTTGTTTCCATATCTTGACTGTTGTAAAAATTTTACCGTGAACATGCAAGTGCAGATATCTTTTTAAGTTAGTGTTTTTGTTTCCTTTGGGTATATTCTCAGAGGTGGAGTTGCTGAATTATAAAATAGTTGTATTAATTTTTTGAAAATCCTCCAAACTGTTTTTCATAGTGGCTGTATCCATTTACATTCCCACCAACAGTACACCAAACCCTTGTTCCCTTTTCTCCACATCTTCACTAACATTTGTTATCTCTTGTTTTTTTGATGATGGCCATTCTTTCTTTTTTTTAAAATTTTATTTTTTTTAATTTACCTCCAAATTAGTTAACATATAGTGCAACAATGATTTCAGGAGTAGATTCCTTAATGCCCTTTACCCATTTAGCCCATCCCCCGCCCCAACCCCTCCAGTAACCTTCTGTTTGTTCTCCACATTTAACAGTCTCTTATGTTTTGTCCCCTTCTCTGTTTTTATATTATTTTGCTTCCCTTTACTATGTTCATCTGTTTTGTATCTTAAAGTCCTCATATGAGTGAAGCCATATGATATTTGTCTTTCTCTGACTAATTTCACTTACCATAATACTTTCTAGTTCCATCCACATAGTTGCACATGGCAAGATTTCATTCTTTTTGATTGCCACGTAATACTCCGTTGTACATATGTACACCACATCTTCTTTATCCATTCATCCATCAACGGACATTTGGGCTCTTTCCATACTTTGGCTATTGTTGATAGTGCTGCTATAAACATTGGGGTGCAGGTGTCCCTTTGAAACAGCATAGCTGTATCCCTTGGATAAATACCTAGTAGTGCAATTGCTGGGTTATAGGGTAGTTCTATTTTTAATTTTTTGAGGAACCTCCACACTGTTTTCCAGAGTGGCTGCACCACCTTGCATTCCCACCAGCAATGCAAACTCTTTCTCTGCATCCTCGCCAACATCTGTTGTTGCCTGAATTGTTAATGTTAGCCGTTCTGATAGGTGTGAGGTAGTATCTCATTGTGGTTTTGATTTGTATTTCCCTGATGATGAGTGATGTTGAGCATTTTTTCACGTGTCGGTTGGCCATCTGGATGTCTTCCTTGGAGAAGTCTCTATTCATGTCTTTTGCCCATTTCTTCACTGGATTATTTTTTTGGGGGGTGTTGAGTTTGATAAGTTCCTTAGAGATTTCAGATACCAACCCTTTATCTCATATGTCATTTGCAAATATCTTCTCCCATTCTGTCAGTTGCCTTTTAGTTTTGCTAATTGTTTCGTTCGCTGTGCGGAAGCTTTTTATTTTGATGTGGTCCCAAGTAGTTCCTTTTTGTGGTGATGGCCATTCTAACAGGTGTGAGGGGATATCTCATTGTGATTTTAATTTGCATTTCCCTGATGAGTAGTGATATTGAGAATCATTTCATGTACCTGTTGGTATTTCTTATAACTTCTTTGGAGAAATGTCTGTTTAGGTTCTCTTGCATTATTATTTATTAACTAATTAATTAATTTTTTTTTTTTTACCAGCAAAATGGGTTTATTCAGGAATAGCAGAACAATTGCAATTGCTATGGGAAACCAAAGACAAGTCTGAAAATCAAACGAGAGGAATGTAGAGAAAAGGAGAAAGATGGCAGGGGCTTCTTTGAGTAAAAGTCCATTGGAAGAACTTGAGTGGTGGCATATGTTGTTTGTTTTTTTTTTTTCTTTTGAAAAAATATACAAATGTTTTACTATTTTTAATTTTTAAGTTTTGTTTAAATCCAAGGTAGTTAGCATATAGTGTAATAATGATTTCAGTAGTAGAATTTAGTGATTCATCACTTAAATATAACACCCACTGCTCATCCCAACAGGTGCCCTACTTAATGACCATAACTCTGTATTTGAGTCTCTTATGGATTGCCCCCGTCTCTCTTTTTAACTTCTTTTTCCTTTTCTTCCCTTATGTTCATCTGTTTTGTTTCTTAAATTCCACATTTGAGTGAAGTCATAGGATACTTCTCTTTCTTTGACTTAATTCACTTAGCATAACACACTCTAGTTCCACCCACGTTGCAAATAGCAAGATTTTATTCTTTTTGATCACTGCATAATATTCCATTGTATGTATGTACCACATCTTCTTTATCCATTCATCAGTCAGTGGACATTTGGGCTCTTTCCATAATTTGGCTATTGTTGATAGTGTTGCCATAAACTTTGGGGTGTATGTGCCCCTTTGAATCAGAATTTTTGTATTTTTAATGGTTTTTCATTTTTGAATGGTTTTTAAAGTGGTTGTAAATTTTTTGAGCAACCTCCATATTGTTTTCCAGAGTGGCTGCACCTCTCCCAGTTTGCATTGGGAATGCAAACTGGGAGTGCAAACTGCACCTCTCCCAGTTTGCATTTCCAGAGTGGCTGCACCTCTCCCAATTTGCACCAGTTTGCATTCCCAGCAGCAGTGCAAAAGGGTTCCTCTTTTTCTGCATCTTGGCCAACATCTGTTGTTGCCTGAGTTGTTAATTTTAGCCATTCTGACAGATATGAGGTGGTATCTTATTGTGTTTTTGATTTGTATTTCCCTGATGATGAGTGATGTTGAGCATTTTTTCATGTGTCAGTTGGCCATCTGGATGTCTTCTTTGGAAATGTGTGTTCATGTCTTCTGTCCATTTCTTCACAGGATTATTTGTTTTTTGGGTGTTGAGTTTGGTAAGTTCCTTACAGATTTTGGATACTAACCTTTTATCTGATATGTTATTTGCAAATGTCTTCTCCCATTCTGTAGGCTGCCTTTTAGTTTGTTGATTGTTTCCTTCGCTGTGCAGAAGCTTTTTATCTTGATGCGGTCCCAATACTTCATTTTTTGTTTTTGTTTTCCTTCCCTCTGGAGACATGTCTAGTAAGAAGTTGCTACAGCTGAAGTCAAAGAGGTTATTGCCTGTTTTCTCCTCTAGGATTTTGATGGTTTCCTGTCTTACATTTAGGTCTTTCATCTATTTTGAGTTTATTTTTGTGTATGGTGTAAGAAAGTTGTCCGGGTTCATTCTTCTGCATGTTTCTGTCCAGTTTTCCCAACACCATTTGTTGAAGAGACTGTCTTTTTCCCATTGGATAATCTTTCCTGCTTTGTCAAAAATGAGTTGACCATACATTTGTGGGTCCATTTCTGGGTTCTCTATTCTGTTCCATTGATCTGTCTGTTTTTGTGCCAGTACCATACTGTCTTGATGATTACAGCTTTGTAATACAACTTGAAGTGTTGAATTGTGATGCCTCCAGCTGTGATTTTCTTTTTTAACACTACTCTGGCTGTTTGGGGTCTTTTCTGGTTCCATACAAATTTTAGAATTGTTTGTTCTAGCTCTGTGAAGAATGTTGGGGTTATTTTGGTAGGGATTGCATTGATAGAGTTGTGGTATATCCTCACTGGCTGGGCTTGCTGTACATGGAAACTTTCTCCCCCTTGTTGGAGTAGTAAGGTAGGCTTCTTCCTGTTGGCAGTGCGAGGTATTTCTCTTCATGTTGGGGTCTGCAATTAATGAGTGGTAGGCTGTGAGAGATCCCCTTTCTGACCTCCCAGCTTCATTTGAAGTGGTGTTTTCTTTATTCACTTTCATATTTCCCCCCTTTATGATCTTTTTCTGACAACATTGCTGATAAAGAGTCAGGTTTTCCATATTTAGTGGTTTTGCCTGTTGGTGCCAGAAAAGACCTTTCAACTTCCACATCAGAGAGAAAATACGTAACAGTTGAAAACCATCTAAGGCCACATTTGGGTAACAAAGTTAGGAGGGAGAGCTCTCAGGCATTTGTTATATAAAGTCTACACTTTATCAAGGTTATAAACACGGACAGTCATCTTGAAGCACTGAGCTAGTATCACTTTACTGGCTATATCATTTCTACAGAGTTTTGACATGCAACAGGTCCTCTGCACTTTTTTAATTGGGTTATTTGTTGTTTTGCTATTGAGTTGTATGAATTTTTTTTTTTTTTTTTTTTTTTAGTGTTTATTTTTTGAGAGAGAAAGAGAGTATGAGTGGGGGAGGTGCAGAGAGAGAGGGTGACACAGAATCCGAAGCAGGCTCCAGGCTCTGAGCTGTCAGCACAGAGCCCGATGTGGGGCTTGAAACCACGAACGGTGAGATCATGACCTGAGCCAAAGTCGGCCGCTCAACCGACTGAGCTACCCAGGGTGCCTCTGAATTCTTTATTTATTTTAGATATTAATCTCATCAGATATATGGTTAGCAAATTTTTTTTTGCATTCCATAGGTTGTCTTTTTACTTCATTGATAGTTCTTTATTACTTTTTAAATTACCACAACTGGCTTATATACACTTAACTTAGTATGTGACAGGCTATTCTAAGCACTTTTTTAATCTTATTTAATCATCATAATAACATTATGATTAGGTATTATTATTGCCACATTTTATAGAGGACCAGACAAGTCAGAGAGGGTATGTAATTTGCATTGTGTCATAGCCAGGATTTTAACCCAGACAGATAGACTCTAGAGTGTTACGTATTTTGTTACCAAACTTCATAGATCTTTCACTCCAAGTTCTGTTTCTTTTATTTTTCTCTTACTATAACAGTAACAGATTTTCTTTCCTTTCCTTTTCTTTTTTTCAACAATACTGTTAAGTTTTACAGTGTGGTTTTATATTTGCTAGGGCAAATTCTCACTCTTGGCCCTTCTTTCCCAAAGTTGGCACAGCTCTTTTTAAACCTTTATTTTCCCTATTCATTTTAGAATGAATATGTCAAATTTGTCAAAAGATTGAGCTGGAATTTTGAATGTAGTTTCTGTTTTGTTTATGTATTGTCACATAAACCATCCCTCAAATTTGTGGTTTAAATCAACAACAACATCTAATTTGCTCACAGAACTGTAATTTGGACAGGAGTTGGTCTGTGTTCACTGTGCATGAGCTAGGTAAATGAAGGCAAGGGGCTAGAATAGTAATTTGTTGGCTTATTCATTCACATGTGTGACAGTTGATGCTTATCGTTGAGTGTGCTCTTGGTGGGACTATAGCCCAGAACTTGTATATACAACCTTTACATGTGGCTTTTTTCCCCATCATGGTACTGGCTTACAAAACTGAGCATCCTGAGAAAGAGACCTTGTCAGAAGCCATATCCATTTTATGACCTACCTTTGGAAGTTAGGTAGCTGCATCTCTGCCCCATTCTTTTAGTTGAGGTGAATTATTAAGGCTAGCCCCTATTTAAGGGGAAAGAAATTAAACTCCTGCTTTTTATTTTTTTATTTTTATTTTTTTAACGTTTATTTATTTTTGAGACAGAGAGAGACAGAGCATGAACGGGGGAGGGGCAGAGAGAGAGGGAGACACAGAATCGGAAGCAGGCTCCAGGCTCTGAGCCATCAGCCCAGAGCCCGATGTGGGGCTTGAACTCACGGACCGTGAGATTGTGACCTGAGCTGAAGTCGGAGGCTTAACCGACTGAGCCACCCAGGCGCCCCCTTTTTTTTTTTTTAAGTAGGTTCCATGTCCAATGTGGGGTTTGAACTCATAACTGTGAGATCAAGAGCTGCATGCTCTACAGACCAAGCCAACCAGGTGCCCCTAAACTCCTGCTTTTTTATGTGAAGAGTGTCAGAGAATTTGTAGTCATATTTAATGCCACCACAGTGTTACTTAATTTGTAAATTAATATGGATAGAATTGATATCTTTACTGTTTTTAAAGTTTTCATCCATGAACATCAATAATCTCTACATTTAGATCTGCTCTTAATGTCTTTTTTTTTTTTTTTTTTCATTTTTGAGAGAGAGAGCGCTAGTATGAGTGGGAGAGGGACAGAGGAAGAGGAAGAGAGAATCTCAGGCAGGCTGACAGGCTTCACACCCAGCTCTGAGCCTGACGTGGAGTGGGGGCTCCATTTCCATCTTAGGACCCTGAGATCACAACCTGAGCCTAAATCAGTCACCCAACCAACTGAGCTACCTAAGTGCCGCTGCTCTTTTTAATCACCTTTTTTTTTTTTCATTTTAAAAATCTTATTATGGATAATTTTAAACATATATAAGTAAAAATAGAATTATATAATGAAGCCTCTTAGAAACCATTGTCACCCAGCTTAAAAAATTATGAGCTCAAAGTCAAATATCTCCCCCCACAATTATTTTAAAGCAAACCCCACATATTTTATTTATAAACATTAAACATTTCAGTATGTATCTCTAATAGACAAGAGTCCTTTTTTCTTACATAACCACAATACCACATCACATTAAAAAAAAAGTTTCTTAACGTCATCAAATATCCACTAAATGTTCAGATTTCCCTGAATTTGTTAGAATTTCCCTCCAACATTTTATGAAAAAAAACCTTTAAGCATACAGCAATGTTGGAATTTACAATAAATGACCAGTTATGTACTGCCTAGATTTTACCATTATTAATATTTTACTATATTTTCACATACTTTACCATGTTTTTGTCTGTTACTCTATCCATAATGAATCTTATTTGTAAACAACTTTTTAAAAAATTTTTTTTTTTTAACGTTTATTTATTTTTGAGACAGAGAGAGACAGAGCATGAACGGGGGAGGGGTAGAGAGAGAGGGAGGCACAGAATCGGAAGCAGGCTCCAGGCTCTGAGCCATCAGCCCAGAGCCCGACGCGGGGCTCGAACTCGCGGACCGCGAGATTGTGACCTGAGCTGAAGTCGGACACTTAACCGACTGAGCCACCCAGGCGCCCCTGTAAACAACTTTTTACAGTTAGTCAAATCAAGATCCAAGTATGATCTTTTGATCTGAAAGCTACCTCCCCTTCACATACAGCTTACTTTGTTTTAACCTTGCAATTTATTTGTTTAAGAAACTGGGCCATATGTTTTTGGAGTTTTTTATAGTCTAGCTTTTGTTGTTTATATCCCTGTAGTGTTGTTGGGTATATTCCTTTCCCTCTCTGTTGTCTGTAAACTAGTGGTTAGGTCAAGAGGCATCACTGTTTAGATTTTTTTTTTTCTCCTTTAGTCTGTGATGATATAGATTTAAAGGTAATGAGCTATTTAAAAACATGCCCTTCTTATGATGTTTTGTTATTCATTATGATACACTGCTAGTTTTAGTTAATATTTTATTTAATACTTCATAAATTAAAATAGACCTAATATTCATCTTATATTGTCTTTATCTGATTTGGGAATTAAAATTATATTAATCCTTCTAAATTACCAGCTTTTTCTAATTTTTTCTTTCCTGAAGCCATCTGTATAGGATAGGGATTATCTCATTAAAGTTTGGTAAAACCATTTGGGTCAGGACCTTTTTTTTTTTTTCCTTCAGCCAGATCTCTGATTACTGTTTTAATTTCTGTAATGATAATTGGTCTATATAAGTTACCTAGTTCTTCACATAATAATTTCTAGCATTTTTGTCTTTTTCTAGAAATTTATGTCCTGCAGGTTATCCAGGTTATGAACATAAGTATTCATAGTTTCATTTTTCTTTTCAGTTTTACCTGTGATTATTTCTTTTTTATTCTATACTTTATATATTTTGTATTTTCTCGTTTTCTTTTATTTTTTGGTCTTGCTAAAAACTGTCTTTTTTATTGACTTTGGTTTTGAAAGTTTCCAAGCATACATAGAAAAAAAAGAGAGTCCAAGGAACTTCTAAGCACTCATCACACAGGTTCAATAACCAGCAATATCTGCATTTTTAGAAAAAAAATCTGAACTTTCCCCATTTAAAAAATCACTTCCACACAAAACCATAACCTTAAAAAGTTAATAGTGGTTAATATCTAATAACAAGTCTATAATCAAATTTTCCTAATTGTATAAAAATTTATAGTATACTATACAAATCAGGATCTAAAATAGATCCACTCATTGTAGATCTACATCTACATCTCTTAAGCTTTTATAAATCTCTTATAATTTAAAACAAGAGTTGGCACAGTTTTTCTGTAAAGTGTCAGATAGTAAATATTTTAGACTTTTGGGCTGCATCAGGTATCTGTCCCATATTCATTTTTTTTTAAGAACCTTTAAAAAAATGTAAAAACTTCTCTTAGCTTGAGAGCCATACCAAGGTGGGTGGCATTTGGCCCACGTGCCATAGTTTGTCAACCTGGATATAGAACACTCTTCATTACCTACTTCTTTGTCCTCTCCCCACCATTGACTTGTTGAAGAAACTGGGTCATTTTTTCACTTTTGCTAATAGTTTCCTCATGGTGTCTTGGTTTGTTTTTTTGTTTTGATTTTTGTTTTATGTCTTCACCTGCAATTTTTTTTTTTGGAGACAAGGTGTTAGATTTATAAGTTCAATCATATTTAGATTTGTGTGTGTGTGTGTGCAGAATACTTTGGTGGTGTTATGTACATCTTATGTCACCTGAGAGGATAATTCCACATCAGATGGAGTTGCCTCACTTTTTGTGGAATTGGGTAGTGACAGCTAATACTTTGCCCAACAAACCTTCTGTTTGGGTTTTTATCACTTATTCCCTGAACGAGTTACTTCATTATAGGTTGCAACATGATGAGTTACTTCATTATAGGTTGCAACATGATGATTTTCTCATATTTTTTATTCTGTGTATATTTTAAAATTTGAATTCTTTTTTTTTTTTTTCCGTCTAGAATTGCTTTACTTCATCTGTTAGGTTTATTTAGTTACAATTTAGTACAGCTCAAATTGGAAAAGTAGGAAAAATACTTACTCTTTTAGTTTAATTATCAATTAAAAATCTTTTTAAATGTTTATTTTTGAGAGAGAGAGAGAATCAGAAGAGTGGGGGAGAGCCAGACACACACACACACACACACACACACACACACACACACACACACACACACACACAGATTCTGAAGCAGGCTCCAGGCTTTGAGCTGTCACCCCAGAGCTCGAAGTGGGGCCTGAACTCACCAACTGTGAGATCATGACTTGAGCTGAAGTTGGATGCTTAACCAACTGAGCCACCCAGGAACCTGTAATTATCACTATTTTAAGTTATAATTGGTGCCCTAGTAATCTCCACTAGTTTCCAGTTAGAGGTTTACTTATTTTATTAATTTTTCAAAAACCTAGCTTGTATTTTGTTATTTTTCTCGTCATTGTTGTCTATTGATTTCGATTCCTTTCTTTATTATTTTCTTCCTTTTTCTGTGTTTGGATCCTGATTTTTCCCCAACTTTCTGAGTGTTTAGCTTATTGGTTTTAACATTTGTCTCTGATTAATGCAGGATTTCTCAACCTGAGCACTTTTGATAATTTGGGTTAGATAATTTTTTGTTGTTGGGGGACTGGCATGTGCATTGTAGGATATTTAGCAGGAGCGTTGGCCTCTAGCCATTTGATGTCAATAGTGTACTTTCCTTTCCCCTCTCCCCACAGTTGTGACTATCAGAAATATACTGCCAAATGTCCCCTGGAGGACAAAACACTCTTCGTTGAGAACCACAGGGGTAATGCATTTAAAGATACAGATTTTGGGGACACCTGGGTGGCTCAATTGGTTGAGTGTCTGACTTTGGCTCTGGTCATGATCTCTCAGTTTGTGAGTTCGAGTTCCTGAACAGGCCTGCTGCTGTTGGCGCAGAGCCCGCTTGGGATCCTCTGTCTCCCTCTCTCTCTGCCTCTCCCCTGCTCATGCTCTCTCTTTCTCAAAAAAATAAAAATAAAGATACAGATTTTTTTCTTAAATAATACCATAGTTATTGCTTGCCTTAGTTATAGTCCATACATTGTCTTTCAGTCTGAGTATGGGTCTATAATTCCTAATCTGTAATTTTGAAATCAGAAGGCTCTGAAGAAGTAACTTTTCTCCTAGATTTGACTGACACCAATTACATTTGATGACAAAACCTGACCTGAATAGACATGAGACTATTTATAGTATTTATTTCTGACTTATTTCTTATAGTTCATATATTTTGCTGCAGAGGTATTAATATGTGGTTATGGAGTATTGCATTAGATCTCACTGGAGGTGTTAAATTATATATGAAATATGTACTGTTCAAAACCTAAAAATTCTGAATTCTGAGTCATGTCTGTCTTGGTCAAAATGATTTTTGGTAAGCAGCTGTGGACAAGAATTTCATAATTTCGTCTTTGAAATACCTCTAAGGGGTGCCTTGGGTGGCTCAGTGGGTTAAGTGTCCAACTTCAGCTCAGGTCATGGTCTCACAGTTCATGAGTTTGAGCCCTGGATTGGGCTCTGCCCTGACAGCTCAGAGCCTGGAGCCTGCTTTGGATCTGTGTCTCCCTCTCTTTCTGCCCCTCCCCTCCATCTCTCTGTCTCTCTGTCTCTGTCTCTCAAAAATAAATAAACTTAAAAAAAATTTAGAAATATCTCTATAATTTGGGTTAGTTTCCAAGCATAGGGTTTTTTTTTTTTTTTTTTTTTTTTTTTAAAGCTTGATGTCAGGTATGCTATTTTGGTTAGAGTGAAGCTTTGGATAAAGGAATGGGAAGAGGGGTGCCTGGCTGGCTCAGTCAGTAGAGCATGTGAGTCTTGATCTCCGGGCTGTGAGTTCAAGTTCCATGTTGGGTGTAGAGATTACTTTGAAAAAAAAGTGGGGGGGGCACCTGAGTGGCTCAGTTCATTAAGCGTCCGACTTCAGCTCAGGTCATGATCTCACCGTTCACGAATTTGAGCCCCGCATTGGGGTCTCCACTGTCAGCACAGAGCCCGCTTTGGGTCCTCTGTCTCCCCCTCTCTCTGCCCTTCCCCTGCTCGTTCACATACACAAACTCACTCTCTCTCAAAAATAAATAAACCTTAAAAAAAAAAAAAAAAAAAGGGAATGGGAAGCTGTAAGAGTAGAAAGGTGAACTGGGGCCAGACTGAAAGGGACCATACAAGTTTAAGGGGTTTTTATTTTGTTCTGCAGCCAACATTAAGACCAGGCAATTCATTTGGTTTGGTGGCTGAGTCTTTGTTTCAGAGCTTTTATATTTACTTGGTCACTGTCTGTTAATAGGTAAGCACCCTCTAATCATCCATCTTCACTTCTTACTACTTGGTGCTGTATATTTCCCAGTTCTGAGCTCCCAGGTCTTCTGTAATCTTTTGTATTCCATACTGTACTTGGGACATTGTTCCCAGTCAGAGAACTGGGATGGATGTGGAACTCAATTGTGTGCTTGGTTACAATCAGATTACAATCCTCTACTACCTGTTGTCCAGTGCCTGAAAGGTACTGCATATGTTTTGTCCTATTTTATAGTTGTTTATGGTTGGAAGGTAAGTCTGGTACCAATCATTCTGACAAGGAAGCAGAAGTCTCTTACTCCTTTGAAACATATGCCATTTGTCTGTTTTCTCATTGATATCAATCTCCAGGTCATTTGTGTTCGTTTATAGATGACTTTGATTTGTGGGTTATAAACTTTCTCCCCATTTTAAATCTTGTCATCATTCTCGGTGACTTCAGTGCTTGTGTGAATAACGAACCAAATAGTCTATCTTGAGGTGATTCCTTTTCAGCCTTCCACTTGGATCAACATACAGTGGCCCTTATTATCACCAGAAAGAGGTTTACCGCCAAAATCTTAAAAAACAAGTATCCTTCTTGCTGACCATTGTCTACTTCTTTCATTCAGTCAGTCACATTGTACCTGCTCCTTGACTTCTCAGCCCCCTGACTCCTTTGTTTTCTTCCTATCTGTTATTTCACTTCTGTTGTTGCTTTCCTATGCAGTTTAGAGTTGGTCTAGCTTAGAATCCATGGTCCATCACTTCAACCACTCTCTTACCAGAATCCTTAACTCCTTTCTATGCACTCACCTGACAAAATTCAAATCTTGGATCAATGATGCTGCTTGCTTTTTTAGTGTTTATATCTTGGTCACTGAATGCTAAGAGAAAGTCCCAAATCTGCAAATTTAACTCTTCAACTTCAGTATTGTCCAGCAGTTCCTCAGAATACCCTTTTCTTTACTTTTCCTGAGCAGCTGTTTCAGAACTTCCCCAATCTGCTAGAACTTATCTTGCAACCTTTGCCTTTTCTCTGAGCATCTCCTATTTCACTTGAAGGCCACTATATTTTAATCCTCACTACTGAATTGATAGGTTTAACTGCATTCCCATCCATCTGTTCTTTCTCTCTGGTATTTGGGAAGAGATATCTCCCCCTCTTATTACTATTCTATTTAGGCTCTGAATCCCAACTACTGCTGTCTTCACTAGGATGTTATTCAATTAGTTCTTCTCTCCTTCCTTTTTTTCTCTTTTCTTCTGCTATCCTGTCAACATTTAAATATGATTAGGTTTTACTAAACATTTTCACTCATTATCTTCCTCCAGCCACCACCTTAGCCCGTCGTTCCTTTAAAAAGTCAATTCACCACATTTACCAACTTTACTTTTTTCCATTTCACTCTGTAATCCACTGTGGTCCTTTGCCATTCTACTAAGATTGCTTTTGCCAGTTCATCAGTGCCTTTTTTTGTTGCTAAAACTTCTCAGCTGCTAAACTGTCTTTTACTTAATTTTACAAATATTTGATCATGTTAACTACTTTGTCCCTGTTGATTGATTGATTGATTGATTTTTTTGCCTTGACAGCTTTTATGACTTGATCCTTGGTTTTCTTCCCAGCTCTTCTAATTCCTTTATAAATTTCTCTGGCTCTGCTTATTTCTTAAACGTCTCTCTTCTTTTTTCATTCTGTAGCTTTTCCTTTGGTCATTTCATTTATTCCCATGACTTCAGTGACCTTTATGTGATAATCCCCAAAATCTTTTCCTTAGCCCATATTCTCTGCAGAGATTTAAACTACCCAATATTTAACTGCTCATGAAGCATCTTGGCTTGCCATGTTTTAAGACACTTGAAATTTAGCATGTCCAAAGAGAACTGATTTTTTTACCTATTCCTTCAGCTCACATAATCAACAACTCAGTCCTCTTAATTCTTCCTCTTGGGTGTTGCAGAACAATCAGCTTTTTATCTCTGTATTGGCTATCCTTTTATTCCTGTGGATTACTGCAGCTTTCTAATTAGCCTGCATGTTTCCAATTCAGGCTGCTATCTCTATACTGCAGCCAGAGTGGTTTTTTGATTATAGAATCTAGTGATACCACTCTCCTTCGTAAAACTTTGAAAATCCCTAAAATCTTCTTAAAACTCTTCATTGTCTCCTAGATATTACTTGTGGTAGATGACAGAAACTAAACTCACACTAGGTTTGGCAAAGAGTGGAATCCTTGGAAGTTTTTGTAAGTGCAGAAAGAACTGGAGTTGTAGTAGCTAGGCTTCAGAGACACGTAGAACCCGAATTTAAAATGCAACCAATACTTTCTTCACTTCCCTTTTTCTCTTTCTGTGGCCTGGCTTCATTCTCCTCTCACCACTACATAGTGATTTGTGGACTGAAGAACTAGCACCACAGTTTGTACCTTATACAGTTATCAATTAATAGACATAATGTGGTAATTGGGATTTGAACTGTGTTGTTGGGGGACTGGTGTTTCACAAAATTGTGCTAACAAAAATTTGTGCATATCAGGACTGTGCAGTATGAGGACTGCCTGTATTGAGACATGTTAAGGTGCCTTATTTTATGACTCCATATCATCTGGCTTCTGTTTCTTTTTTTTTTTTTTTTTAAATGTTTATTTTTGAGACAGAGAGAGCATGAGCAGGGGAGGGGCAGAGAGAGAGGGGGACGGAGGATCCTAAGTGGACTCTGTGCTGACAGCGGCAAGCCTGATATGGGGCTTGAAGTCATGAACCATGAGATCATGACCTGAGCTGAAGTGGGACTCTAAACTGACAGCCACCCAGACACCCCTGTTTTTTGTTTTGTTTTGTTTTGTTTTGTTTTGTTTTAAGATTCATCTTAAAGCCACTTGGTCCTTGGAGCTATGCTCAAATCTTAGTTCATGTGGTTTTCCCAAGTTTGAATTCCCCTGTCTCTTTCCAAGTCCCTCATTTCTCTACCCTATTCTTTTCTGTTGGGTTTCTGCTACTCACTCTTTTAAGCTTTTCCATAGATACTGCTTTCTTTGAAAAAAGCTTTTTTGTCCTTTTAAATTTGGGTTATATATTCTGCCTGAGGTGTTCCCATATCATGTATGCTTTCTCTTGTCATAATATAGAACACATGATCACACTGTATTGTGCTCATTTACTTACCTGTTACATCTACTAGATCATGTTTTCCATGCATGTAAAGATCATGGCAGTGCTGTTCCCAGTTGTCTCCCTAGAGTGTAGTACTGGGTAGCACAAAATATTAGTCAGTAAAGTTTTTTTTGATTTAATGAAAAATAATCAGAATTTTGATGGTGTATTAATACTACCAATATTATTGGAAGGTCTTTTGGAAAAATATAGACTAGTCAAACCTAGGTACCAAATTACAAAATACTGAAAATTTATACTTTCATATACTTTAAATGAAATGTACATTTGATAGCATGCATTCTGTGATCCTTAGAGTTAAATAAATATATCAGAGACATGACAATTGGAGATCTGTCTTCAGTCTGATATGGTAGGTGCTTAATAAATACTTGTTGAATCATTGAAGGAATAACTTAAATTTTATACTTTTGTTTGGTTGTAATAATTATTTTCATTTATTTCTAAGGTATCTTCATGTTTTAATGATCTTCTGGTCATTTGTTGCTGGAGTTGTTACCTTCTATTGCTCATTGGGACCAGATTCTCTCTTACCAAATATATTCTTCACAATAAAATACAAACCCAAGGTAAAATTTTTGTGTTCTTATTTTTGAAAGAGTCAGCATGTATTATCTGTGCTGTTTAATATTATTATTGACAGCATGTTAAAGCAGTGATTTAAAAAATCCATCTGCTATTATTTAATAGTGGAAGACATAAGAACATATTCAAAATGAAATTTATGTGTATATTTTTGAAGGCATATAGTTCTACAGGGAGCTATGAAAAGAAAATACAAAATTCTCAAAAAGTTGAGATCCATAATTTTATTTTATTTTTTAATGTTATTTATTTTTGAGAGTGTGAGAGACAGAGTGTGAGCAGGAGAGGGGCAGAGAGAGAGGGAGACACAGAAACCAAAGCAGGCTCCAAGCTCTGAGCTGTCAGCACAGTTCACGAACTGATGAATGTGAGATCATGACCTGAGCTGAAGTTGGACACTTAACCTACTGAGCAACCCAGGTGCCCTGAGATCCATAATTTTAGAGTGTCCTCTAACTGCATATTAACCATGAAGACAATAAATTAAGACAGAGGTTCCCAGATTGGTTGTATAGTAGAATCACCTGAGAAATCTTTAAAATAGAGATTCCTAGGCCTTCCCACCAGATTTTGATGGAATAGTTCTTGGTTAGGACCTCATAATCAGTATTTGTTAAAGGCTTTCCAGGTGATTCTGAGGCACAGACACAATTAGGGAACTCTGGATTAAATGATCTAACCCTGTTAATTTCCTAAATGTCTTTTTGCTCCATAAAAAGAGACAGAAATAATTAGGAAGTTTGCTTAACCAAAATAATTTGTATATCTGAAATTTCATTAGGGTGGTAGTGTACTGAATCTATGTCGAGTAGGCAAAGTCACTAGTGTGTAGATATCTTGAAGTCTTGCTTAATAATTCTTCAAGTTAATTCAGTCCCTCTTTTTAGATTTGTTGGTATTTCTACTAAGAAAAAAACACAGAGGAAAGGGGTGCCTCATATATGAATGATTATTTATTTTGAGAGAAAAAGTCAGCATGTGCACATGTGTGTACGAGTGGGGGAGGGTCAGAAAGGTAATCTCAAGCAGGCTCCCCATGCTCAGTGTGGAGCTAGACACGAGGCTTGATCCCATGATCATGAGATCATGACCTGAGCCGAAACCAAGAATGGGACACTTAACTGACTGAGCTACCCAAACGCCCCCAGTGATGCCCCATATTTTGTCAGGAACATTACTTCTCTTTCTCCTAATTGAAGTTAAGGTTTTAGAGAAATAAAAAATAGTTTTTCCTTACATTTTTTCAGTAGAGTATCATTTTCAAATATAGATCGATTTTTCTTTTTTTAATAAGTGAACATAACAACTATCCTTAATTTTAAGCTTGGAAATTTGGCTTAGGTATTATAATGCATTTCATCAGGTATTTTTTCTCTTTGATTTGGCAGTTTAATTTAGCCAGCAGTATTTATTACAAGGAATGATTTCAGTGTTACAGCATACAAGTGATAATTTTTTTAAAAATTTGCTGAATTTATACATTGATAAGCTTTTGAAAATATTATTCTCTTTAGTAAAGATTAAGTGTAAAGTAAAGGCAAATCTCTCTCCTTCCTCATTTCCCTTTTTTAGCAGTTAGGACTTCAAGAATTATTTCCTCAAGGTCGTAGCTGTGCTGTTTGTGGTAAAGTGAAATGTAAACGACATAGGTAAGTTAAACATTTTTTATGTGTTGATCCTTCCAATTACCTTTTGGATTTCAAGCATTTTAATTGTATGATTTTCTTTAGGCCTTCCTTACTACTTGAAAACTACCAGCCATGGCTAGATTTAAAAATTTCTTCCAAGGTTGATGCATCTCTCTCAGAGGTAACAGATTTATTTAATATTGTCAAATATACTCAAGCGGAAAATATTAAATACTATGGAAACTTTAGTCAAGGAACATCTTAATATATGCCACCTAATCAATTCTTGACTAGGTAGTTGGTTATTATGAAATATGCAACTCAAATGGTAAGTTAGAAATGTTTTTGGATCCCATGTCTAATTTAAATGGACATTTTAGTGAAAGAAAGCACTGTTTTACCTAGATATTGCTTAACTTTATAACAATAGTCATCTTTATGGTAAGACAATACTATTTTGTAATTCCAAAAGGAGACATGAGCTATAAGGAGCAAGTCTGTCCTGCTGAATTATGATCCCAGTTTTGACACTGGCTGAAGGGTAGAGCAGAGGACAGGATACTTGTCACAGTTTCCACATAATGTAGGAATAAAATGCTCCCTTTTCTTTGTTGCAGTCACATTTTATATGTACCTTTTGGGTAACATATATATTTTAGTTATTTCTTTTAGAGACTTTTTTTTCCCCATTGATCTGAGAAAACAGTCAAGTCCTTGAAGGCAGAGAGTAGGGTCCCATTTGTTCCCAGCACTAACTGTAGTGCCAGATATTTTGTTGGTAGTTGATAGATATGTACTGAATTAAGTTGAATGCTAATTAGTTGAAGAATAGCATTAGGCTCCTGAATCCTACCTAATTATCTTTTTTTCCAATTTGTATCCTTTGGCTAAAAGTATGCTGCATAAATGCCAAACTGTTGGCACTTTTCTTTTTCATTTCTTCTGTAAGTCCTTTTTCATCTTCAAGATTCCTTGATTTAGGACTATGCTGTCTAGTATGGTCGCCACTAGCCACATGTGGCTGTTAATAAACAACTTGGAATGTATTAGCCCAAATTGAGATGTGATTTTGAGGATTTAGTAAGAAAAAAGGAAGGTAAAGTATCCTATTATATATTTTATTGATTACATGTTGAAATGATAATATTTTAGATATATATTTGTTTAAATAAAATATATTGTAAAATTAATTTCACCTGTTTCTTTTTACTTTTTAAAAAGTGTAGGTACTAGAAAAAAATTTTTTTTTTTTTAATTTTTTTTCTTAACGTTTATTTATTTTTGAGACAGAGAGAGCATGAACGGGGTGGGTCAGAGAGAGAGGGAGACACAGAATCTGAAACAGGCTCCAGGCTCTGAGCTGTCAGCACAGAGCCCGACGCGGGGCTCGAACCCACGAACTGCGAGATCATGACCTGAGCTGAAGTCGGACGCTTAGCCGACTGAGCCACCCAGGCGCCCCTGAAAATTTAAGACTACATATGTGGCTCACGTTACATTTTTATTGGAGAGTGCTGATTTGATGAGGTCTGCTGAAGATAAGACCTCTAATAAGAGTATTATGTGTCTTTGGCACTTCATTAATTTCTTAAAAAAAAAAAAAAGAAAGAAAGAACTTAAGGGAAGCTCCTGGCTGACTGCCTGGCACTTACTGGTGTTCAGTAAATGTAAGCTCCAACATTTAAAAACATTTTTTGAGATTTTACTATAGGCAGGAACTGGACTTGGCTCTAGGAATAGAAGGAGAAGTAAGATATGGTCACTTTCTTCTAGGAATTTCAATCTAGGAGGGGAGGTAGGCATATAAACAGGTACATACAATATAATGTAAATGCAGGCAATAATGGAAGAAATGTGCGATGTATATTATTAGTACAGAGGAAGAAATGAATAACTGTTGAGAGGGGCAATCAGAAAGTATAACTAGAAGTTATACTTCTATACCTCTATAACTGATAGTGTGTGGAAAAAGGTATTTCATGGTTTAGGAAGAGCTTTTGAAAGGAAAGAGAGGCCTTGAAACAAGGTGTTCAGTAAGCTGGAGGGCAAAATGTGAGGGAGGATGTGGGCAGTGAAGATACTATATTCTAGCAGCTAATATTTATTGGTTATTGCTCTGTATTAGGCATAATACTAATTACTTACATAATTTTCTGAAATCACACAACCTATAAAATAGGTGCTATTATTGATGAATTTACCAGAACTGGGCTTTAGAGGGTTTTAATAATTTTCTCAAGTTCATAGCTGCTTGCTAGCAGAACTCACTCTAAAACCCGAGTCTGGCTTAGTTCTTAACCAGTTTATATTTATTTCTTTATTTTTTAATTTTCTTTTTAATGTTTATTTATTTTTGAGACAATGCGAGAGACAGAGTGCAAGCAGCAGAGGGGCAGACAGAGGAAGACACAGAATCTGAAACAGGCCCCAGGCTCTGAGTTGTCAGCACAGAGCCTGACGTGGGGCTCAAACTCACGAACCATGAGATCATGACCTGAGCTGAAGTAGGACGCTTAACCGACTGAGCCACTCAGGCGCCCCTTAACCAGTTCTTATATGGCCCTTTAGAAATCAGATTATCAAAAGACTAAAAGGACTTTGCTGAAGGAGTGTAATTGATCTTGGAAGCCAGTGATTTTTGAACTGTGTAACTGGAGTTTTCAGATGTGACTCATAGGATGTAGTGGGAGGTGAAAAGAAAGTAATGGTCACAGCTGCTGGCAGACATCTTTCTCCCACCCCTTTAAAATTAGCGCAGCTCCACTCTTCTTACTTTGATATATTGTGGTTTGAGAAATTGAAGGTTTATACGGGGTGGGGGGGGGATAATATGTTCAAATATATGTTTTAGGTTACTCTAACAGCTTTGTGGTGGGTAGAAGGGAGCTAGCTTGGAAGGAGACTAGTTTAGAGGCTGTTGCTACAATTTAGGAGTGAGAAAATAAGGACTGATCAATGGAGCTGTAGAAGAGAGCTACTCAGGATGTAAAATCAATAGTAATTAGTGATTGGAATTAGGAAATAAAATAAGACCAGATGTTTAATGGCAGACTTTCTAGTTTCTGTGTCATATCCCTGCTTATATGTATTTTATTTTCCCACTTGATAATCACCAGTGCTTAGGTTTTCTAATTAAAAATCAAATCTTGCCTTAATATTTAGAGAATCTGTAACCTTATTGCTGCCAGAGAAGGAATATAGGCATATAGTCAGATTAGATATATTGTTTCATTCTCTCCTTACTGCTTTTAAAAGTTACTGCCCACTGTTGCAAGTCTTTATTTCTTTTTATTATTTTTTAAAACTTTTGGTTCTACATTTGCAATAGACACATTTTTTTTTTTTAATGTTTATTTGAGAGAGAGAGAGAGCATGAGCAGGGGAGGGTCAGGTGGTGGGGGGGACATAGAATCTGGAGCAGGCTCTGTGCTACTAGCAGTGAGCCCAATGTGGGGCTTAAACTTAGGAACCATATGGTCATGACCTGAGCTGAAGTTGGATGCTCAACTGACTGAGCCACCCAGTCACCCTGTTGCAGGTCTTTTTAAAAATTAACATACTGCTACACCCAGACACAAGTAATGGAAAGTTTTTTTTGTTTTTGTTTTTGTTTTAATGTTTATTTATTTTGGGAGAGAGAGAGAGGGAGAGAGCGAGCAGGGAAGGGGCGGAGAGAGAGAATCCCAAGCATGTTCCACACTGTCAGCCCAGACAGCCCAATGCAGGGCTCAAACTCCCAAACTGTGAGATCATGACCTGAGTTGAAATCAAAAAGATGCTCAACCAGCTGAGCCACCCAAGTGCTCCAAGAAATGTAAAGTTTAACACCTAGGGTTTCTTTAGTTTTGTTACTTTTTACTTATAATTTATATACTGATTATAAATTTACAGCCTAAAATTTTCACAAAGTAAACATATCCATATAACTTAGCACCCAGATCAAGAAACAAAGCATTATTAGCACCCCAGAAGTCCCCCTCATTGTTTCTTTAGTCACGATTCTCCCTTCTGAAGTAATCACTTATACCTAAATTTGACCCCTTATAAAAGTAATCACTGATTCCTAAATTTGACCCCTTATGTAAGTCTTAGCTACTTGTTTCTTCATTTTATTCAAGGAATACTGATTTATAGAGAAAGTTAGGAATCTAAAAGGCTAACCTATATTTTTCTTCTTTCCATAGAACTTGTAGTTCAGTGACTCTTCAGAGAAGTCAGGAAAAATTTAAGTGTTTTTTTTTTTTTTTATTTAATTGTAGGAATATTTAGAAATGTGTATATATCATTCTAATAGCAATTTTTCTTTTTATGGAGTTTTATGGCTTTCACATATGTTCTTTTTTTTAATGTTTATTTATTTTTGAGAGATAGGGCATGTTTGCATACAAGCAGGAAAGGGGCAGAGAGAGAGGGGGAGAGAGAGAGAATTCCAAGCAGGCTCCTCGCTGTCAGCGCGGAGCCCACCATGGGGCTTGGACTCAGAAACCGTGAGATCATGACCTGAGCTGAAATCAAGAGTTGGACACTTAACCAACTGAGCCACCCAGGCGCCCCTCATATTTTGTCTTTGATCATCACAACAACCATGTAAGGTTGACATACACACTTTGTCATGTGAAAGTATGATATTAGATGTCAATATTTGGGATAATAAAATTGGTTCTTGGCAATATATATTATTTAGTAGTATGGTTTATTTTCCTAGAATTAGTTAATTAATTTGATTTTTCTTTAAAAAATAATTTTTATACAGGTTCTTGAATTAGTGTTGGAAAACTTTGTTTATCCGTGGTACAGGTATGTTCTTTCTATAATACCTTTTTTCTTTACTGAATACAATGAAGTGTGCTAATGAAATGTTTTCAATGTAGGCCAGGATTTCCCAACTTTGTCACTATTGACATTTTAGGCCAAGTAATTCTTCTTTTGGAGGGGCTGTCCTATGTATTATAGGATGTTTAGCAGAACTCCTGTCCTTTTTCCATTAGCTACCAGTAATACCCCCTCATCCTCTTATTTGTGATCATCAAAAATGTCTTCAGAGATTGCCAGATATTACCTGGGAGGCATAATTGGCCCTAGATAAGAACCATAGACATAGGCAATCAATTAACAGTTTAGTGACAGCAAAGAAGAAAAACCTAGGCTGCTTTTTGAAGGAAAATCAACTTAGAGAATTTCTTATCACTCCTGAATGTAACTTAATATTTTGTATGCGCTTTTTACATTTGAAATAATTGTACATTTAGAGGCAAATTTATATTCAGATGTTTCATTAAATTGAAATATAATTTTAATAGTATTATATTAATGTTTTTTTCCAAAGTAACTGTTTTTAGTATCTGCTATGGATGTACAAGCACCCTCTGCCTTGGAAGGATATAGAAAATACTCTAGATCTAAAAAATTAATCTAGTTTGAGAATCAGAAATTCAAATTATATACTTAATAAATGTTTCCTTACAAAAACATCGTGTATTTAGTTACATATTTGAACACTTACACCTATATGACTTACAGGTGTAATATTCAATGACATCTGTCTTAATTTTATATATTTTGAATTTTCTAATTAAAAGCTGCTAGTAGGTGAGATGCTCTATATGTATTAAACTTAATATCCAATTTATATGCCATATTTTCCTGAAAAGCTATGTAAATTAATATTTTTATGTTGGATTCTGTCTTAAATATGGGGCATTTGCCATTTAAGTAAAGTTGATGATAAGTCTTTTTGTATAATGAATCCTGTTGTGAATATTCCCCTCACTCCTGCCCATGTTATGACTCTTCATTAAAGCTGGCTGTATTTCTAAATATTAAAGTATGTATTTTCTCTTCAGTGTAGTTATTGATACTGAAATAGCCACTTTCCTGGGATTAATAGTAGGAAGCGTGGTTAATACAATTATCTTCTTTATTCTGCCAAGGGACTAAATAGCACCATCTCCAAGTTCAGGATATCACCATTATACATACCTTTCTCGCTTGCTTTGATTAGAGAAGTGACCTAATTCTTCTAGGGACCTCAAGCCTTCAGGAAAATGAAAAGTAGCTTCTCAGAAGAAAGTTGTCAAAATTTCCGTTTAAAAATGTTTGAGTTTCACTTTATTTTCTTTTTCAAATAGAATTATTATTTTTTACCCTTTACAATCAGTTTATAATATTAATCTATAAATATTTTAAACTAAATTAAAATTTTGTATTAATTTAATTCTGTTGCTCCTCTCATATTATTCTTTGTTTTGTTTCTTAGAAATTTCTTTAATGATGTTTAGAAAATGATTGTAGTATTGTAAAAATATAACTTTGTATATGTGGTTGTCTACAGGGAAATATATACTACAGTTTACTTAGTAATGATTATGTCTTGGTACTAGAATTATGGGAGATGTTTATTTTTTCATTGTACATTTTTATCTTTTATTCTGTAATGTAATGCATTGTTTAAAAAGCAAAGGAAAATAGCATAATTAAAAGGAAAAAAAGAGGAAGTTCTGAACTTTCCCAGGTTTGTGGAAGGAGTAATGGTGTATTTCTCTGAGCTCTTAAATGCTTGCTTTTCTCCTTAATTGAAGGGATGTAACAGATGATGAGTCCTTTGTTGATGAACTGAGAATTACATTACGGTTTTTTGCATCTGTCTTAATTCGAAGGATTCACAAGGTATATATTTATAATGAGAAATTTGGGAATTTGGGGTTTTATTATTCCTAAAAAGGTGTTTTTTTTTTTTAATCTTAGTTTTACTTTATCCTATACTATAAGTATTTTTTTCTTCACTTTAATTTTTTTAGATTAAAAGGTAAATGGGTCATTTTTGATTTATTGATAAGTTTTACTTTCTTTAATGCTTATGCACCTTGGTTTGTAGTAATTAGAAATAAAAAGACAACTAAAGACAACTGTAGGAAAAAAAAAGTCTCGTTCTAGTTAGATGAATTTATTGAGTAAATGGCGATGATTATGATCTACTTTTTAAAAAAATGTTTCAAGTCATATGTTTGGGTCTTTGTATGTAGTTACAGTATGTTGGCTATAGACACACATGCTTGCATACTGCCTTGTCAGTTTGATAGAATTGAGCACATTGACAATAAACTGGTATATATCATCTCTCTACAATTACTAAATAAAGGTAAATCTTGTTAAATGTTTCTATACTTTTTTGAGAAATTAACAAAATAGTCAATCACTGTAGAAAAGATATGCAAAAATATGAATAAGCAGTTCACAAAAGAAAAATAAAAATGGCCAATGAACACTTGAGACTATGTTGTCTCACATCAAATAAATACAGTTTTTTGATGAGATGCTCTTCTGTTGCCTATCAGATTGGGAAAGAATGATAATGTCTAGTAATGGTCATTGTGGGGAAACAGGCAGAACAAGTACAAATCCAAATTGGTATAACTCATATACTGGAGGACAGTTTGGTAATCTTTACCAAAAGATTTAAAAATGTCTATACTTCCAAATAATTATATTTTTGATAATATATTTTAAATAAATAATCATGAGATGTATGTAAAAATGAATGCTCGAAGATTCATTGTAGTATATAATTTAAGAAAAGGAAAACTGAAAAGAAAATCTGATGTCTAATGATAAAATTGTTGATTAAAATATAGAACATGCCAATTATAGAATCCTGTACAGCCATGAAAAATCGTTTTGTAGAATAGTACTTATTTACATGAGAAATTATTTTCCTTATATAATCAAGTGGAAGAGGCTGGAAAATAATATATGTGGTATTTTTCCACATTGAAAACAAAGTTTACATATTAAAGCTTGTTAATATGTGTATTAAGTACATATATATCCTTATTGTTAACTCTTACCAACATGATGGGTTGATGCTGATTTTTGGTTCTTTCCATGCACTTCTTTCAGTTCATCTTTATTTTTCTTCATATTGAGCTTTTACCATTTTATAAATAGAAAAAAGTTGATAAATATTAATCACATTGTCTACTTTTTAATTAAAATTTTTTAATGTTTATTTTTGAGAGAGAGAGAGAGAAAGAGAGAGAAAATGTGAGTGGGGGAGGGGCAGAGGGAGGGAGACACAGAATCCATAGCAGGATCCAGGCTCTGAGCTGTCAGCACAGAGCTTGATGTAGTACTCGATCTCATGGACCGCAAGATCATGACCTGAGCCGAAGTCAGACACTTAACTGACTGAGCCACCCAGACGCCCCTTAATCGTATTGTTGAAAAAATTCTAAGGCACATATATAGAGTTTAATTGGAATAAAAGATTTAGTAAGAAATATCAATTGGTTGATAGTAAGTCACTTAAATTACAACTTAGAGTAAGTCAAATAAAATCAATTGATCAAAAAGCTGATTCATTACAATAAATTTATAAGTATTAATTTAGAAGAATAGCTTTGTTGTGTTAGGCTTTGAGAAAGCCTAGTGATTTTATTTTATTTATTTATTTTTTTTATTTAAAAAAAAAATTTTTTTTTTTTAACGTTTATTTATTTTTGAGACAGAGACAGAGCATGAACAGGGGAGGGTCAGAGAGAGGGAGACACAGAATCTGAAACAGGCTCCAGGCTCTGAGCTGTTAGCACAGAGCCCAACGAGGGGCTCGAACTCACGGACCGTGAGATCATGACCTGAGCCGAAGTCGGACGCTTAACCGACCGAGCCACCCAGGCGCCCCAAGCCCAGTGATTTTAAAATCATAGTACCTCATACTTGGATTGCTTTATGTGTACTTTTTGGTAACAGCTTTATTGAGGTCTACTTTGTATACCAGACAACTCACTCATTTAAATGTTCAGTGTTTTTTCAGATATTCCTGGAGTTATGCACCATCACAACAATTTTATACCGTTTCTATCACCCAAAAGAGACCTCATTCTTTAGCCATTAATCCTTGTTCTTTCATCCTCTTAGCTCTAGCCAACAACCAATCTACTTTCTGGCTCTATAGATTTGTTAATTCTGGATATTTCATATAAATGGAATCATGTAATATGTGGCCTGTTGTGACTGGTTACTTTCACTTGGCATAAAGTTTTCAAAGTTCATTCATGTTATAGTTGTAGCATGTATCAGGACTTCTTTATTAGGTCTGAATAATATTTCATTGTGTAGATATGCCACATTTTGTTTATCCATCCATCAGTTGATGGACATTTGGATTATTTCCACTTTTTGGCTATTTTGGATAATGCCATATAGCATTGTGTACAAGTGTTTTTAATGGTTTTGGGGATATATATTTTAATTTCTTTAGGGGGTAAACTTAGGAATATAATTGTTGGGTCAAACGAGTAACTCTCTGTTTAATTTTTTGAGGAACTACCAGACTCTTTTCCAAAGTGGCTATACCATTTTACATTCCCACCAGTAGTATATGAGGGTTCTGATTTCTCTACATCCTTGCCAGAACTAGTTATTATCTCATTTTTGGATTCTAACCATGCCTAATGGATATGAAGTAGTAACATTGTGGCTTTGATTTACATTTCCCTGATGACTTGTGGCATTGAGCGTCTTTTCATATGCTTATTGGCCATTTGTATATCTTTTTTTCAAAAATGTCTATCCAGATTCTTTGCCATTTTTTAACCGGGTTGTCTATTCATTATTGAGTTATACGAATTCATATATATGATTTGCAAATATTTTCTTTTGTTTTTTGGATTGTTAACGCTATCTATCCTTTTCATTTTTTTTTAAATGTTTATTTTTGAAGGGGGTGGGCAGAGAGAGAAAGGGAGAAAATCCCAAGCAGGCTCCACCCTCAGCACGGAGCCCGACATGGGGCTTGATTTCACCACCATGAGATCATGACCTGAGCCCGACATGAAAAGTCAGATGCTTAGTCAGTCAGATGCGACTGAGCCACCCAGGCACCCCATCCTTTCTTTTCATTTTATCTGCATCATTATCCAGGGGGATAAGTGGGTCATTATCATACCCATTATATAGAAACTAACTTTGATGAAGTGTCAGAGGTAGCTAATGGGTCAAGGATTATGCCTGGGTCAATTTATTCCTAGTACAGTGTTCTGTCCTTGATACCATTGCTTAAATAATGTAAACTGGCAGTTTGGGGGTAATGAAAACAAAGAATCATTTAAGGGTACACAATAGTGGTGTATTTTTTTTTAAATTAAAGTTTAGTGACGAACCCATTATTTTACCATTTTGATTGTGACCTCAAGTCTTTAAAAATGGAACTTACAAATGAAAATTTTCATGAGTATTCTTAGAAGATTTTATATAATATTTGAAAACAAACATCCTGTTTGATAAATATTATAGCAATTTATAATCACTGAGGGCAAGAAATGAGGGAGAAATGAAGAGTCGTGTTATTTTGCGACAAGAAAAACTACTAACAAAAATATCCCTTCTTATTGAATATGTTTTATCTTATACAGCCAAAAGATATCTGTTAACTGCTCTGGGTTTTACTGGTAGATCACTAAAAATTGGGGGTTTATGATCCATTACAGTTATTAGATTTATTAGCCTGGGATTTTTCCCCCCTTCCTTAATGTAGAATTTAAAAAGAAGAGTTAACACAAAACTTTACTATGATGCAATATTTTCATGCCTTTGATAAAGGGAAAAATATAATGTGTTGAGTATTGTGGTAGAGGATAAACCTGTTGAAGTCAATAAACATGTTTTTGGTGATTCATTTTATTTGCAATTCAGTCTTATTTTTTTATCTCTTTTCTGTGCGTGCATATAAGCCCTCAACTTTTCATCGCTAACCTGCAATAATCACAGTTTCCAGCCTTTAAGCTGAAAAATATCTGTGGGGAATGATGAAATTTAGTGTTATTCCAAAATAGAATGCTTCCATATAGCCTAAAACCAGGATTTATCTTGTAAGCTGAATGGAAAACTTCATTTTTAAGTAACCTTAATAAACAGAAATTTATGGTCTCAAAGGGATAATGTTACTTGAGATTTTTCTTTGTGTTTAAAAGAAACACATGAAAGAAATAAGAATAAAGATATATTTTGTGAAAAATATAGTTTATAGTGTATGCATGTTAATATACATTTTCTTTAAAAATTTTTTTTAATATTTATTTATTTTTGGGAGACAGACAGAGTGCAAGGAGGGGAGGGGCAGAGAGACAGGGAGACTCAGAATGTGAAGCAGGCTCCAGGCTCCAAGCTGTCAGCACAGAGCCTGACGCGGGGCTTGAACCCACAAAGCGTGAGATCATGACCTGGGCCGAAGTCAGACGCCTAACTGATTGAGCCACCCAGGCACCCTTAATACACATTTTCTTTACCATGGTAGAAAACTGTCTAAAGTTACAGTTAGTATGATCCAAGAAAATTATTTTTGAAAGATTTCTAAATAATATCTCTAACTTTTAAGATCATGTGTTCCAGCATCTTAAATATAATATTCCTGCCATTGTAACTCACTGGTAATTATTTTATTTTAATGTTATTTTATTTATTTTAATTGTTATTTTATTTTAATGTCATTTTATTTTTAATGTTAAAAAGTATTATTTTAATGTTAAATTTTTCCAGGTGGATATTCCATCTATAATAACCAAGAAACTGTTAAAAGCAGCAATGAAGCATATAGAAGTGATAGTTAAAGCCAGTCAGAAAGGTAATATAGTTTTCTACTACAAAGTTTGAGTGATTTTTATATACCAGCTTTCACCTTAAATACCTAAGTATGAATACTGATGCATTAACTGATATTCACAAATGCTGTGAAAGTATTCCTTTAAACTGAAATCTTTTTCAGTATTTTGTTTTATAATGTAAGTGATTGCAAAAACGCAGTAATCTGTGAAAATTAAAATACAGTTAACTTTTGGATACATTGTTGATGACTTTATCTTTCTTTTGAATAATAGTCTTGCCTTCATTACTTCCTCTGAGGTACCTCACATAATCTCTTCCCCCTTTCTTTTTTTCTTAATGATTTCAACAGTTTTGACCTATTCCAGCCCATTGTATATATCACTACCATTTAATTTCATAGTACTACAATTATCATGTTCTCTCTCTACTAAAATTAGTGACTCTGCTATAGAGACTAAATTGTATACTTAAATACTTTCTTGTCTAGTCAGATATTTTAATCTACTTTTGTCTTTAACTGTGTATTATGCTTTGGTTAGGATCACCTATTTGCATTTTTTTGTGTATGTCCTGGCCTCTTTATACTGTCATGATTTGCACATAGTAAATGTTTTCTGATTAATGAGTGAAATCTTCATTTGGGACTTTTCTTGCTCTTAGATCAAACTGGAATTTTTCTTTAACAAAATCACTTCTGTGTTCTAGGGTTGATTCTTTACAAAACTGATTTTCCTTGTGTTTGCATTTGGTATTCTTTGTCAGTGCTTTCCTAATGCTTTTGGTATTCTTTATCGATACTACATACTACTCCATGTAGGTAACCATGTGGAAGAGGTTTCATTGTCATATTTTCTGGTAATTACTATATATTATATTCCCCTTCTGGAAATTCCCAGTAAATACTAGCATACCAAAATTTCTGAGTAGTCCTACAGCAAAGAAATAGCTTTAACTACTTAGTTTTTAACTTACCACATCCCAAATTCATCTGAACACAGAACCAATTTTCTGTCTCTCATAATATCAGTTATATAATCAGTTTGTTTGGGGAAATTATGTTCTCAGCAGGGTTGAAGTAAAATTTAATCGAATCATTAGTTTGTTTTTTGCTGAGTAATTCCTCAGGTATGAGAAGCGTTTTAAATTCTATATTTGAATTTGTTTTCTGTGTTCATCTTATATCATAAGAACTAAAATAGTTTTACCTTCAACATGTTCAAAAAGTAGAAGAGTTTGAATATGTGTAATTTAATTGAATAAAAAAATTAACTTAAAAATCATCGTCCTGTCACTGGCAAAAACAAATTGATTGTCTTTAGCCATAAACTGTCAGGAAAAAGCATAGGAAAAGTGTTTTTTTTTTACTAGTAAATTTCTTTATTATTTTTTTAAACATTTTATTTTTAAGTAATCTCTATACCCATTGTGGGGCTCGAACTCACAACCCAGAGATCAAAAGTCACATGATCCACCAACTGAGCCAGCCAGGTGCCCCAGTAAATTTTAGTTTTTAGAGCAGTTTAAAGTTTACAGAAAATTGAGCAGAAAGTATAGAGAGTGCCCATCTCTCTCTCTTTTCCTCTATTAACGTCTTGTATTGGTACATTTGTTACTATTGATATACCAATATTGATACATTATTATTAAAGTCCATAGTTTTCATTAGGGTTTACCCTTTGTGTTGTACATTCTGTAGGTTTTGACTAGTTTCACCTATCATCTCTCCCTCTTTCCTTCACGAACCTTTGGCAACCCTTGATCTTTTTATTGTCCATACAGTTTGCCTTTTCCAGAATGTGATATACTTGGAATCATAATGTGGCCTTTTCAGACTAGCTTCTTTTATTTAAAAATAATGTATTTATGGCTCCTCCATGTCTTTTCATGGCTTATTTCTTTTTTTGTTTTTTTTTAATTTTTTTTAACATTTATTTATTTTTGAGAGACAGAGAGATACAGAATGTGAGTGGAGGAGGGGCAGAGAGGGAGACACAGAATCTGAAGTAAGCTCCAGGCTCTGAGCTCTCTGTCAGCACAGAGCCCAAAGTGGGGCTCAAACCCATGAACCATGAGATCATGACCTGAGCCAAAGTCGATGTTCAACCAACTGAGCCACCCAGGTTGCCCCTGAATAGCTCTTTTCTTTTTATTGCTCAGGTATATTCCAGTGTATGGATGTACCACAGTTTATTTATCCATTCACCTATTGAAGGATATCTTGCTTGCTTCCAAGTTTGGGCAGTTATGAATAAAGCTGCTGCAAACATTTGTTTGCAGGTTTTTATGTGAGAAAGGTATTTTTAATATAGTCTTTGTTCTATTTTTTCATTAAAAATTTTTTTTCATGTCTATTTATCTTAGAGAGAGAGGCAGAGTGTGAGTAGGTGAGGGGCAGAGAGAGAGAGAGGGAAACACAGAACTTAAAGCAGGCTCCAGGCTCTGAGCTGTCAGCGCAGAGCCCGACATGGGGCTCAAACCCACAAGTTGTAAGATCATGACCTGAGCTGAAGTCAGACGCCCAACCAACTGAGCTACCCAGGCACCCTTTTTTTTCTTTTTTCATTTAAAAAAAAATTTTTTTTTTTTTTAATTATAGTCTTTGTTTTAAAGACAAACACTTTGAACCCAGGCTTTGAGTAAATGGATGCATCTTTTTTTTTTTTAACTTTATTTTTTATTTTTTTAAATTTACATCCAAATTAGCATATAGTGAAGCAGTGATTTCAAGAGTAGATTCCTTAATGCCCCTTACCCATTTAGCCCATCCCCCCTCCCACCCCCTCCAGCAACCCTCAGTTTGTTCTCCATATATATGAGCCTCTTGTTTTGTCCCCCTCACTGCTTTTATATTATTTTTGTTTCCCTTCCCTTATGTTAATCTGTTTTGTCTCTTAAAGTCCTCGTATGAGTGAAGTCATATGATTTTTTGTCTTTCTGTGACTAATTTTACTTAGCATAATACCCTCCAGTTCCATCCACGTAGTTGCAAATGGCAAGATTTCATTCTTTTTGATTGCCAAGTAATACTTCATTGTGTATATATATATCTATATATCTATATATATATATATATAGATATATATATAGATATATATATCACATTTTCTTTATCCATTCATCCACCGATGGACATTTGAGCTCTTTCCATACTTTGGCTATTGTTGATAGTACTGCTATAAACATGGGGGTGCATGTGCCCCTTCGAAGCAGCACACCTGTATCCCTTTGATAAATGCCTAGTAGTGTAATTCCTGGGTCATAGGGTAGTTCTATTTTTAGTTTTTTGAGGAACCTCCATACTGTTTTCCAGAGTGGCTGCACCAGCTTGCATTCCCACCAGCAGTGCAGAAGAGATCCTCTTTCTCCGCATCCTCGCCAACGTCTGTTGTTGCCTGAGTTGTTAATGTTAGCCATTCTGACAGGTGTAAGGTGGTATCTCATTGTGGTTTTGATTTGTATTTCCCTGATGATGAGTGATGTTGAGCAATTTTTCATGTGTCAGTTGGCCATCTGGATGTCTTCTTTGGAGAAGTGTCTATTTATGTCTTTTGGCCATTTCTTCATTGGATTATTTGTTTTTTGGGTGTTGAGTTTGATAAGTTCTTTATAGATTTTGAATACTAACCCTTTATCTGATATGTCATTTGCAAATATCTTCTCCCATTCTGTCAGTTGCCTTTTAGTTTTGCTGATTGTTTCCTTCGCTGTGCAGAAGCTTTTTATTTTGATGAGGTCCCAGTAGTTCATTTTTGCTTTTGTTTCCCTTGCCTCCGGAGACGTGTTGAGTAAGAAGTTGCTGCGGGCAAGATCAAAGAGGTTTTTGCCTGCTTTGTCCTCTAGGATTTTGATGGCTTCCTGTCTTACATTGAGGTCTTTCATCCATTTTGAGTTTATTTTTGTGTCTGGTGTAAGAAAGTGGTCCAGGTTCATTCTTCTGCATGTCGCTGTCCAGTTTTCCCAGCACCACTTGCTGAAGAGACTGTCTTTATTCTATTGGATATTCTTTCCTGCTTTGTCAAAGATTAGTTCGCCATATGTTTGTGGGTCCATTTCTGGGTTCTCTATTCTATTCCATTGATCTGAGTGTCTGTTCTTGTGCCAGCATCTTTTTTTTTTTTTTAAATGTTTATTTATTTTGAGAGAGAGAGTGCAAGTGGGAGAGGGGCAGAGAAAGGGAGAGAGAGAATCCCAAGCAGGCTCCACACTGATATGGGGCTCAATCTCAAGAACTGTCAGATCATGACCTGAATCAAAATCAGGAGTCTGACACTTAACTGACTGAGCCACCCAGGTGCCCGTTTTATTTTTAGTTGAACTAATCAGTTTAATAAAATTCCCAAATTATTTTGTCTCTAAGAGAGTGATAATTTGAAATTTATTGTTGAGACTACAAGAGAGGGGTTGTTAATTTGCTACGATTAATGCAAAAAGTGGTTCCCAGTTATAAAATTGTCATAAAATGCTAGATTACATTCATTAATAATATTGTAGTTAATGAGATCCATAGAAGTAAAAGGCCAGAGCTTAGAAGGACTTTCATTTTATTCAAAAGTCCTGGTATTCTAAATATTATGACAGGGAATTAGATAGACTTGTAAAAAAGGTTTTCAGATTTTTGAATTTTCATTTCTTTAATGCGTGGATTTATTTTCTAAATTCTTTGGCCCCACAATTGTGCATAATTCAGAAAGTAATTAAATGTTCATCTCTTCATCCATATTCCTTTTACTCTCAGTGTTTTCTCTATAATCTGTCTTTTGAGAATAGGGATTATATAGATGTTTTCTATGTAAGTACTTTTATGGCTCTTAGAAATACTGAATGTGTACACATTTAGAAACACTGGTTTAATTTAAATTCAGTAATAAACTGTGCAAAAGGACCTTACTCTCTAGTCTTTCATCCTAAAGATATCCCTTTGTCATGAATTCTGGAGACCTTTCCTGCTTTGGTCTGAAAACTACTAACTGATTAGGCAGTAGATGTACTGATGATTAGTGGGGATTAGTCCATGCTCTGTTTTCCAGCATCTATATTTTGTTTACATTCCCAATTAAGATTTTCCTCCCTGTATTCTCTTAATGTTTTGCATGATTTATTTTCTCATTATCTTGAACTACAAAAAACTTTCAAGTCTGACAGATGTTGAATAGATTTCAATCTAGTGATTCAATTTATATTTTATGTGTAAATGCTTAATCACATTGACTATTATAATTACTTACACATTTTGCATGATGACTTTTCAGTGTTAATAACTACTTAACTATTTACTGATGTGGGAACTGAGACTTACAGGGATTATATCATTTGTTCAAGATCATATCAGTTTGTTAACGAAGTAGAGTTGTAATTTAGCATGGCTTAGTCTTATTTTAAATTCCGGCTCATGACAAATTTTTAAAAACCTGTGTCCCAAATTCTTGGAGAAAATGCTTAGCAAATAATTGGATAATTATGAAATAAAATGCATTTCTTGTAAAAACTACATCTGCCTTCGCCAGTCCTTTTGTACCTCAGGCGCAGATGGCCTTCATTTATCTTCTTAGTATTCACACTAGTAGTATGCATATATTGACTTTTTTGGGTAAATGTGCTTGCATTCTCTTTTAATAAAAATAGAAGAAAATAGTGAAAAATACATGCCATTGAATTAGATTAAGATTCCCTTCATAGAAGCCATGATTTTGAAACTAGGCACAGAATGCAAATAGGGGAAAACATGACTTGTTTTTCTTCTACTCTTTTGAGGTCTGTAAAAAACAGTGGCAATACTATTGCCTTTAAGTTAAAATATTTAGTATTTGACCTTTAAAGAAAACTTACTGTTAATATAAGTTTTATCATCACTTAATATTCATTAAGTAATGTATCTATTCATGGACTTATACAGTTCTGTACCTCTTGTGTCCTATATGCTGGGCAGAAGGTACAGAACTTAATCAAAAAAGCCAGTTTCTATACCATAAGTGCTTTAAAAGATTACCTGAATTATTTTGATGTTGAAAGCAGAGACAATAAAGAATTTTAACAGGGTTTTTGTTTTGTTTTGTTTTTGTATTTGCAAAGGATGAACAGATGTAACATTTGATAGCAACAGCTTTGTATGTGCTAGAAATTTTCTGTAGTTTTTCCACTTTTTAAAATAAATATTTGCTTTTGTTAATATAATTTGTGTTTTTTTTAAGTTTATTTTTAAAGAGAGAGAGAGGGAGAGAGAGAAACCTAAACAGGCTCTGCACTGTCAGCACAGAGACTGACGCAGGGGTCCATCTCTTCAATTGTGAGATCATAACCTAAGCTGAAATCAAGAGTCGGACGCTTAACCGACTGAGCTACCCAGGCACCCCTGTTTAATATAATGTGTAAAATAGTGATACGAGTTAAAATTCTTGCTTGCATTGGGAAAGGGCCTTTTTATCAAATTTTTGCAAAATTGAAAAACTGGCAAGGAGGGAATTATTCTTTTTATATCCTATTTGTGAAAAATTTCCCAGTAAAATACATATTGGAAAGAAAGGAGGGTTATGAAAGGAATAACTGTGTTAAATGATTTTCTGTTTGTGAGTGGAAATGGGTGGAGTTAGTTAATGTTACTTAACTTCTTTCAATATTTATTTTTTAATCTCTGTAGTAGAAAATACAGAGTTTTTACAGCAAGCTGCTTTAGAAGAATATGGTCCAGAGCTTCATGTGGCTTTGAGGAGTCGAAGAGATGAATTACACTATTTAAGGAAACTCACTGAACTGCTTTTTCCTTATATTTTGCCTCCTAAAGCAACAGACTGCAGGTATAAATAGACTGGAAAATGTCATAGCGGTATTTGCATACCATGCCATATGTGTATTGATATTCTTTTTTTTTTTTTTTTTAAGTTTATTTTGAGACAGAGAGCAGGGGAGGGGCAGAGAAGGAGGGAGAGAGAATCCCAAACAGACCCCACACTGGTAGCTTGGAGCCTGATGTGGGGCTCAAACTCATGAATCATGACATCATGTCCTGAGCTGAAATCAAGAGCCACCCAGGCGCCCCTGTATGTTGCTATTATTGATCATAATAGGAGTACACTAAAACTTGAGATTAGGCAATGATGTGAGTAACTTTTCATTTTTAAAGAAGTACGGTTTGTCCGGTCTTAAAATGCCATTTTAGGTACTAAGTATTTGGATGTGTTGTGTTGCTTAGAAGGGTTTTTTTTTTTTTTTTTTTTGGAAATTCCCAAGGTAAATATAGATAAAATCAGTTTTTTTCATTTGAAATCATTATACTTTGTTCATTCTTGGTGTTCCATTTTAAAAACATACACATTGTGACTTAGTGACAGAAACACTTTGAACAAACTAAACTGATATGTTTGTATTTTAAGATATAAACCTGAGAAGAATAATTAGAATTCATCTAGACTGTCCTTCCTTGTTCTGGCAGGAACATGTTTAGATTATTGCATAAAGTTACCTCATTACTCTTATCCTAATAATTCTTAGAAGAGAAATTATGGCTTATTTTTAGTGATGTACTTTTTTTAATTTTATTTTTTATTTTTAGATTTTATTTTTAAGTAATCTCCATACCCAACATGAGACTCGAACTCATAACCCCTAGATCAAGAGTTGTATGCTCTACCAACTGAGTCATCCAGGTGCCCCTAGTGATGTACTTTAAATATTACTTTATTTATGACCTAAAATTTGTATTAACATTTTTAAAATTTTAAACATTTTAATGAAAATATTTTTATTTTAAAGAAATTAATATATAATGTTATTTATTTTTTTAAAAAGTTTATTGAGAGAGAGAGAGAGAGAGAACCAGCGGAGGAGGGGCAGAGAGAGAGGGGGACAGGATCTGAAGCAAGCAGGCTCCTTGTTGACAGCAGAGAGCCTGATGTGGGGCTCGAACCCACAAACTGCGAGATCATGACCTGAGCTGAAGTCGGATGCTTAACCGACTGAGCCTCCCAGGTTCCTCTATAATGTTAATTTAAATATTATAATTACAAAGTAATTATACTGTTAAAAACCTATCAGTTTTAAACATTAATTTCAAAATATATTAAATATTTTAAATACTCCGAGATGAGTATTTTCTAGTGCTCACCCAAATTCTTCCTGTTAAGGAAATGCTGTTTTCTCTTAAATAGTACTCTCTCCTGGTCAGTACAGGACTCCCAAGTGTGGTCTGTGAACCACTAGCATGTGCATTACTTGGGAACTTTTTAGAAATGCAGAATCTTGGGACATATCTATTGAATTAGTCTGCATTTTAACAAGATCCCCAGGTAAGAACTGATGTAAATCACTAAATATGTATAATACTGTTTATTTTTCCAGATCCCTGACCTTACTTTTAAGAGAGATCCTGTCTGGTTCAGTGTTCCTTCCATCTTTGGATTTCCTAGCTGATCCAGTAAGGCTTAAAAAATGGTTTTGAATTGTGGTAAAATATATACAAAATTTATCATCTTAAATGTTTTTATATGTATAGTTCAGTGGTATCAAATACATTCATTGTTGAGCAACCATCACTACCACTCATCTGTAGAATCTTTTCATCTTACAAAACTGAAACTCTGTACTCATTAAATAATAATTCTCTATTCTTCCTCCTAGCCCCTGGCAACCATCACTGCACTTCCTATCTCTATGAATTTGACTACTCTGGGTACCTCATATAAGTGGGTCCAGTCAGTATTTGTCTGTTTGTGACAGTCTTATTTCCCTTAGCGTGATGTCTCCAAGATTTATCCATGTTGTAGCATATATTGGAATTTCATTCCTTATTAAGGATGAATAATATTCCATTGTAGGTATATACCACATTTTTCTGTTTATTCATCCATTGATGGACACTTCAGTTCCTCTTACTTGAACTAGTAAGATTTTGAAGAAACAGGAATAATTTATTTTTACATGTATGGAGTATTTACATTATGCCAGGTGTTGTTTTAAAGTTTTTTTTATTTATTGTTTATTTTTGAGAGAGAGAGAGAGTGAGCACATGTGTAAGCAGGGGAGGGGCAGAGAAAGAGAGGGAGACAGAAGATCTGAAGTAGGCTTTACACTGACAGCACAGAGCCTGGCATGGGGCTTGAATGCACAAACCGTGAAATCATGACCTGAGCTGAAGTCAGACATTTAACCGACTGAGCCACCCAGGCACCCATATAAACATTTTAAATGCCAAAGTCAGAATAACTTTTCTTTGCCCACTTTCCTAAAAGTGAGGCCCTGCATCACAGATTTTTTAAAGTCCCTCTATATTACATATGTGTAGATGCTTTGCCACTGTTCCATATTTTCTTCATTTTTCTAGAAACTTCCACGATATGAAAAAAGCTTTGAGAATTTTGGGAGAAGATGGTAATGGAATTATTTTGACCTATGTGTATTATTTTCCATTAGGATACTGTGAATCATTTGCTTATCATCTTCATAGATGACAGTCCAGTGAGTATTATATTAGAAACATTCAGATTGCATTTAATTTTTGATTTATATCTGTCCAGTCACATGGCACTTGTATTGAATTAATAAATTCTCTTTCTTCAAAGCCTGAAAAAGCAACTGAACTGCCTTCCCCTTTGGTTCCATTCTTGCAGAAATTCGCAGAACCTAGAAATAAAAAGCCATCTGTAAGTATTTTTACCAATAACATATATTACTTTTGACATAAACAATTTTATCATGTGTTTATATGGCCTTAACTTACCCTTCTCTCATATTGTATCAAGGTGCTGAAGTTAGAATTGAAGCAAATCAGAGAGCAGCAAGATCTCTTATTTCGTTTTATGAACTTTCTGAAACAAGAAGGAGCAGTGCATGTATTGCAGATATGTCTGACTGTGGGTGAGGCTTACCGTGCACTTTAGCAAAGTCATTTTTATACTTTTTAATATATTACATATTTTAAATATATTTGAGTATTTAGATCAGATTCGATGTTGTTGTGTGTCATTGTACTAAATTTCTTTTTACTAGGTATTCTAAGATCGCCTTTGAGTTGTCTCTGGTGTCCACTCCTTTCCACATTGTAACATAATCTATAACTGACCTCGATCAACTGACCTCCTCTTTATTTTTTAAAAAGTTTTTTACACTTACTTATTTTTGATAGAGACAGAGCACAAGTGGGGGAGGGGCAGAGAGAGAAGGAGACACAGAGTCCGAAGCAGGCTCCAGGCTCTGAGCTGTCAGCACAGAGCCCGACACAGGGCTCGAACTCACAAACCGCGAAATCGTGACCAGAGCCAGAGTTGGACGCCCAACCGACTTAGCCAGCCAGGCACCCCAACTGACTTCCTTTTTAAATATAACTTAAAAAAAATTGAGGTGTAATTTACAGTGAAACTCATAGAACTTAAATGTACAGTTTGGTCAGTTTGGAGACATCTGTACATCTGTGTAACCTACTCCTTTATCAAGATACAGAATGTTTCCATCACTCCAGAAAGTTGGGGTCCTTCCCAGACGAGCTACCCCTGCTCCCACTCCTGCCAGAGCCAACACAGCTCTCATTCCTTTCCCCACAGATTACTTTTGCTTGTACCGTTTCCTGATAGAAGTGGAGTACATCGTGTGTACTCTTTTGTGCCTGGCTTCATTGATTTAAGATTATGCTTTTTAAGATTGATTCAGGTTGTTGTGTAGAGGAATAGTTTGCTCTTTTTTATTGCTAAGTAATACTCTTTTATATGAGTGTACCACAGCATGGGCTTTTTTTTTTTTTTTTTTTTTTTAAATTCATTCTTGTGGATGGGTATCTGGACTGCTTTCACTTTTGAGCTATTATAAAGAAAATTGCTATGCATATTCTTGTCTAAAGATTTCTGTTGGGCATATGTTTAATAACTGGAAATAGAATTGCTGGGTCACAGGGTAGATATATATTTTGTTATATGAGAAATTACCAAATTGTTTTCCAAAGTGGTTGTACTATTTTTGAGTGGTTGTATCCTCCTTAGCAATATGTGAGAATTCTGGTTGCTTTACATCTTTACAAAAATTTGGTGGTATTTATTTATTTTTTTAATTTTAGCCATTTTAGTGGGTATGTGGTGGTATCTTGTGCTTTTAACTTGCATTTCTCTAATGACTAGTGTTGAACACTTTATCATATGCTTATTGGTCATTCGAATATCTTGGTATGTGGAAGTGTTTAAGTCTTTTCCCTATTTTTTATTGAATTGTTTTTCTTGTCATTGAGTTATAGGAATTTTTTTTTTTAAGTTTATTTATTTGTTTTGAGAGGGATGGAGAGAGAAGCAGGGGAGGGGGAGAGAGAGAATCCCACGCAGGCTCTGTGCTGTCAGCATGGAGCCTGATGCAGAGCTTGATCCCACAAACTGAGATCATGACCTGAGCTGAAATTGAGAGTTGGACACTTACCTGACTGAGCTACCCATGTGCCCCAGAGTTCTTTATATATTCTAGATGCAACTCTTTTGTCAGAGATCAGACTATGACTTGTGTTTTCATTTTCTGAATAGTTTTGATGAGTAGAATTTTAAAATTTTGATGATAATTCAGTAGATCTATATTTACGGGTAGTGCTTTCAGAGACTTCCATAAGAAATGTTTGTTACCCAAAGTCAAGGTGATATTATCTCTAGATGCCTGTTTTTCTCTACATGCTTTATAGTTTTATATTTTACATGTAGGTTTGTGACCTTGAAATCTTTTTGTATTGGTATTAGATAGGAGTGGAGTTTGATTTTTTCCCTTCGTATGGTTATGGATATCCAGTTTTTCTGATACTCATGTTTTTAAGTTTATTTATTTATTTTGAGTGAGAGAGAGAGAGCGCACAGCAGGGATGGGTCAGAAAAGAAGAGCGAGAATCCCAAGCAGGTTCTTTACTATATCAGCATGGAGCCTGATGTGGGGCTCAGTCTCGTGAACTGTGATATCCTGACCTGAGCTGAAATCAAAAGTTAGACACTTAACCAACTGAGCCACCCAGGCACCCTCTGATACTCATTTTCTGAAGAGTCATTTCTTTCCCATCTTGAATTGTTAAATTATTTAATCATATATGTGTGTTTCTGGATTCTCTTCTGTTCCATTGGTCCGTATGTCTGTTTTTTTGGCCAGTACTACAGTGTTGATTATTTTGACTATATAGGATTTTTTTTTTAATGTTTATTTTTGAGAGAGAGAGACAGAGTGTGATCAGGGGAGGGGCAGAGATAGAGGGAGACCTCCACCTCTGTCTACCTCTGTCACTGCCCCTCCCCCACTCGCACTCTCTCAAAAGTAAACAAAACATTAAAAAAATTAAAAAAAATTTTTTAAATTGTTGCTAATATACAGAAAGAGAACAATTTTGCATATTGACTTTGTATCCTGTGTCATTGCTGCATTCATTTATTAGTTCTGGTAGCTTTTTCATATATTTCCTTAAGATTTTCTACATATGTAATTGTGTCAACTGCAATACAGTTTTACTTTTTCCTTTGTAGTGTTTATGCCTTATGTTTCTTTCTCTTGCCTATTACAATGGCTAGGCCCTTTACAATAATGTTGAATAGAAGTGGTGAAAGTTGATATCCTTGGTTTTGTTCCTGATCTTATGGGGAAATCACTTAGTGTTATACCATTAAGTATGGTATTACCCTGGGCTTTTTTGTAGATATCCTCTAGCTGGTTTTACGATTTCCTCTTTATTTTTGTTTCTCAGCAATTTGACTCTACTATGTAGTTTTCTTTTTATATGTTCTTCTTGGGTTGTACTGAGAGTCTTGAATATGTTGCCTTGGGATTCTCACTCTCCTTCTCTGCCCCATCCCTGCTTGTGTGTGCTCTCTCTCTCTCTCAAAATAAGTAAATAAACTTAAAAAAATGGGTATCAGAATGGGTTGGTGTCTTTCATCCTTTTTGAAAATTCTTGGCTGTTATCACTTCAGATATTCTGCCTCATTTTCTTTCTTCTTTCCTTTTGAGACTCCAATTATATGAATTTGCTATTATCCCAGGATCATATATGTGGTGTTCCCTTTTTTAAAACTCTTTTCTTTCCTCTCTGTTTCAGTTGGGTAATTAAGAATTACGGAGTGAATTCCGTATTACTACCTCTTCTAATAAGAAAAGGCAGTTAATATTTTGTCTCTCCTACTGCTGTCATCTGTCATTAAAAAAAAAATGATTCATTTGTTTACATACTCAGCTCCATCAGTAGTCTGTAGTCTCCATGATGGAAGGAAATATTATTTAAAAACATTGGAACTTTAAAAAGCCTTAAGTTTCACTGTTACTTAGTGAATTAGATTTCAAAATATTAATGACCATTGGTATAAGAAGTCAATCAAATATGTTCTTTAAATAAAAGTTTTAGAAATCTGTTTACTATTCTGAATTTTAGAAATTCGTATTGCTGTGCAAGTGTTTACATATTTTATGTTAATATAGAAAATATTTGGTTAAAAGTTTTTCTTTCATCTGGGTAGTTATTTTATTTCCAATTAAAATTATTTTAAAAGCTTAAAATGAATAGATTGTGATTTCTATTTTTAATATTGATTACAATTAGACTGGGAATAATATATTATGTCTTATATTGTGTTGTATTGAAAGAATTCATTTTTTCTTACTTTTTCCTAATTTGCTAGAGGAATTCAATGATAGAATTTTGCGACCAGAGTTGTCAAATGATGAAATGCTGTCTCTTCATGAAGAGTTGCAGAAGATTTATAAAACCTATTGTTTGGATGAAAGTATTGACAAAATTCGATTTGATCCCTTTATTGTAGAAGAGATTCAAAAAAGTAAGTCAAAGATGTTGATGAGAATATAGCCCTTTTACCACTTTTAATGTTTTCAGAGTTTTCTCCTGTATTCATCTAACAAGATAAAAGCTTTGATGAGAAATTTACTCACAATTCACATAGCTAATACTTGCCAGAACTTGTTCTGATTCCTCATCCTAGTGTGATTTCTGTACCTTATAAGTGGATTTTCTGCAAAACATAATTTTAGGACTGTTTGAATGTTCTTTCACTGTCATTTTAAACTAATATATAATGTATTTATGGTATTCATAAACAATCTCTACAATATAATTTTTTTAATAGTTGCTGAAGGCCCTTATATAGATGTTGTGAAACTTCAAACTATGAGATGCCTTTTTGAAGCATATGAACATGTACTGTCTCTCTTAGAGAATGTGTTTACACCTATGTTCTGCCACAGTGATGAGGTAAGTCAAAATATTAATCTTGTTTGAGAATTTTCCTTCAAAATTTAATAATGGCTTTGATATCAGTAGGTGAGTGATTCAAAAAGCAAAATAAAAATAAAACATTAACTAAAAAAGTGAGTACTATGTTTTACTACATAAATTAATGGAGATTAGAAGTTTATTGTAAAAATGATTCTCAATACCAAAACTGTATTTGTATATATATGATTAGGTAGATGACTATGGCCAAATAGATCCACCTGATATGGCATATGCCTCAGTGGCTGTGTAATGCTGTGGTGATGCAGAAACTCCATTCTTCTTTTACGTACATTACTATAGACATGTGGAAATTAAGTGGCCTGAATATCTCTATTTGCAATATTTTAATCCTTACTCTATTTGTCTATGGTTGTTTTCATTTGATTTAAATTTTGTTTTCTTTAACCTGGAAAGTAGTAGGGTAAAGTAGCATTTTTAAAAATAAAATAGTTTAATAAATCATAATTTTTTGAAGTATTTCAGGCAACTTTTAAGAGGTGCAGAATCACCAACACGCAATTCAAAATTGAACAGGTGAGTATAGTAAGTCATCTGTGTGGTGTGGTTTTTGTACTTGTTGATGCTAATCATTCTTGTGATACTATCTTTGTCTTTATTAACTGTTTTTCTTTGTGTGGTTCCGTTGCTACATAAGTAGACATTTTATTAAGTAATTATATAATTGTACTACATATAGTAACCTGAAAATGCCTGAAGTTAATTTAGAAAAACTTAACAAGATACACACCATTGTCTTGCTAATATCATAATTAATACATATTAGTGCTTGATCACCTGCTTTATTAGATCCTGTGAACTACTTGCATAAAAGAAATCTATAGATAAGTCAATTTTAGGCAGGTTTTTTTTTTTTCCTCAGAGAATATTTTATGTTAGAGTACTTACGGGTTACAAATGTGGAGGGTTTTTTCTTTCTTTCCCTTCTCACCTTCTGTGCAGTTAAATAACCCAAAGAAATAACAGAAGAGAGTGCTTTATCCATTTATAAACTGGATAATTAATACCTTGGTTTTTCCTTACATTGTTATATGTACAAAATTGATACAGGTATCAAATGTATAAATCCACAGAATAGATATTCACATTGTTCTCAAAACCTTCCAGTTTGAGCAAGAATCTAGTAAATACATAAATAAGTTGGAGATGTGGTACAAAGATAGAAGTAGATAGGTTAGAAACTAGAGTAGTTTTTTAGATAGTACAAGGAAAAATGTGAAAGCCTTAGCTATGGAGAAAATGTATTGCATTTTTTGATATAACTAAGGGATGTAGAAACAGATGGGAATTTCTTGATTGTTGAATTTATATATTACAATCATGAAACATTGATTTAACAAAATTCCATCATGTTATTTAAAATAGCATACTTTACCCAATCCAAACACTTCTTTGATTTGAATACTTTTTTAAGACTTTTATCAAATTTTCCAGTATCATTTGAGAAACAGGTGGAATTTATTGCTGTTTATAGATATAGGATATTTGGAGTGCCACAGTAGGATATTAAACTTAATCGCCCTCCTCTACAGGACGATTTAAGGGGAAGTGGTTCTTTGATCTCACAAGCCTACCGAATAGTTAAGTCATAACTTCAGAGATGGAAAGCTTTCTTTGCCACTTTGAGATCATCTCGTTGTGTTCAACCTATTACATAATTTTGCTGTCTTTAAAATATAAAATAAACAGGAACAAAATATGGTTTCTTTTCATTCTGGGTACTGATTATGGTCTTTAAAAGTATGTTTTTCTTTATATTGACCTGATTTTAATATTAACTATGAGTCTTGTCAGTCCTCTGCTTCTGTGATACTTCCTCATTTATCTGTATAGAGTAAGTAAAAGATTTACTTAACATTCTCTCATTGAAAATTTAGAGTAACATTGCTAATTTGCTAAGTGACTTAAAGAATCTAAAGTATTTATTCATGTATTTTATCTCTGAGTTCTATTTAATTGTATTTTAAAAATAAAATTTTAAGGCATTAATGTTAACCTATTGTTCTGTTTCTTCCACACTCAAAGAATAACTTAAAAAACTATATTTAGAGATCTTTTGTTAGCTTTGTTTCTTAGCCTAAAACCTACTTTTCAAAATACTCAAACTAAAGATGTGTGAAGGACACATAATTATATCTAATACAAACTTGGATTTCATGTTGGAAAACATTGAATTTGTCTTTTGTGCTAAGTTTTTGGTGGCTTAGTCTCTGCATACTTTCCACGATATCAAGCAAATGGTATGCCTAAATGAAGGCAAAAAATACAAAATTATTTCCTGACATACTTGTTTAAGAACTTTTTTTTAATGATCTAGAATTCATACTCCCAAAACCCCCCAAATGAGCCATTGTGCTTTTTATTTCCTTTATTATGTTATAAAAATTCTTTCTCTTTGCAGAGATGAATGCTATCCACCTGTGTAACTTTTAAAGCTTTTAAATTTTGTTTTGTGTTCTGAAGTGAAACTTGTTTAATATCTGGGCTTTCTCTCTCTCCTTTCCTTATATAATTTCATCTATCTGTTACTGCAGAGGTAGCCTAAGTTTGGATGATTTTCGGTAAGTCTTGAGACAGCATGTGATTTTTTTCTGTATAATTTGTCTGTTTAAGTTCGGATAGTATACCCAAAACAAAGTACAACACAAAGGAAAAAAGGAAACACTGCTATTACTACTGCCTTTATATCAGCTATTTGGGATATCCTTTTAAAATTAACCTCTGGGGCACCTGGGTGGCTCCGTCGGTTAAGTGTCTTGACTTCTGCTCAGGTCACTACCTCACGGTTCGTGGTGCTAGCCCTGCATTAGGCTCCGTGCTGGCAGTGTGGGGCCTGCTTGGGATTCTCTCTGTCCTCTCTCTACCCCTGGCTTGTGCACATGTGCTTCTCTCTCTCTCCTCTCTCTCTCTCTCTCAAAATAAATAAACTTAAAAAAATAATAAAATTAATCTCTAATTTGATTTTAGATATCTCTTTTTTGAAATAGCATGATATATGTCATAAAATGTCAGTTTAAAATAAAATGAAAAGTTAGTACCTAGCTGTTCAAGGCTATTGACTCATTTAAAAAAAAATTTTTGTTTAACGTTTATTTATTTTTGAGAGAGAAAGAGAGAGAGACAGGCAGACACAGAGCACGAGGAGGAGAGAAAGAGACACAGAATCCAAAGCAGGCTCCAGGCCCTGAGCTGTCAGCACAGAGCCTGACATGGGGCTAGAACTCACAAATTGCGAGATCATGACCTGAGCCGAAGTTGGCTGCTTAACCGACTGAGCCACCCGGGTGCCTCAACTTAGTTTTTTGTTATTGGTTTTGTTAAATTACTTGTGTTGATTTATTAATTATTTGAGAGAGAGAGAGAGGGAGAGAGAACATGAGTGGAGGAGAGGGACAGAGGGAGAGAGAATCTTAGGCAGACTCCATGCTCAGCAAGGAACCTGATGGGGGGCTCGATCCCACAACTGGGATCAGGACCTGAGCTGAAATCAAGAGTCAGATGTTCAACTGACTGAGCCACCCAGGCACCCCCTAAATTACTTTTAGAATTACTTGTGTTTAAGGAACTTTATTTTTCAAAGCAAGAAGTATAATATTTCTGTATTTCTGGGGATAATTAGAAATGAGATACTTTAAAAAATATTTCAGATTTTAAAAGCCCAATTTTTTATAATCTGTCTAGGTTCTAGAAACTAGAATAATCTATCTGGATTCTAGAGGTTTTAGTAATACTTCGTTAATATTTTCATAATTGGTTTTGGAAACATTCTATCAGAGAATTGTGTTTACAGTCCTAGATTTTTTTCAAAAAACAACATATACTTGTTTAAATAAAATAATCTTCTAGTTTACCCATTTTACTACTATTTATTATTAGAGTTTTTCCAGTTTTAAATTAGGTTTGATTTTTCTCCTTGGACGTGTATAAAATGCACATGTTACTAATGTACCAGATATATTTAAAACTTGATCAAATTATTTTTATTTTTGTAATTGTTGCATTATTTCAATAAATAAGTTTTGCTTGTAGGAATAGTAGCTATCCATTAAATTAAGCATTCAAAACAAACTTTTGAATTTTAAAATAGTAATTTTTATTTGGGTATCAGTTGTACGGGCAGCATTACATGGAGAGCATGAGTGAGTTTTAAATTGAATAAAAGTTCTGCTTTTATTTACTGAAACATGGGACAGTGGACTGTAATGGAGGAAATTTTTGCTGCTTTTTGGCTTATTTTTTGTTGTTGCTTTCCAACTATTTCTGCTTTTAGAAATTCACTTTTGAAAAAAAATTACAAAACCAACATTTAGTATATATGGCGGAGCAGGCTGCTTCCTTAGGCTACATTTGCTTTTGTCCTTATGTTTATTGCTAACCCTTCCCTTTGGCATGTTTTTTCCATCCCTTGGGCATGTTATCTTTTTGTTACTTTGAAGTCAGGTAAGATACACTTTGTACTTCATTCCTTATAGGAATATAAAGTTGATATTTGCTTAAAAATATTTAGTCATAGAGGACAGAATTTTTTTGTTGTTAATTTCTAAAAATGGGGCACCCATGGGCACCTGGGTGGCTGTTGGTTAAGCGTCCGACTTGGGCTCAGGTCATGATCTTGAGGTCTGTGAGTTTGAGCCTGGCATTGAACTCTGTGCTGACAGCTCAATCTGGAGCCTTGCTTCTGATTCTGTGTCTCCCTCTCTGTCTGCCCCTCCCCTATTTGAGCTCTCTCTCTCTGTCTCTGTCTCTCTCTGTCTTTCTCTCTTCTCTCAAAAATGAACAAACATTGGGGTGCCTGGGTGACTCAGTCGGTTAGGCGTCTTGACTTCGGCTCAGGTGATGATCTCACGGTTTGTGAGTTCGAGCACCGCGTCAAGCCTGCTGCGTCAAGCCTGCTTCAGATTCTGTGTCTCCTCACTCTGCCCCTCCCCTACTTGTGCTCTGTCTCTCTCTGTTTCTCAAAAATAAATAAATGCAATAGAAAAATTAAAAATGAACAAACATTAAAAAAAATTCAAAAAATAAAAATGAAGGACTGAGAAGGTCATAGTTTTATATATTTTTCTGTTATATACTATGTTATTTTAGTGGTACAGTTCTAAACGGATACATTGTTTTGAATGTTGGTCTCAACACATTAGTTCAAAATATGTATGGCAATAAGAACTACATACCACTAGGGGGCTCTAATCTTCATTCTAGTTCAGTTAATGTTTTAAAGTTAAATAGGTAAATTCCACATTTTTATTTTTTTTATTATTTTTTTAAAGTTTATTTATTGTTATTTTGAGAGAAGACAGCATGAGTTGGGAAGGAGCAGAGAGAGAGGGAGAGAGAGAACTCCAAGCAGGCTCTGGCTGCCAGTGCAGAGCCTGATGTGCAGCTTGAATTCACGAAATCATGAGATCATAACCTGAGCTGAAACCAAGAGTCAGATGCTTAACTGACTAAGCCACCCAGGCGCCCAATTCCAAATGTTTATTGATAAATATTGTCCCATTTATTCATACCCCCAAATTTAGACTTTAAATGTCACTTTTGGCTTCTGAGATCCTGGGACTTGATCTAGATGACTAAGAACTCCAAAAAGTTATGTTAGCTGTACCTTCAGTTTACTCTTTTCACACATATTTTAATTATTGTTAATAAACTAGAATGTCGTGATAATTTGCTGTGTACTTGATACGTTTTTGTTTAATATTTAGGAGCACACAGAAGAGAGGAGAATCATTTGGAATCAGCAGAATAGGTAGCAAAATTAAAGGAGTATTCAAAAGTACCACAATGGAGGGAGCTATGTTGCCTAATTATGGGTTAGCCGAAGGTGAAGATGACTTTGTAAGTAAAAATTTTTCAGTTTGATGTATGTATAACTTCAGACCTACAATGGCATAAAAAATGATATGCTTACTTTCTATTTTCCCTCTCCTTTATTTTACTTATTTCAGACTTCAATGCCTTATTTTTTTCATTAGTTATTATAGTTTTATGATGCTAATCTAATTGGTAAAGTTCCTGAGCACTAAGTTAACTTCTTGTTAAGGCCAGAATGGTTTCTGTTGAGCTGTGATAGTTCTAAAAGTCAAACAATTTACCATCCTTTGGTTAGGCTTTTACTTTGTTTCCTCACCTTATCTCTTTCCAGCCATATGGTCCAGGCAAACAGAACTGTTGATAAATGTCCTACCCGCAACATGGGGCTCTAACCATGACCCCTTGCTACTCAAACTGTGATTGGTACGTCAGCAGCGTCAGCATTACCTGGGAGCTTATTAAAATGTAGAATGTCTGCTTCCATCCTAGACCTACTAAATCAGTTCGCATTTTAACAAGATTCCCAGTTGATTTATATGCACATTAACCCACCATACTATTTTATTTTTGTGATCTTTGCACATGCTGCCCTTAAAATGCCCTACCTTTATATGTACCTAGAAAGTTCATACTTAACTTTCAGAATCCAGCCTCTCCCATAAACCTTTATCTGGGTCCCCCAGTGGACTTGAACATTCTCTCCTTTGTGCCCCTTATTAGATCTTATGTTAAAACATGTACCATATAGTGTATTTGAAATGATATGTTTATGATTGTTTTCCATACCAATTAGTTCTATAAAGACAGATACTGTCTCATTTGTGCTTTTTATTTGTTTAATAAATCTTTATTAAATAGAGTCCCTGTATCCTTATTTTGCCCATTAATGACTCTGAGCACTGGAGATAAAATGATTAAGACAGAGACTTTCCCCTTAGAGATTCACTAACCTGGATATAAAAGGGATGAATAATAGTGATTGGATTGGCAATGACCAAGAAGAAGGAATGGGGGAAGAGAGGAGTAAATTAACACATTTTTTTCTCTGTACTTCTTCCTTTTGACCTCTGTCCCATTGCAGTGATGAATTATCGAGGACATTCATTGCTTTTTCATAGTTTAAGTGGAAAAAAATTTAATTCTTTTTTTTTTCCTTCTTAGGTAATCTAAATACAACATTTTTTTTTCTGTTTATACCCCCCCTTTTTTTTTAAGTTTGTTTATTTTGAGAGGGTGAACATGAATGGGGGAGGGGCAGAGAGAGAGAGAGAGAGAGAGAGAGAGAGAGAGAGTGAGAGCGCTAGCGAGAAAATTCCAAGCCCGACGTGGGGCTGGATCACACAAACTGTGAGATCATGACCTAAGCCAAAATCAAGAGTTAGATGCTTTAACTGACTGAGCCATACAGGTGCGCCCCTGCCCTTGATTTTTCTTAAAAGTGTGGGTAGAAGAAAGTAAACCAGAGGAAGCAGTCATTTTTCAAAATGATGTTTATATATTTTTTAATTTTTAAATTAAAATTTAATTTATAGTATATTATAATATACTATAATATAGTATATTATATAATATAATATATATAATATATAATATAATATAATATAATAATATAGTATATTATAGTCTCAATTTTTTAATAATATGGAAAATTGGAAACATTTAAAATACCACCCATAATTGTAACACCCAATAACTCACCTCTCTATTAACATTTTGGTGGTTTTCTTTTTTAAAAAGTACCTTTCCTTTCTCATCCACATAGATTAGGGTACACCATTATATATAATGTATATGTATAGTATATAGTTCGCTATCCTGCTTTGTTCCCTCTTAACATTACAACAAAAGCATTTACCCGTGTTATTGTGAACTTTTTAAAACATAATTTTTGTTCAGGAAGACATACTTTTTTGTTCTGCCCAATTACTTGTTCTGCCCAATATAAGCTCGTTTTTTTGTTTGTTTGTTTTGCTTCAGGAATAGGAGGATAATCTTCAAAAAGGTGAGAGAGTTCTGTTTTGTAGTGGTTCAAGGAAGAAGAAAATTCTTGATTTGGAAGAAAAGATAGTGATAATGGAAAGTAGGAAAAGAAAGCAAACTAATCTCTAATATTCTGAAAAGAAAAGGTAGGGGTGAAGAGGCTGTTGGCCCAGACCAAGACAGTACTACTTAGGATTTAGAGAGCACTGTGCTAGATTCGTTTCGTTTCGTTCTGTTTTTCTTTTCTTTTCTTTTCTCTTCTCTTCTCTTCTCTTCTCTTCTCTTCTCTTCTCTTCTCTCTTCTCTCTTCTCTTCTTTTCTCTTTTCTTTTCTTTTCTTTTCTTTTCTTTTCTTTTCTTTTCTTTTCTTTTCTTTTCTTTTCTTTTCTTTTCTTTTCTTTTCAAGTTTATTTTTTTAAGTAATCTCTACCCCCACTGTGGGGCTCCAGCTCATGACCGTGAGATCAGAGGCACATATTCTTCCAACTGAGCCAGCCAGGCTCCCCAGCGCTGTGCTAGTTTTTAGCTATGGGACCTTAGAGAGTTGTCTTTGTCTTGTTTAAGAAGTTTAGAGGAAACTCTCACTACCGCAACTAAAAAGTACTTTGTGATTCAAATATGGGAACTGGAAGACATTTTCTTTTACTTATTTTATTTTTTAAATAATTTTTTTAGTGTTCGTTATTTATTTTTGAGAGAGATGGAGACAGAGCACAAGCAGGAGAGAGGCAGAGAGAGAGGGAGACATGGAATCTGCAACAGGCACCAGGCTCTGAGAGTGCGATGGGGGGCTCGAACCCATGAACTGGTGAGATCATGACCTGAACCAAAGTCGGACACTTAACCGACTGAGCTACCCAGGCGCCTCAAGACATTTTCTTTTAGAAACATTGATGTGATCATTTGGTGGCAATATTGCCTTGCTATGTGACCTTGGGTAAATTGCTTAATTTTATTGTGATTTAGTTTCCTCACATGTGAAATGGGGATTACGGTATCTAACTTACTTAAGGGTGTTGTGAGGATTAATAAGTAGTATGCATAAAGTGCTTAGAACAGTGCCTAGCATATGGTAAGCATAGTAATCAGTATACAGTATTAGAATAGCATTAGTTTTCATAAATATATGAATGTAAATTGTGAGATAGACATTTGTATACTAGCCTGGGAACCAAAGTCCACTGTATAAGATTGAATCTGTATGAAAATATATGTATCTGTCCCAAGTTCAGAACTGATTTGCAAATAGACTTCTGGAATATAATATGCCCAATGGTATATTGGTAGTTAATCTCCACATAGGAAAATATAATAGTGGGACTGTTAATACTTCTCAAGGAAATAGGGGGACATCTTTTTGTCTTTTATCTTCTGCTGCCCTTATTCTCTATTCTCTTTGTAGAAGAAACATCTATTTGAAAACAAGAAAGTACTTCATTCTCCTTTTCATAAAATTTTGGTTTATAATATTTATTTACTTTCAAAAAATATCATATAACATCAAAATTCTTTGAAGAAATAAATATTTCTCTAACTAGAATAATTATTCTCTGAATAGTCTAGAGATTATTCATTAACCTCTTTTGATAAAAACACCTTTTAAATGGTAGCAGTAACAGAAATACATTTTAAAACGTCCTTTGTTTCATTGATATTTTTATGTTGCTAAGAATTTTGTTCTCCCATTTTCTTTCTTAGATTGATTTTGGGGAAGTTCTTTTTATTTAAGAATGTCTATTTTTTGGGGGTGCCTGGGTGGCTCGGTTGGTTAAGTGTCCAACTCGGCTCAGGTCATGATCTCATAGTTCGTGAGTTCGAGCCCCGCGTCGGGCTCTGTGCTGGCAGCTCAGAGCCTGGAGCCTACTTCAGCTTCTGTGTCTCCCTCTCTCTCTGTCCCATCCCCACGCATGCTCTGTCTCTGTCTTAAAAATAAATAAAACATTAAAAATTTTTTGAAAAAAAGAATGTCTATTTTTAAAAATTTTTTAAATTTGTTTTTTAATTTTAAATGTTTTTATTTATTTTTGAGACAGACAGCGTGAGTGGGGGAGGGGCAGAGAGCTAGGGAGACACAGAATCCGAAGCAGGTTCCGAGCTCTAAGCTATCAGCATGGAGTCCAGTGTGGGGCTTGAACTCATGACCTTGAGATCAAGAGTTACATGCTCCACCGACTGGGCTAGCCAGGTACCCCAAGAATGTCTATTTTTTGGCATTTAGTCAACTTGTTAAACAAATTATCTATCATTTTATTATTGATTTACCCTTCTGATATCTCAGAAGCTGAATCCATTGACAAAAATACAGTTGTAATAGCCATGGAAAATGCTGCCCTGTACCTCAGACTCCAAATGGTGGAGTGGGCATTTCACTCACAAATTCTCTCTGTTTTTGTGTCAGGTGTGTAAGGAGATAGCCTTATCCCAAAAAGGCAAAACCCAACACATATTATCTGTTTTTATAGTTTCTTTTCCTTCCTTTTTAGGAATTGATGACTTTGTTTTCAATAGAGTATTAAGAGGTCCTCCTAAGATCACCAACAGTCTTATTAGGGATTATGGAAAGCTATTTTAGAACAAGAAAGAAAAGAATAATTGCGGGGCGCCTGGGTGGCTCAGTTGGTTGAGCGTTTGGCTTCGGCTCAGGTCATGACCTCATGGTTTGTGAGTTCGAGCCCTGCATCGGGCTCTGTGCTGGCAGCTCAGAGCCTGGAGCCTGTCTTCAGATTCTGTGTCTCCCTCTCTCTCTGCTCCTCCCCTGCTCGTGTGCTATCTCTCTCTCTCAAAAATAAATAAACATTAAAAAAAATGTTTTTTTAAAAAGAATAATTGCTAAGGGACTTTGTGGGGGAGGAGAATTCACTTAGAAGAGAGGTGGCTGAGGCACCTGGGTGGCTCATTCAGTTAAGCATCTGACTTTGGCTCAGGTCATAATCTTGTGGTTCGTAAGTTCAAGCCTTGCATCAGGCTCTGCCCTAACAGTGCAGAATCTGCTTGGGGCGCTCTCTCTCTCTCTCTCTCTCTCTCTCTCTCTCTCACTCTCTCTCTCTCTGCCCTTACCCCACTTGTGTGTGCTCCTTCCTCTCTCTCTCTCTCTCTCTCTCTCTCTCTTTCTCAAAATAAATAAAACTGGGGCACCTGAGTGACTTAGTTGGTTAATTATCTGACTTTGGCTTGGGTCATGATGTCATGGTTCATGGGTTCGAGCCCAATGTCTGGCTCTGCTGTCAGTGTGGAACCTGCTTTGGATCCTCTGTCTCCCTCTCTCTGCCCCTCCCCCCACTCAAAAATAAATAAACATTAAGAACATGAATAAAACTTAAAAAAGGTGACTGCCAGGTGTGGGAAGAAGTAGAATTGAGAGTGAAAGTTAGGGTGCTAAAATTGTGGAAATAAATCTCTCTCCACTACTGGTTTGCTCTGAATAGACTTTTCAGATTTCTTGTTAAGTACAAGAAATCTTTGACTCATTGCCTTAAAAAAGTATATTCAAGATGGATGTGTTTTATCTGTAATATGTGGCTTTCTTTAACATGAATTTGAGATGTATAAGTGACCAGGTGTTTTAATGTGCCAATTCAGAGGTTCTCTTCTTCCTTTTTTTTTTTTTTTTTTTTGCCAATTTTTTAAAAATTTTATTTATTTTTGAGAGAGAGAGAGAGAGACAGAGCACAAGTGGGGGAGGGGCAGAGAAAGACGGAGACACAGAACCCGAAGCAGGCTCCAACACAGAGCCCGACACAGGGCTCAAACTCACGGACTGTGAGATCATGACCTGAGCCGAAGTCAGACGCTTAACCAACTGAGCCACCCAGGCATCCCAGTTTTTCTAATTTTTTAAAAATGTTTACTTGAGACAGAGAGAGTGAGTGAGCAAGCATGAGCAGGGGAGGGGCAAAGAGAGGGAGAGAAAGAATCCCAAGCCAGCTCCGCACTCACAGTGTAAGCACGGTGCAGTGCTCGAACCCACAAACTGTGGGATCATGACCTGAGCCGAAATCGAGAGTTAGACACATAACCTACTGAGGCACCCAGGCTTCTCTGGAGGATTTCTTCTAATTTAATTAGGTTGGGACAGTTTTTCCTCCTTTCTGTATGTGTAGTTCTAGAACATGTTTAAAATTTCTTTCTGGGGCGCCTGGGTGGCTCAGTCGGTTGGACGTCTGACTTCGGCTCAGGTCATGATCTCGCGGTCTGTGAGTTCGAGCCCCACGTCGGGCTCTGTGCTGACAGCTCACAGCCTGGAGCCTGTTTCGGATTCTGTGTCTCCCTCTCTCTCTGACCTTCCCCCGTTCTTGCTCTGTCTCTGTCTCAAAAATGAATAAATGTTAAAATAAATAAATAAATAAATATAAAATTTCTTTCTAAAAATAATTGTTCTTCGTGTAGTATTTTAAAATATTATTTTAGACATTTATATTATGAAAACTTTAGAAGCCAAGAGATGACCTTCTAAAAATAACCTTAATTCTATGAAGGTGGATCCCTTTCAGGCCATTTTTCATTTTTGACATTACTTAAGCTGTAGTGAATATATTTATACTTGTATCTTTTCCACAGTTTTAAAAAGATTGACTTGGAATAAATACTTTCATTAGACTGCATTCCCAGAAATGGAGTTAAAAGATCCTTTTCAACTTACAATGGGATTACATTCTGATAAACCCATTATAAGTTGAAAATAACCTACTTTAAACAAGCTCTGAACACTTAACATTAGCCTACAGTTGGGCAAAATCCTCTAACTCAAGGCCCATTGTATCATAAGGTGTTGACTGTCTTATGTAATTTATTGAATACTGTACTGAAAGTAAAAACAATGGTTGTATAGTGTATTGGTTGTTTACCTTTGTGATTTAGTGTTTACCTTTGTGAAAGTAAAAACAATGGTTGTATAGTGTATTGGTTGTTTACCTTTGTGATTTATTGAATACTGTACTGAAAGTAAAAACAATGGTTGTATAATGTATTGGTTGTTTACCTTGCAAGTCCCACATCATGCTCCATGCTGACAGCTCAGGACCTGCTTGGGACTCTCTCTTTCTCCCTCTCTGTTCCTCTTCCTCCCCCGCTTGTGCTCTTTCTCTCTCTCAAATTAAATAAATAAACATCAAAAAATTTTTTAAAAATTCCAAGTATAGTTTCTGCTGAATGCATATCGCTTTTGCATCTTGGTAAATTTGAAAAATCATAAGTTTAACTATCTTAAGTCAGCGACCACCTGTACTTAGCTGAAACTGTTTTATGGTTCTTTCTAAATACATATTGTCAAAACGAAAAAATATCAGTACATTAATTTTTTCTTCTTATTACCAAAGGTAAATATTTTTTTATACTTGTGTATTTTCAATATTTTTAGTCTCTGAAGTGCCTATTTTCTGTTTTCTATGGAATTTGCACATATAGGTGATATGACAAAACCTGGAGTTGATGCTAGTAACTTGTTAGTTTTAATTTTTTATCTTTATATTTTTAGTAGAAAATTTACTATCGTTTAATTTCAGAATAGTAGAAAATCAGGAATTTATATGGGCACATTCTTTATAGTTGTATCTTGTATGCTATAGGTCTGAGGACCTGGAAATGTTAAATTTTTTTTCTGATGATTTTTTTTCTAGATTGAAGAAGGTATTGTTGTAATGGAAGATGATTCTCCAGTGGAAGCTGTGAGCACACCTAATACTCCCCGAAACCTTGCTGCATGGAAAATTAGCATTCCATATGTAGACTTTTTTGAAGATCCCTCCTCTGAAAGGAAGGAGAAGAAGGAGAGAATACCTGTGTTTTGTATTGATGTTGAAAGAAATGATAGAAGAGCAGGTAGGAAGTTCTCTGAATACATTTCTCAAAAGGTGCCAGTTAGTCTATTTATCAGGAATGGTAAACATTTTGCCATTTCTAACTATTGAGTATGACTGCATGTCCAAAAGATAAGTGTCTGGGGGCGCCTGGTTGGTTCAGTTGGTTGAGCATTCGTCTTTGGCTCAGGTCATGATCTCACGGTTCATGGGTTTCAAGCCCTGCATCTGCTGTCAGTGCAGAGCCTGCTTGGGATCTTCTGTCTTCTTCTTTCTCTGTCTCTCCTCCTCTCTCTCTCTCAAAAATAAGCAAACATTCAAAAGATAAGTGTCCGAACAGAAAATTGAATGAAAACAGGCTTTTCTAGGTTATCTCTAGTACCACTTAACTAATTAGTTTGTTCAGCCAATGCATATGCCACCTGTGAGACACCTGACAATGCAGCAGGGCATTTTATGTAATGTTCTTTTAATGGTTTTGCTACCATCATTAGCCATTATACTTATTATTAGTAACCCACATAGCACTATATCAGGTATTATACCAATTTCATTAAGACAGCATTTCTCCTCCTCCATTGTTGTGGGCTAATTAGAATTTATAAAAATGTGATAAAACACAATGTGAGAAGTTTTCATCATGTTTTCCTATCTTCTTTTGGTTGTTTCAGGTGTGGACTAATAGATATAGGTGTAAATAGTATCCATGAGGAGATAACAGACACCACCCTGGCTTTTGCCCAAGAAGTAGGGCATTCAGTGTAAACAAAAGCACATCAAACTTGTGCACATTTTGGGAATGATGAACAGAAAGATAAAATTGAGCTCAGGAAGAGGGAACTGTTTGTGGTGAAAGAAGGAAAGAAAATGGCAGTGTTAGGAAATGGTTTTGAGAGAGGACTGATGAAGTATTACAGCATGAAGGTCAGTGCTAATAATTCCCCTTATTTGTTTTTCTTTTTTTTTTATTTAAAAATATTTATTTGTTCTTTTAAAAAAAAAACTTTTTAATGTTTATTTATTTTGAGAGAGAGATACAGACAGACAGAGTGTGAGCAGGGGAGGGACAGAGAGAGGAGACACAGAATCCGAAGGACGCTACAGGCTCTGAGCTGTTAGCACAGAGCCCGATGTGGGGTGTGAACCCACAAACCACAAGATCATGACCTGAGCTGTAGTTGGACGCTTAACCAATTGAGCCACCTAGGCGCCCCTATTTATTTGTTCTTGACAGAGAGAGAGAGATGGGGGGAGAGGGGCAAAGAAAGAAGAAGAGAGAGAATCCCAAGCAGCCTCCATACTCAGTGCTGAGCCTGACACGGGGCTTAATCCCATGATCCTGAGATCATGACTTGAGCCAAAATCAAGAGTCAGATGCTAAACTGACTGAGCCACCCCAGCGCCCCAATTATTTTTATTCTAAGCAACTTAAGGCACAGTGAGGTTATTTGTTCTAGTTCACTTAATAAATGGGGAAGCTGGGATTGGAATAGGCAGTCTGACTCAACTCATTCTGTAAACCATTACTTTGTGCTATTCAGTTTGGTAGCCACTAGCCTCATGTACCAGTTAAAATTAAATTATATTAAAATTTTAGTTCCTTACTTACAATAGTCACATTTCAAGTGATCAATAACTACATGTGGCTAATATCTACTATATTAATGCAGATAATAGAGAACATTTCAGAATTTCAGACAGTTCTGTTTGATAGTGCTGTTCTATACTGTATTAGATCAGGACAATTGGTAAATATTTGAGGGACCCAAAATTGATTACAAGTTTTTATGAAATACATAATTTATTTCTGTGACACTTAAAAATCATGACTGTATAATTGTTTTAAATTTCTGTCAGCTCTATGATTCTTTTCTAGAAAAATGTGTTTTGAGATAACTTCATAAATAGGTGAAGTTTATCAGTCCCTTAAGAAATTTAAAATTAAGATATGGGATAAAATATGTTAATAATGTGATGTTAAGAAATAATAAATCATTAAGACTGGAAGAATTTCTAATAGTAGTTTATAAAATTATTTATTACTTACTGTGTATCCATTCAATTTACAGTTGGGCATGAGCCTGAACATTGGTCTGTCTATAGAAGATATCTTGAATTCTATGTACTTGAATCAAAACTAACAGAGTTTCATGGTATGTTGTCCTTTTTGTATAAAACATTACATTTTAGTATTAGCTTTCTTGAAGAAGCTGTTGAACTAGATTCATTTTTTTATTTTAAGTAATTATGCAAGGAAGTGTAATACTTAACACTTATGTACACTGCTGTTAATATAGGAATGTACTGTTTTTATCTTATTTCTGCTTACAAATATTTTTGAAGTTTTTACAGTATACATGTATTACTTATTAATTTTTTAAAAAATATTTATGAGAGAGAGAGGGAAAGAGAGAGCACGAGCGGGAGAGGGGCAGGGAGCGAGGGAGACAGAATCCAAAGCAGGCTCCAGACTCTGAGCTGTCAGCAGAAAACCCAACACAGGGGGCTTGAACTCACGAACTGCAAGATCATGACCTCAGCTAAAGTTGGACACTTAACTGATTGAGCCACCCAGGCACCTCAATAATATTAAAATTTAAAAGATAGCTATTGTTTAATTGTATTGTAGAAAAGTTTCTCTCTCCAGTTTAATTTTTGTTTATTTCCATGTGGCAGAGAATTTAAACCAGGCATTTTAGAGTTGCTCTGTTCTTTTACTACCATCTTTCTTGATAAACATGTTTGCTCTGAATCATGACAAATGTTTTGATTTAGCTCTTAGATTTAGATATGAAGACAAAACTTGTAATATTTCTTTTAAGGTTAGATCAATCAGAAAAGGGGAGCACTTTCCTTTTTTTAGTTATTCTCTTCACCTCTCAGTCTGTCTTATCGATTTTAGTTAATATCAAGGATGTAGTTATAAAGTATTTCCAGTCATTTTGTATGTAGATTGGTGAGTTCTATTTGTGTATTCTGAATCTTTTTCTTTTAGACCAGCTTTGTGGAGTGTCCCTGATCCAAATTCAGGTTGGTTCTCTATTGAAGACAGGAACCTTTTTTACCCTTCTTTACTAAGTGCTCTAAGTAAAACACTTGATAAAGAGACTACAGGAAGGTAAAAAAAAAAATACAAGGTCCCATTCCAATCTTTTTGCTTAGATTTTGAATTTGTACTTGTCTTTAAATGGTTTTCTCTTGGAGTGCCTGAGTGGCTCACTCGATTGAGCGTCTGATCCTTGATTTTGGCTCAGGTCATGATCCCAGGATCGTGGGGTTGAGTCCTGCATCGGGCTCTACACAATTAAGATTCTCTTCTCTCTCTTCCTCTGCCCCCTCCGCTTGCTCTCTCATAAATAGATAGATAGATAGATAGATAGATAGATAAATAAATGAATAAATAAATTTAAAAAATGGTTTTTCTTTTTCTCTGCCAGTCTTGTGCAATGTCATTCTTGTCTCGTTCTTTCTCTGAGAAATTTTCCTTTGGGTTTAGAATTGAGAGAAGATAATTTATTCTATACTTTAAAGTCCTGGATCAACCTAAGTTGATTGGATTCCCAACAATATTTTTCTTTTTTGGTATTTAAATTTCCGGTCAGCCCTATTTGAGAAAGCATGTCCATGTTTTTTGTTTTTATTTTTTTTTAATTTTTTTTTTTTAACATTTATTCATTTTTGAGAGACAGAGACACAGTAAGAGGGGGTAGGGCAGAGAGAGAGGGAGACAGAATCTGAAGCAGGCTCTAGGCTCTGAGCTGTTAGCACAGAGCCCAACGCGGGGCTCTAACCCATGAAGCATGAGATCACGACCTGAGCCGAAGTCAGATGCCCAATCAACTGAGCCACCCAGGTGCCCTGAATGTCCATGGTTTTTAAATTTTGTTTTTTTAAGTTTGTATAGTATTAGCAGAATGCTACCTTTTCTCCCATGATAGAGTAGGTATTTCTTTGTAAGATTTTGTTGAATAGAATCCCACCAACTTCAAGATAATCTCATGATAAGTTTTTGAAGCTTTTTTACTAGTATCGAAGGCTAAATAAGTCTTTGTCAGTGAAGAGTTGGTGAAATTTTCTATATCTGTATATTCAGGTTCTTTGGTTTGGACTTCTGAAGTGAAGCTCATGGATTTTGTCAAGATTACTTAAAAGATAATGCCACATCTCTGTAAGAGCATTGTGAATCTGATTTTGCCATAGTGAATTATAAATTAGGTTTTAAAGATGGTAGCAGAACATAGTAATAACTTACATATATATTAATTTCAGGCACATTTCCTGATGCCCAGCTTCCTTCCAAGAGGATCATTGGCCCCAAAAATTATGAATTCTTAAAGTCAAAGAGAGAAGAATTTCAGGAATATCTACAGGTATGGTAGTAACTTAATTTAAAACATTGCTAATCCTAGCATTCTCTAATCTTTTTTTCTCTTGTATATATATATTTTACTTTATAAATACCTGTCAATGTGGACTTCTAAAATTCTTTTCTTTTTAAGTTTATTTATTTTTGAGAAAGAGACAGAGAGAGTGAGTAGGGGAGGGGCAGAGAGAGAGAGAGACAGAGGATCCCAAGCAGGCACTGCACTGCCAGTGCAGAGCCTGATGCCAGGCTTGAACCCACGAACTGTGAGATCACGATCTGAGCTGAAACCAAGAGTCAGATGCTTAACCGACTGAGCCACCCAGGGTCCCCCTGAGCTACTCAGGTGTCCGAATTTTATTTTATTTTTTAGTGTGTGCACATGGTGTTATATAAACAATGTAATTGGTATGTGTTTTCCATTGTTGATACAGTCAATTTAAAAGTTACTTACTTGAGGGGCGCCTAGGTGGCTCAGTCAGTTAAGCATCCGACTCTTGGTGTCGGCTCAGGTTGTGAGATTGAGCCCTGCATTGGGCTCTGCACTGACAGCCAGAGCCTGCTTGGGATTCTCTCTCTTCTTCTCCCTCCATCCATCTCCTTCTTGTGGCTGCTCGCTCGTGTGCTCGCTTGCTCTCTCTCAAAAAAAAAAAAGTTGCTTACTTGAGACTAATATAAAATTAATGACCATCTTTCTTTAATCAAGTGCCTAAGATGAAAGAGTGGATACTTTTTACTTTTTTTGTTTTGTTAAAAACATCTTTTTTTTTAATGTTTGTTTATTTTTGAGAGAGAAGGTGTGGGGGAGGATCAGAGAGAGAGGGAGACAGAAGATCCCCAAGCAGGCTCTGTGCTGACAGCAGAGTCCGATGTGGGCCTTGAACTAATGGGCGGTGAGATCATGACCTGAGTCAAAGTCAGACGCCTAACCAACTGAGCCACCCAGATGCCCCCTAAAAAAACCTTTTCTTTATTTGGCCATGAAATTTTTTAGATTTTATTAAGTATTCAGTTAAATTCGGATGCCTCTTTGCCCAAAGTAAGTATTTTAAGTTAAAAAAATACTCAACAGTATAAAGGAATATTTACATTTTATTTCTTTTGTTTAAACTTTTGAATACTTCAGCCCAGAAAATATTCATTATATAAGTTTTTGGTGGCGTGAAAATTGAAATATGAAATATTTTATTATTATTATGTTATTAACTTTAAATTATTAATGTCTGCAAGGATATTTGAATGCAGCATATAGGAGTGTTAACCTTTGCCTTTGTTGATACCATTAACCCATTATTTCAATGGACTAAATCTTTCTAAGAATTGGAAGTACTGCATTCTAGAAGAGTATTTTCTGGTGATATGGAGCTAAAGGTTGCTGTTACTGGTATTTCATTTATACAGATTTCTGCTCATAAAGTTTTGCAACTGTTTCAAGTTACAAAACAATATTAGGTAAGACTGGGTTAATTTTGGCTTTAAAAAGTCAGTTTATCTTGTAAGAAAATAGTGTTGCAAGAAGAACAGACAACAAATTTTTCAAGTTCACATCTCTACATTTAGTTTTCTTCAAAACCCTTGTGCCAACTTCTTTTAATTATCAAGATATTGTAGTACTTGTTTTATAGTTGAGACACAGAAATAATATTAGATAATGTTTAATCTTCCTGTGTATCAGGTACTGTGCTAAATGCTTTATATAATAACATTATAAAGAAAGGAGTAGTATTATCTTCATTTTACACTTGAGGAAACTCTTAGGTAGTTTAGGAACTTTTCTAGGGATACCTCACTGGTAAATGGAAGAGAGCCAGAATTCAAATTCTTTCATGTCTGACTGTAGAGGTTGAAGTCTTATCTGCTATGTGATATATTCTTTCTACAAATGTAGTTTTGTTATTCTGAAGATAAAATAGCTTTTGAGGATTTATAATTGTTTTTTTAATCATTTTAATATAGTTTTGATCACCCTTCTGGTTACTAAGCTGTTTTTTCCCTTTTTTTTCCTTTTTCATTTAAGAAACTTCTGCAGCATCCAGAACTGAGTAATAGTCAACTTCTGGCGGATTTTCTCTCCCCCAATGGCGGGGAAACACAATTTCTTGATAAGATACTACCAGATGTAAATCTTGGTAAGTCAGTTTAAAGAGTCATGTATGAGAGGATAAACTGAGAGGTGCCTGGGTGGCTCAGTCAGTTAAGTGTTTGTTGATTTCGATTCAGGTCATGATCTCACGGTTCATGAATTTGAGCCCTGCATCAGGCTCCATGCTGGCAGTGTGAAGCCTGCTTGGGATTGTCTCTTTCTCCCTCTCTCTCTGTCCCTTCCCCATGGGTGTGCTCTGTCTCTGTCTCTTAAAATAAATAAACATACTTAAAAATTTTTAAGAAGTGGATAAACTGAAATAATCAGCATTTTCAGATTAATGAAGGAAGAGTAGTTTATATAGTGAAACCATGTATCAAATTCTAATAGACTTATTATACACTGTTAGTAGGAATATAAATTGGAAACTAATTGGGAAAACGGTTTGGTATAGAACTGCATGACCCAGTAGTTCCTCTCTGAGATATATACTCTAGAGAATCTTATATTCATATTAAAGAATGTTCATAGCATTATTGTTTATAACCAGTCACTAAAATTGGAAATAATACAAATGTTCATCACCAATAGAGTAGACAGATAAATTGTGGTAGATTCATAAAATGAATACCTATAACGTGTAGCTATTTGCAACAACATTGTTAATCTTAAAAACGTGATGATGAATGACAAGCAAGACACAGAATATATGCAGCATGGTTTCTTTTACATAAAGTTCAGTATAGACCACAGAGATAAAGGCAGGAAAAATTTGGAGTGTTAAAGATAATAATGGAGGTAGGGGCACCTGGGTAGCTCATTTGGTTAAGCGTCTGACTCTTGATCTGGGCTCAGGTCATGATCTCATGGTTTGTGAGTTTGAGCCCCACGTCAGGCTCTGTGCTGATAGTGCAGGGCCTGCTTGGGGATCTCTCTCCCCCGTCTCTCCCAGCCCTCCTCAGCTCTCTCTCTCAAAATAAATAAATAAACATTAAAAAAAAAAAGAGATAATAATGGAGTAAAGCAATATTTCTAAATATATTTTATATAATATAATCTGAAGTATATATAGAAGTAAACAAATGAATTAAATGTTGCAAGTGGGCATTTGGCTTTCATCTGTATCTCTTCAAATTAGTACATTTGGTCAGAGCCAAAATTCTTGGTATTTGTACGTGGAGGTTTTCTTATCAGGGGAAAATGGAAGAAAGTTTTATATTTGGTTATATATGATGTTTAGAAGACAGAATTGGGTAGACTTGGTTGCCAACTAGGATTGACTAAAGAAGAAGAAATGATCAGAGATGTGACCCAGATTTTCTATTTAAACATTTGGATGGATGCTGTTACTTGCTGAGATAAGGAATAAATTAAGGGTAGTTCTGAACTTGTTGAGTTTATAGAATCCAGTGAGAGGTTTTGTAAGGTAGGAGAGGCCAGGAGACAGGCAAGCAGTAGAGATTTGAGTGTTATATGAAGTCAGATTGAGCACATAATTTGACTCAGGAAGAGCATGTAGAAGAGACAGAGAAGCAAACAGAATAAAGCTCGTCATTTAAGGAACTTGGAGAAGTCTAAGAGAGGAGTAGTTAATGGGGGTAGAAAGGAGAAATAGTCTGGTGGGAGAGGGTTAGGTGGTTTTCATGTCTTAAAATAATCTACGTTTTATTTTATTTATTTTTATTCTTAAATGTTTATTTTTGAGAGGGAGAGCACAAGCAGGGGAGGGGCAGAGAGAGGAGGACAGAGGATCCCAAGCGGGTTCTGTGCTAACAGCAGCAAGCCCGATGTGGGGCTTGAACTCAGAAACCATGAGATCATGACCTGAGCCAAAGTCAGACACTCACCTAACTGAGCCACCCAGGTGCCCCCAACAATCTCCATTTTAATTTCTTATTAATATGTGTTCTGCTATTGCCATAAGCCTACTTTTTTCTAAATTGAACTGAAAGAAATTTAAGTCGCATTTATCAATTTTGACTAATTTTTAAAGGCATTTCTAATGTTTGAGAAAATCTCAAGGTGTTTGATATTTTAAAATAAGGGAACCTGGAGATAAGACCAAGAAGAGATTTTGGCAAACAGGATTAGAATATGTATTCTTAACCTAAAATTCAGATTATAAACTATTTAACCAATTTAAATGTTGTAGCAATTCTTAAAAATTTTTTTGACTTTTGTATACTTTTAGATATCTTTATATATTCATCATTGTTTAAAATCTTTTGAAAACATTTCTTACGGAAAATTTCAAATATACACAAAAGTAGAGAATTTTGTATAATAAACTTCTCACGCTATTGCAACAGTTATCAACACTTGCCTTGTTCAGTCCTTCCTGCACCGCCCCCCCCTCCCCAACACTACTGGATTATTTTAAAGTAAATCCCCAGTGGTTCCTGAGCCCCGCATCCGGCTCCCTGCTGTCATCACAGAGCCCACTTCAGATCCTCTGTCCCCTTGTCTCTCTGCCCCTCCCCCTCTTGCTCACGCACATGTGTGTGCTCTCTCTCTCTCTCAAAATAAACATTAAAAAAAAAAAGAATACCATATTTATTGTAAATTTCTGTTGAGTGTGAAATAGTAAGTTATATTTTTTATTGTTTTACTTTTTTTACTTGGCTTTTGAGTATTTAAAATTACCTAGTGAAAAAAAAATTAGTGAAGTATTCATGTGAGCAGTTATGCAGTATATTATGCTTTCATAAAATTAATATTTTACTTTTAATTGCAGGTAAAATTATAAAGTCTGTTCCTGGAAAACTAATGAAAGAGGTGAATAACTGATTTATGTATATTCTGTAACATGATAGTTATAACCGTATTTAAATATCAGTGAATTTTAATGCATTATATGATTATTAAAAATCATAATCTTGATTTTTTATTTTCATACCATGATTTCTATGTCACAACAGAAAGGCCAGCATTTGGAACCTTTCATCATGAATTTCATTAATTCTTGTGAATCTCCAAAGCCTAAACCAAGTAAACCGGAACTGACCATTCTCAGCCCTACTTCAGAAAACAACAAGAAGGTACTGCATATTTATTGTTTGACAGAGTCATAAGGTTTGAAATTACCCTACTTGGAACAGCTTTTCCATTGTAGGGAGAATCATGTGTTAATGAAATGAATGGGACTTATTTCCTTTATATGGAAATCAGTTGTACAGTATAAGGAGGGTATTTTATGTAGTTGCTTGCATCTTTGCTTTAACAGGTAAATTTTTCTTTATATAATTGCATTGGCAAATTTCTAACATTTACGTATTTGGGGAATTTTTTATTTTAAGTTTATTCTTTATTTTGAGAAAGGGAGAAAGAGAGTGAGGAAGGGACAGAGAGGGAGGGAGAGAGAGGATCCCAAGCAGGCTCCACACCGTCAGTGCAGAGCCTGATATGGGGCTTAAACGTATGAAGCATGAGATCATGACCTGAGCTGAAGTCCAACGCTTAACCAACAGAGCCACCCAGGCGCCCCTTGGGGGATTTTTTAAGGTGGTTTTCTTAGGTTGTAAATCACCAACTTCTAATACTCATGAAGTAAATTGATACAATGTAGTCATGTTGATTTGATGCTTATTTTATCTAATCTTAATGGCTTATATAATATTTAATCCATTAAGCAAGTATTTTAACCTGTGCCAACACTGGAATATAAAGATATATTTCCTGTCCACAGGAAGCTCAGTTTAGTGCCAGAATAGTGCTCAGCATGAGGAGCTGTGTGAGCTCGAAGGACAGCCTTCCCCCTTTACCCCCAAAACTCACTTTTTTGTTATTACTATAAAAGGTGTCTTTAATATTTTTTTCATTTTATCGCTTTCATTTGATAAATACAGTTAATTTTTATGTATTGATTTTTTAAATTCAGTAACTTTGCTAGACTTGTACTAATTTCAGTAATATATCTATTAATTCTTTAATACACATTATCTGCAAATGGTGGTTTTGTTTCATTCATGGCTAGGACCTGTTGTACAAACAGAATCATTTCAGTATTTCACCATTAAATAGTGTATAGTGTAGCTTTTTTCATAGATATTCTTTATAAGGTTAAGGAAGTTTGCACCATCTTTATGGGTGGAGTTGGTCTATACTGGAATGAATTATGCTTGCAAACCAAGGTTTTTACTGTAATTTTTCTTTCTCATTCTATCCTTGCCAATTTTTTAAAAAAACTTATTTATTTATCTTGAAAGAAAGAGCACAAGCAGGGGAGCAGCAGACAGAGAGGGAGGGAGAGAGGATCTCAAGCAGGTTCCATGTTCAGTACAGAGCTGGATGCAGGACTTGAACTCACAAACCATGAGATTATGACCTGGGCCGAAATCAAGAGTCGGACACTTAACTGACTGAGCCACGCAGGTGCCCCAATCCTTTTCAGGTTTTGGTATTAAAGTTATATTAACCTTTTTCTGTTTGCTGGTAAAATTATAATTGGAATTATTAGTTCTTTAAATAATTTATATGATTGGTTGTTAAAGTCCTCTAAGCCTCAAGTTTTGTTTATAGGAAGGTTTTCTTTAAAAACCAACTTAATTTCGGGACGCTTAGGTGGCTGAGTCGAGTGTCCAACTTTGGCTCAGGTCATGATCTCATGGTTCGTGAGTTCGAGTCCTGAATTGAGCTCTCTACTCTCAGCTCGGAGTCAGAGCAGAACCTACTTCAGATTCTCTGTCCCCTCTCGCCCTGCACCTTCCCTGCTCATTCTCTCTCAAAAATAAATAAACATTAAAACAAACAATTTCTTTAGTGATTATAGTATTCTTCAGATTTGTTTTGTGAGTCCATTTTGATAGGTTATATTTTTCTTTAAAAAAAATTTTTTTTAACGTTTATTTATTTTTGAGATAGAGACAGAGCATGAACAGGGGAGGGGCAGAGAGAGAGGGAGACACAGAATCTGAAACGGGCTCCAGGCTCTGAGCTGTCAGCACAGAGCCTGACGCGGGGCTCTAACTCACGGACCGTGAAATCATGACCTGAGCTGAAGCCGGCCGCTTAACTGACTGAGCCACCCAGGCGCCCCGATAGGTTATATTTTTCAACGCATTTTTTATTCAATCTAAATTTGAAAATTTTTTGTCCTGAAGTTGTCAATAATGTCCTTTTAATTTTTTCTAACATCTGTAGTTATATCCCCTTTTATTTTTTATATTATTTGTGTCATTTTATTTTTTATTTTTTTGATCAATCTTGCCAAAGATTTTGTCCTTTTAATCTCTTGGCTTTGTTGATCTTTTCTAGCATACTTTTAGTTCCTTTATTTCTGCTGTTTAATCATAGTCTATTTAATTATAGACTTTTTTTGCATAGTTGGGAGTAAGTAGGGCTGAGATTTCGTTGCATTTCATCATTTTTACTATAAGAAGTTTTTTGCATCTTTTTTTTTTTTTTTCACATTTTCAGACTATGACTGTTACTGTCAAACTGGTTAAAGCTCAATGTTCACCTCTAAACACCCTTTAATTAACTAGTGAATTATAATCTTTAAGTCATGTTAGTTTTAAAATTAGCTGTCATTAATATATTTATACATCTTTATATGTTTATTTGCTCATTTTAGTATAAAAAAGCAAAGGGGTTCTTCCTATGGGTAATTATCTGTTTTGTCTTAAATGAATGGAGACTTTTGTGTACTACTTTGGGGAGAATGTATTTTTTAATTCAATTTTGGATATAAATGTGGAATTTTGGAGACAGAGCTTCACCTATCTAATGCTCTGTTTTGATTAAAAAAGGTTTAAATGCCTGTGTTCTGTTGTCACTTTAGCCTTAGTGTTTGTTTATTAGCAGGTGTAATAAACTATGCATCTCTTTACTATTTCAATTTTTACTTCAGCTTTTCAGTGATCTATTTAAGAATAATGCAAACCGTGCTGAGAATACAGAAAGAAAGCAAAATCAGAATTATTTTATGGAGATGATGACTGTAGAAGGAGTCTATGATTACCTGATGTATGTAGGTAAGGTCTGTCTGGTTATATTAAAACCTATTTTTCATTCATGTGTCCTGTATCTTCTGTGATACAAATTAATGCTCTTCACTATTGCCCCATTGTAACTTCTTTTTAAATTGAATATACTTCTTTTATTAGAATTTGATACAAATGGTTCTGAACATATTAAAGTTACTAGTGTTTACAAATAAAATATTACCATTTTTGTGTTTTCACATTGGAGAATGTTTGAAATACCTGTTTATCTTAACCAAATAATCCATATGATCCCTCTCAGGACGGGTGGTTTTCCAAGTTCCTGACTGGCTTCATCATCTCTTAATGGGAACTCGAATCCTGTTTAAAAATACCTTGGAAATGTATACTGACTACTATCTTCATTGTAAACTAGAACAACTATTTCAGGAGCACCGTTTGGTCTCACTTATAACACTTCTCAGAGGTATTTTCTCATGTGTTTGTTTCAGGTCTTGTGTACTGTTGTGTCTTTTTTTCATTGGTTTATTGGTATTTCTGCTATGAAGAAGTACTTCGTGTATAATAGGTGAAAATATTTCTTTTTGTTTCATTTTAGATGCTGTATTCTGTGAAAACACTGAACCTCGTTCTCTCCAAGATAAGCAAAAACGAGCAAAACAGACTTTTGAAGAAATGATGAATTACATTCCAGGTGTAATATCTAAATAGTAAATACAGATTAGCACCCCTTTGAGATCACGATGTATAGTAATTATTGAGGCCAATTTTTATTTTGAGTTTTCATTTTAGTAATAGTTACTAAGGACAAAGTAAAATTAACTCATTAGTTAAATAAAATTTGGTTTTTATGATATAAGCACAATGAAATTTAAGACAGGCTTTTTCTACTTATGCAACAGCCAGATTTTTTTAGCAACAACTTATAATCAGACTGATCAAAGTGATCTGTTTGTGGGACAGTTGGAATCCTGCTGCCCACTCTACAATGAGAAGAGCTTCACTCGTGTTTATGAGTAAAAGGTCAGAATTCATTCATTCATTTCAAATTTATTGAGCTCTTTCCACATGTCAGGCACTATGCAGAGTGCAAGGGATATAAAAAGTGTACTTGAGTAGTTCAGTCTAGTGGACAGACATACAGATAAAACATACATATGATAAGAGAGAAGGCATGTTCAAGTCACAGAGTGTGTCTCAGAGGAGGAGAATGATCATTTCTCCTGTAAAGGAGGTAAGCTTGGACCACAAGGTAAATAAATAGTAGTAACCTGTTACAGAGATGGGAAATACAAGGAAAAGACGCAAGGAGTCAAAGTAGAGGATACTTAGTTTAGAATATTTTGAGTGTGAAGTTCCTATACAGTATTCAGGAGGACATGTCTAGTAAGTAGTGAGATACCCAGGTTTTGAAATTGGATTAATGAACAGTACAGGATAGAGACATAGAGGTTATGTGTAGTGGATAATAATGCCCAGAGAGAAAATACAGAGTAAGAACCGAAGAAGCCTTTGGACTGTACCTTTGGACTGTACCTTAGAGAATTCTCATCATTGAAAAATTAGTCTCAGAATAGTCCTGTTGCTCTGTGTGAAGACAGTTAAGTTAAATCCCTGGTCTGAATATAAAAGTGAATAAAAGCTATTCTGGGGTAAGTCTTCTGTAGGTAAATGATGAAATAATTTCTTACCTGTTTTGTAATAGTGACCCTTAGCATTCATGGCTTTAACAGTCTTAGTTTGATATTCAGGGACAACATGGAAAGCCACTGAATGTAATAATTTGTTATTTTGCTGAGGCATGAATTTGAATCACCTCTACTTCAAGACTCCTTTTGGGAAGGAATAATTTAGTAAACTTAGCGTGTCTTTCTGTTGTCCTCTACCCCTCAATCTTACTTAGGATTTCTGAAGGATCTGAAAGGATCACTTATTTTTGTCCATTATGGTTCACACATACTAATTGGGAAGTTCTGTATAGTATTGGTGAATTAGCAGATTCATAAAGATCCATATTGGGCCACATAATCTTGAAAAGATCAAGGATCTACTATGCTTGTTATAAATTGAATTTGGCCTTTGCCACTTAGGGTTAGATTTATCTCCTAGAAGCAAACATAAGGTGAGAACTTTTTCAAGAACATCATTAAGAGTTTTATTATGATTGGGGGGGAAAGGACACATATTTGGGCATTTGGTTTACTTAATAATTTTACTTTCTTGCCTTGGGGAAAAGGTTTAGTTGAGGTTTTTAGTAAGGACTGACTCTTTGGTAATAGAAGTGATACATGACATCTGTGCAGTCAAACATGAATCAGAACTTTTTAGATCCTAAATTATTATTTAAACATTTCCCAAAAAGATTGTTCTGTAAGATGGTTAATAATAATTATGCAAAAAGTACAAAATAAAGTGGTCATATTCATTGAGGAAAGTCTATATTAAACAGTTAACTTTTTTTCCTGATACTAAGATATTCAAACATTATGAAAAAATAATAGTAAAAAGTAGAAGCCATCTCCCCAATGTGCATAAGTAGCCATGTGCTCAGCTTGGTGTTAATCATCACAAATATTTTTCTGTGCATTTCTATACATGTGTATACAAATGCATATGCATAATTTTGGGATTTTATTTGTTTTATCTGAATGGAATAACACAGTGTGTATTACTTTACAACTGTCTTTTATCACTTAATAGTGTAAATAGTATAACACTATAAATAGTATAAATTTTTTTACTGCAACACTCCTCAGCACTTGCAGTATACTTGGTGCATTGTGAATCTCCAGAAGGAGGATATATGGTTCTGAGTTTCTTGACCATAGAAGTGTTTTTTCCAGGAGGCTCTTGCAAGAACACTGGTTTAGGAAATGCTGATTTACAGTTTTTGTGTAATATCTGGGAAACAGAGTGAAGATTTTGCTTTATGGTCCACTAAATGATGAGTCACTTTGTAATATAAAATGTTTCACATTTGGCTTTCTTGTTTAGATCTGATAGTCAAGTGTATTGGTGAAGAAGCCAAGTATGAAAGCATTCGACTTCTATTTGATGGCTTACAACAGCCAGTTCTCAATAAACAGGTAAAAATCATTAAAGGAGGTTGACTAGTGTTGGCTAGGTTTTGTGAACGACACACAGTAGGATTCTGGTATGTTATTGTGAAGTGACACTCTCAAGGTGGTGCACTTCAAACATTCGGACAGAAAAAAAATGTTTCATCTTTGTTACTCTTTTTTACTGACTACTTTTTAATTTTTTTAATTAAGTTTTCTATTTTAATTCCAGTATAATTAACATATAGTGTCATATTAGTTTCAAGTATATAATGTGATTTAACCAGTCTGTATATTACTCAGTCCTCATCAGGATAAGTGTACTCTTTCTTAGTCCCCTTCCCCTACAGCATCCATTTCCCCTTGCCTTGTAACCATCAGTTTGTTCTCTGTAGTTTACTTTTTTTTTCTTTATAACATAAGTAGTTTTGACTTAAAATAAACATAGATTCATTGTAGAAAATTTGGAATTTAAATACAAAATTCATGAAATAAAGTAAAATTTTAAAAATTAAGAATTCCATCATTCAGATTACATTAGAATAACCACAGTTAACACTACATATATAGTGCAGTATGTACATATTTTGTTGAGATCCTAATAAGTTAAAATTTTGTATCCTGCTTCCTTCTTCAAAATTTTGTTATGTATAAAATAGTTAAGATAAAATGAATTATGCAGCATAATAATAAAATGTCCACATGTATATTTGAGTTCTGCTCCCTGCCTTCTCATTTAGACATAACCACAGTCCTGAATTTTGTGTTTATCATTTTTATGGTTTTTTGTCTAATGCCTTAAAAAAATTTTTTTTTGGTGCTTTAGCTGACTTATGTTTTATTGGACATTGTGATACAAGAACTATTTCCAGAGCTCAATAAGGTAACTGAAAAGCAGCAGTTTTATTCTTTGTTTTTGATGGTATGCTGACATTTATTTTAATAAGGGACACAAAAATTAAGGAAACCCTTGTTACTATGATCCTTTTAAAAATGAACAACCTTAACAAATGACTCTTTATATTTTCTTTTTTCAACATGCTTAAACACAGAGTCAGTTTTGGGTGGATAGGAAAGGAATAGCCTGTGTTTTGACTTCCCTGCTTCCTAATTACAAGCAGATAGGAATGTTATATACCCTGTAGTCTTTCCAGAGAAAGGTATGAATTTAAATGCTAGCACTAGAATGGGCCAGACTCTTCAGGCTGTTCTCTGTCTGTGACACTGAATGCTGTGTAAGTCAGTCTTGAGTGTTTTTGAGGTGGTTGAACTTATATGAACCCAAGAGTACAAAATGAACTGGAATTAGAGCATGGCAAAATGTCTCTCTCTCTATATATGTCTTAGGTTAGAATTTTAATACACTGAAATTGTTATTAGGCACTTCACAAATGAACGCTGTTTTATTGTCTTCTATTAAATAGATTTATTTTTACTTTAGGTACAAAAAGAAGTTACCTCTGTGACGTCCTGGATGTAAACATTTGGATTTGAGATACAATGACCAGATAGATAACAAATTTCTGCTTTGCTAATTAATGTAGTATATATGTACTTTTTTCTTTTACTTTTGTATATTCTTGTATATATCATGTAATCCAGTGTCTGAATTTTTGATTTTTTTTTTTGTTTTAATAAAGACTAACACAAACTTAATAATGATTAAAAGTGATTGGGTTTCATAGTCTTTCATTTTACACCTGTTACCAAAATTTTATTAGAATATATGTCATTTGCTGTTGCCATTTTTTAAAATGTTTTATTTATTTATTTAGAGAGAGAGCATGTGAGTGTCAGCAGGACAGAGAGAGAGAGGGCAGGGGAGAGAGAATCCCAAGCTGACAATGTGGAGACTGATCTTAAGAACTGTGAGATCACAATCAGAGCCAAAATCAAGAGTCGGATGCTTAACCGACTGAGCCACCCAGGTACCCCTACTATTGCCATTTTTTAAAGAGGTAGGGCAAACAGATAGGACCAATAATCTTTGTATTGTATCACTTTGAAAATAATTATGTTTAGTGTGGAGAAATTGTAGTAAGATCTGATTTGCTTTCTTATTTATGAGTTAATACGTTTCAGTAGATGTATCTTTTCTTTTTTTTGCCCCTATTATCTACACTGGTAACTATGTGTTTATAAAGAAGACATCCTTTTTGAGTTTTTCTTGAGAAACAAAGCACTTTTCCTTACTCTTGCTGGATTGACAGGTTATTGCCCTTTTTAAGTGTGAAAACTGACTACAAACAGATATTTCTGATTGTGTGGTTGCAGCTATATTTTACTGAATGAATGTAGCTATATTCCAGAATCTTATATAACAATTTAGTCAAGTAGATTTTTGGTTTATATTGTCTATTATCTCTCCAAAAGGAAAATACAGAATTAATTGTATTTCTTGAGGGAAGTTAATTTTTTTTTAATTTTTAAAATGTTTATTTAATTTTGAGAGAGAGTGAGTGAGGAGTGGGGGAGGGGCAGAGAGATGGAGATACAGAATCTGAAGCAGGCTCCAGGCTCTGAGCTGTCAGCACAGGGCCCGATGCGGGGCTTGAATTCACGAAATGTGAGATCATGACCTGAGCCGAAGTCCGCGCTGAACCAACCAAGCCACCCAGGCGCCCTAATTAAAAAATTTTTTTAATGTTTGTTTATTTTTGAGAGGGAGACTGAGCAAAAGAGGGGGAGAGGCAGAAGGAGAGGGAGATAGTGAATCAAGAGCAGGCTCCAGGCTCTGGTCTGACAGCACAGAGTCAGACACGGGGCTCAAGCCCATGAAATGTGAGATTATGACCTGAGCCAAAGTCAGATGCTTAACCAACTGAACCACCCAGGCTCCCCTTGAGGAAAGTTAAATTAAAAGATTAGAGTCAGTGTTCGGAATTCTACTTATAGTTCCCTCCCATGCTATACTTTTCTCCTTAAAACAAGTTTGTCTTTCAAGATTGAGCATTTTGTGTTTGCTAATTGGTCATAGCATTCATTTAGGCTATATTTATTGAGTTTCAACTATGTATTAGATACTAAGCTGGGTAATAGGGAACTCTAAATATAATTTGGAAATCTAACCTGTTTAATAGTGTTCACTTATTTTTTTTTTTCCAAAAAAAGTGGTTATTAGGTGTTGGAATTTTTTTTTAATGTTTATTTAGTTTTGAGAGAGAGTACATGCATGAGTGAGGGAAGGGCTGAGAGAGGGAGACAGAGGATCCGCAGCAGGTTCCACACTGACAATAGAAAGTCTGATGTGGGGCCCGAACTTATGGAGCCGCGAGGTCATGACCTTAACTGAAGTTGGACGCTTAACCAACTGAGCCACTCAGGTGCCCTGGTGTTGTAAATTTTTTAAAAAGTGTTTATTTATTTTGAGAGAGAGAGAGAGCATGTTCATGGTGAATGGGGGAGAGGCAGAGAGAGAATCCCAAGCAGGCTCCTTGCTGTCAGCACAGAGCCTGACCTGGGGCTTGATTTCACAGTTTGTGAGATCGTGACCTGAGCTGAAATCAAGAGTTGGATGCTTAACCCAGTGAGCCACCCAGGCACCCCAGTTTTATTATATTTTTAATTGTTTCAAGATTCTAGTATATGTATGAGTTTCTGTGAGTTGGTACTTTAATACAAAGCCTTAAACATTTACTGATTCTCAGGGACAGATGGAAAGTTAATCAGGTTAACTCTTCACATTTGAATCCATAGCATTTTAAGCACTGTTATTTAAAATGTCATGGTGAGCTGGAAAAAGTATTTCACAGCCCTTTTTATCCCATTCTCACCTACTCTCCTTTAAATCGTCATATTCTCTTTATTTAGGTGAGAAAAATGTTTTGAGGAGTGTATCATTCTGTTTGGGCTTCTATAACAAAATACCACAGACTGGGTGGCTCTAATAACAAATTTATTTCTCATAGTTCTGGAGGCTAGAATCCAAGGTAGGTTTCATTGTGAGGCCTCTTCCTTTGGCTTGCAGATAGCTGCCTTCTCACATGTGCTCCTGACCTCTCTGTGTACCTTCGCGGGAGGAGAGAAGGAAAGAGCTTGCTTTCTCTCTCTCTCTCTCTCTGTCCTTATAAGGGCATCAGTCCAATTGGTTAGGGTCCCACTCTTATGACCTCATTTAACCTTAATTACTTCCTAAAAGCCCCATCTCCAAAGACAGTCACAAGGTGGTTTTGGGCTTCAACATACCAATTTTAGGAAGGCACAGTTCCATCCATAGCAGTGGCTGAGCTCTATTTAAAGAAAATGTGTATAAAAATCTACACATACAAAATTAATTATTCATATTATCAAAGGAAAAGGAACCAGATGCAATCTCTGTTGGCAAGGCATTTTATATTCACTATTACATTTTATCATCCATCATAGTAACTGTGAGATGGTATAATTCCTATATTATAGGTAAGGATATTGAAGCCAGAGAAAGTAGTGAAGTTAGAATTCAAACTTCGATTTGTCTCTCATCTTGTCCTTGTTAGTGTTGCCCCATAAAAAGAGCTTTTATTTCCAAAAGTAGTCACTCTTTGGATCCTTTTAAAAAGTATGTTCCCCAGTTATTTCATATATTTTACTTTGTACATTCCTTCCTATCTTTATGTGTGTTCCCTTGTGCATGAGCTTCACATTTTGAAATGTGTTTAATAGAAACAACTATCAGTGTTTCTGGTTGAGGGGATAAAATGAAATTAAATAGATGGGAAGACATTTTCAGATATTTAAAGGACATTAAAATTGTGTTTTAAGTATAATTAGTTATAGATATCAGAAGATCCTGAGAAATGATTGAAAGCAACCACTTAAATGATCATTTTTGACTTAGTAAAAACCATTTGATTTTATTGTAGAAATATAAATAGAAATCTAATTTGCTTCTGTTTTTAGCAGAGTGTGTAATGATATATACAAAATTGTAATTTCAGATATAGTCAACATTGGAATAAAAATGATTGACTAAATGAATGAATGAGCAAATGAATAGTTCTTGCCAGTTCATTATACTTCTGTGTCAAGGAGTATGCTGTCTGTAATGTTCCCAGTTATCTCTTTGGCAGTGCTGGATACACAGAGAAGAAATCTTTAACCTGAGGCCCATGAGCTCCAGTGAAAAATAGTTGTTGTTTTTTTTTAATTTCACTTTTGTTAATTTGATATTTATGATTTTTTTTCCTATCAAACACTCTATGTAATGGATGTATTTGTATTCCAATGACACCCTATTTACATAAAGCAGTGGCAGGCAGGATTTGGCTCTCAGGCTGTAGTTTGCTAATCCCTGATGTTGAAGAACAAAACAAGGGAGAAAAAGGAATACTGTTAGAAAAGTTATAATTACCTTCATATTAAGGAACAAGGGAATTAAATTTTTGGAGAAAGGCAGCTGTCCGTAGGGGTAACTTAATTGGCCTTTTGGTTGCAGAGAGGTTAAAGAAGAGTCAAACACTCTGCGTAATGAAAAGGTGTCTTCTGTAGGTAGAGAAATCTTAATTATCTGTATTCTCTGGAGGGGTGAGGCCAGAGAAAAGGACTGTGTGTGTGGCTTTTGGACTGAGTGAGGAGGAGGGTGGCAGAAAGGTACAAGGGAAGGAATTATACACAGTTTATTCAGTTTATTCAAGTGTGTAGTGCACACTCACCCATGTGCCAGGCAGTTTTAGATAAGCTAGGGATATTATTTGTGCATTTAGAAACCTACATTCAAACTCCAAGAGACAGACAATAAGATAAATAAGGAAATATAGTATCTTAGAAAATAAGTGCTCAGGGGCGCCTGGGTGGCGCAGTCGGTTAAGCGTCCGGCTTCAGCCAGGTCACGATCTCGCGGATCTCGCGGTCTGTGAGTTCGAGCCCCGCGTCAGGCTCTGGGCTGATGGCTCGGAGCCTGGAGCCTGTTTCCGATTCTGTGTCTCCCTCTCTCTCTGCCCCTCCCCCGTTCATGCTCTGTCTCTCTCTGTCCCAAAAATAAATAAAAAACGTTGAAAAAAAAAAATTAAAAAAAATAAAAAAATAAAAAAGAAAATAAGTGCTCAGAAGAAACATTTTGAACTGAGGAGGGGAATATGGGGGAGGGTTGCAGTTTTAAATGGTGGGGTCTGGGACCTTGGAAAAGACTTGAAGGGAGTGAGAAATCAGGTAATGCAGGTATGTAGGAGTCCATGTTCCAAGTAGAGAAAATAGCACATGCAAAGGTTTGAGTGGGAGAGTGTCTGTTTTGTAGGAAGAATAGCACGGAGATCAGTGTGGCCTCACATCAGGGAGAGTGAAGAGAAATAATGTCAGAGAAGTAATGGGAAACCAGATCACAGAGGGCCTTGTAGGCCATTGGGATAATTTATTGTTGCTTTTACTTGTGGAGTGTGGTAAAAAGATTTTGAGCCATTGAGCAACACAGTCTTGCTTAATACTGTAAGACATCACATTGGCTGCTGAATTGAGAACGTTGGGAACTGACTAGAGTGGAGCAGAAGTGGAGACCAGCTCATTTAGGAGGCTGCTGAAGCAATTCAGAAGTGGCAGTGATTCGAAGCAAGGTAGTACTTGTGAAGGGTGTTGTGTGCCTGTGTGTGTGTGTGTGTGTGTATGTGTGTGTGTGTGTGTGTTTTAAGTTGGGAAGCAAGATTTACCCAGGGACATAATGTGAGTTTGAGAAAATGGGAGCAGCCAAGGATGACTCCCCTGTGTCCCCTGAAAAGATGGTGGGGCTTGGGCCCTTATCCCCATTTCCTGTGAATGTGACCTTATTTGGAAATAGTGTTTTTTTTAGGTGACTAAAATTAAGTCATTACAGTGGGCCTAATACAGTATGACTTTGTTCTTATACATAGGGGAAATTTGGACATAGAGACAGACATACAGAGGGAAAAGGATGTAAAAACAGAGGGAAAATACCAGCTATAAGGCAAGGAATGCCTGATGCTACCAGAAGCTAGGAGAGGCTTGGGGTAGATGCTTCACCAGTCTTCAGAAGGAAACAACCTTGCCAACTTGATCTCAGGATGCTTCACCACAGTCTTCAGAAGGAAACAACCTTGCCAACTTGATCTCAGGCTTCTGACCTCCAGAAGGGTGAGACTATAAATTTCTGTTGTTTAAGCCATCCAGTTTATGTCAGTTTATTACAGCAGGCCCAGATAACTAATCAGGAAACTTTCCTAATTTGGGGAAGTGTAGCCATGGATCTATCCATGGACCACAGACTCCTCAAGGGAGCAACTTTTCCTAATGGGCAACTGTTGGCAGTCGCAACTTTCTTCTAAGAAACCCTGCTTATTCTTTGTTAGGAACTGCTGAAGGCAGTTCTGGCACCAAATGGATTTAACGGATCCATTTGATCAAGACAAAACAATTGGTTTATTTATCAGTATGCTTGAAGAAGATTCTTAGATGCACAGCCAGTTGAGACAAATTAATTAAATCCCCAACATTGTCCAACTTGGGCATTTTTATTTTTAGTAAACCACTACAAGCCTCAAAACAATTTCTACATTAGATTCTGTATATGAAAGCCAGAAAATGTAAGAGTATTATTTAAAATATCCTTTACTGTTTTCTCTTATCTAAAAATTGCATGCATTTTTCTTCTTGTGTTTTTGGCTGAAAAGGGGGCTAGGGAAGGTTATCAAATGGCAAGGGACTTATGACCAAGAGAAATGATACCAGTGATAAACCATCAAAAGTTTTCTTTCAGTTGTATTGTCTCAGGTTATAATGTTTGCTTGAGAGAAGAAATAACTACCAAAGACAAGGAGCATATCTTCAGTTTTATTGCACAATTGAATCTACAGCTGTAAAGTGAGGTCATTTCTTAAACCACTGCACAATATATGCACATATATTTAGAAAACTTACAAAAAATGTTCTTTAAAAATTTGTGCTCTAATAGGATTCATTGTATTTTACTGGCCAAGCATAAAAAATATACTCCAAATGCACCTTTCTCTAATTTTCCTCTTCCAATCCTGTTGACATTTGCTTATAGCTAATCTGTATATGCATAGAACTGAGGGCTTTATTTTACTGCAGCAGCCTTTTTAAAGATGTTATAAAATTTTTAAAGTATATTTTGTATCAAGAGTACTTAATATTTGTAAACATTAACAAACACTCCCTCTCCAAACCTCTAGCTGCTGTTTGCTCACCATTTTTTTTTTTTCATTTATTATTTTTGAGAGAGAGAGAGAAACCACATACAGGGGAAGGGACAGAGAGAGGGGAGAGAGGATCTAAAGCAGGCTCTGTGCTGACAGCAGGGAGCACGACACGGGGCTCCAATCCATGAACCATAACCTGGACCAAAGCTGGATGCTTAACTGACTAAGCCACCCAGGTGCCCCTGCTCACCATTTTTTAAGGTGAAGGCTCCCATTTCTCATTGAAATTTATGCAATGCTGAGCAGGCTCACCTGGTCTCACGACCACCTTAAGCAAGTATTTGTTCTTTTGGTTATAAATCATTTCATCAGTCTGGGTGTTTCCTGAACACCCACTCAGGGGCTCACTCCCAGGCAGGAGTTCTCATATTCATACTTGAGCATGACTTAAGAGTGTCCATATTTGCAGGCAGATCTGACTTAAAAATAAATAAATCCTTAAAAATAAATCCTTGTCTCCCCTCTGAGTTTTCCATAACTGCGGTGGGGGATGAGAAGGGACAGAGGGAGAGAGAAAGAGAGACAGAGACTAGGGTAAGTGCTGGCATCTTGCTGGGGAGAACAGGTACAAGTTTAGAATCACACCTTATCTTAAAAGGTTCTCTTCTTATACCCTCACATTAGAAAGAAGGGTGGAAAGAGCACAGAGGCAGAACTGATGGAATCTCATAAAATTATTCACAGGTAATACTATGTATCAGGCACTCTTCTGCTACTCCTTAGCAAATATCTCTTTAACAAATCTAAATGCCCTTTAGCTCTTTTTCTTCCATAATGTAAATATGTCCCCGGTGTCCTGTTCTTCCTTTTCCTTTCTCCCTGCCCCTGGACTATTTTTTGCAGGCTCTAGCCTTTCCCATCATCTGCTGCTGCACTGTTTGTTCCCTGACTTGTTAAAGGCACATGGGTGGCCTCAGGAGAGAATGCTGCCTGTGTTTAGTCCATGAAACTCAATGTAACAACAAGATCTAAAAAGGGAAAAGTTAGAGATATGAAATAAAGCAGAGACTTGTCATCCAGGAGCTTGATGCCATTGACAGTTATGAGCAGAGGAGACCATTAAGTATCTTTCTGAACAGCAACTGGATGTAGTTGAAAGAGTCTGGACTTGAGGTCAGAAAACCTGGGTGCAGGTCTTAGATTTGTCACTTTCAGCTGTATGGCTTTGAACAAGTCAGCTCTTTCTGAGTTTCAGTTTCCCTGTCTGCCAAATGGGAAAAACATCGCCTGCCTTGCCCACCAAAAAAAGTTATAGGCATCAAATAAGATAAAAACTGCCTTGTAAAGGATAGAGTTCTATGTAAACATAAATTGTTTGGTGGATTAAAATGGATATTAAAAAAATGATTTCTGTGGTTTAAAATAGTTAATATAAGTTTTATTAAAATTTGCATATGTAAACTAAAGATGGTTGGCTCTCCCCTCAAAGGGCTCATTTTCATTTTTTCCTGTGTGTTCAGTGACTTGCTGATCCTGAGTAATGATGTCAGTGTCTTCATTTACAAGCCTCCAGCCTCAGCTTCTGGGGTCCAGCAAAGATGGTCTGTGCCATCACCAAGCCAGTTCCTAAAATGCAGACTTGAATCTCACTTGAAAAAAAAAATGCAGTTCCACACATTAATGGCAAGAGGAATTTTTGGCTACTGGTATAAAACAATGCTCACTGCCAAAAAGGAAAGAAATGTTAGAAAAAAGCTTCCACGGCAATGACTTCCTGCAGAAAACTTGATCCGACCTTCAACTGCTGGATAAATTACTTTCATTTTTAAGATGTATCCAGAAACCACGTTGATATCTTGATCACCTGGAAAAATATATACATTATTTTAACTACAGAATAAGTAATTACCAATTAAGAGTAAGAGGTGGGAAAACCAACGTATTTCTCTAAAGTCTTTTGTAATTGTAAGAGGGAAGATACTACTTTCATAAGCAAGGATAAAATGTCACAAAAGACAAGAAAAGTGATTACAGGTGCAAAGAATTTGATTGCTTTTTCATGTTCCAGATGTGAAATGTGCCCACTGTTGACTACTAGACAACTGGAGGGAATAGTCATCTCAAAAGGTTGTTGACCTTTAATACTGCTTTTGAACCACTCCAAAACAAGGGCATTAGGGAAATGGTTGAGAGCAATTAGTTGAGACATAAAAGTGGCTTTCTTCTGCTTGCCTGGTCAGAAGTCATTTTTGCATAATTGACAGACAATGGAGACTTCATTTCCAAAAGAGAGGAGACCTGATAAATACTAATTGCCTATAACTACAACAAACCCATAGGGACCTGACAAAATTTTGTTTTAAAAATATCACTCAACAGATCATATATCTGATAAGCAGTTAATACCCAAAATATATAAAGAACTCCTAGAACTCAAAAGAAAAACAAAATAAAAATCTGATTAAAAAATGGGCAGAGGATCTGAATAGATTTTCCAAAGGAGACCTACAGATGCCCAACGGATACATGAAGAGATACTGAACATCACTAATCATCTGGGAAATGCAAATCAAAACCACAGGGATATCCCTTCTCTGTCTAGAATGGCTATTATCAAAAAGACTAGAAATAACAAGTGTTGGCAAGGATGTGGAAAGTGCACCCTTGTGCACTATTGGTGGGAATGTACTTGATGTAGTCACTATGGGAAACAGTATGGAGGCCCCTCAAAAAATCAAAAATAGAACCATTGTATGATCCAGCAATTCCACTTTAGAGTATTTGAAGAAAACACACTAATTCAAAAAGTAACATGCACCCCCATGTTCACTGCAGCATTATTTATAATAGACAAAATAGGGAAAAAACCTAAGTGTCTGTGGTAGATGAATGGATAAAGAAAATGTGATTCCACACAATGGAATACTATTCAGCCATAAAAAGAATGAAATATTGCCTTTTGCGATAACACGGATAGACCTTGAGAGCATTGTGCTAAATGAAATCTATCAGAGAAAGACGAATACCATCTCTTCTCACTTGTATGTGGAATTAAACAACAGCGACAAAACCAAACTTGCATATATAGAGAACAGACTGGCGGTTGCCAGAGGTGGGGGTAGGGGGGTGGGAAAAATGGGTGAAGGGGGTTAAAAATCCAGACTTCCAGTCACAAATAAGTCATAGGGATGTATGTACAGCATGATGACTAGAGTCCATACTGTATTGCATATTGAAAGTTGCTACAAGGGCAGATCTTAAAAGTTTACCTCACAAGAGAAAAAAAATTTGTGACTATGTATGATATTAACTAGACATTGTGATGATCATTTTGCAATACATACATATATTGAACCATGTACACCTGAAATTAAAACATTGTGTTATATGTCAATTATACCTCCACAAAAAAAATACACTAATATTTTTAAAAAGAACTCTGCAGTGGTTCTCATCCCTGCATTAGAATTGCTGGAAGAGTCTTTTCCCCCAACACAATTATATTGGAATCTCTTAAAAGCTGGGGCCAAAGTATTGATATTTAATTTAAAATGCTCTCCAACTAAGTCTGATACACAGCTAGGGTTGAGAACCCTTAGGGCCAAGGCTTCCTCAGCCTTCTATGTGAGCTCCTCTCTCAAACTTAATCAGTCTGGGTTTAATCTGCACAGCCCCCAGCCTCTGTCTCATGTGGGACCCAAGAGGACACTTCTGTAAAGCCTGCGCTTCCATCATCTTTCATGGAATGTGCAGAAGTAGCTAGCATCTTTCCTGGCAGGAAGGCTGCCTCCTTTGCCCTGGCTCTGCTCTCCACCCTCCTTGAAACAAGAGGCTGAAACAGCAGGCCCACCACAGGAAAGCTGACAAGGAAGTACCAGAGCTCTTTTCTGGAAATGCAAAGTTGTGCACATGCTTTATAAGCACGCTGGCTTCTGCCCTAGAGAAGAGGAAGGGGTAGTATATTCTATCAATGGATCAATGGACTTCATGCATGTGAAGTGGTTCTTTTTTTTTTTTTTAATGGCCCTGTGCTGGTGGTATCCTCTGGGCCTCTGTGGGACTCAAATCTACCATCAGCCGACTTCCATATGATTTTTAAAAGTGAGGTTGCAGTATAATGACCCTAAATGCTGCCAAAAATACTGAGGTCAGGTGTGGTTGTTCCTTTCAATACTCCACCAACCCAATGTGCTAAAAAGGGGGAGGGGAGCACAGCCCATCTACTCCTACCTGACCTATTCACACTAAAAGCTTCAAGAAAGCTTACAGGATTTTCCAGATCCAATCTAAAGTTCTAGAAATGAGGTTTCTCATTAAGTGCAAAACCCATTGATATTTCACAATTTAAATAGCTGTTTATACATACTTAACAGAATTTTAAAACATTTTGGGCTTGGATGGGTGGCTACGTGTGCCGAAGAGGGGTAGGGCACATATTCTCCAAAGCAGTGCTGCTATTTTCCAACAAAGCGGGAGGGAGGCGGCAACAAAGGGGCAGGATCTGATTTCTGGCACTGCAGTCCTGGCATCCTGAGTAGTTTCCCTCTTTGGCCCAGTTTTGTTCTTGAGTACTTTGGAGTAGGGAGAGGAAGAGACACTTGTGCTTACCAGAGTCGTGTCTTAATGCTTCATCTTTTATCATCTGGAATCCATCTCCACCATTGGCAAGGAAGCTTGGAAGGATAACCTTATATATCTCATCCATTCTGAGAGGCTCATAACTGGGCACTCGACACTGGGTGCAAAGAACATCCAATTTGACCACTCTGTCCCCAGGTTTTCGGGAAAGATCATACACCACATGAATTCCTAGAAAAGAAACGAATCTGTATGTTTTCACTGGATCCAGAGGGAAATTTCTGTTTTCTAAGAAAGAGATTTGGCCAAAATATGGAATTGGGGCACTCGGCTTGGTTTTCACTGAGTCTGAGCTTGAGTGAAATTTCAGCAAGAATTGAGGTGACATTGCAGCATTTGGTTAGATTGCGTTTGCATTTCTTGGTTAGGTTTATCCTTGAGTCTTGGGAGGTCTGAGAACCACTGGGAGGAAAACTGGCTCTGCTTCAGTATGGGCAAGGGGTAACAGTGCAGGGAGAAACCACATCTTTTTAAAATCCTAAATGAGTTGGTCAGCCACTTGGTTCAATGGCTTTGGAAAATGAGAAATAGATGAGAGGTACAGAATATTTGTTCTAATTTTGAAGACTACTAAATGATAATAATTTGGGTTTGGATGACTTTCACAAGACATGTTAACTACCCAGCACTGTGATGGAGCACCAAAACCCTGTTGTCCCCCCAAGTCTCTCCTGGAAAAGTGCAGAATGTTTGGGTTACCCCACAGGCATTAGGCTATGGCTCCACCACCATCTGCAGCTCCCCCCCTCAATCCAAAGAGTTGGGGGTTCTGTAGAAGGAGGACTTGACAAAGCAATCACACTATCAAGTGAGGCCCACCATCTACAGTAAAAAAAAAAAGGGGGGGGCAAATTATGGTATCAGTATCAAGGTTATAAATTTAACGATTAATTCGTTGGACTGTGGAAGTTATTACTGACAAAAGTGTTTCACATTCACAAGTCCTTGGCAATTTGGGAAGCATTTATTTTCATTCAGTTTTCACTGTGATCCATGAGATGAGCAGGGCAGATGTTTTCAGAACATTCAGAGAGGTTGAAGACCTGTCCCACGTCACAGTGGAACTAGAACCAGGTGTTCCGATGTGTCTATGTAGTCGGCCGCCCCTCCCAGACATCATCCTCGCTAATACTGATTGGATATTGAATTCCTTTGAACCTCTGCATGGTACCAGGCAATTATGAATAGAACGGAGAATGGTGGTTTTGGTTTTTTTCTAAAAAAAAAAAAATACTGAGTGTTTAAACAACTAAGATTTTAATAGAAACTAGACCTCAAGGCCGCTGACCTGCTTAGAGTCTGGAGGGCCAGCTCCTATAGTGAGTCTATCTGACATCCAAATCAGGTGTAGCAACTACTGCTCATTGCCAAGGCATTGAGGCGTTGACCCTGACCTAATCTCAGTTGGTCTGGGAGCCCATGACCATTGAGAGACTATGCATTCATGTTGGGTGGGGGGAAAACCTAAACAAATCTGGCAGTGGAGGTCCTGGGGAGTGAGGAACTAAGCCAACCAGCAGGACAAACCCACTTCACTTCAAAGGGTGACTTACCGCCCACCTGCAGGAACTCTCCAGTAGACTGGCCATAGCGGTACACGCTGTGCTCAAAGGCCGCCTTCAGGGTGGAACCTTTTAATTGGACCAGGTCAAAGGTTCCTCCAAAGGGCAACACAGCAGCCAGGTTCTCCCAGGTAATTGTGCCTGATGGTAGTTGTAGATGGGGTGAGAAGGAAAACAGCTTGAGAATAAGATTACCCCAAGACCAGCTTCCTTTAGGGTTGGTGGAGATGAAGGAGACAAGAGGCTATTGGAAGGCTATTAGTACAGCATCAGCTGTGTGAGTGGTTCCTGACACTCAGGGAGGGAATGGATTCAAGAGGCCTCTGGCCATGCTCTCAACCACTGGGCAAGATGACAGGTGCTTATAAATGGCTGTGGCTCCAAAGTCACCAGTGCTCTGCCCTGGATCTCTGGCTTATAGCTGGGTCTTCAGTGGGTGTTGAGCATTGCTCAGTTCCTCCAGACAGGCAGTGTGTCCCTGCCACCTGTCCTTGTTTGACAATGAGATGAGCTTGGGGCTTTACACTGAGACTACCTGGTTTGACAGCAGATCAGGGAAGACTGCAAGAGCGGTTTGAATATCTGACTAGTTGGTTTGTTTTACCATGCAAGATCCTGGATATCTGTAAATGCACTAAAAGAATTTAATCCAGTAGGGTGTTGTTGTTTTTTTGTTTTGTTTTGTTTTGTTTTTGTTTTTTTCCAGCACAGAACATGGACAGTTTGTCCCTTTCTCTTTCCAGGTATCAAGGAGGCGGCTGTTGGTAATCAGCAATAATTAGTATTTGGTTTTGTGTGTCAGAAGTTTAGATCAAGATTGGGTTCCATTCACCCTCGCTCTCCACTCTGTGTGTGAATACATATGAGAACACACAAGCATGTGTGTGCCCTTCTGCTTAGGCACTGACTTGAGTAGCAGTTAACCGAAACTGGAGAGGCTGACATTGTGGTACATGGCTGACAGGACAGATGAGCTGAGGCCACCCAGGGGCACGGTCAGAGAGAGACCTGAGCTGACACCCTGAGCCTGGGAAGCATACCGTTGTTCCGCTCGTCAATGGGTGACCGAATGCCACCTCCATTTAGAATGCACATGGACACATGGTTCCAGGACACTTCATCCGAGTGTCTAATGTTGTTGTTAATCTGCAACAGTAGCATGAATTTACATTAGTTATTCTAGACCTTCTTCCATAGTATCAGTTTTAGGGATTTGGTTATCTCTACCATGGAAATAAAGCTGCTTCTTCCTGCTCCTGTGTTCCCAGAGATTTCTCAAGTATAGTCAGTCAGAACTAGTTTTATGCTCTGAGAAGCAAAAATAAGAAATAGTGACCAGTCCCGTGTCAGACTCTTAGAAGCAAGTAGCCCTGAGCCCCCTTTCCTAAGACCCTTCTACTCTCAGGCCAGTGGGCATTAGCAAAACTGGCTCTTGTGTCAGGACAGGACCTCCATGCAAATTGGTCCACCATACCTCTCCTTCCCCACCTCCTCCAGGCCCCACACTTGCTCCTGAAGGCGTGACCTGAAAACCTTTCCACTCAGGACCTCAAGCCAACAAGATCCCTGGCCTCCATGTCAAATTTCCAAGTTGGCAATTTTGGAGGCACAGAGATGGCCTCCTGAAATGGGTGAATCCGTTTCATTCTTTTCTTTTACAAAATATGTGTTTAGTTACAAGAAATAAAATGAATATATTCTCATTTGAAAAAAAAAATAGCGCAAAAGCAAGTGTTTTCTTAACACTTGCCTCTGCCTCTTAAAAGAGAGGTAAGCACTGCTAACAGCTTGTTTCCTTCCAGACTTTTCTCTAAACATTCCCATACTGGCTACTCTTTAGCTACTTTTTTTTTTTTTTTCAAAATAGGATTCTTCTTTAATATTATGATTTTTTAAAGTATAATGTATTGTCAAATTGGCTAATATACAGTGTGTAAAGTGTGCTCCTGGTTTTTGGGGTAGATTCCCATGGTTCATTGTTTACATATAATACCCAGTGCTCATCTCAACAAGTGCCCTCCTCAATGCCCATCACCCATTTTTCCCTCTCCCCCACCCCCCCCCATCAACCCTCAGATTGTTTACTGTATTTAAGAGTCCCTTATGGTTTGCCTTTCTCCCTCCCTGTTTGTAACTTTTTTCCCCCTTCCCTCCCCCCATGGTCTTCTGTTAAGTTTCTCAAGATCCACATATGAGTGAAAACATATGATATCTGTTCTCTGACTTATTTCACTCCGCATAATAACTTTCAGTTCCATCCACCTTGCTGCAAATGGCATGATTTCATTCTTTCTCATTGCCAAGCAGTATTCCATCATAGATATAAAATACATCTTTATCCATTCATTAGTTGATGGACATTTAGGCTCTTTCCATAATTTGGCTGTTGTTGAAAGTGTGGCTATAAACATTGGAGTACATGTGCCCCTATGAATCAGCACTCCTGCATCCTTTGGATAAATTCCTAGTAGTGCTATTGCTGGGTTGTAGGGTAGTTCTATTTTTAATTTTTTGAGGAACCTCCACACTGTTTTCCAGAGCGGCCGCACGAGTGCAACAGTGCAAGAGGGTTCCCATTTCTCCATATCTCTGCCAGCATCTGTTGTTTCCTGAGTTGTTCATTTTAGCCACTCTGACCAGTGTGACCTGGTATCTCAGTGTGGTTTTGATTTTTATTTCCCTGATGATGAGTGATATTCAGCATCTTTTCACGTGTCTGTTGGCCATCTGAATGCCTTCTTTGGAAAAGTGTCTATTCATGTCTTCTGCCCATTTCTTCACTGGATTATTTGTTTTTCAGGTGTTGAGTTTGGTAAGTTCTTTATAGATTTTGCATCCTAGCCCTTTATCTGATATGTCATTTGCAAATATCTTTTCCCATTCTGTCAGTTGCCTTTTAGTTTTGTTGATTGTTTCCTTTGCAGTGCAGAAGATTTTTGTCGTGATGAGGTCCCAGTAGTTCATTTTTGCTTTTGTTTCCCTTGCCTTTGGAGATGTGTCGAGCAAGAAATCGCTGCGGCTGAGGTCAGAGAGGTTTTTTCCTGCTTTCTCCTGTAGGGTTTTGATGGTTTCCTGTCTCACATTTAGGTCTTTCATCCATTTTGTGTTTATTTTTGTGTACGGTGTAAGAAAGTGGTCTAGTTTCATTCTTCTGTATGTTGATGTCCAGTTCTCCCAGCATCAGAGACTTTTTTCCATTGGATGCTCTTTCCTGCTTTGTCAAAGATTAGTTGGCCACACATTTGTGGGTCTAATTCTGGGTACTCTATTCTATTCCTTTTGTCTATGTGTCTATTTTTGTGCCAATACCATACTGTCTTGATGATTACAGCTTTGTAATAGAAGCTAAAGTCTGAGATTGTGATGCCTCCTGCTTTGGTTTTCTTTTTCAATATTACTTTGACTCTTTGGGGTCTTTTGTGGTTCCATACAAATTTTAGGACTGTTTGTTATAGCTTTGAGAAGAATGCTGGTGCAATTTTAATTGGGATTGCATTGAATATGTAGATTGCTTTGGGTAGTACTGACATTTTAACAATATTTGTTCTTCCAATCCATGAGCATGGAATGTTTTTCGATTTGTGTTCTATAGTTTCCAACATACAAATCTTTTATTCTTTGGTTAGGTTTATTCCTAGGTATTTTATGGTTCTTGGTGCAATTGTAAATGGGATCAATTTCTTGATTTCTCTGTTGCTTCATTATTGGTGTATAGAAACGCAACCAATTTCTGTACATTGATTTTGTACCCTGCAACTATGCTGAATTCATGTATCAGTTCTAGCAGCCTTTTGGTGGAATCCTTTGGGTTTTCCATGTAGAGTATCATGGCATCTATGAAAAGTGTCTTTAGCTACTTCTTTTGTGTGACTGCATACAAAAGAAGAGCCAGCACTGGTCTGACCTTGGGAAGTGCGGACATTGTCATTTACTTGGCAGTCAGTTATTGAGAGTATATATATCGGGCACTGGGCTCCAGGTACCAAGCACAGTGCCAAGCACAGACAAAGAATCAGCCTCCTGGGTGCGGACTTTGGTGGGAGTGTTAAGTCTGGCCTGGGGACCCTGGTTCAGCCTGGCTCCCCAGGGGCTGCCAACAGCCAGTCTCTTGTAGACAGGTAGACAGTGGGGTGTTTTCTTGAGCGATCTATTCAGCCACAGGCCTTATTATAACTGCATGTCGTCATTCTCTGCTTGTGAAGGAGGCTTCCAGTCACACAAGGCCTTGTTCTCCGGATCCAAGAGGGCAGATCAGTGAGACACTCTGGCCAATTTAGGCCCAAGCAAATGTGTTTTATCTACTATGTCTACATCTTCAGAATAGTGAAGTTTCACGTATTCAGATCATCTTACAAAAGGAAAGCAACATCCAAAATTCAGACATCCAAGGTGAATACCTATCAATAAAGCTTTCAGTTCTTGTGCAATAAAGTGATGGTCAACTGGTATAGTTTAGGCCCCTTCCCAAGGTACTACTCAGTATGAATCTACCCCAAGCTATTGTATGCATATTAATTTTTAAAGACCTTGAATTTTGTAACAGGCTGTCCCTCCTTGCAACCTTCCTCCCTCCCCTCTTCCCCTAAGCACAGGCCCTGCACTCCTGGGGACCACTCACCATGGCATCACAAATCAGGTTGCCCATGTTGCATTCCTTAAAGCGGCATGACTGAGTGGAGCCATCCAGATAGACAATTGTTTTCCCTAATTCCTGAGTAGAAAAACTGTCTAATTTTATCCTCCATTTGTTAATGTCTGCTTTTATGCTTGGATCTAGAAAAAAGTAAAACAGAAGAAAACAAAACAAAAAACAAAAAACAAAAAAATCAGGTTGCCATTAAGGCAGATCTCACCCTGGCCTAAATTTTGGAGAAGGAATCAAAGATCATTTAGCTTACCTGTTGTGACTATACATTTCTTTACCCTATTTGTCTACATTTTCGTTTTGACTATAAAATTTCCTCAGAAAATTCTGTTCCTTGGTAATAAGACTAGGAATGGATCTGAACTTAAAGATGCACTGAGTATCCTAACATCAACTCATCACACCTGAATAAGCACCTGTGGACCCACTTGGGATAGCATTGGGGGGGGGCGTGGGGAAGAGTGGGGATGATGAAAGGTCCCCAGGGCAGATCTACAGGGCCTTCTGAGGTTCTGCTGTGCAGTCCCGGCCTCTCCCTCTGGCTGTTGAGATGGTCTGTGCTGTGAGCACAGGCTCTGCAGGGCACCCCACTGCCCATCTCTCCCTGGTCCAATCATGGTGAGAGAGGCCCAGGGCTGTGGTCATGTACACCACATGTAAACAGGTGACATAAGATGTATTTTATTCTGAGTCCCAGACAAAAAAGTAAAAAAGACACTCCCTCATGTGATAAAGAAACAGAAGCCCACTGAGACTGGGCAACTTGCTGTGGGCACACTGCTGGTGGTGGGGCTTTGGACCCCTTTGCAGCTCTCCTCTGGACATGAGCTGAGTGGCTTTTCCATGCCTGGACAAAGCTTGAAAAGACACAAGAGGCAGTGACACGGTGTCTGATGCTGAGAGGAACTGGGAAAGCAAATGGGATATTGGGCATTTGAGTGTATTTTCAATCTTCTTATCCATGAAGAGGGCAAACTTAAGAGAGAATTCAATTCTTTAAAGGTGTTACAGCCTTGCCCTGAAACATTAACAACAAGAACAAAGTCCAGCCATCATTTACCCACCTTCCACAATGCTGCTGTTGAGAAGAATGGGATTTCCATGCGAAGCGATGACATTTCCTTTTTCATCAAACTCAACCTTCAAATAGCCTAAGTATTTGCCAAAAGCATAAGCCTGGACCACAGGAACCTTCCGCCCATCATCGGATGTGACTATGAATGGGTACTTCCCAGCTGGCACCTCTTTGGAAGGTGGAGTGCCTAAAACAGAAGAGCCAAAGCTGATCAAGTCAGCCCTTGTACACAGCTTGGCTGCAGGCCAGCAGGCCACAGGCCAGATGACAGGGAATTCTGAATTGATGATGTGCTAGCTGCTGCCCCACATAGCTTGTCTTTCAGAGCTGCGCTTGGACATTTGCCCATTTCCGAAGGCCCTTCTAGCACATGAATCCTTCCATTTTCAACTCAGCAAGTGTTTGGTAAGCTCTTCCCACATCTATGGTCCTGCGCCTGGTACAGTGGGGGACACAAAAACGCGGTGGGGCCAAGATTATCCCAGCTCTATCCTGACTCAAGCTCAATTCTCAATAGCTGGGTAGAATAGCCAAGACACTTCACTTCCCTGTATTTCAGTTTCCTCACCTGTAAAATGGGCGAAATAATGATTCTTACTTCACAGGGTGGTCTAAACTTCCTAGCACAGTGCCTGGCACACAGTAGATAATAAATGTGTATTTCCTTCCCTTATGAGGTGATGACAACCTCTAGAAACCCTAGACGTACAATCTAGAGCTTAGGATCCTTAGTGGAACATGAGTAGAAACAACTGAGCCTGTCCTCAGGTTTTGCTGCTAAAATTGGAATTCCTTTAGGTGCTTTTCAGAAGAGCCACGTTAACCCTGGCAGTCAACTGGCACGCACACTACTCATCCAGCCAGACCTCATACAGGCTAGATTCTGCCAACTTCTGTCTCAAAGGGGTTCCCTGGGGACAGCCTGGGAGCCAACTCAGACCCAGAGGCTGAGGGGCTCCCCCCACCACTGCCTCCTGGACACACGCTTGCACAAGGGTGGGGAGCCCTGCCGTATGGGGCACAGGCCCTGGCTTCTAAGCACTTGGCATGTTTCTGTAAGTGCAACGCTCCTTCAGGCACACTGCAGTTCACATCTTACCTCCAGAGAGCTAATGAGCCCAGTTTTGAATCACAGATTATAGGTGGCTCAGTTGCTTGAGCGTCTGACTTTGGCTCTGGTTATGATCCCATGGGTTCATGGGTTTGAACCCTGCACTGGACTTGCTGCTGTCAGTGCAGAGTCTGCTTTGGATCCTCTCTCCCCTCTGCCCCTCCTCCGCTCTCTCTCACGCTCTCTCTCTCTCAAAAATAAACAAACATAAAAAAACCCCAGATACCCTTGACCCATTACTCTTTCTACTCACCCTCCAAACACCCTGGCCAGTCCTTCCTATTAGAGGTTTACAGAGGGCCCAGGAAAACTTCAGCACATTTGTTACTCACATGGATTGGTTATGAGAGCTGGCCCAGAGCCAGGCTGTGCACTAGATCTCATTTAATCTTCTAAGCATTCCATGAGGCAGGTTCTATTACTATCTCCACTTTACAGATGAGAACGTTGATTGTCATAGGCAATCAGTGTGACCAAGGTCACACTGGTACATGCGTTATGTGCAGTATGGCTGGTACGTGAAGGAGAGCAGACTGAAAGCGGGGGTGAAACTGGAGCTTCTGTTCTCTCCACTGCCCGACACAGCCTATGCTTGCTTGTCTCACAATGCCTGAAAAAGTCGGTTGCCAAAGGTTGCTCACTAAATCCAGTGCTGCACCTTTCCACCCCAAGCTGTTTCTGGGTTTCTCTTTTCACCTAAGACAAGCTGGGGTGGATATCATGAAAACCTCACTCCTTCTCTGGTCCTATAGAGCAGCCCCCATTCCAGCCTAATACCAAAGAGCAGAAGTGCAGCAAATACCAGCACCTCAGAAGCAGGAAACAGCTGTTGCCCACTTTAGTTTCCCATTTTCTTGCTCCCTCTGGAAAAAGAAAAAAAAGAAAAAAGACCAAAGTTTTGGAACTTGACTCTTACAAAAGCACCTGACTGGAGGCCCCGTGCAGGGCTTGCCCCATCTCCACCTGTGGTGTACAATCTCATGGGTGACTGGCAGCTGTCAGCCCTAACAGTTATAGATGATCTCACGCATTGCAGAGGAGCAGGGAAGGTTAACACAGTCATCATCCTCATTCTGCTCTGCACTGGTTCTTATTTGGGCAATCCTGGAGCCTGGACCAGGGCTGGTGTGGTAGCCCCTTCTCACCTTCTCACCTGGGGAAGGTTAGAGACAGTAGTTCCTCCTATGAACCCAGAGATGCAAGTGCAATTGGGAGGTGCAGTTCCCAACATGTCCACGAGATGGCAGAGAACACTTCGTCCAGGAGGAAAAGGCACTGTCAGTTTTAGAAAGGACCCTGGCAGTTTCCTGGACACCCCAGAGAAGGGCAAGCCTGCTTTTTTTTTTTTTTTTTTTTTAGCCTTTCTTATTCTGCCTCACAAAGACATAATCAAACTTGAAATGAGTGTAACAGGATTTCGAGGATACAGTCAAATGCCTCATCAAATCAGCATGCACTCTACAAATAGGAGCTACTAACCCCAACTCCAGTCTGACAGGGGACATTCTCCGGTTCTGAAAGGCCTTGATGTTCCTTTTGTTAGAACATAAGACACATCATCTTCTTCTTAAAGGGACTTAATCAGGAACAAGGAGGATGCTTCCCAGAGGCTGAGGAAATAGCTGGTCCAGTTTGGCTAGTCTCTGCCTCCTTCACAGCTGAATGCTCTCTGCGTCTCTGCAGAGTTAGTGGCTCTGTTAGAAAACCACTAACAGAGAAAGCCATCCAGGGCTTCACATTTTCCATACTATTCTATTCAGCCAAAGATGCTCATGCCCAAAATATTATTTCCGCACAGAGCCACATGTCTGTCTTTAGAAACCCAATTTGTCATCTTGGCAGGAGAGACATTATTCACCAGAACTCCCTTCCAGCCATCTAGTAAGTAAATAATCTGGGAACCAAACATGGAGAAGCCAAGGAATTGTGGGCTGACATTTAGAGTTGGTAAGTGGGGCATTTCCTAGAATAGCGTGAATGCCTGACGGAACCCACCAGGGTTCTGCCCTGGGGGCCTTGGCCACAGCAGCTCCTCAGGAATGTGACAGTTCTAATTACAGGCCTGGGCAACTGCCCTGCCAGTAGGCAGAAGGGGCCAAGATGATGGATCATGTGACAGAGGTGCCAAGAAGCAGGCCTTTGACCTGGTTTTCGGTTGGTTAAATATAGTATAGAATGTTTCAAGGCAGTCCTTGCTACAATTTTATTGTGTATGGGACCGGTTTAAGAACTTCCATGCTTCCTATGTGGTACATATATGCAACACAATATTAGCCATAAAAAAAGGATGAGATCTTGCCATTTGCAATAACATGGATGAATCTAGAGGGTATTGTGCTAAGCAAAGTAAGTTGGACTGAGAAATGCCACGATTTCACTCATATGTGTAATCTAAAAAACAAAACAAATTAACAAACAAAAGCAAAATCGGACCTATAGAGAAAAAAACTGATGGTTGCCAGTGGGGAGGAGTGCAGGGGTTGGGCAAAACAGGTGAAGGGGAGTGGGAGACACAGGCTTCTGATTATGACATGAATAAGTCACAGGAATAAAATGCACAGCATAAGGAATATAATCAATGATATGATAATAGCCTCATATGGTGACAGGGTAGCTACAACTTGTGGTGAGCACAGTATAATGTATAGAGATGCTGAATCACTATGCTGTGTACTGAAACTAACACAATGTTATGTGTTAAGTAGACTCAAAAAAAAGAGCTTCCATACTTCCTATGAAAGGACCAGATAAAAGTAATTAGTAATTAGCATATTTCACACCATTGCTTCTAAGGGAGAGTCTCTTTTTTAACTTACTTGGAAGTGGTTGGTCTGTCTACTTCTCTACCTCTCCTCAGGCAAGCCACACTCCTGGTCAGCATTATCTTGTGCCTGGGTTACTGCGATGGCCTCCTAACTGGTCTGTATGCCTCTTCTTTGCCTCTTTTTTTAAAAAAAATTTTTAATGTTTATTTTTGAGGAAGAGAGAGACAGAGTGTGAGTGGGGGAGAGGCAGAGAGAGAGGGAGACACAATCCGAAGCAGGCTGCAAGCTCTCAGCCATCAGCACAGAGCCCGACGCAGGGCTTGACCTCACAGACCACAAGATCCTGACCTGAGCCGAAGTCAGACGCTTAACCAGCTGAGTCACCCAGGCGCCCCTTTGCCTTTCTTTTTTTTTTTTTTTTCCAGTTAAATTATACTTTATTATTTATTTATTTTTTTTTTTTTGATTTAGGTGGTTTTATTTTTATTTTTTTATTTTTTAATATATGAAATTTACTGCCAAATTGGTTTCCATACAACACCCAGTGCTCATCCCAAAAGGTGCCCTCCTCAATACCCATCACCCACCCTGCCCTCCCTTCCACCCCCCATCAACCCTCAGTTTGTTCTCAGTTTTTAACAGTCTCTTATGCTTTGGCTCTCTCCCACTCTAACCTCTTTTTTTTTTTTTTTTTTTTTTCCTTCCCCTCCCCCATGGGTTTCTGTTACGTTTCTCAGGATCCACATAAGAGTGAAACCATATGGTATCTGTCTTTCTCTGTATGGCTTATTTCACTTAGCATCACACTCTCCAGTTCCATCCACGTTGCTACAAAAGGCCATATTTCATTTTTTCTCATTGCCACGTAGTATTCCATTGTGTATATAAACCACAATTTCTTTATCCATTCATCAGTTGATGGACATTTAGGCTTTTTCCATAATTTGGCTATTGTTGAGAGTGCTGCTATAAACATTGGGGTACAAGTGCCCCTATGCATCAGTACTCCTGTATCCCTTGGGTAAATTCCTAGCAGTGCTATTGCTGGGTCATAGGGTAGGTCTATTTTTAATTTTCTGAGGAACCTCCACACTGCTTTCCAGAGCGGCTGCACCAATTTGCATTCCCACCAACAGTGCAAGAGGGTTCCTGTTCCTCCACATCCTCTCCAGCATCTATAGTCTCCTGATTTGTTCATTTTGGCCACTCTGACTGGCGTGAGGTGATATCTGAGTGTGGTTTTGATTTGTATTTCCCTGATAAGGAGCGACGTTGAACATCTTTTCATGTGCCTGTTGGCCATCCGGATGTCTTCTTTAGAGAAGTGTCTATTCATGTTTTCTGCCCATTTCTTCACTGGGTTATTTGTTTTTCAGGTGTGGAGTTTGATGAGCTCTTTATAGATTTTGGATACTAGCCCCCCTTTGCCTCTTTCTAATCCAGTTTCCACACAGCAGCCTGAGTGAGGTTTCTAAAACATAAATATGATCATGTGTTCCCTGGTTTAAAGTATCTCCTGCTGTCGTAGGAAAAACAGGACAATTTTTGACAAGGATATCATAACCTACGTGATGTGGCCCTTTCTTGCCTTGCCAGCTTCATCTAGACCGACCGCCCTGTGCATCAGCAGTCTCGGCTTCTCTCACTCCCAAGCCACACCTGCCTCCAAAGCCTTGGACTATGGGTTGCCACTTGGAGCCAAAGGCCTACATGTGCATTTGTGACATTTGCTTCAGTTTAGTCTTCTGTAAAATGGGGAAAATAATAATACCAGCCTCCATGCTTGCTGGGTGGGTTATAGAAGTTAATGCAGTGAGGAAAGCCTATGTTGGTAAATGCTCCATAAAGATGAGTGATCATTATTTACCAACTTTAGCTCCTGGATGTCTTTCTGATCTCAGCCCAAATGTCAGCTTTTCAGGAGAACACTGTGTGACGATCCCCCAGCGTTGGTCAGGTTTTCCTATAGGTGCTCTCACAGCATCTGGAACTTCTCCCTTCATAGCATGCTTTATAATTATATATGATAAGATTGATTTGTTTGCATACTTAAAAAAATCTGATCAGGGTCGATATCCCTTATAAGACAAGTTCCAGGAAAACAGGGGCTGCCGTGTCTCCTGGGTTTGCCCAGCATACAGCAGGCATTCAATAAATGTTTGCTAAATGACTAAGCTTAAGTAGGTCAGCCAACACTTTCCCATGGATCAGACAAGACTTCTATGCTTTCCCTGTAGTGACATCCATATGCCCGAGGGGGCAGGGTCTGAGTGCCCACCCCTTCTTCCAACTCCTCTCAATTCAATTTTCTCAACTAATGAGCTGGGTGGGGCTTGTAAAGCAGAACCAGGGCTGGGAGTCAAGAGAATGGGTTTTGGTGCTAGCTCTCTTTCAGTGTGGTTTCATGACCTTAACGCAGACATTCAGCTTAAATTGGGGGCCTAAATTTATCTCCTAAATGTGTAAAACAAGAGATTTGGGGGTGTCTCAGTGGCTAATTTGGTTGAGCGGCTGACTTCGGCTCAGGTCATGATCTCACAGTTCATGAGTTCAAGCCTCACGTCGGGCTCTGTGCTGACAGTCCAGAGCCTGCAGCCTGATTTGGATTCTGTGCCTCCCTCTCTCTGCCCCTCCTCCACTCATGCTCTCTTTCTCTCAAAATAAATAAACATTAAAAAAAATAAAACAAGAGATTTAACTTTTTTTTTTTTTTTTTTTTTAGAAACTAGATCTCCTGCATGCAGGAAACCTTGGGGCAATGTGAGCCATAAAACAGACTTCTCATAGTGCAGGCTGAGGTGTGCTGGGCGAGTCTAGCTTCAGGCTCCTGGCCATGGGTGCTCTTCAGGGCACAGTTTGGAGACTATAGCCCGACATGCCCTTGGTGCCCAGCTAGTCAGGCCTGCTGCTCCATCCCCGGCCTCTGGTGTAGCTACACCAAGCAGCTTCAAGCATCTAAGACCAAAGGCTCTCTCCTGTTTTCCCAGTCAAGAGGTCTTTGGCAACCAGAGGGGTGAATCACAGTGTCCTTGGCTACCTCTGTATCCAACCATGACACCATGACACTTTAGCTGTCATGTTTCCTTAAGGGAACTCAGTGAGCCACGTAATATTCTCCATATCTGTATGGTGTCCAGATTTACTGCTCAAATACTCACTCTTGGACATTCAGTGATGACTGGGAGGTCTGAAGGAGATGATGAGTCATGGAGCCGTACCCAGAGTGGGCACAAAACCCTCATGAAATCCAGTCCAGGCTGTTGGCCTGAACCCAGTTCTGGCTGGTTGGAGCAAATAAGGGAGTCCTGTACAGTAGGCATGAATTCACTACAAATTCATTCACTCATTCAACATTTACCAAGCTACAACAGGTATCCAGTGTTTTGGATCTCTACTGCTCTGCAGGGTCAGGCCCCAATGTCTTTGCTTTATCTCCATGAGGTCAGGAGACACTGCTTGACAGAGACAGAGTAGGGGAAGGAGTGATGCCCCAGCTGTCTGCCATGCTCTTCTCTTACCAAGAGGATCCAGCTACACCTATGGCCTAGTAGCTTTCCAGGTACCAGACTTCCCATTCACTTTTTACATTATAGAACAGGGTTTTATATAACAAATTAAAAGTAAATCATTAACACTGTCTTATCACTATGGCCTGTTAAAATGCAGAGTCCAAAGGAATGGGATGGGGAGAGAGAGACTGGTTCTCATCTTAACACGACCTTCTTGCAGTTTCATTTACTCACAGTGCTATTTTCAGAAGTAATAACTGTATCTTGCATTTAGTTCCTTTGGAGAAAACATGTGGGAATAGCTCTCTTCCTTGCAGCTTCCAGATTCTGTAAGCCTAGTAGGCCGCACCCCTTCTCTTCATTCTGACATGAGAGCCGTCAGGTAATCTTGGGGTCAGCTCCAAGTGCACAATGGTTGTACTCAAAAGAACCTGGAATGATGTTCAACATTGCAGGGGGAGCAGTTCATGCGCTGTTTTGGTCATGCCTCATTTAAAGCTGAGTCTTAAAAAATATGGGCTAGCTACAGTACAATGAAGTTAATTTAATAGGTGGTAACCAGCATTAAAAAAATTAAATAACAGGGGCGCCTGGGTGGCTCAGTCGGTTGAACCTCCGACTTCGGCTCAGGTCATGATCTCACAGTTCGTGAGTTTGAGCCCCGCATCGGGCTCTGTGCTGACAGCTGAAAGCCTAGAGCCTGCTTCGGATACTGTGTCTCCCTCTCTCTGCCCCTTCCCCACTCATGCTCTGTCTCTCTCTGTCTCTCAAAGATGAATAAATGTTAAAAAAATTTTTTTTAATTAAATAACAGAACAGAAAATATCAGGTGCAATCCAGATTTTTTGTGAAATTTTCTTTCAGGTGTGTGTGTGTATGTGTGTGTGTGTTGGGTTATGTGCATGGCAAGACGTAAAATTCCAAGGGATGTATTATTTTAACTATATTTTTATTTGCTTATCATATTTAACTTTAAGTTATGCTAGTTCCAAAAACAATTTAGAGGAATTTTTGTTTGTTTGTTTTTTTGTTTTTTTAAGTCTGTGCAAATTTATTTAAACAAGCAAATATGCTTCATCCCCTACTGCATCCTGGAATTACCTTCAGTTGTAAATTCATCCCTCAAAATGAAGAGTATTAAACTTGAATGTTTTCATGAGAACAAATTTAATCTGGCTAAGCAATCATGAAATGTGAAATAAATGACTAAGACTACAGAGGCAGTTTTCTTTCAGAGCCTGTAATTATCTACCTCAAGATTTATGTATAAACAAATTATGATATGTATGCCCAAATCTTTCTTTCATCCAGTCATTCATCAGCAACTAAATTCATCTACTTAGCAAAAGGCACATACTGTTTTGCAGTACTTTGTTGGCTGGAACGAAATTGCAGGGACAAAAGGACACAGGCTGGAGCATTAATGGGAAGCCAGGCATGATCACTGAGCCTTTTCAGGCCCATCAGGGCACACTAATCGATGGCCACACATCAAGGCTGTGGATGATCAATTGGTGCTGTGGGACGGCACTGGGTAAGACGGTGTAAAGGCAAATCATGAGGAACATGGAAATGACTTTAGCATCTGAAAGGAGGGGTAGATTCCTTTGCTTGTTTATGCACTGTTTTGCTCATGCTTGATTTGGAGCTGAGTTTTTCAAAATATGGGCCAGCTACCATATGAGGAAATTAATTTAATGGGTGGTAACTGACACTTAAAAAAAATGAAACAGTAGTACAGAAAATATCAGAGTGCATTCCAGGTTCTTCGTGAAAGTTTTCTTTTTGTGTGTGTGTGTATGTGTGTGTGTGTTTGTGAGCGTGTGTTTGTGGCATCATGTACAATGCCTTTCTTAGTATGGTTCGAAGCCAGTACAGTCTGAAACACTATCCCACAGGATGAAGGGGGGTGGAGGCAGACATCTAGGTCCAGCTGTGTGTCTTGTGTTTTTTTGACATTGCCTCAGAGAAAAGCTAAGAAAAGGCACCAAGGGAGGGTTTTTCACAGATCTCATCCACAGAGTTGGGACATAACTGAAATAAGGACAGCTCAAATACTAGGCCTTGTCCTGAGGGGCCTCAGCTACCCCTGTTCATGACATAGGTCAAGTCATGATGACCTTTTATAATAGGGTTGTTTCCATCCTCACTCTGCAGATGAGGAGATCAGACAGAGACAGGATCCCGCCACCACTCAGTGGCACAGCCAGCATGACCCCAGAGTCTTCACTTCTACCCAGTGGTGCCCCATGACTTACTCCGATGGGATTTTCCCTGGTCTGGTGCTCTCAGCCCATCTAACTCCCCTGGAGTTACTTAAATGGCTCCCAGATGTTTGACCGCAACACTGCTCACACTAAGAAATTCACATCACCACCAGTGCCCGCCACTGTTCTTGTCACACTTATGTCCTGCGTGCTATGCACTTGGGAGCTAGCTGTCCTCACCATCTCACATACATCTTTTGCCATGAAACAATGTATGTTCATTTGAATAATGTTAAATTCCTAACCTATTTTAGTCTAGTCTGTTAAAAAATTTTTTAATCCACTAATTTATATCACAACCATTAATGGATGTAATCCAGTTTGAAATTTTTCTCTAGCCTATGTCTAGCAAGAGATAAAATACTTACGAAGGAACTGAATTAGTAAGGAATCAATTATGTAGATACCAGCATTCTTTACTTTTTCTTTTATTTTAGAGAGAGAGAGAGAGAGCAAGCAGGGGAGACGGGCAGAGGAAGTGAGAGAGAGACTGTTAATCTTGGGGCTTAATCCCACGACTTGGGATCAGGACCTAAGCCAAAATCAAGAGTCAACTGACTGAGCCACCCAGGCACCCTCAGCATTATATGAAGTAGGTCCCCAGTGTCACCATTTTGATTGGTATATTTTCACTGGTGGGCAGTCTCCATACCACTGCATGCCAGAACACAGCTATTTACACTTTATGAAGTGCCTTCCCAGGAGTACACACACCACCTCACGTAATTTTCACAACAATGTGGCACTTTGAGTATTATCTCCATTTTGAAACAAAGCTAACAGGTTCAGAGAGGGTGTGACCTGCTCAAGGTCTCTGACGTGAGTCAGGAAGGAAGACTTCTGACCCTAGGTTGTGCTTCTTTCTTTTCATAATTTGTGTTTCTTTGGCTGATTGCAAAAGCAACATGCATTCGTTGTTTGAAAATAACTGGAAGTGCGAAGAAGAAAGTAAAAATTACCTGTATGCTCTTTTTTTAAATTTTTTTTTTTCAATGTTTATTTATTTTTGGGACAGAGAGAGACAGAGCATGAACGGGGGAGGCGCAGAGAGAGAGGGAGACACAGAATCGGAAACAGGCTCCAGGCTCCGAGCCATCAGTCCAGAGCCTGACGCGGGGCTCGAACTCACGGACCGCGAGATCGTGACCTGGCTGAAGTCGGACGCTTAACCGACTGCGCCACCCAGGCGCCCCCCTGTATGCTCTTTTTAGTGATAACCCCTTTTTTAACCTTTTTAGGGTATTTTTTTTTTTACTGTTCAGGGTATTTTTTAATCTTTTAAAAATAGGATCACCTTAGATAGCCCACACAGAGACGGCCAAAGCAGCAATCTCTTCAAGGAGAGGGTTCTGCCCAACCAAAGCCTGCCTTTGCACTGCTGATAAAAGTCAGTTACCAGCCAAGCCCTCCTCCTTCCCTTCTTCCTAATTCTTGAAAGTACTTCAATGCTCCAGGTAGTGGTGGTGGGCAGGGGGCATGGTAGGAAAGACTGACTGAGCTAGACTCAAAAGTTTTGGGACATTATAGGTTCCAAACAGAAGGAAAAAAAAGAGGTTTTCTAACTAAAACTACCTAACACTAAGGAGAGAGAGAAGGAGGGAGTGGGGGGGAGGGCGGGGGGAATGCATACCTTCAAGAGCAACAGTACCTATTGCTTCCAGGACACTCGTAGTCCTAAGTCCCGGTACACAGTAGTAAAGTTAGGACTGGAACCCAGAGTTCCAGCTCCTGCTCGTGAACCTACAAATCAAATCCTGTCACCTTGATCTATGAAGGCCTTATTTATATTATTTTGTTTATGCTTAAAATTTTTTATATGACATGTTGCTTTTTGATATAAACTGACTTTTGGCTGGGGCCTCACAGTAATCTTTTTATTTTACATGCATATTTTATTTTTTTAATTTTTTTATATGTTTGTTTTTGAAAGAGAGAGAGAAACAGAGTGTGAGCAAGGGAGGGGCAGAGAGAGAGGGAGACACAGAATCCAAAACAGGCTCCAGGCTCTGAGCTGTCGGCACAGAGCCCAGATGCGGGGCTCGAACCCACGAACCATGAGATCATTACCTGAGCTGAAGTTGGACAGTTAACTGACTGAGCCACGCAGGCGCCCCCTACATGTATATTTTATGCATATATTTTATATATATTTATAATATACATAAATGGGAGCTGACATAATCATTAAACCAATAAATTGTTAGGAATGTCTCTGAATAAGATTTACAACTTACTATGTATGTGTATTATACATCTATTACATATCATAGAAATATACATAATATATATTATATGTTAAATTGTAGTAAAAATAATAATAACAGTTACAAAGACAAAGACACAAAGTAAGTTATCTGGACATTGTGGCCAGTGTAATCCTTCTGAAACAATTACCTGTATAAAGAAATGTATTGGAGTGTCCTCCTACCACGATGTCCACGCCCTTCACTTTCTGAGCGATGAGTTTATCCATTTCAAAACCAGAGTGTCCCAGTGCAATAATTTTGTTCACATTTAGAGTTTTTAGTTTATCTACTTCAGGTTGCAATGCGGTGATTTCATCTTCAAATACTAAATTCCCTCCTAAGGAACAAGATAAGTAAAATGCACATTTATTAATAATTTTTATTATATTACTTATTACACATACTAACACATAGAGTCAAATCACCTTAATCTACCGAAGCTCTTAAATTACTGAAACCAAAACATATTTATAAGTTAAATATAAAATCCCTAAAATGCCAATAAAAATTCGCATCATAATCTTCAGTTACATTCACTTAATGTTGTATTAGTTTAAGGTTGTGAATGATACCATGTTGCTCTAATTCAATCTCAAGCTATGAGGAGGCTTCAGATCTGGAAGCCTATCTATTTTTTAAAAATCTGTTTTTGCCTGAGCACATCAGCATGTTGTGCTATGCATGTCAAGTCACTATGGTGTTGACACACCTTAAATGTATACAATGCTGTGTGTTGGTTATATCTCAATAAAACTGAGTGGGGGGTGGGTGGGGAGGAACCTAGAGTACCTCTAAGGCTTTGTTTGCAAGTTCAGGATAATCCATCTTCAAACTTAAAACTCTGCTGGCAACTAGTCCTTGAATGCCAAGCTTAACACACCAGTTGACAACTGTCTTGCTCATTTGGTAAGGTCGACACTAGAGCAGTACTGAGCTCTGCATTAGACAGGGTCTCAGCCACACATTGCTGGCACTCGGCTGTGGACATTCTTCTCTGGCCACTTACTCCCCCTTGTAGTAGTAAGGGGAGCTTGCGCCCATGGGACAGACTGGTGAGTGTGGGTGTGACTGTGCCGATCCACACCCTGAAAATCAGCAACTCACAGACGTGCCGTTGGACTCGTAGTGCTGTCACTGACGCACAGGTGACATTTAAACATCAGGAGTTGTAACAGCTCTGCCACCATTGTCTGCCATGAAAACATCAAGAATAATCTGCTTCTTGCTGATTACTCCAAGAAGTCCAGGGCTCCCTGGTCACTCCTCAGTGCCATGTCACTTTCTCTGTGAGTTCCCTGAGCCTCCCTTTAAATTGACAAGGTATGTCCTCCCCCATGCCTCACTTGCTGTTCCCCTACTGTTTAGCACGTAGCACCTTCTGACACACCAAATATCTTACTCATTTATTTGCCCACTAAACCTGTAAACTCCAGTAGGCAGGGATTTTTTTTTTTTTTTTTTGTCTTGTCAGCAGCCCTGGTGCCTACACACAGGCACTCAGAGGAAAGAAAAAGAAAAGAAGAGAAAAGAAAAGAAAACAAAAGAAAAAAGAAAGAAGGAAGGAAGGCAGAGAAAGAAAGAAAGAAAGAAAGAGAAAGAAAGAAAAAGAAAGAGGAAGGAAGGCAGAGAAAGAAAGAAAGAAAGAAAGAAAGAAAGAAAGAGGAAGGAAGGAAAAGAAAGAAAGAAAAAAAGAAAGAAAGAAAGAAAGAAAGAAAGAAAGAAAGAAAGGAAGGAAGGAAGGGAAGGAAAGAAAGAAAGAAAAGAAAGAAAGAAAGAAAGAAAGAAAGGGAAGGAAAGAAAGGAAAGGAAAGGAAAGGAAAGAAAGAAAGAAAGAAAGAAAGAAAGAAAGAAAGAAAGAGAAAGAATAAATATTGAGACCTTCTGAGAACACTACCATTCTCTGCTTTAGTTTGGCTGTAACTAGTCTTTGGACAAAGTTCAGAGAAATGCCTCTGAGAACAAAGGAATGCATTCTCCTAATGTGTCAGGAGCCTCTTGGGATCAGTCATCACACATATACAAAAGCATGGGATATGTTTCAGGATATCTTGAAGGGGGTTGTAGGAATTCCATTACCTAGCTAAAATAAATTAAATGTGCTAGAAATACCAGTTATACCTGTGGGTACGTAGGCAGCAGGACTGGAGGGATGGGGTTGGATCAGGGGCCAGAAATCTGTAGGAAGAACCCATGCACTGGGCCTGTGGTCTTGGTAGAAAGAAAGTGTCCCTAGAAATACCATTCTATCCCCCACACTCCCCATCCCAGTGCTGGGATCAGTTCCGACACAATTCAGCCTTTCTCTCCTGGGACCTGCGATGACAGCATCATCCCTTCAGATCCCCCTTCTGTTACAACCTAGTAAAGGGCTAATATGGGGTGCTATCAGAACCCCAGCAAAGGGGGACTTATTTCTGAAGCCCCTATGTCTTTCCACCAACAACCTCTCCTTTCTTACTGGCGACTATTCAAGAAGGGATAACCTTTTCTCCCCATCATGCCTGAACTCCTTGATCAGTCATTCAGGAGGCCCTACAATCCAGTCCTCACCCAGAATTTTGCTTTCCCTGATTGGAACCTGTGTTCCAAGGAACTGAACTACGTGCTCTTTTGTGACTGTGGCCCCCACACTTCCCTGCTCTCATGTGTTCATTCTAGCAACATTTATTGAGAACTTCCCACATGCTGGGTATGATACAAAACATGGAGCAGTGAATGAGACAGATAAGGTCCCTGCCCTCGTGAGGCTTGTGTCCTAGCATGTGACCTCACCGCTGGAATGCCCTTTGCCCCAGGATGCTTGTGTGCCCTCGAGGTGGCCAAGGAGGTTCTTCAAGTCTACAGGACCTCCAAGCTAGTCACTCACCCCCTGCTCCTAAAAGACGTTGCCCCACTCCCTGACTTCGTTCTTAGCTCTCTTATGGCATTTAATCACATTCTATTTTAAATGAACTCAAAAGCCAGCGGGTAGAATAGAAATTATAGAGACACATAATTAATTCAAATATTCAAGGCCACATCTTTATCCAAGGATCCTATGCTGGCCTCTCTACTAGGTTCTGGATGTTCACTGAGAAGAGACCCAGGCTCTGTCCTCAGCTGTTCAGGCCAGCACAGGAAGCTGACAGTAAGAGACAAGTGTAATAAGGGGGAGAGGTGTTTGCTGTGGGAGCTGGGGACCCAGAGCAGGAGCGTCCAACCTGACGGGAACCAGGGGCAAGGGCAGCAAACACCGGGCCATGTCACCCCAGGCCTACTGACATTGGCAATTGTTCTGTTAGCAGTCATGCAGCCTGGTTCACTCTGCAATCTGCATATGCTCCTCTTTGCAGAAAACCCCTGGAAGGCCCGAACCACAGCAACCCCCTCAAACTGGGGGGAGGTCGGATCACCAACCAGAGTGGGAGGCAGAATGAAGCAGAGGACTATCGTCAGCTGGGTGGGGTTCAGAGTAGCCTAAGACTGTCCAGGTCCCACTGGTGGGACCACACACTTCATAGAAGAGCACTTCTGAAACATGTTGAGAGCCGGTGACTCATCATGTCCACAACTCCCCCCGGGCTCCATAATGACCTCAAAAACAGCTATTTATTGACTGTGTGTCACACAGTATGCAAAGGCTTAGTCACCTGTGGGACAGATGCCTACCTGCCACCTGGAGTGCCTGATAATCCCCACCTCCCCTACCAGCAGAGAGGAGAGAAGGCCTGTGCCTGCCCTGTCTCCAGGCTGGCTGTACAACCTTTCCCTCAGAGCAGAGCCATGCTGCTCAGGGCCAAGCAGGGCTGACCTTGTTGCTGTTTCCAATGGCTTAGACCTATTGTCACAACAACAATAAATATATCATTTTTTAATTGTTAAATGATAGTAAGCCCTTTATCAGTTAATTCTTAATGAAAACCCTTATTTCTGGATAATACCAGCTCCTAGTTTTCCTTCTCCTCTTTCTCTCTCTTTTTCTTTCTTTTTCTCCCTTCCTCCCTCCCTTCCTTCCTTCATTCCTTTCTTTTTTTTTACACTATGTTCACCACAAGGTAGCTACCACCTGTCACCACACAATGCTACTATAATACCACTAACTTCCCTATGCTGTATCTTTTATTTCTGTTAGTTTCCCCTTTTTTTCTCCAAATATGGGAAGAAAATTGGTTTGCATAATTTAGAAAAAATATCATTTTTGTTCTTACTGCCAAAGTGTTTTGGTGAAAGTGTTCCTGTAAAAGTGGCTCAAAAATGTTTCTTTTTTTTATAAAATAACCATTTTTTAAAGTTTATTCATCTTGAGAGAAAGAGAGAGAATACATGAACAGGGTGGGGAGAGAAAGACAGAGAGAGGGAGAGACAGAGAATTCCAAGCAGGGTCCACTGTCAGCACAGAGCCTGATGCAGGGCTTGAACTCATGAACCATGAGACCATGACCTCAGTGAAATCAAGAGTTGGAGGCTTAACTGACCAAGCCACCCAGGTGCCCCCAAAATGTTTCTTGAATGATTTTAGGGTTATATGTGTATGTATGTACACATACAGATATATATACTATATGAAATATAGCATATATAAAAAATATTTATATTAGGATATGTATACCATGAGACCTTTCAAGGATATGTATTTCTCAAAAAGCTGGATACAACAAAGTCATTAAAAATAACAAAAAGGGAACAAGGAGAGTTAACTAGACATAATAATCATACTAGAAAAGGAAAGGTAAGGTAAATTGAGGTAACGCCCTAGCTTTGGGCTCTCTGGCTCTGCAGGCAATAGGGCAGTGAATTATACAGCTTTTATTCTCCAGTAAGTAACTCTGTAATGTTTAGTACTGGATGTAAATGGCTTTCTTGTCCAATTTTGAATGCACTGAATTAAACAAAGATACTGTGTATGTCAACAAAGAAGTTCAGTGAACAAAACAGCAATGTCCATAAGAAGTAATTTAGAACAATGTGGAAGTCACCAGACTGGTTTTATCAATGTTAACCTAAGTATGCCATTTGCCCAACACAGCACGCTGTTCCTACTCTTGCCTACAGCCCATACAAATAATGCCAAGCTCTGATTTAATACATCTATTTGCAAGCAACAAGTGCTATAAAAGTAGAAAATACCTGGATTTGAGAGATAAGGGGTTTCTTTTGAAGTATATCCAACAATTCCCACAACTTCATCCCCAACAGGAAGAATTTTATATGGCAAATAAAGTCCTGATATTTGAGATGCTAGTGGCCCCTTGGCTTTAATATTTGCACTCAGAATTGGAAATCTGGCCTCTTTGAGGAGTGGATCAATCAGTCCTTCTACGCCATTATCAAATTCATGATTTCCCAGTGCCTAGTAGAAAGGGAAAAGAGAACAAGAATTAGGTACTCTGGAATTTCTGCAAAAACAAAAATATACTGTAAAGAATACTACATTAGCCCAGTGGCTCCCAAACTTGATAGGGTTCTAGGAGGCTGATGGCATGACCTCTGTCGTCCTCACAACAGGAGATTTTACTCAGTGACCCTGGCGCTGGGCCCATGGACACACAGATCATCAGGTTCATTTGAGAACTGCTTCCCACATCCCACAGCACCTACTGAAGGTGGCATCAGTGCATGTAAGAGTCACTTGCAACGCTGTCCCTGCTGTCCTCAGATGTGGGGCAAGTTGGAGTCTGCCATTTCCTAAGCTCTGCCCAGGCTTTACAGGTGGGTTTCTCTCATAAACCCACATTTCAACCCCCCAATGCAATTGTTTCAACATCCCATCTGCTGGGAGAACCATTAAAGTCAACAGGACTTTAGCAAAAGGCGACTGGAAATGTATTGTTGGTAGAGATGCCAGTGACCTCTCCTCCTCTGGTGTCCACATAGTCTCGGTCATTTTTCCTTTATGTTCCCACAACTATGTCTTCCCAAGGACTGTGTGGTCCTCTAATTCTTTGGGGAAAATGAAGATCCTCCAAGGTAACAGGAGATGGCATTCTCTACATTTTGCAGGGGGGCACGGGTTTCCTCCTTCGGGCAGCTCTGGGCCGTCGTGGGTTTCATTCCCAGCAGCTTCGTGTCCCAGGAAGATCAAGATGGTGAAATGTTCACCGACCTTCAGGGCATTGTTAACCCACTCGGAACGCAGGACTTGGTGGGGAGCTGGCATGGTTTACAGGCAGCCTCACCTCCCACCTTCTTTGCTGTCTCCCATTCCTCACTGCTCTGGGAGTGGCTACTGGGTGCAAAACAACCTCTTTGACATCTGGCAGCTTCCCCCAGAGTAATACTGACAAAACACGCATGCCAGCCACCTCCTCTGAAAAACCCTCCGCCCCTTTCTCCCTTGGCCCTAGCATAAGCCCATGTCCCCCAGGCACCTACCTTCCTGTGCTGGCTGCAAGGCTGTTTTGCTAACTTAGTACTTAAACTAGTGAGTCTCAAACTCTCCCACGGCACACCTGATTTTGCTTCACTTTGCCGTTCATCTGGGAATAGACCTGAAAGTGCTGACTGGTGACCTCTCAACCCAGATTAGGGCCCTCCTGCATTCTCTTACAGGCCCCACTCCTTTCCTTCCTAGAACATTGCATACTCCAATGGCATGTTCAGCATGTCCGTGGAGTCCTCGCCAGACTATGTGCTCCCTGAGCCACCATGTCCTGCTGTCCTCACCCTGCTCGGCGCTGCAGCCCTTCTCCACCCACACAGGTGCCCCTCTGAACATCTGTGGCTCAAAGAATTGTGTGTTTATGTCCTCACACATATGTTTATACAGAGCAATACAATGTCTTCACATTCCCACACACCTGTCTCCCTAATGAAAGTCAGAATTTCTGAATTTGCCTCCTCCCCCACCTCCTCCCCCACCTCCTCCCCCACCTCTGAGTATCCATCTTTACTTCTTCCTCTTAACTAATGATTTCTCTCTTAAAGGCTGACCTAAGTCTTAAAGGACCTCCCAGCCTTGGGTAATCATCTTTTTATCATCTCTTTGTTACTTATTATTATTTTTAATGTTTGTTTATTTTTGAGAGAGAGACAGAGTGCGAGCAGGGGAGGGGCAGAGAGAGGGACACACAGAATCTGAAGTAGGCTCCAGACTCTGAGCTGTCAGCACAGAGTCGATGCGGTGCCCAAACCCACGAACCACCATGAGATCATGACCTGAGCCGAAGTCAGATGCTTAACCAACTGAGCCACCCAGGTGCCCCCTTTTTATCTTCTCTTTAGAACACCATGATTTCTTCCTGTGGTGAAATCAGTCTCTCCTATGAGATTACAATTAACTATCTTGCTTAATTGTAAAGTCTTAAAAAGTGAATATTTCTATCATTCTTCATGGAGGATTATCCAATGTGTCAGTCACCTTGCAGTTTACCAACAGCAATATATTGGTACCATTTGGCAATGGTTGGAGTTACCTTTTTCATTTATTTGTGGTTGTCTCCTCGCATGGTTGTCAACCTTGCGTGGTTGTCTCCCACTTTAACGGGTGGTGGGTGTCAGAAATAAAGTCTTGAAGACAAGACCGGGTCTCAGAGAACCTTATGGCTCAAAGAGCTCAGGAATGTTGAGTTTTATCACAAGAGCAGCGAAGAGTCCCTGTAGGACCTTAAAGTCGAGATTGACACGATAAGCTTTGCATTTTAGAAAGATTATTCTGGCAGCACTATGTTGAATGGTTTAGAGAAGGGAATGGCACCAGCAAAAAGCCAGTGTAGGAGCTGATGCAGTGATCCAGGAGGGAACAGTGAGGACTGCATGCAGGGGAATGGATGGAACCAAAACATTGAGGCAAAGGTGGGATACTGGTTGTGGTGGGGCGGGGGGGGGGGGCGGTGGTTGGTGAGGAAGAGCGAGTGGGGGGCATTCAGCTGCCCAGGGATTTCTGGCTTTATTGACAGGATGGTGATGGCAGCTTGGGCCAACATGAGGATTTCTGGGGGAAGGGGCTCTGAACACAGTAAATGTCGGTTCTTGTGAGTCCTTGGAGGGAAGTGGCCATGTGGCAGTTGGACATAGAGGTTAGCACTACCACGCGAGGTTAGCACTACCAATCATGAGCTTGACCTGAGCACACTTCTAAATCACAGCTTCCTCTGGAAGGGCAGCGAATGAACAAAGCAAAGGTTGTAATGAAAATGAGTCAGCATTTACCAAGCACTTGCCACACGCCAGCATCGTGCAAAGTGACTTTGTTAAGAAAGACTGATTTTGTGCTATGAGATTGGTATTATTACTATTATCATTTTACAGATGAGGAAAACTGAGATCTAGAGACATAATGAATTGTTCAAGGTCACGCAATTAGTGAGTGGTAGAGCTGGGATCAGAACCACTTATGTTTGACTGCAACCTTCTTAACCACTATGCTTATATATAAAGAGCTGTGCATAAGGCCTGGTATATATAGGGATTACTCAAGATAAAATCCTAAGTACCTGCAGTTTTCCATGCTTGGACTTATCTTTGTCCCTTTGTATATAACAGATAAATGATGATTGGTAGATCTAAATATAGGTAGGTAGAGGAATAGAAACGATAGAATAGAATAGGATAGAATAGAAATTTCTTTTTTATACCATCCCTTTACTACTTTATTCAATCAATGGCTTTAGCTCCTGAAGTGTGATGATCCTTCTAGAAGCGATACTTCCCGTGGACCCTTCATTGAGCTCCCTCTCTGAGTTAGGTGCACATTCTCTGCTCTACTGCTCACCTCTGTGCAGCACCTGCACCTGCCTTCTGAACCCCTCTAGTGCCTAGCACAGACTGTGGAGAAGAGCAGGGAGGCACCGCTGAATGAATACATGAATGAGCAGAAGAATCTCTAACAAATTTCTTTCTTCTATATACAGCTAACTTTTCCTACAAAAATGTATTCCTTTGCAGAAAACTGCCTTTGTAAATACTTACTTTCCTATAAACTCATATTTTCATTTCCCCACCATGACTTTCTCCGACCCATTTCTCCTCCATTGCATTCACTACAAGTTCATCATTCATAAGCTCTTCAGAAGGAATATCATACCACTTGCTTGAGAACACCACGCTCCCTGCAGGCAAACAGCAGGTGCTCAAGAAATGTGTTAAATAAATTGATTTTTTAAAGTTTTAATTTTAACTCCAGTTAGCTAACACACAATGTTATAGTACAATACAGATGTACCATACAGAAAAAAATTCTTATTCATTTCTATAATTTTTATTAACATGAAAATACCTTAGGAAGAGTCTGCCCAAGAGCACTCAGAGCAATGAAAGACATCCATGTCCCTTTACATCTTACAGAGCATTTGTAACACACACATAAGAGAATTTATGCAAATTCATACTGCAGTATTGTTCCACTTTTCTGGGTCCTATCTAAATATTCCCACCCCTCTCCTTAAGTGCGCTTGTCATTTTTTTTTTTGCTGTTCTGCCCACAGCCTCCCCCATGACTTTAACAACAGATCCTGATCTGAGCTAAACTGTTACCGGCTATTATTGCTATAATCCTCACATCAGGCAAGTGTTTTTTCTGACCCAAATCATATTTTTTAAAGTGTTTTAATGTTTGTTTATTTTTGAGAGACAGAGACAGACAGCAGGAGTGGGGGTGGGGGGTGGTACAGAGGATCTGAAGTGGGCTCTGCAATGACAGCAGACAGCCTGATGTGGGGCTCAAACTCATGAACCATGAGATCATGACCTAAGGCGAAGTCGGATGCTCAACCGACTAAGCCACCCAGGTGCCCTGACCTAAATCATATTCTTATGCTTTCTCCTTCTCTCGTTTATTTTTGCTTTCCAAACATTGCATTTCTAATATTGGGTTCCTTTGTCTACAAGCCCTATTCATTCACTGATTCTAGATCTGACAATCTTGTATATTTTTACCATAAACATTAAATTTCACCAAATGCACTTTTCTGTAACTTAAGAGAGCTGAACCTAACAAAATGACCTCCACCATTGAAATCAGAGAAATTTAATGCGTGCACCTGGTTTAGCCCTGGCTCCCCACCCTCACTGCTTTCTTCATGCAGAAGAGGCCTAAAACACTATTTAAAAAGACAAAAAAGAAAAAAAAAAAACTGTTACTCTTCCATGAAAAAAACTTTCCTCACTTTCCATCTAGCCCAGCCCAGCATGTTCAACCACCTGAACACCTGAAATGCTGCTGCCATTTAAAGCTAAAAACAAATGAAAATGTAAGGACAGGAAGAGATCTGATTCAAAATCCTCTTATTAAATTAACTCTGAGGAACAGAGTCTGATTCATTTAACATCTTCTTTAGGGGTATGTTAATATTTACATTTGATGTGGATAGTTTGTCAAAGTCTAGTGGCTTTGGAGAAATTCTGTTGACTAAAGATAAAGCCCAGAGAGATTTTCAGGTCATATGAAGCAGTACTGAAAGAATGAAGATATTCTAAGACTTCTGACTCCAAGTTTCTCCCTGGATTATTAAAAATACCCTGCAGTGAGGACGGAGGGAAAGCTTGTGTCTACACTTCGGTTATCATTCTCATGAATTCTGAATACAGGCCCAAATCTACCTTCCCTTTGTGGGTAAACAATTTCCTTATTTTCAGGTGATTATGAGGTGACTACATCTCTTATCATTTTATTTCCAAATGCACTGTGTGCTAAACAGAATTTAAGCTAACATTCAATTACTGTCTCTTGGATACACTGCAAACAAATGCATATCATAATACCATTCTCCCCTTCTCCCCTACCTCTTCCTCTGTCCATGAAAGATGCCAATTAATTAACTTAATTGACCTTTCCCACTCGGTTTGGACTGAGCCTCAGAATCCTTCTTACCTTAGCCCTACAGGGAGTTACTGTCAATCAACTACAGCTGGCACTGGAGATGAAATTGTTTTTCATGCTCGCCCTAATGATTATGTGCAGAATTGATTTATTGACTTCTAACAACAATAAAATATATCCTCAGTGAGTAACAAACGTTAGAGGCAATGCTTTCAAAGAAAGAAGGAAGAATCCTTTCTGACTTTTATTTCCCATGTTTGTTCCATGTATATTGTGGCTGGAATCTGCTACTGAATTCAGCGTTGATGCTCTGCTGCCTGACCACACTGTCCTCTATGCCAACTTTCATGTTTTTTCTTTCCTAAGGCTTTTCTTAGGAAGTGCTGCTATTTATTCATTGCCTCCTTTCACCCGTAAACAAATATGCCCATTGGTACTGAGGCACTGGTATGAGTAAGTGGATGAACAGAAGAAATAATGACACTCCTCAGGGTGAAAGTAAGAGAAAGAAAGCCCTTGGTGTAGGAGTGTGTCAGCCTGAGCCTTGATGCCAGGATTTCTTCAGCGTCTGCAGGAGACACAGAAGTCAGTGGCCATCCGACAGATTTCTATGAAGGTCTTTCATTATTCTGGAATATTTTACTTTTATGGAGAATCTGCCCTTTTCTTAAAAAATATAATTTATTGTCAAGTTGGCTAGTGTGTTCTTGGCTTTGGGAGTAGATTCCCATGATTCATCACTTACATACAACACCCAGTGCTCATCCCAACAGGTGCTCTCCTCAATGCCCATCACCCAGTTTCCCCTCTTCCCCACCCTCCCCCATCAACCCTCAGTTTGCTCTCTGTATTTAAGAGTCTCTTGTAGTTTCCCTCCCTCCCTCTCTGTTTGAAACTTTTTTCCCCTTCCCTTCCCTTCCCCCATGGTCTTCTTTTAAGTTTCTCAAGATCCACATATGAGCGAAAACATATATCTTTCTCTGACTTATTTCACCTAGCATAATACCCTCTAGTTCCATCCACATTGTTGCAAATGGCAAGATTTCATTCTTTCTCATTGCCAAGCAGTATTCCATAGTATATATAAACCACATCTTTATCCGTTCATCAGTTGATGGACATTTAGACTCTTTCCATAATTTGGCTATTGTTGATACACTGCTATAAACTTTGGGGTACAAGTGCCCCTATGCATCAGCACTCCTGTACCCCTTGGGTAAATTCCTAGCAGTGTTATTGCTGGGTCATAGGGTAGATCTATTTTTAATTTTTTGAGGAACCTCCATTCTGTTTTCCAGAGTGGCTGCACCAGTTTGCATTCCCACCAACAGTGCAAGAGGGTTTCCGTTTCTCCACATCCTTGCCAACATCTGTTGTTTCCTGAGTTGTTCATTTTAGCCACTCTGACCAGTGTGAGGTGGTATCTTAATGTGGTTTTGATTTGTATTTCCCTGATGATGAGTGATATTGAGCCTGTGATGAGTGATGAGCATGTGACTGTGGGCCATCTGGACATATTCTCTGGTAAAGTGTCTATTCATGTCTTCTGCCCTTTTCTTCACTGGATTATTTGTTTTTCAGGTGTAGAGTTTGGTAAGTTCTTTACAGATTTTGGATACTAACCCTTTGTCTGATAGATCACTTGCAAATATCCTTTCCCATTCTGTCCGTTGCCTTTTAGTTTTGATTGTTTCCTTTGCAGTGCAGAAGATTTTTATCTTGATGAGGTCCCAATAGTTCATTTTTGCTTTTGTTTCCCCTGCCTTTGGAGACATGTTGAGTAAGAAGTTGCTGCGGCCGAGGTCAGAGAGGTTGTTGCCTGTTTTCTCCTCTAGGATTTTGATGGTTTCCTGTCTCACATTCAGGTCTTTCATCCATTTTGAGCTTATTTTTGTGTGTGGTGTAAGAGAGTGGTCTAATTTCGTTCTTCTGCACGTTGCTGTCCAGTCTCCCAGCACCATTTGGTAAAGAGACTTTTTTCCATTGGATACTCTTTCCTACTTCATCAAAGATTAGTTGGCTATATATTTGTGGGTCCAATTCTGGGTTCTCTATTCTGTTACATTTGTCTATGTACCAATACCATACTGTCTTGATAGAAATTTTCCCTTTCTGATCTGTCCATTTACAGTTGATTGATCAAAGCGATAAACAATATGCATTATTAAACAATATGCATTGACTCCCATACTTCATTTAAAATGTCCCTAACACAGGGGTAATATTTGGTAAATATTTACTGAATAAATGAACAAGTAAATAAATAACTGGTAGGAGAGGAGGAAAGTGACAGAGAAGTAATTTCCAAGGCTGGACTTGTTGCTCGTTGCCACCAGCAGCCTCCTCCATGTAACCTAGAATTCTGTACTAGCATCATCATGTCTTGTGTGTGCTGCAATGAGAAACTGCAGTCTCTCTGACCTCTAGTACCAAACTGGCAAAGAGCTCTGTTTTGAAAGCCTCTGATGAATGGTCACAGCAGGCACAGAGTGGTAATTTTAGCAGGAAACTTGGCCATAGAAGGCAAGGAGGGTGCAAATGCCTGGTTGTTGAGAAAGCCTCACAGGCCAGGAACCTGTTAGGCGTCACCTCACACAAAGCCTGCATTCTCAACTGGGCAGCATGTCCCAAAATCAAGCTGTGAAGAGGCCACAGCGGCCCAGTTCTGACGAGCTCCTGGTGTAGCATCCTTGGTCAGACTCTACCTGAAGCAGAGTTTTTATTCCAAGTGCCACAAGAAAATACAGATTTTTTCCAAGATTTGAAATGACTCCTCCTCCTCTCCATTTCAGGCTTGCCTGGCTTGAAGCTAGGCAAGGTGGGCAACAGACACTGAAAACGTGCCCACTGGGACAGGGCCAGTGGCCCAGAGGCCTGTTCCCCTTTCCTGTTTCTTATTTCAGGGGACATTGTATGGAACTGTCTGGCAGTAGTCTGGTGGTTACTGTCCTTTCTCCTTCACCCTCCCCATGCTTCCCCACTCCTGCCTGTCTGCTGGCCATTGAGGAGTCCCCTCCAGGTGGATGGCCTGCAGAGAAGGACATTTCTTGCCATTAAGGCTATAAGACACCTGTGAAGATGCACATGGTCCCAGGGTTAGGAGAGAGCCTTTACAACTCCTAAGAACACCCAGAGAAGCAGAGAGATGTCTGGGCAGCCCTCCCCTTGTCCCCCTGGCTTCCCACTCACGGGCAACCAGCCAGGAAGGACTGTTGCTTCTGCTCCTACACCATCCTCTCTCAGGTGGTCTTCTCTACCACATTCCCACTGCCCCCTCTGCCTCCTCACTTCTCACCCACACCTTTCTGGAGTCTTCAAGTCAGCCTCCTGGCCACCAGGCTCACAAACCTCCTGCCACGGCAGGCCATCAGAATGCATTTCTGAAAATGCGCGTACAACTGCTTCTAGCCCCTGCTTTGAGTCCCTCCAAGGTCACTCCAAGGCCTCCTACCTCCCACTGAAATCCTGATCTCCCTGAGCTGGTTCATTTCTTCTGCCAAACTTCAGATGCGCTCAGTTCCAGGAACACTAAACCACCCACACTCAATGAGATGCCTTAGATGCTGCTCAAGTGTGATCTCCTTGTGAAGACTTCCGTGGCACCTCCACTGTAGATACCACACTCTGACATACCTTGCATGCACAGCTCTGAGAATACATGACCTTGCTGTGGCTGTCTGCTCACACATCTTTCTCCCACAGACAAGAGTGGCATTGACTATCCCTGCATCCTTGGTGACACTGGATGAATGCCTGGCACCAGTGCCCAGCAGATGTTTACTGAATGAATGATAAAACCACCCACTCCACCTGTCCATTTAAATGGGCTCCACCTTACTCTCTGATTTGGTACGTGAGCCATTAAAACTTTTCAGAGCAAGGCAGGATTTTATTTTTTACAACTTGGTTAATACTTATTACACAATATTTTGTGAAATGAGAGAAATCAAGTTGCTTGGAAGCTTAGCCAACTGCATTACCATTCCTGGCTGACCCTCTCAGGGCAATTGGCCTGGTTCCCTTGTTTTCATTCTGTGTGTGTGTGTGTGTGTGTGTGTGCGCGCGCGCGTGTGTTTTAGTTTGTTTTTACTTATTTTTGGGAGAGAGATAGAGAGCGAGCAGGTGAGGGGTAGAGAGAGGGCAGAATCTCTGCACACTGTCAGCGCAGAGCCCAATATGGGGCTCTAACTCACAAACCGTAAGATCATGACCTGAGCTGGTCACTCATCCGACTGAGCCACCCAAGCGCCCCTCATTTTCTATTTTAAATTTAGATTTCCACTAATATCTTACTGGCCTTTGTGAATGAAGATTTTTTTTTTTTAAGTTGGTTGAACTGTTCTGTGTCTTATGTATGTACATGAGAACATTATTTAGATTTCATGATGGCAGTTAGGGAGAAAATGGAACTTTTTAGAGTCTCTTTCTATTGGAAATCTGCTGAGGATACCCAACTATCAAAGGATGCCTATGTCTGAATTAGTAAGGGGATATTTCAGAGCCTCAGCTTTGTTCACAGAGGACTATAAAAATTACTAATGATTTGACATAAGGGAAATTTCAAGAAAGTTTTTTTTAAACACAAAAAATAGGACAAAAAGAAATGTTAATAGTTAAGATCTTCATGCTACGTAGTCCAGCCCTATTCACATATTAACTTATTTAGTTCTTATGTTATTAGGTAGGTGCTATTATTTGCCCTTTTCCTAGATGGGGAAATGGAGGCACAGGGCTCTCACAACTAGCAAGTGACAGAGCTGAGGTCTGAACAAAGGTAGCGAGGCTTAAGCATCCAGGGCCTTAACCATTCTGTCAAACTGCCACTAATGTAAATACCTGGAAGGGATGGGTATCATTCAACTGGCTTCTTACAGGGTTCTAGAGTGTCAAGCAACAAGGCCCCAGGAAGTCCTTGTCCTCAGGAAGCTGAGAAGACAGACAGGGAGAGGGCAAGACATGAGCGCATGCATCCACGCATCCATCTGTGCATACATAAGACATGTGGGAACCACAGACAGGGGTGTTTGTGAAACAGCCCAGCAAAGACATGGGCACAGGCTGCCCGCTCAGGACCAAAGGCGCTCAGAGTGGGAGCTTTACCTCTCCGGCACCAGTTAGGGGAAGCTCACAGGCAAGTGGCTGCAACTGTACACACAAGTGAGGCAATGAAAACATGAGGGCTGAGGTAGTCAAATCTTCTAAGTGAAGACAAGAGGCTTAAACATGATGTTAGAAGAAAAAGGAAGGAAATAATTGATTTAAGGGCAGCGCGGTATGCATGACACAGAAGAAAATTAATTGTTTTAATCCACAGAAATCAACTGTAATAAAGTCAAAAAGCCATTTGTCAGAAATCCACAACATCTGTATTCAGCTAATCATTGACACACTAGCTCATCTCATTAAGGACTGGAGGCAGCAGCACACCCTCTCATCTAAGGATTGAGGGGAGAGCCTGACCTATTACACAATGGGGCTCAGTTGCCGATCACTCAGGGAAACTCAACAAGGACTTTAAGAGGAGAGGACTACAAATTCGGTTTGGTTTAGTTGATACATTTCTGGAGTTGTGGACCATTTCCGGTGTTGGGTTGTGCTCTCCCTGGCCCCTTAGCCATGGGCCAGGTCATGGTGGTCCTGGCAGGTGAATGTGGCCTCTGACTAAATGACAGAAAAGATCCTGGGGCACGGCCCAGCTTACGTGCACTTCAATGTTTGTTGACTGAATGAATGAACAGGTACTGAACAGACAGCATTTCCCATTTCCCACATCAGATGGAAAAATTTACGAACTCTCTATGTGCAAAATACATATATCAGCATTACATTTAGAATTATCTATTCGACTGATGGACTTCCATGCAGGTTTAACTATATCTCTGAGGGGCTAGAGGGCTCTAGCTAATGTGTGGATTATATATGGAATCGATTATTCAAGTGAGGGAAAAGAGGTGTCAGAGAATTTTCAAATTCTAGTTATGTGGTTGAAGAAAAGACACTGAAGGAGTTCACACAGTATTCAGATGTATCTGTAACTGAAGAGCAGAAAGCTTCCAGCTCACTGTGTGATTTGTTTCTTTTTGTTTGTTTTCCAATTTTCAGTTGGGTAAACACAGAGGCCAGAACAAGGACAAGATGAGCAAAGAAACCGCCTTTGCTTCCTCCCTCTGTGTTTGAGGCCGGTCCCACCCCGCCCAGCTCTGGTGTAGAACTCACTCTGGAAGAGAGGAAGTAGAAAGGCCATGACCACAGCCACAGGATGGAGTGGGGGCCACTGACATCACTGAGGCTTGGGGATCAACAACCACCCAGACTCTCAAAACTTCTGAGGTCTGAGCTCTATGAATAGCTACTAACTTACTTTGCCTTAAACAACAACAACAACAAAACCATTGTCATCAGTATACCTCTTTCAAACTTTCCAAATTAGCATTGTTAATTTGTCTTTCCTGGACATGGGTTTGCTATAGAAGATAAAATAATTCTGAAAGTTTCTTTGATGTGAGAGACTTTGTAAGCACCTGAATATAAGGTGACTTCCCCCTTGCTTAGGGATTAGTTTTCTGTGGAGAAGAGGAAACATGGCAATCATCCATTTGGGCATCTGTGACACATAAATTAAGGCTTGACGTTGTGTCTTCTGCAGACCAGATTTTGGTTCCTGAACTCCCATGCTCAGGTGTTAGAATTTCAGTCATTTTTGCTTTGCTTTGCTTATGCCCCACCTTCATAGGTCTTGCTCAGCCTATGTGGTCAACAAGGGCTCAAAAGGGCACTGCCCCTCTATCCACTGAATAGCAGGTTTCTCCCTAGCAGGTCTGATCCGCTGTCCTTGGCACTTAGCAGAGAGCCTGGCGCACGCAGTTCTTAGTGAGTATTTGTGGAGTGAATGAATAAATGAGCCTCAAAGACAACAGGCTTGAAACTGGGCTCATCACCCTACCGTTCCTTAGGCCATCACCTTCTATTACATATAGAGTAATGTTCCATCCAAATCCTGTGAACCTCTATCTGGAAACAGTTGCCAACTCAAGGTACGTGGGAGAAGACCCAATCCATCTCTCCACAAGGAAATAGCTGTCGTAACAGCAACTGTGACAGAGACCTAAGAGAGGTGTCACTCAAACTGAGACTTGTATGTAAAATTAAGTTCTGGGACAAACCAAGTTACACTAGCAGATTTGAAGCAAGACGGAGGTCTGGGCAGGGCCTGAGCTGCTGAGGAGTGACATGTAACAGACCACCCCCTCCAGTCCCCCATCCTACAGATGAGGAATCCGGTGGCCAAACTCACATAGCTAATGAGTGGGAAGAGACAAGCAGTAAAACCTGGGTGTGGTGATGTCTCGTCCAAATCTCTTTCCATGGCCCCTGTCTGCCACAGGCCACAGGGTCCAGTCCTGTCCAATCACCTCAGGAGAAGCCTTTAGACTGCAATTCTGTGCGGTAAATAGCAGGCTTCAGCTGTCAGGGGGTAAGGTTCAGTAGAAGAGTCCGTGCTCCCGTGTGGTAGTGTCAAACTGCTGACTCCCAGTGCCCCTGGCCTGAACCCTCTTAGTCATCTTTTGATTACACCCTCTCCTGAGTCACCCCTGCCAACAGAAGGTGAGCACCGCCAGCACTTCCTAACACCTTACCGAGAGCCGACGTCATGCTAAGCGCCTCCCGTGTGCCACCATGTCCTTTCAACCCCACAACAACCCATGTGGTGAAGACTATCATCACACCCATCTTAAGCATGTGGAAATGGAGGCTTCAAGAGATGAAATAACCTGCTGTCAGTCCACAGAGAGGGGACTTGATCCCAGGCGGTCACCCCAGAGTTTACTCTCTTGGCCCCATGCCATCCTGCCTGCCTGCTGAAGCCTTCCCATGGACTCAGCCTTTCTCCCCCCATCACAGTTCAGTGACCACTTCACCCTAGACTGCTGCCCAGCCTCTTCTCCATCCTCTTTCTGGGTGGGGGGGGGGTCTTCTCTCTCCCATCCATTTCTGCTCATCTTCTAAAACTGTGACTTCCCTATGCCACTGACAGTTTTTTTCCCTCACATCAACCAATTCTCCAGTTCTCTGGGGTTACAGACTGGGTGCCCAACAATTCGGTTCAAGTCTGCCACTATCTACCTGGAATGAGCACCAGACCTCACCAGTACAAGGGCTCAGTGCTACAGGACGGCCTTCACTTCAGGTGCCAGCTGCCAGTCCTGGGCACCTCTACTTCTGACCAACCAGCTATAAACTAGGGATTTGACGGACCTCCTCCACAGGTTGGATAAAACTCAAAGAAGTCAGGGAAGTGCTTTAGTTACTATTACTGGTATATTATAAAGGATACAACTGAGGGACAGCCAAGCAGACAACATGCATAGGGCAAGGCATGCAGGGGGCCAGGGGGTGTGTAGAGCTTCCATGCCCTCTCTGGGCACACCTCCCTCCCAGTACCTCAGTGTGTTCACCAAACTAGAAGCTCTCTGAACCCCAGCATTTAGGGGGGTTTGTCACATAGGCATGATTGATTAAATTATTGGCCATTGCTGATTAACTCAACCTCTCACCCGTCTCCCCTCCCAGGAGGTTGAGGGGAGACTGAAAGTTCCAATTCTCTATTCATGCCTTGGATTTTCTGACTGCCAGTCCTTTTTCTGAAGCTATCTAGTAGTCCCCAGCCAGCAGTCATCTCATTAGCATACAACAGGCTCTCCTCACTCAGGGGATTCCAAAGGTTTTGGGAGCTGTATGCCAGGAACTGGAATAAAGATGAAATATCTGTTTTTTTTTGTTTTGTTTTTTTTATACCACAGTTGCCTTCTACTCAGAAACCTCCAGTGCCCCCAGCCCCCACCCTGGTGTGACAAAAGAGGAGAGCCCAAACTTTTCAGATGGCCATTAAGCTGTATAAAAGCTCATCTCCCATGACTCCTGCCTCCTCAGTTCTGGTCCAGAATCTTGCAGATTCCTGCAATTCCTGCCTCTGCACCTCTGTCCCATCTGCCTGCCCCTTCGTTGAATCAAAACATTTCACTGAACTGAAATTGAATCAATGTGTTTAGAATTGTGTGGAACCTCAGAGATGAGGTGGATCAAACCTCTTATTTTATAGATGAGGAAGTGGTGATCCAGACAGGTGAATGGCATAGCCCCAGGTCACAAATTTATTATTGCTTAAAAGGTAGAGAGAACAGTACCAATGTCTGAATTTCTGGTGATGAGTGCTGGAGATGATAAGCTTCAAATTAATAAAATTAATAAACTCTTTTTAAAACTGTTTATTTATTTCTTTTGAGAGAGAGTATGCACATGAGCAGGGGAGGGGCAAAGAGACAGGGAGAGAGAGAAAGAGTCCCAAGCAGGCTCTGCATTGCCAGCGCAGAGCCTGATGCAGGTCTCAAACTCATGAACCATGAGATCATGACCTGAGCTGAGTTCAAGACTTGGATGCTTAACCTTCTGAGCCACCCACCCAGGCGCCTCACCAAATTAATAAACTCTTATGTAAACTTTCAAAAGCACAAATCACAAGGCAAAAAAAAAAAAAGGGAGACAGAGATTAATTTGATTATACCAAATGAAGGATTTCTGTTCAATGAAGGATTGAGTTAACACACATAATCAGAAGATAAAATTGGTCACAGATCAATACCTAGAACTCCTGAAAATCAGGAAAAATAGAGTAAACCTAATGTTTAAAAAAGAGCAAATGAAGTGAACATGCAATAGGGAGGAGAAAACCTCAAAAGTGAATATACCAAAGTCCGCAGTTATTGGAAAAATACAAGATCGAATGAGATGACATTTCATACCTACTGGAAAGCTGGATAATGAATGCTTCAAGATAGGAGTAAGGATTTGGGGATTCACATCTGTGTGGGTGTAGAGATCAGGGAGAGTAGAGCATGCCAGTCCCACAGGAAAGCAATCTGGCAGTCTTTAGATGTAAGGATACACATCCCTGGGACCAGCAATTCTACCGTGGGGTATGGATCCCAAAGAAATCCTCCTAGGCAGGAAGTGGAGGAAGCTATTCAGAGCAGCCTATTTGTGTAACTGCAGCATAACTGGTGCCATCTCCAAAACCGTCACCAAAGAGCAGATAGTAAAATGTACAGAGATCTCTGTGGAGCACAGTACACAGCAGACACAGGATGACATGGACAAAGTGAAAACAACCAGTTTAAAAAAGCAGAATCAGACCTATAAGTACAGAGAACAAACCATTGGTTGCCAGAGGAAAGGAGTATGGGGTTGGGCAAAATGGGCAAGGGGGAGTGGGAAAACAGGCTTCCAGTTATGGAATGAAGTTACAGGAATACAAGGCACAGCATAAGGACTACAGTCAATGACATTGTAACAGTGTTGCATGGTTGTATGATGACAGATGGTAGCTACATTCGTGAGTACAGCAGAATGGCATAAACTTGTCCAATCACTACCTTGTAACTTGAAACTAATGTAACATTGTGTGTCAAGGATACTCAGATAAAACTAAAACAAAAACCCACACAACCAGTTTAGGGCAAAAGCAAGAAACAGAATGAGCTGAGCAACAGGAGGAGTTATATAAATTACATATTTATATATAAACTATATATATAATACATAGTTATATATTTAAAACATAACAACCCTAACTATATATATGGGCACATGGGTGGCTCAGTAGGTTGAATGTCCGACATCGGCTCAGCTCATGATCTCTGGTTGGTGAGGTCGAGCCCCACATCTGCCTCTGCTGTCAGCCTGTCAGCACAGAGCCCACTTCAGATCCTCTCTCGTCCCCCCTCTCTCTGCCCCTCTCCCGCATGTACTCTCCCCAAAACAAATAAATACTTGAAAAAAGAAAAGAACCTTAACTATAATAAAGGTTCTGGAAGTACACACAGGAACAAAACATGAACATCAAACAGAATGGCTGCCCATGTAGGAGGTGGGGAATGTTGATGAGAAGCGATTTGATTAGAGGTCCGCTGGGAGAGTTAAAGGCAGGGGCCCCAGTCCCCACCCTGCCGGCTGGCTCAGGCACCAAGGGGCCGTTTGCTAAGGCTTCAGCTGCAGTCTTTCAAACAGAAAGTTGGATGCAGGGGCAAGCACCTCAGAAGCAGGCCGGCTACAAAGGAGGCTGCCCTTCTCCACTGAAGCTATTTCCTCACAGCCCACTCTGAAGGCAGGAAGCCCACCTCAGGGCATGAACCCCTCAGATTGTGTGCTTTGGGGGGAGGTGGTTCAAAGTCCACTCGACGAGTAAAATAGTTTAGAAAATGGGGCTTAGGAAAGACAGTGGAGGGGGCAGAGGAGGGATGGTAGAGTGTGCCAGGCAGTCGGAATCGGATAAACTAACACTGTAAACCCAAACCTTCCATTGTTTTGTTTGCTTCCTGGCAGCACATCAAGAAGTAACCTTTACTGAGGACTTACTATGACCCAACAGGGTGCTAGGGATTTTTACACTTGTCTTACGTACTGTTCACAGAAATCCGACACGGGGGTGGGAGTTATCCCTCTTGTTTTACAGTCAGGGAACAGGGGGCTCAGAGAAAGTACCCCAGCCAAGCTCACACTGTGACTGCATCCACTTTGTCTTCCTCATGCCTTCAGGGGCACTAATCCTTCCATGGAGACAGCTAGCCAACTAGTGGCTTCTGACATTCTCCCTCTAGAACTTTCTGCCCAGCAGCTGGGTTTAGGAGGTTTCCAGGCTTGCCCCAGGCCCTCCAGAGGTATGAAAACTGTTCCAGCAGCTCTGGCTGGGACACACAGGTCTAGAAAGTCAACACCTCTTCAGAGGCTCCTGCTCTAGGGAACTCCTGGGGTTGAGCTAGATTCTAGTAGCTTCCTCTTTGCCCTCTATACTCTTGAGTCCTTAGACGTGGCTCCTCTAACCAAGTACAGTTTCTAGAGAACTGGAAATGCCCCTGAACGACTCTTTTCCATCCTACCCTAAATCTCCAGCTTTCTGGGATTTAACATGTGGAAGGTGAGTGGGTGGAGTGAGGGAACATTTATAACAGAACAGCAATAAATTCCCTGAGAGTAGAATAATATAAACAAAAAATGACAGTGAAAAATCTCCTTATCACATGCTAACAAGCATAACAAGCATAACAAGACTAGAATTTTATGCAGGTCAAATCATGTTTGTCAAACCCCACAACTGCAGAGTAAGTCCTGATGAGATACTATCAGGAACATGGCCATCAGCCTTCCCCCATTTTATCTCCTGTTAACATATAGTAGCTTATTTTTCCTCAGGCCCCAGTCCAATGATTCTGAGTAAAACTTAAAATTATTGCATCCAACAAAAAGCATTCTAAATAATTTCCAGTGGTGAACCGCTGTAACTTGCAGAAAATGGTTCCAGCCTCAGCCAGAGTTCTATCATAAATACTTGATATGGTGATTAATATCATGGGATCAATTTGACTTAAAGAGGAAAACATTAGTATTAGGGAAAACTAGGAATTCTCCATTTTTTTTTTCCACCTAAAGGAGTTTACATAGCCATGGAGAAAAGGATGCCACAAGAAAAAAAGTTGAGAATTGTGGTTCACATGATATCAAAACAAACTCACATAATGTTTATTTTCACTTCTGGGAGGAAATGAAGACGTAGACTAGTTAACAATTCAATTCAATAAATATTTATTCTGTCAGCATCGCACACAAAACACCAGGTAGGTTGGGCTGTGGAAATACCAACGCTAAGAGACCATACAGGGTTCTTGAGACCCATCATTCTTCTGTGGAGTCCAGACAGATGCTGGTGAGCCGCCCCCACTCCATCTGTGGACTTGCGGGGCTTAGGGCTCTGTTTGAATTGTTGTGCTTTCAGTGACCGTGATAACCTTATGACCAACAATCAGAATGGAGAGGAGCTCTCTGCCCATCTCTCACCTCTCTGAAATGAGCTTTCTTTTTGGCAGAAAAAAGCCAAACAGCTCTACCTTATCATCTTTTCCCATCTTCCTCTCTCCACGTTTCCAGAGAAAAAATAACTTCTGTGCTCTTCTCATACCAAGTGTATTGTTAGCCCTCTGTATCCCAGCCTGGACCACACCTCTCCTTCCTTTCCCTGTATGTGGGCTCCACAGATTTCCCTGCTTTGTTCTCCTTCTTATAAAGCTCTTAAGATTTCTTATCACCAGTTACTCCACAGAATCCCTTTAGTCTAGGATTTTACACAGGGTTAAAGTTGGGTGGTAGTTTGATTAAAAAAAATAAACCAGATATATGTTTTGGGCATATTTATTACTGTGAAACCCCTCCCTGCTCATTTTCTAGAATTGAGTCCAAGAAGTAAGGCATTGCCTTTAACAGAGCATTTGGGAGCTTGGATTTAAAACTCTTGCACATGTTTTAAGAGTGCCTCATCTCTTAAGTTGGATTCCCTTCCTATATCTCTGCTGCCAAAGCGATTTTATTGAAATCCTCTGAAACCCCAGGGCTCCAGCATTTTGGGTCTCTCTGGAAGTTTCTTTCTTCTGTTAAAAAAAAATATAGAGTAGTGTCTGGTAATAAAAGTAACATTTACAGAGGCCACACCATGTGCCAGTCAACCCTCTGAGGCAGATACAATTATTCTCCCCATTTTATAAAGGCTGGAACTGAGGCCCCGAGAGACAGTAAATAACTCGCACACAGAAGGTAGTTGCACCAGGAATCTACCCCAAGCTTGTGAGCTTAATCGGGCTCAAGCTCCAACATCAAAGGGATCTGCAATCCATTCTTATCTTGTTTCCCTTTTGGAGCCCATGACCAGGGCACTGTACCCAACCTCTTTGAGTTGAGTTTTCCTTCCAATAAAAACGAAAAAAAACATCCTACTCCTGACCCTGGCTTTGGATAACTGCCACTGCTCCCATGTACCCCAGCTGACTCCCCTGGGAGGTACGGCTGTGTCCCTCTCCTCTAAATGCCCCCCCCCAGTGGGGGGGGGGACTCAAACGCATCAATCCATTTAAAAAGAATCATCCAAAGGACTTCTATGTCTGTATCTACCCGGCACGCCGGCGGGAGCGTCGCTTTCTCCCCACAGCGCTCTGCGTCCTGTTCCGGGCCGGCCACTCGGTGCCCCGCCGTCCGCTGCTCCTCCGCACTGGGTTCCCTCTCGGTTCGGGACTCCCACCCCAGGGCTCCCCAGCCTCCCCGCTAACAAGGCGCCCTCTTACCATGGCATCGTAGCGCAGGGCGTTCATGAAGTGCGCCACCTCGGCGCCCTTGTACACGGTGAACCAGATGGTGCCCTGGTACTGGTCGCCGGCGTCGAGCAGCAGCACGTGCGGCTCGGCGCGCCGGATCTGCTGCACCTTGGTGAAGAGGCGCGCCACGCCGCCCACGCAGCGGCTGGCGTTGACGCACTTGCTGGAGTCCTCGCTCGTCTGCTCCAGCCGGCTGTGCACGTCGTTGGTGTGCAGGATGGTGAGTTCCCAGGCGCCGGCCGCCGGCCACAGCAGCGCGCCCAGCGCGAGGAGCCGCAGCGCCGGCGCCCGTGAGGCTCCGAGGCCCATGGCTGCGGCGCGGGGAGCGGGGAGTGCGGACGGGCCGGGCGAGCGGCAGCGAGTGGCGGCGGGAGCTGGAGCTGGGCGCCCTTGCCGGCGGGGCTGGGCGGGGCGGGGGCGGGCTTCCCTCGGCCCGGAGGCCGGCCCCACCGCCGGGCTCACGCCCGCGCGGTCACCCGATCCGACCCTGGCACCCGGGGAGGCCGGGGCGCGCCCGGGCTGGCGGCTGGCACCCGCTGCCGGCAGGAACAGTAGGGAGGTTGTTCCCGGCTGGGAGCGGGCCGCCGGCCCCGATGCCGGGGTGCCCGCAGCCCCACAGCTGGTGCACTGCCTTTCCGGGGTGCGAGGGAGGAACCGGAGGGGCCACCCCGCGTCTAGGTCCTTGCTGTTTCCAGCCTCATTTGAGGCACGAGTTTTTCTCAAGAGGAAAGCACGGTTTGTGTTGGGCTTGTGGTTGCGCGAGCTCATCACTTGAAAGAGCGAAAGTGGGAAAAGGGAGGAAGAAAAGATGGGCGAGATGACGTACCTGGGGGGCAGGGGGAGAGGAGTGCAGAGAGGCAGGAGAGAAGAGCCCTTGCCCTTTGTGCTGTGGAAGCCAAAAACGGACTGTGAGATTTGGCTGCCCGCTCTCTTTGCAGCTGGAGGACGCACCAAGTGCATGTAGTTTAGACGTAGAACCTGGCAATTGAAGACCATCCCAATCCAGTCCAACGTTTGTTCACAATTAAAGCCTTAGCGACGAAAAGGCATTGGTGCGGGAACTGGTCTTGGAAGCGAAAACAGACCATAGGAGTAAAATCAGCAGCTACGTGGACGTGATGCTGCCTTCCGTTATTTTTTTAGGCACTTTTGTTGTTTCACATGGTAGTGTTTTATGGACTTCTTGGTTTTTTAGGTGTTAATGTTTTAAGGATGTGGCGTGTGTGTGTGTGTGTGTGTGTGTGTGTGTGTGTGTGTGGGAGGGTGGCGCGCACGTGCGTGTTTGTGTAAAGGCAAAGCTTTGGGCAAGGAAAACAATAATAGGAATGCATTCAGTAAATCATCCTTATAGAGAATTTCCTTTTGTTTAGCCAGCTGATTACTGACTGCAATCAATTATCTAGCCGCCTTGGGAAGGGAAGAAGGGAACTCGTTTGGAGGCCCTATGAGGTGTCCTATGATTTATGCTTTACTAAACAGCATATGTAGTCCTCACACTTCCTGGAATGCATCAAGTCAGCACTGTTGGCTTGGTTTTGTTTTTGTTTTAAGCTTTTTGGGATAATACATATATAACCTCAAAGTGACCATCCTGACCACTTTTAAGTGTACAGTTTAGTAGCGTTAGTTACACTCACATTGTTGTGCAACCATCACCACCATCCACCTGCAGAACTTTTTCATCTTCCCAAACGGAAACTCTTGCAGCCATTAAACAATAACTTGCTAACTGTCCTCTCCCCCCAGCCCTTGGCAACCATCATTCTGCTCTGTCTTCATGAATTTGCAGACTCTAGGTACCTCATATAAGTGCAATAAGGCAATATTTGTCTTATTTGTGACTTTTATTTCACTTAGCGTACTTGTCTTCTTAACGGTTCATCCATGTTGTTGCATGTGTTAGAATTTCCTTCCCTTTTAAGGCTGAATAATGTTCCATCGTATGTACGTATATACCACATCTTGTTTGTCTATCCATCCATCCATGGAGACACTTGGGTTGTTTCTGCCTTTTGGCTATTGTGAATAATGCTGCTATGAACACGATATACAAATATCTGTTTAAATCTCTGCTTTCAGTTTTTTTGGGAAGTGGAATTGCTGGATCATATGGTAGTTCTATGTTCAATTTTTGAGGAAATGCCATACTTTAATGGCTGCGTCATTTTATATTCCCACCAACAATGCTCAAGACTTTAGTTTCAGGGCACCTGTTTTGCTCAGTGGGTTAAGTCTTGACTCTTGATCTTGGCTCAGGTCATAATCTCACGGTTTGTGAGATCAAACTCCAAGCACACAGCTTGCCTGGGATTCTCTCTCTCCACTCCCCCCCCCCCACCTCCCATCTCTTCCTACCTGCCCTTCCCCCCCCATGCATGTGCGTGCTCTCTCTCTCTCTCAAAATAAATAAATATTTAAAAAAAGAGTTGTGATTGCTCCACATCCTTATCAACACGTGTTTTCTGTTTTTTGATAATAGCTATCCTAAGGGATTTGAAGTAGTACTTCACTGTGGTTTGATTTACATTTCCCTAATCTTTAATGATGTTGAGCATTTTTTCATGTGCTTATTGGCCATTTGTGTATCTTAGTTGGAGAAATGTCTATTCAAGTCCTATGATTTACCCATGTTTTAATAGGGTTATTTGTGTGTTTTTTGTTAGTGTTGTTGAGGAGTCTATATATTCTGGATAATAATCCCTTATCAGATATATATGTTTTGCAATTGTTTTCTCCCATTCCATAGGATGCCTTTTCATTCTGTTGATAGTGCCCCTTGAGACACAAACTTGTATATTTTGACAAAGTCTGATTTATTTACTTTTTCTTTTGTTATCTATGCTTTTAATGGCATATCTGAAAAAACACTGCTATATCTGATGTCATGAAGCTTTTCCCCTATGTTTTTTTCCTAAGAGTTTTATTGTTTTAGTTTTTTTTTAATTAAAAAATTTTTTTCAATGTTTATTTATTTTGAAGGAGAGAGTGTGAGTGAGGGAGGGGCAGAGAGAGAGACACAGAATCTGAAGCAGGCCCCAGGCTCTGAGCTGTCAGCACAGAGCCCGACATGGGGCTCGAACTCACAAACCACGAGATCATGACCTGAGCTGAAGTCGGACGCTCAACCAACTGAGCCACCCAGGCACCCCTATTGTTTTAGTTTTTAGGTTTAGGTCTTTGCTCCATTTTATATCCAATGTATAATATATACGTGGAGAGAGGGCGAGGGATAGAGAGAGATATTTATCATGAGATATTGGCTCACTTGATTATGAATGTTGAGAAGTCTCACAAGACGCTGTCTGCATTGGAGACTCCTGAAACCTGGTAGTGTAGTTTGAAGGCCTGAATGCCAGAGAGCCAATGAATTTACCTTGGTATTAAAGAATATAATTTTGTGTTTCATTCTGTACAGATACATGCAGTTAGTACACAGTGCAAAATTGGGAATTTGGGGCATGGCAAGAGTTTGGATTTCTGCATTAAAACCAAAAAAAGCTAAGTCTATGAAAATATGATAAAGCATAGGATTTCAATTGCAATTAAAATGTATTATGGGAAAAATGGAATGTTTCAGGAAATAGTTCTGGCAGGACTTAGTTAATCTGGAGTAATATGAAAGTATAAAAAGTTCCCTCTTGAATATTCTGAATGAGATTCAGTTTCCAATCAATGGCTTTTTTCCCCTTTCATGTGCTCTCGTTATATATTATAATATTTTAGGTTGGCTGGGGGGAATCTGACTTTTTATTATATTAAAGTAGTAGATACTTGCATTTATCCCATGATTTCTGAGAACTTGCAGTTCTACGCTATGTGTATCTGCACATAAAATAAGAATCCAAGGGGTGCCTTAGGTGGCTCAATCAGTTGAGCATCCAGCTCTTGATTTCTGCTCAGATCATGATCCCAAAGTCATAGAATCAAGCCCTGTGTCTGGCTCCGTGATGAACCTGCTGAAGATTTTCTTTCTCCCTCTGCTTCTCTCCCCTGTGCATGCCCTTCCTTTCTTTCTTTCTTTCTTTCTTTCTTTCTTTCTTTCTTTCTCTCTCTCTCTCTCTCTCTCTCTCTTTCTTTCTTTCTTTCTTTCTTTCTCTCTCTAACAAAACAAAAAAAAAAAGGAATCCTAGTAATATGAATTTCACCTAGGAGCCAAGAATCTTTCAAACAAAACCTCAAAGCCAGAATTGCCTGTATTACTATTATTATTTTTTGTTAATTGGTGGAATTATAAAGTACAATAAAAGTATGTAGTTACCTCCTTGATCTTCATGCAGAAAAATAAAAAAATTTTTGAGTGGTTAATATACTAAGTGGGAGTGTCAATTTTTTATAAAATATTTATTTATTTTGAGAGAGAGAGAGAAAGAGAGCGCGCGCGCGCTCAAGAGTGCAAAGAGGGAAGGAGCAGAGAGAGAGGGAGATAAAGAATCCTAAACAGGCTCTGCATGGTCAGTGCAGAGCCTGTCAAGGTGCTCGAACCCAAGAACCATGAGATCATGACCTAAGCAGAAATCAAGAGTCGGATGCTTAACCGATTGAGCCACCCAGATGCCCTGGGAGAGTCTATTTGATGTGTATGATGGAAACTTTAGAATAGCAATCAATTATATTTTAAACTTATAAGAGAATGTTGCACATTGAAAATGACAAGAACTTACAGGTATGAAAAGATGCAAAAATGTAAAATTTTTGAAGATGAGGCCAGGATTTAACAAAGTTAAGAATGTATGCATTCAAATATAAGGATTCTGATGTCATTAGAAATTAAAGAGGAGATGAATTGATTTTTAGCTGGAAATCATATGAGCCTGGTACTTATAACTAAGTCATTATAGATGGACCCAAGGGTGATGACAAACTATTGTATGGAAACAGATCTCCTAGGGTTTTTTCATATCTCAAGATAGAGGAGATCCTTCTGTTAGGAGGTAAAAACAGCTACCTATCTGAAACCAAAAGGAATCATTAGAAAGTTTCGAACTATGTTCAGAATTAATATTTGTATTGATACTGTATTATTTTTAACTTAAATTGTGGGATAAAGTAAATAAATAATTACATTAGTTTTATCAGGAAAAGGATTCGTGTAAGATATTCAGTTTGGAGGAAATCAAGAATTTTAGTAGGAACCCTGACCTTTAGCAACTGGATTGGAAGTAGCAATATGATATTCTTTTATAAGAAAAACCTGTTTTGCTGTCCCACTGAAATAGCCCAGGAGTAATTTGACCCCATGAGACACTCTAATGTCCAGGATGATATGATCTCTAATACCATTTCCACTGAAAGAGCATCAAGGGTCCTTTGCAGAAATGGCTGATTCCATGTCTGAGGCTAAAAGGCACAAGTAAACATAAGAAAGTAGGCAATGTATATAACATGAATCTGGGGAAGTGGCCAAAATAATCATTTTCCTCTTAAAAGTATGGAATCATGGACACAACAACTGTAAGTAGGATTTTAGGCATCCTATAAGGTCAAAAACAAGAATCTAGGCAGCTTCCGGAGCTAAATCACTGCTAGTAAATGAGGTTATTAGCATTAAAACAAGCAGCAAGTGGTCTTCCAATCACTATGATGAGTGACTGAGAGCCTAAGTAATCTCTTGAGATTGCTCATGATGGTTCCAATACTTGGAGAGCATATATACTGTCTTTATCAGGTACTTATTTATTTGTTTATTTATCTACTTATTTATTTAAATTTATTGATTAAAAAATGTTTAATGTTTATTATATTTTTTTGAGAGAGAGAGAGATAGAGCTCAAGTTGGGGAGGGACGGAGAGAGAGGGAGACACAGAATCTGAAGCAGGTTCCAGGCTCCAAGCTGTCAGCACAGAGCCTGACACAGGACTCGAACCCACAAACTGTGACATCATGACCTGAGCCAAAGTCAGTTGCTTAACTGAGTCACCCAGGCATACCCAGATACTTTTTTTTTAAAGATTGTATTTTTAAGTAATCTCTACACCCAATATGGGGCTCGAATTTACAACCCCAAGATCAAGAGTCACATGCTCCACCCACTGAGCTAGCCAGGCATCCCTTCATCAGATACTTCTATTCCAACTTCCTTTTCAGAAAAACCATGAGCTTTTTGTGCAGTGGACCTTTTGCTAGTCTGGTGAAACCTAGAGACTCTTCTCAGAGTAATATTTTTAAATGGATAAAATAAAATAAATTGGATTACAAAGGAAACTAATGAAATACAGTTATAAAAATATTTTTAAAATTTGTGATATAATAATTCATATATTCTTTGTTAACACATTGAGTAACAAAAAGCGTATTTAAAATTTTTTTTTTTTTTTGGATAGAGAGAGGGCACAAGTGAGCAAAGGGCAGAGAGAGGGAATCTCACAAGGGGCAGAGAGAGAGAGTTTTTCCCAAGTTGACCTATAGAGTCTATGCAGTTACAATCAATATCCCAGACAAGTTATTTTGTAGATATTAACAAACTGATTCTAAAGTTTTTATGTAGAGACAAAAGACCTAGGACAGCCAAAACAATATTGAAGGAGAAGAGGAAAGTTGGAGCACTGACACTATCTGACTTCAATACTTACTCAACAGCTACAGTAATCAAGAGCGTATGGTATTGGTGAGAGAATTGACACATAGATCGACAGAACAGGATAGAGATCCCAGAAATAGACCCAGATAAATATAGGCAATAGCTCCTTTACAAAAAAGCAAAAACAATATAATGGGGGAAAGGTGGTATTTTCAACAGATGGTGCTGGAACAACTGGATATCTTCATGTAAACAAATAAATCTACACTCTTCACAAAAGTTAACTCAATGAGTCATAGATCTAGCTATAAAACACAAAATTACAAAACTCTTAGGAGATAACATAGGAAAAAATTTTGGATCCCTTTGGGTCTGGTGAAGCCATTTTGTTTTTTTAATTTTTTTAATGTTTATTTATTTATCTTGAGAGAGAGTGCAGTTGTGTGAGTTGGGGAGGGGCAGAGAAAGACAGGGAGAGAGAGAATTCCAAGCAGGCTTTGCTCTGTCAGCACCCCCAATGAAATAAAAAACTTCTGCTCTGTGAAAACACTTTCAAAAGAATAAGTAGGGATGCCACAGACTGAAGGAAAATATTTGCAAAAGATACATGTGATAAAGGACTATTGCCCAAGATATACAACGAAGTCTTAGAAGTTTAAATAAGAAAACTTAATCTAAAAATGGGCAAATGAGGGGTACCTGGGTGGCTCAGTTGGTGAAGCATCTGACTCTTGATTTCGGCTCAGGTCATGATCTCATGGTTTGTGGGATAGAGCCCTGGGTCAGGCTCTGCGCTGACAGTGCAGAGAGGGATTCTGTCTCTCCTCTCTCTCTCTCTGCTCCTCACCCCATTCACATGCATGCTCTCTTTCTTTCTAAAATAAACATTAAAGAAATAAATAAAAATGGGCAAATGATCTGAACAGATACCTCACTAACGAATATATATAGATAACAAATAAGTGTATGAAAAGATGCTCCACATCATATGTGATTAGGGAAATGCAAATTAAAACAGCAATGATATACCACTACACGCCTATTAAAATGGCTAAAATGTAGAAACGTGACAATAGCAAATGTTGATAGGGAGGGTATAGCAACAGGAACTCTTCGTTCATTGCTGGTGGAATTATAAACTGGTGTAGTCATTTTGGAAGACATTTGGGCCATTTCTTTAAAAAATAAACATACTTTCACCATATGATCTAGCAATTTCATTACTTGGTATTTTCCCCAAAAGGTCAAAAACCCATGTTCACACAAAAACCTGCATGTGAATGTTTATAGCATCTTTATTCAGAACTGACAAAACTCGGAAGCAACCAAAATGTCCTTCCATAGGTGAATGGATACATAAACTGTGGTACATTCATACAAAGGAATATTATTCAGCCCCCGCAAAAAGAAAGAAGCTATTAAACCATGCAAATTCACAGAGGAAACTTTAATACATATTACTAAGGAAAGAGGCTAATCTGAAAAGATTATATACTGTGTGATTCTAACTTTATGACATTCTGGAAAAGGCAAAACTGTAAACAGAAAAAGGATCAGTAGTTGCCATGGGCGGGGGAAGGGAAGTGTAAGTAGAGCACAAAGAATTTTTAGGGTGGGGCACCTGGGTGGCTCAGTCGGTTGGCATCCGACTTCAGCTCAGGTCATGACTTCAACTCAGCTCACAGTCTGAGTTCGAGCCCCGCGTTGGGCTCTCTGCTGACAGCTCGGAGCCTGGAGCCTGCTTCAGATTCTGTGTCTCCCTCTCTCTCTGCCCCTCCCCTGCTCATGCTCTGTCTTTCTCTGTCTCAAAAATAAATAAAAACATTTAAAAAAAATTAAAAAAAAGAATTTTTAGGGCAGTGAACCTATTCCGAGATACTACAATGGCAGATATATGATATACATTTGTCAAAATCCACAGAATGTACAACACGAAAAATGAACCCGAATGCAGAGTATAGGCTTTGGGTGATGATGATGTGTCTATGTAGGTTCCTCGATTATGACTAGTGTACCACTCTGATACAGGATGTTGATAATGGGAAAGACTGTACATGTGTGGGGCCAGGGGACATAATGGGAAATCTGCATACCTTCTGCTCAATTTTGCTGTGAACCTAAGACTGCTCTAAAAAATAAATTCTGTTTTTTTAAAAAAGTTAAAAGGATATCAGTCACAGCTCTCTTTTTTCAACCTGGCAGCTTAGCCAAGAAAGCGTGTTGTTTTTCCACAGTATCCATAATGATGACTGTAGGGTTTTCATGGAAAGATTTATTTTATTCATGTAATTATGAACTGACAGGTAATACGGATAAAGGATATATATTTCTTTTCCAAAGTGAAACAAGAATGGGTTTTCTTTTTTTGTAGAAAAAGCAAAACCTCTGCTTATAGTTCCAGGTACTTTTTAAGATTTCCCTCTTCTGAGTGGTGGAGGAGGGCTCTCCACAATGTTCCCGTTCTTGACAAAATCTCTTAAAAATGCCATGATTCAGAGATCAGCTTCTGATGGGGTGTTGCCTGTATGGTTGTAAAAAAAAAAAAAAAAAAAAAAACTGCTTCAGGGTAACAGGTGGAGTCTTAGCTACCAGTGCCTTTCTGTGTAGTGAACAATGAGCGATGATGACCCAAAGAGGTTCCTTTTTCATGAAAGTAGAGCAATATGTATGACAAATGTGGCAGGAATGCTGTCTGCATAAGCTTATGAAGTGTTTCTTTTCAGACAGTTTTGTTTGACAATTTTTCTTCTTTTTCTTTTCTTCTTAAAAAAATCATTTCCCAAACATTCACAGTCTTCATAACTTCTAAAAAGGACCAAAAAAATTTTTTGATGACACCAGCAAGTCCACAGTGAACAAAACGAGGAGATGGCTATTTTAAGGAGATGGCCTATAGTTCCCACCGGTTACTTGCTGAAGGAGAACTTTGAGGTTGCCAGTTCTTTAATGATATGCTTCAAAATGTGAAAAAGAAATGTAATTACTCAAACATCACATATTTGACAAAAAAATATTTCTAGCCTTTTCCCCAGTAGGAAAAGGATGTGGAGAAGCTGTGTATCATTGTGCTGGGACATTGCATGAGAGCCATAGAGGCCCAGGAATCACAGTGTGCTTTGCTCTCCCAAGGATGTGTGTGGGCCATGCTGCAGAGCAAATTTAAAACTCTTTGTAAGACTCAACAATTATTTAAAAAGAAGCTTGCAGGGTAGACCCCAATGCCATTGCAGAAAAATGAGGATTCTATTTGTGAATTAGGAATCCAGTACTCCAAGGATGGGCCAGGCCACCATCTTGGATCAATATTTGCTCCCCTACCTTTGGATTTCTAGACTGCTTACTTCGTTCTTTTTCTTTTTTCTTTTTCTTTTTTTTCATTTTTACTTCTACCTTTGGGTTATTCCCTTGCTTTACACACAAGGATGAGTTTTCCGGGGATTTTGTCAGACTGAAACTTATCTTCACAATGTCTCTCAAGTTTCTTCTCATGTTACTGTGTTAATTATTATTTCTTTCTTTTTTTTAAAAAAATTTTTCAGTGTTTATTTTTGAGAAAGAGAGAGAGACAGAGCGCAAGCCTGGCAGGGGAGGGGGGCGGCGCAGAGAGAGAGAAGGAGACACAGAATCACAGAATCCGAAGCAGGCTCCAGGCTCCAAGCTGTTAGCACAGAGACTGACACAGGACTCGAACTCACGAACTGTGAGATCATGACCTGAGCCAAAGTCGGAGGCTCAACCAACTGAGCCATCCAGGTGCCCCTGTTAATTATTATTTATTTTTCTGTTTACTTATTTATTTTTTTAATTTATATCCAAGTTAGCATATAGTGCTATAATGATTTCAGGAGTAGATTCCAGTGATTCATCCCCTATGTATAACCCCAGTGCTCATCCCAACAAGTGTCTTCCCTGATGCCCCTTACCCATTTAGCCCATCCCTCCACCCACAATGCCTCCAGCAACCCTCAGTTTGTTTTCTGTATTTAAGAATCTCTTATATTCTGTCCCCCTCCTTGTTCTTATATTATTTTTGCTTTCCTTCCCTTATGTTCATCTGTTTTCTATCTTAAAGTCCTCATATGAGTGAACTCAGATGATATTTGTCTTTCTCTGACTAATTTTGCTTAGCATAATGCCCTCTAGTTCCATCCACATAGTTGCAAATGGCAAGATTTCATTCTTTTTGATTGCTGAGTAACACTTCATTGTATATATATACCACATCGTCTTTATCCATTCATCTGTCGATGGACATTTGGGCTCTTTCCGTACTTTGGCTGTTGTTGATAGTGCTGCTATAAATATTGTGGTGCATGCGCCCCTTTGACGGTGCACTGGGATCTCTTGGATAAATACCTAGTAGTGCAATTGCTGGGTCATGGGTAGTTCTATTTTTAATTTTTTGAGAAACCTACATAGTGTTTTCCAGAGGGGCTGCACCAGCTTGCATTGCCACCAGCAGTGCAAAAGAGATCCTCTTTCTCCGCATCCTTGCCAACATCTATTGTTGCCTGAGTTCGTTTATTTTAGCCATTGTGACTGGTATGAGGCAATATCTCAATGTGGTTTTAATTTGTGTTTCCCTGATGATGAGTGATGTTAAGTACTTTTTCATGTGTCTGTTAGCCATCTTGATGTCTTCTTTGGAGAAGTGTCTATTCATGTCTTTTGCTTATTTTTTCACTGGATTATTTGTTTTTTGGGTGTTGAGTTTGAGAAGTTCTTTGTAGATTTTGGACACTAACTCTTTCTCTGATATGTCATTTGCAAATATCTTCTCCCATTCTGTCATTTGCCTTTTAGTTTTGCTGTTTCCTTTGCTGTGCAGAGGTTTTTATTTTGATGAGGTCCCAATAGTTCATTTTTGCTTTTGTTTCCCTTGCCTCCAGAGACATGTTGAGCAAGAAGTTGCTGCGGCCAAGGTCAAAGATGTTTTTTGCCTGCTTTCTCCTTGAGGATTTTGATGGCTTCCTGTCTTCTGTTTAGATCTTTCATCCATTTTGAGTTTATTTTTTTTGTATGGTATAAGAAAGTGGTCCAGGTTCATTTTTCTGCATGTTGCTGTCCAGTTTTCCCAGCACCATTTGCTGAAAAGACTGTCTTTATCCATTGGGTGCTCTTTCCTGCTTTGTCAAAGATTAGTTGGCCATATGTTTGTGGGTCCATTTCTGTGTTCACTATTCTGTTCCATTGATCTGAGTGTCTGTTTTTGTGCCAGTACCATACTGTCTTGATGATTACGGCTTTGTAATACATCTTGAAGTCCAGCATTGTGATGCCTCCAGCTTTGGTTCTTTTTCAGGATTGCTTTGGCTCATTGGGGTTTTTTCTGGCTCCATACAATACAATTTTAGGATTGTTTGTTCTAGTTCTGTGAAGAATGCTGTTGTTATTCAGATTCAGATTGTGATTGCATTGAATATGTAGATTTATTTGGGTAGTATTGACATTTTAACAATATTTGTTCTTCCAATCAATGAGCATGGAGTATTTTTCCCATTTTTTTGTGTCTTCGTCAATTTCTTTCATAAACTTTCTATAGTTTTCAGTGTATACGTTTTCCACCTCTTAGATTTATTTCTAGGTATTTTATGGTTTTTGCTGCGATTGTAAATGGTATCGATTCCTTGATTTCTCTTTCTGTTGCTTCATTGTTGGTGTATAGGAATACAATCAATTTCTGTGCATTGATTTTATATCCTGCGACTTTGGTGAATTCATGGATCAGTTCTAGCAGTTTGTTGGTGGAATCTTTTGGGTTTTCCATATAGAGTATCATGTTGTCTGCGAAGATTGGAAGTTTGACTTCCTCCTTGCTGATTTGGATGCCTTTTATTTCTTTGTGTTGTCTGATTGCAGAGGCTAACTGATTGCAGAGGCTAAGACTTCCAATACTATGTTGAATAACAGTGGTAAGAGTAGACATCCCTGTCTTGTTCCTGACCATAGGGGGAAAGCTCTCAGTTTTTCCCATTGAAGATGATATTAGAGTTGGGGCTTCCATATATGGCTTTTATGATCTTGAGGTACGATCCTTTCATCCCTACATTCTTGAGGGTTTTTATCAAGAAAGGATGCTGTATTTTGTCAAATGCTTTCTCTGCATCTTTTGAGAGGATCATTTGGTTCTTGTCCTTTCTTTTGTTGATGTGATATGTCACATTGATTGTTTTGTAGATATTGAACCAGCCCTTCATCCCAGGTATAAATCCCATTTGGTTGTGAATAATTCTTTTAATGTATTGTTGGATCTGGTTGGCTAGTATCTTGTTGAGGATTTTTGCATCCATGTTCATCAGGAAAATTGGTCTATAGTTCTCCTTTTTAGTGGGGTCTTTGTCTGGTTTTGGAATCAAGGTAGTGCTGGCTTCATAGAATGAGTTTGGAAGTTTTCCTTCCATTTCTATTTTTTGGAACAGCTTCAAAAGAATAGGCGTCAACCTTCTTTTAACGTTTGGCAGAATTCCCCTGGAAAGCCATTTGGCCCTGGACTCTTATTTTTTGGGAGATTTTTGGTTACTAATTCAATTTCCTTACTGGTTATGGATCTGTTCAAATTTTCTATTTCTTTTTGTTTCAGTTTTGGTAGTTTATATGTTTCTAGCAATTTGTCCATTTCTTCTAGATTGCCCATTTTATTGGCATATAATTGCTCATAATATTCTCTTATTATTGTTTGTATTTCTGCTGTGTTGGTTGTGATCTCTCTTCTTTCATTCTTGATTTTATTTATTTGGGTCCTTTCCTTTTTCTTTTTTATCAAACTGGCTAGTGGTTTATCAATTTTGTTAATTCTTTCAAAGAACCAGCTCCTGGTTTCATTGATCTGTTCTACTGTTTTTTTTATTTCAATAGCATTGATTTCTGCTCTAATCTTTATTAGTTCCTGTCTTCTGCTAGTTTTGGGTCTTATTTGCTGTTCTTTTTCCAGGTCTTTAAGGTGTAACGTTAGGTTGTGTATCTGAGACCTTCCTTCTTTAGGAAGGCCTATAGTGCTATACACTTTTCTCTTATGATCACCTTTGCTGTGTCCCAGAGGTTTGGGGCTGTGGTGTTATCATTTTCATTGGCTTCCATGTACTTTTTTTTTCTTTATTTTTGAATTAAAAAAATAAATTTTTTAAAAGTTTATTTATTTTGAGAAGGACAAAGACAACACAAGTGGGGGAGCAGCAGAGAGAGGGGGAAACAGAGAATCCTGAGCAGGCTCCACACCATCAGCACAGAGCCTGATGCAGAGCTCAAACTCACGAAACTGTTAGATCATGACCTGCACTGAAATCAAGAGTCGGACACTTAAACAACTGAGCCACCCAGGTGCTCCCCGCCCCACGCCTCTGGCTTCCAGGTACTTTTTAATTTCCTCTTTAACTTCTTGGTTAGCCCATGCATTATTTAGTAGGATGTTCTTTATTTAGTCTCCAAGTATTTGTTATTTTTCCAAGTTTTTTCTTGTTGTTGATTTTGAGTTTCATAATGTTGTGGTCTGAAAATATGCATGGTGTGATCTCAATATTTTTATACCTGTTAAGGACTGACTTGTGTCCCAGTATGTGATCTATGCTGGAGAATGTTCCATGTGCACTTGAGAAGAATGTATATTCTGCTGCTTTAGGATGAAATGTTCTAATATATGTTAAGTCCATCCAGTTCAGTGTGTCATTCAAAGCATTGTTTCCTTGTTGATTTTCTGTTTAGATGATCTGTCCATTGTTGTAAGTGGGGTGTTAAAGTCCCCTACTATTATGGTATTATTGTCAATGAGTTTCTGTATGTTTGTGAGTAATTCATTTATATATTTGGGTGCTTGCACATTTGGAGCATAAATGTCTACAGTAGTTAGATCTTGGTGGATAAAGCCCTGAATTATGATATAATTCCCTTCTTCATATCTTGTTACAGTCTTTATTTTAAAATCTAGGTTATCTGATATAAGTGTGACCACTCAGGCTTTCTTTTGGTGACTATTAGCATGATAGGTGATTCTCCAACCCCTTTTCTTTTTTCTTTTCTTTTCTTTTCTTTTCTTTTCTTTTCTTTTCTTTTCTTTTCTTTCCTTTTCTTTTCTTTTCTCTTTTCTTTCTTTTTTTCTTTTTTTTTGTATTTTGTAACACTGTTTTATTAAGAGTGAACCCTTTTCTAAAAAAAAAAAAAAAAAAAAAGAGTGAACCCTTTTCGGTATTCCTAAACTGTAAACAATGAGAAACTGAAGTATCAAAGGAACACATCAGGGATCATCTGTAACAGACAGAAACCTTTAAATTTTCTTATTGCCTTTATACAATCAATGTATATTTAAGTAAAACTGAATTCCTTATTAGGCAAACATTTGTGCATACGCTGTCTTCTCTTTATCTTTCTGTGCCTTTATCTCTTGTTTGGCTTTCAGCAGTTCTGCCTGGATAGATTTATCTTCCCTGCTCTCTCCTGAGCTTTCTTAAGATCAGCTAAAACTTGATCGTATTCTTTTAATCCTTGCCATCCGTGAACTCTATGGTACAATGCTTTCGTATTTGATGGGTCTATTTCAAGAGCCTCCAAACAACTGTCAATTGCTCCCTGCCAATTTGACATCTTCAGTTTATAAGCACCAATATTCAGAACACAGCCTAAAGCTGTAGGTTGCAGCTTCGATCTATCTGCTTTCTCAATAACAGCCTTTGAACCTTCCACATATCTTAAAACCTTTGTATATATTTTAATGGCCATCTCCCAGTTCTAGGATTTGAAAAAAGTATTTCCAATATTTTTTAAGTTTTCTGTTATTAGTAAAAATTTATCTACATCTTTTAAGTCTCTATCTGCTTCCTCAGGGAAATCTGGATGACTGTCACCAGAGCCATCTTTTGGGAATATGCCCCAGTCATCCCCTTTCTTCAATTTCCTCATTTTGCAATAACACACAATTTGGCAGGTTTTTCAGCTTTCACTTATACATTTTCCAGTATCCTTACCACACCCATTCCTTTAATTATGTGGCCAAATACCACATGTTTCCTATCCAAATGAGGAGTCAGAACTGTTGTGATAAAGAACTGAGAACCATTTGTATTGCAGTCTGCATTTGCCATGCTCAATAAGCCTTCCTGGTCATGCTTATAATAGAAATTTTCATCTTCAAGTTTTCCACCATAAATACTTTCTCTGTCTGTCCCATTTTGATTTGAGAAGTCTCTACCCTGAATCATAAATTTCTTAGTAATTCGATGGAAAGGACATCCTTTGAAATGGAGAGGTTTCCCAGTGGTGGGTCCAATGCCTTTTTCTCTGTACACAATGCACGAAAATTTTCTGCAGTTTTCAGTACAGTATCTGCAAACAATTCTAAGACAATTCACCCAACTCACTCCCCTCCAATGTCCATGTCAAAGAAGACTCGGGGGTTATTGGGATTGGAGGGCTTAGTTTGGAGGGGGGAGTGGTTAGACATATTGAATTGCAGATGCATTTGGAAGCAAACTCAGAGAACCTCCTCCATCCCCTTGCTTTCAATCTGAAGGTGTCTTTAGGTCTAAAGTGGATCTCTTTTAAATAGCATATAGATGGATCTTGTTTTCTCATCCATTCTGTTAACCTATGTCTTTTGCTTGGAGGTTTCAGTCCACTGATATTTAGGGTGAGAACTGAAAGGTATGAATTTATTGCCATTATGTTGCCTGTAGAGTTGGAGTTTCTGGTGGTGTTCTCTGGTTCTTTCTAGTCTTTGTTGCTTTTGGTCTTTTTTTTTTCCCGTCTTTTCTCCCCTGAGAGATTCCCCCTTAAAATTTCTTGCAGGGCTGGTTTAGTGGTCACAAACTCCTTTAGTTTTTGTTTGGGAAAATTCTTATCTCTTCTATTTTGAATGACAGCCTTGCTAGATAAAGAATTCTTGGCTGCATATTTTTCCAATTCAGCACATTGAATATATCCTGCCACTGCTTTCTAGCCTGCCAAGTTTCTGTGGATAGGTCTGCTGCAAACCTGATCTGGCTTCCCTTGTAGGTTAAGGACTTCTTTTTCCCCTTGCTGCTTTCATGATTTTTTCCTTGCCTGACTATTTTGTGAATTTGACTATGATATGCCTTGTTGATGTCGGTTTTTGTTGAATCTAATGGGAGTTCTCTGTGCTTCCTGGATTTTGATGTCTGTGTCTTTCCCTAGGTCAGAAAAGTTTTCTGCTATGATTTTCTCACAGAAACCTTCTACCCCTTTTTATCTTTTTTCATTTCCTGGGACCCTTATGATTCAGATGTTATTCCTTTTTAACGAGTCACTGAGTTCTCTACTTCTTATATTATGCTCTTTTGCCTTAGTTTCCCTCTTTTTCTCTGCTTCATTATTCTCCATAAATTTGTCTTCTATATCGCTGACTTGCTTCATCCATCCTTGCCACTGTGGCATCCATTAGGATTGCAGCTCAGTTATAGCATTTTTATTTTCATCCTGACTAGATTTTTACTTCTTTTATCTCCACAGAAAGGGATTCTATGCTTTCTTTAACTCCAGCTAGTATTCTTTTTATAGTGATTCTAAATTCTGGTTTAGACATCTTGCCCGTTATCTGTGTTAAGTCCCTGGCTGTTATTTTTTCCTGTTCTTTCTGTAGGGATGAATTCCTTCATTTCATCATTTTGAAGGAAGTAAAAGACTGCCAAGTTCTGTGGTTAAAGTTGTGAAGATTGTTGTGTTAATCCTCAAATCAGTTTTCTAGGTGTGCAAGATGGTTTGGTCTTGATCTAGCTGCATTTCAGGGACAAGACAGGCAAAAAAAAGTTCCATTCTTCTCCACCATCTTGGCCCCTCCATTAATTATTATTTCTAATAAAAACTGCCTTTTATTTGTGTCATGACTTTTTTTTTCTTTTTTAATATATATTTTTTAAATTTATTTATTTTTGACAGAGAGAGAGAGACAGAGCGTTAGCAGGGTAGGGGCAGAGAGAGACAGAAACACAGATCTGAAGCAGGTTCCAGGCTCTGAGCTGTTAGCACAGAGCCCGATGCAGGGCTGAAACTCATGAACCACGAGATCATGACCTGAGCCGAAGTCAGCCGCTTAACTGAGCCACCCAGGTGCCCCATGACTTTTTTTTTCTCCCAGGAACCTAGAAATTTGGAAGAGTATAACTGGTTGTGGGAAAACCCATGTACTGTTTGTATTTTTTCTTTAAAATATAGCCACATATGTTTTCAAACATAGCTGCATAGATTTTCTTTAAAACATAATTATGTAAGTTTTAAAGAAAAAATAAAAAAAATACATATAAGTTCTTTATATATTTTGGATACCAACTCTTTGTCTGATATGTCATCTGGAAATATTTTCTCCCATTCCATAGGTTGCCTTTACTTTTGTTGATTGTTTCCTTCACTGTGCAGAAGCTTTTTATTTTGATGAAGTACTGCCACTCTGAACAACAGTATGGAGGTTCCTCAAAAAGTTAAAAATAGAACTACTCTACAGTCTAGCAATTGCACCACTATGTATTTACTCAAAGAATACAAAAATACTAATTCAGAGAGATACATGCATCCCCATGTTTATAACAGCATTATCTACAGTAGCCAAACTATGGAAACAGCCCAAGTGTCCGTCAACTGATGAATGGGTAAAGGCAATGTGCTACCAGTGGTGCCTGGGTGGCTCAGTTGGTTAAGTGTCAGACTTCAGCTCAGGTCATGATCTCATGGTTCGTGAGTTCAAGTCCTGTGTCAGGCTCTGTGCTGACAGCTCGGAGCCTGGAGCCTGCTTTGGATTCTGTGTCTCCCTCTCTCTCTGCCCCTCTTCCTCTTGCACTCTGTCTCTTTCTCTCTCAAAAATAAACATTAAAAAAATAAAAAGAAAAGAGAAAATGTGGTACATATATACAATGGAATATTAGCCACAAAAAAGAATGAAATCTTGTCATTTGCAACAACATGTATGGAGCTAGAGAGTATTATGCTAAGTGAGAGAAGTCAGTCAGAGGAAGACAAATACCATTTGATTTCACTCATATGTGGAATTTAAGAAAGAAAGCAAATGAGCCAAGGGAAAAAAGAGAGAGATGCAAACCAAGAAAGAGACTCTTAACTGTAGAGAACAAACTGTTGGTTGCCAGAGGGGAGGTGGGTGGAGGCATGGGGTAAATAGGTGATGGGGATTAAGAAGTGCACTAGTGATGGTGAGCACTGGGTGTTGAGTCACTAAATTCTATACGTGAAACAAATACTACACTGTATGTTAACTAACTAGAATTTAAATAAAACCTTAAAAAAAAAAACGAATTTTTTAAACTAAGAAAAATGATGAGGGGCAAGCTTTTAAGAAGCACCATCTCCAAACCACCAAGTCTTGTGGTGGACAATTTATCTTTACTGTTTTATGAATTTTCACAGTAGTCTTTTTAAAGTTGAGGATAATAAATCACAGAGAGATGAAACACTTTGTTTAGTTCAGCTTTGCCAGGTCTGTCTGGCTATCTAACCTTGATGACTCAAAATTGTATATATTTTTATCTCTTTCGAATGAAAAAGCATACTATCTGAAACCTTGGTCAAGACTCGGTTCTCCTGTGGTTTAATTTCTCATTTTACATAAGAAGAAATGATGTAATAATCCACTCTCCAAAGCTTACAAAACAGGTTCCTGAGAGATTGCCATATAGTGACATGGTGGTTGGTGATGCAGGCCTAGGAGCAGGGCTTCCCTGAGGACAGAGGAAGAGCTGGAAGTACACACCCTACCCCTATAAATGATTGACAGGGAAATGGTAGAGGAAGTGGTAGGTACTAACTGGAACTTGAGGAACAATTCTGTGGGGAGCTGAGCCTTCTCCACTCCCATTTAAGAGTAGCAGGTTGACATGTAGGACAGACAGACATTAGTACACCTGAGCTTTCCCCTTCCCTTTTCAGAATAAGGAACATAGGTCACAAGGGCAACCTGCAACAGCCAGCATCCATCCGATCCTTCCCATGTGCCTAGTACTATACATCAACCTATTAAATCTCATTTAATTGCTGCAACAACCTTATGAAGGGTTTTGTTATCTCTGTTTTACAGAAGGGGCAACTGAGGATTTGAGAGTATAAGTGTCTTGCTCAAGATCACAAAGCTGGTAGGTAAAGAAATAACCTTGGTTTCAATTGCTAACACATTTGTATCATTTCCATAGACTTCTGTGTGTTTTTACAAAATTGTTTACCCTGGATTTCCTTTAGCTGGGAGGCTTTTAGGTTGAGAAGCTTTAAAATAGGTCATGGGGTGCCTGGCTCAGTTGGTGGAGCATACGACTTTTGATCTTGGGGTTGTGAATTCGAGCCCTACATTGAGTATGGAGATTACTTAAAAAAAATAAAATCTTTAAAATAAGTCATGAATGTTCTGAGAAACTTAATCCCATTTTCATTAGAATTACTAATATAAAGTTAACCTGATCTTAGAGACTCACCTCTTTAACCCCCAAACTGGTCTAGAATCAATCCACAAAGAGTTATCTTTCCATTGCCTATCAGTTCAGGCCTTTAAAAAAATGTGATAAATTTCATTTTGTCATGATATATAATCTCTTGGATTCTGTTTGATAGTATTTTGTTGAGAATTTTTATGTCTATATTCATAAGAGATATTGGTTTGTAGTTTTCTTCTCTTGTCATGTTTTTGTCTGGTTGCGATATCAAGGTAATGTTGACCTTATAGATTGAACTGGGAAATTTTCATACTTCTATTTTTTAGGAGAATTTGTGAAGAATTCGTGATAATTTCACTTTAAATATTTGGGAGAATTCATTAGTGAAGCCATCTGCGTCTAGGCTTTTCTTTGTGGGCAGATTTTTTTTTTTTTATCTTTTGTTAACGTTTATTCATTTTTGAGAGACAGAGAGAGACAGAGGCATGAGCAGGGAAGGGGCAGAGAGAAGGAGACACAGAATCCGAAACAGGCTCCAGGCCCCTAGCTCTCAGCACAGAGCCTGACGCGGGGCTCGAACCCACTAACTGTGAAATCCTGACCTGAGTCAAAGTTGGACGCTCAACCAACTGAGCCCCCAGGTGCCCCGGGAAGATTTTTATTATTAATTCAATCTCTTAACTTCCTATTGGTCTATTCAGATTTTCTTTTATTTTTTTTCTTGAGTCAGTTTCAGTAGTTTGTATCTTTTTGGGAATTTCTCCATTTCATCTAGGTTATCTAATTTGTTGGCACGTAATTATGATTCTTTTCTTTGTATAAGGTTGAGAGTAATGTCCTTTCTTTCATTCCAGATTTAAGGAACTAATTTCAGTTTTTTATTTTTATTTCTTACTTTTTTTGGTCATTCTAGCTAATGGTTTGTCATTTTTTGGATCTTTTAGAAGAACTTAGAAGATTTTTTTCTATTAGTTTTTTATTTTCTATTTCACTTATTTCCACTCTTCATTATTTTCTTCTTTATCCTTGCTTTAGGCTTAGTTTGCATTTATTTTCCTAGTTTCTTAAGTTAAAACATTAAGTTATTGATTTAACACAGGCATGCGTAGCTATAAATTTACCTGTATACACTGCCTTCACTGCATCTCATTTTTACTGTTTCATGGCCATTAATCTCAGCATACTTAATAATTTCTTTTATGATTTCTTCTTTGACCTATTGGTTATATAAGAGTATGATGCTTAATTTTCATGTATTTATGAATTTTCCATATTTTCTTTATTTATTGACTTCTAATTTTATTCCATTGTGGTTGGAGGACATGCTTTGTATGACTGAAATCTTTGTGAATGTATGGAGGCTTGTTTTATGACCTAGCATATGATCTATCCTGGAGAATATTCTGTGTGTGTCTGAAAAGAATGTACATTCTGTTGGGGTGCCTGGGTAGCTCAGTCGGTTAAGTATCTGACTCTTGGTTTTGGCTCAGGTCATAATCTCATGGTTTGTGAGTTTCAGCTCCACATCAAGCTCTGCACTGGTGGTATGGAGCCTGCTTGGGATTCTTTCTCTCTCCCCTCTCTCCCTCTGCCCCAACCCCACTTGTTCTCTCTCTCAAAATAAATAAATAAGCTTAAAAAAAATGTACATCCTATTTTTGTTGGGTGGAGTGTTATTTAAATGTCTGTTATGTCTAGTTGGTTTATGGTGTTTTCAGGTCTTCTATTTCCTTTTTGATCTTCTGCCTAGTTGTACTATTCATTTTTGAGGTCTCCAATTGTTACTGTTGAACTGGCCATTTCTCCTTGCAGTTTTGTAACCTTTTACTTCACACATTTTTAGGTTTTGTTATTATATGCATACATGCTTATAACTGTCATTTATTTCTGATAAATTTACCCTTTTATTACTATAAAATGTTCTTTTGTCTTAGTCTATTTTGTCTGATATTAGTACAGCCACTCCAGGTTTTTGGATACTCCATACTATATACATATATCTCTTTTCTCATCCTTTTATTTTCAACTTATTTTTGTATTTGAATCTAAAATTTGTCTTCTGTGGATGGCATATAGTTGGATCATGGATTTTTTTCCTCCATTCTTCCAAATCCTGCCTTTATATTTAATCTAATAACCAGTTTGGTAGGATTCATATCTGTCATTGTGCTCTTTGTTTTGTATACTTATTATATCTTTCTTGTTCCTTTATCCTTCCATTACTACCTTCATTTTTGTTGTTTTAAATTTTTTTTAAATTATTTTAGAAAGAGAGTGTGGGTGAGTTGGGGAAAGGGGCAGAGGAAGAGAGAGAGAGAATCCCAAGCAGGCTCCATGCTCAGCATTCTGATAGGCAGTTTTTGCAACTCTTCCTTAGCCTTCATTTTCTGTTTGTACAGAATCTCAAGGCTAGCCAGAGGTGAAAATATTAGGACCTTCTAAGATCTTTCCTGGCATACTCACATCTCTGCATGTGCATGGCCTTTTAGATTCCCAGGAATATGTTGAGCTTTTCAAAGTCCCTAAGGACTCCTTATCCACTAGCTTCTCCTTTAAAATTTTCCTGGTCAGCCTCTTATTTGCCCAACTGTTAGTGCTATCTTAAACAGCTGTGATGTTAAATAATTGCCATGCATTTTTTGGTTTTTTTGACAAGCACTGTTGGGAAAAGGCTATTCCACTGAGCAAGTGCTGAGTTAGGTCAAAAAAGAAGCCCCATTAGTGGGGATTTCCAGAAAGCTGCCACTTAGGTCATATGATGACAATTCTTTGGGAATGGAGGTTTTTGGGGAGTGCTAAACCTGTTCTGCCATCTCAGTGACTTCTAGGCTACTGGTGTAACAGCTGCTGTGATTGCAAATCTGTTGGGTTTCAAGACTACTATGGGGATAGGAATAGGGCAAATTAAAGATTCCACAATGCTTTTTTTTTTTAAACAGATATTCAGACTTTTTTCTTGAGAAAAGAAGAAAAATTGGATTACTACAAGCCTTTGGTTAATTTCCAGAATTCTGAAAAAAGCTAATTTTGACAGTTTTACTGGTGCTCTTATTATTTTTATAGAGAACTATATTTGGGGAGCTTGTTTCCTGCCATCATGGAAGTACTTCTCAAGATTTTTTTTTTTTTTTTTTTGCAACAAATAAGCAATTATACTGAAACTTGTCCAGCAGAGAAACAGAAACTTCCTACTTCCTTATGCATCATCCCACACCCCATGTCTATTTGATTTTGTTCATGATAGCTACCTTTGAAAAACGTTCTGTGGTTTTTTGATCCTTCACTTAATCTTTTAACTCTTAAAGAGAAGGGGCCTTGAACTGTAAATGTCCCCTAAGTTTTGATAATTAAGGATTTTAATAATGTTTTTATTATTTCAGTTTGGATTTTAGAACATTATTGTGTTTCATCCATTTTTCTTAAAAAATTTAAAATCTAACTCCCCCTCCCTGAGTTTACTAATATGTAACCATCGCACAGAGCAAACTAACATACTTATCACTTGAATGAATGGATATCTTACAGTAAAATTGACAAAGGGAGGAATTTTCAGCATAATGAATTCCCATCAACTTCTTTTTAATCATTAGATGTGTTTTTTTTTAAAGTTTATTTATTTTGAAAGAGAGAGAGAAAGAACAAGGGAGGGGCAGAGAGAGGGAGAGACAGAATCCCAAGCAGGCTCTGCACTGACAGAGCAGAGCCTGACATAGGCCTTGAACTCACGAACCATAAGATCATGACCTGAGCAGAGATCAAGAGTCAGACACTCAACTGACTGAGCCACCAAGGTGCCCCTGGATTTATATTTTAATTTAAAAAAAAAATCTGACCTAAAAACTCATGAAGGAGCAGTCAAGATGTTTGCCAATCTTTTAGATAAACATTAGAATGTTGTAAGTTATTTTATGACTCTTAATTAACATGTTATCATTTTTCAGCTTTGATCCATCCACTGAGCTCATGCCTCTTCTCTTTTCTTCAAATCTTTAGCCTAATTGTCTAAGATTTAGGAATTTCCCTATATTACACACTCATCTGACAGCATAACCTTTGGGCCTTGTCTTATTCCTCTTTATCTTCTCCACTGAACCAAACATCTTTCATATTTTTATGTAGTCAAGTTTATCTATTTTTCCATTTTGGTCTCTGGGTTTCATGTTGTACTTAGGCAAAATTAAGTTTTTCTCTTGTATTTTCTTCCACAGTCTTTATAGTTTCATTTAAAATAATTGATCCAACCAGAATTTATTCTGGTCTAAGGAGTGACATAGGGATTAACTTTTATTCTTTTCCCAAAAGATTTGCCAGATGACTCAATTCTGTCATTGAATAGTTTTATCGTTTCCCAATGTATAGATAATGCAACTTTTTACAAAAGAAATTTTTATATGTACTTTAGCCTTGATTATGTTTCATTTATCAGCTTGTCTATTTTGACTGAAGTACCAATTATTGTTGCTATTAAAATCTAGAACTCCTAGTTTACTGTCAAGGTGGATCCAGCTTTTGTGTGACCTAATGCTAATATAGTTTAAGAAAAAGAATACAAAATCACAAAAAAATTAGTACAAAAAGGAATATTGATTTAGAAAGAGAAAAAAATCATCACAAATTACAGAATTTTGGAAGATAATTACTTCAAACATCATAACAGCTGGAAAACAATCAATATTTTTATCTGTTGCCTCTCACCTTTCTATAATGATTTCCCCCTACTTTTTGACTATTTACTTTTTGATTGTCTCTTCGTATCAAATAATTTTATAATATAATTTTCTATATAGAGATAGGAAAAATAAAGTCTTTTTTCTATCATATATTTTTTTTATTGAAACATTTTTATAATTAAAGTTTATAATTTCTTATAATCAAAATAAATTTTTTTCACCTTTATACCTTATCATTGGTAATGTCATGTAAATTGGGAGAAACTTCAAGTTTGGCTTCCCAACTTCTATAAACCTCCACAAAATTTCTTTAATATATGAGCTGTAAGATTTTAGGCATTTAGTGTTTTTTTCCCCCATGAATGATATTGTGTATTTATTGAAATGTTGGCATTCATTAACAAATATGTTGTTGATATCACTGTCATATTGTATTTTCATGTCCTGAATCAGAGGGAGTTGGCATAATAGACAGTAAAATGTTTTTAGAAACTATTCCCATAGTATGGTTAGCCTATACCTTATACGCTGAAGTGACTGAATACCACATAAATATATCCAACTACATCCAAACTAAATGAATCTTCCAGTCAACTTTCTCTTAGCTGGTTCTCAAAATTCCTAAGTCCTCTCCAGTACTATCCATCACAAGGGAAAGTGTGATGAAGAGGGAACTGGAATGAAAAGAGAGGTCTCGGGGCACCTGGGTGGCTTAGTCGGCTAAGTGTCTGACTCATGATCTTGGCTCAGGTCATGATCTCACAGTTCTTCAGATCCAGAACTGCATCAGTCTCTGTGCTGACAACATGGAGCCTGCTTGGGATTCTCTCTCTTCCTCTCTCTCTGCCCCTCCTCCACTTGCTTGTGTGCTTTCACTTTCTCAAAATAAATAAATAAACATTTTAAAAAAGAGAGATAGATGTCTTAACCAATTGCAGTTAAAATACCTTACATGTGAAATTTTAACAAAATCATATGAGCATATAAATACATTGCTAGAACCCTCCCAGGGCCTTGAAAGTGATCCATGCAGGTGTGGCACCCTGAGGTTTAAGCTTTATTGGTTTTATAGTAAATCCATCTGTATACATTACTCTTGTTCTCAATAAATCTCTGAGCTGTTCTCATTTGTTTATTTTTTTCCAAAGAGCTTGAGAATAATTTTATCCAGTTCACAAAGATCTTATTTGGGAGAATACCTGGAAGATGGCAGTGTAGGAAGACGCTGGGCTTACCTCGTCCTGCTGATCGCTTAGATTCCACCCACATATGCCTAAATAACCCAGAAAACTGCCAGAAGACTAGCAGAGCAGACTCTCTGGAGCCAAGCGTAGACAAGAGGCCCACAGAAGAGGGTATGAAGGGCAGAGAGGCGGTGCGTGCTACATGGACTGGCAGGAGGGAACCGGGACGGTGGAGGGGCAGCCCACCCAGCAAGGCAGAGCCCCCGAGTCTGGCTTGCAAAAGTGGAGGGGCCAGACTGCATAAGTTCTGATAGCCAGTGGGACATAATATCTGGAATGTTAAAAGTCAACAGCTCTGCTCTTGGAGAGCTGGGAGGGTGAGAGTACACTGGGAGGGAGAGTTGCTGAGCCCCAGAAGACAGAGCTCAGCTCAGCAGGGAACAAAGGCTCTGACAAGTGCCATATCCCTCTCCCATCCCCTAGCCAAAATTCCAAAGGGAACCAGTTCCTGTCACCAAACTTGCTTGCACCATGCAAACACCAAACGCTGTGCTTCTGTGGATCCATCCCTCTGACGGGTCGGCCTCCCTCCTGGTGCTGCAGGGCCCCTCCCGCAGGGGACCACCAGCAGCAACGCAAGCTAAGCCTGCCCCTCCCACCGCTGTGCACCTTGCGGAACCACCCTGGCTAATATGCCAGATCCCATCGAAGCAGCACCACAAGCCTGGCAATGTGCAAGTAGCCCAGACAGGGGCCACACCACTCCACAGTGAATCCTCCCTCTGGGAGAGGGGAAGATAAGTACACACCAGACTGACTGTGGCCCCAGCACTGGGCTGGGGGCAGACATCGGGTCTGACTTCGGCCCCGCCCACCAACACAAGTTACTCCAGACAGCACAGGGGAAGTGCCCTGCAGTTTCGAGCCACTGCAGGGACTACCCAAGGAAATGAGACGGATGAACTCTCCTCTAGAGAAACTCTAGGAAGTAGCAACAGCTAACAAATTGATCAAAAATGATTTAAGCAATATAATAGAACAAGAATTTAGAATAATAGTCATAAAATTAATCGCTGGGCTTGAAAAAAAGCATAGAGGACAGCAGAAAATCTATTGCTACAGAGATCAAGGGACTAAGAAATGTCATGAGGAGCTAAAAAATGCTATAAATGAGGTGCAAAATAAAATGGAGGTGGCCATAGCACGTATTGAAGAGGCAGAGGAGAGAATAGGTGAATTAGAAGATAAAATTATGGAAAAAGAGGAAGCTGAGAAAAAGAGATAAAAAAAATCCAGGAGTATGAGGGGAGAATTAGAGAACTAAGTGATGCAATCAAATGGAACAATATCCATATAATAGGAATTCCAGAAGAGGAAGAGAGAGAGGAAGGGGCTGAAGGTTTACTTGAACAAATTATAGCTGAGAACTTCCCTGATCTGGGGAAGGAAAAAGGCATTGAAATCCAAAAGGCACAGAGAACTCCCTTCAGACATAACTTGAATCGATCTTCTGCATGACATATCATAGTGAAACTGGCAAAATACAAGGATAAAGAGAGAATTCTGAAAGCAGCTAGGGATAAACAGGCTCTAACTTACAAAGGTAGACACATAAGAGTAGTGGCAGACCTATCTACTGAAACTCGGCAGGCCAGAAAGGAATGGCAGGAAATCTTCAATGTGATGATCAGAAAAAAATATGCGGCTGAGAATCTTTTATCCAGCAAGTGTGTCAATCAGAATAGAAGGAGAGATAAAGGTCTTCCCAAACAAACAAAAACTGAAGGAATTCATCACCACTACACCAGCCCTACAAGAGATCCTAAGGGGGATTCTCTGAGTGAAATGTTGCAAGGACCACAAAGTACCAGAGACATCACTATAAGCATGAAACCTACAGACGTCACAATGACTCTAAACCCATATCTTTCAATAATAACACTGAATTTAAATGGACTCAATGCTCCAACCAAAAGACATTGGGTATCAGAATGGATAAAAATACAAGACCCATCTATTTGCTGTCTACAAGAGACTCATTTTAGACCTGAGGACACCTTCAGATTGAAAATGAAGGGATGGAGAACTATCTATCATGCTATCAGAAGTCAAAAGAAAGCTGGAGTAGCCATACTTATGTCAGACAAACTAGACTTTAAATTAAAGGCTGTAACAAGAGATGAAGAAGGGCATTATGTAATAATTACAGGGGCTATCCATCAGGAAGAGCTAACAATTATAAATGTCTATGTGTCAAATACGGGAGCCCCCAAGTATATAAAACAATCACAAACATAAGCAACCTTATTGATAAGAATGTGGTAATTGCAGGGGACTTTAATACTCCACTTACAATTATGGATAGATCAGCTAGACACAGGATCAATAAAGAAACAAGGGCCCTGAATGATACATTGGATCAGATGGACTTGACAGTTATATTTCAAACTCTGCATCCCAAAGCAACAGAATATACTTTCTTCTCGAGTGCACATGGAACATTCTCCAAGATAGATCACATACTGGGTCACAAAACAGCCCTTCATAAGTATATAAGAATTGAAATCATACCATGCATACTTTCAGACCACAATGCTATGAAGCTTGAAATCAACCACAGGAAAAAGTCTGGAAAACCTCCAAAAGCATGGAGGTTAAAGAACACCCTACTGAAGAATGAGTGGGTCAACCAGGCAATTAGAGAAGAAATTTAAAAAATATATGGAAACAAACGAAAATGAAAATACAATACAAATGCTTTGGGATGCAGCAAAGGCAGTCCTGAGAGGAAAATACATTGCAATCCAGGCCTATCTCAAGAAACAAGAAAAATCCCCAATACAAAATCTAACAGCACACCTAAAGGAAATAGAAGCAGAACAGCAGAGACACCCCAAACCCAGCAGAAGAATAGAAATAATAAAGATCAGAGCAGAAATAAACAATATAGAATCTAAAAAAACTGGAGAGCAGATCAATGAAACCAAGAGTTGGTTTTTTGAAAAAATAATCAAAATTGATAAACCTCTAGCCAGGCTTCTCAAAAAGAAAAGAGAGATGACCCAAATAGATAAAATCATGAATGAAAATGGAATTATTATGACCAATCCCTCAGAAATACAAACAATTATCAGAGAATATTATGAAAAATTATATGCCAACAAACTGGACAACCTGGAAGAAATGGAAAAATTCCTAAGCACCCACACACTTCCAAAACTCAAACAGGAAGAAATAGAAAACTTGAACAGACCCATAACCAGTGAAGAAATTGAATCAGTTATCAAAAATCTCCCAACAAATAAGAGTCCAGGACCAGATGGCTTTCCTGGGGAATTCTGCCAGACATTTAAAGCAGAGATAATACCTATCCTTCTCAAGCCTTTCCAAAACATAGAAAGGGAAGGAAAACTTCCAGACTCATTCTATGAAGCCAGCATTACTTTGATTCCTAAACCAGACAGAGACCCAGTAAAAAAAGAGAACCAATATCCCTGATGAATATGGATGCAAAAATTCCCAATAAGATACTAGCAAATTGAATTCAACAGCGTATAAAAAGAATTATTCGCTGTGATCAAGTGGGATTCATTTCTGGGCTGCAGGGCTGGTTCAAAATTAGCAAGTCAATGTGATACATCACATTAATAAAAGAAAAGAACCATATGATCCTGTCAATCGATGCAGAAAAAGCATTTGACAAAATTCAGCATTCTTTCTTCATAAAAACCCTCAAGAAACTCAGGATAGAAGGAACATACTTAAACATCATAAAAGCCATTTATGAAAAGCCCACAGCAAATATCATCCTCATTGGGGAAAAACTGAGAGCTTTCCGCCTGAGATCAGGAACATGACAGGGATGTCCACTCTCACCGCTGTTGTTTAACATAGTGGTGGAAGTTCCAGCATCAGTAATCAGACAACAAAAGGAAATCAAAGGCATCAAAGTTGTCAAAGATGAAGTCAAGCTTTCACTTTTTGGAGATGACATGATATTATACATGGAAAACTGGACACACTCCACCAAAAGTCTGCTAAGTTCTAGCATGAATATATGAGTACGTCGCAGGATACAAAATTAATGTACGCAAATCAGTTGCGTTCTTATACACTAATAATGAAGCAACAGAAGACAAATAAAGAAACTGATCCCATTCACAATTGCACCAAGAATCATAAAATACCTAGGAATAAACCTAACCAAAGATGTAAAAGATTTGTATGCTGAAAACTATAGAAAGCTTGTGAAGGAAATTGAAGAAGATATAAAGAAATGGAAAAACATTCCATGCTCATGGATTTAAAGAATAAATATTGTTAAAGTGTCACTACTACCCAAAGCTATCTACACATTCAATGCAATCCCAATCAAAATTGCACCAGCATTCTTCTCGAAGCTAGAACAAGCAATCCTAAAATGTGTATGGAACCACAAAAGACCTCGAATAGCCAAAGTAATATTGAAGAAGAAGACCAAAGCATAAGGCATCACAATCCCAGACTTTAGCCTCTACTACAAAGCTGTAATTATCAAGACAGCATGTTATTGGCACAAAACAGACACATAGACCAATGGAATAGAATAGAGAGTCCAGAATTGGATCCACAAAAGTATGGCCAACTAATCTTTGACAAAGCAGGAAAGCTTATCCAATGAGAAAAAGACAGTCTCTTTAACAAATGGTGCTGGGAGAACTGGACAACAACATACAGAAGAATGAAACTAGACCACTTTCTTACATCACTTACAAAAATAAACTCAAAATGGATAAAGGACCTGAATGTGAGACAGGAAACCATCAAAACCCTAGAGGAGAAAGCAGGAAAAAACCTCTCTGACCTCAGCCACTGCAATTTCTTACTTGACATGTCTCCAAAGGCAAGAGAATTAAAAGCAAAAATGAACTATTGGGACCTCATGAATATAAAAAGCTTCTGCACTGCAAAGGAAACAATCAACAAAACTGAAAGGCAACTGACAGAATGGGGAAAGAGATTTGCAAATGACATATTGGACAAAGGGCTACTATCCAAAATCTATAAAGAGCTCACCAAACTCCACACCCTAAAAACAAATAATCCAGTGAAGAAATGGGCAGAAGACATGCATAGACACTTCTCTAAAGAAGACATCCAGATGGCCAACAGGCACAAGAAAAGATGCTCAATGTTGCTCCTCATCAGGGAAATACACATCAAAACCACATTGAGATATCACCTCATGCCAGTGAGAGTGGCTAAAATGAACAAATCGGAAGACTATAGATGCTGGTGAGGATGTGGAGAAACAGGAACCCTCTCGCACTTGGTGGGAATGCAAACAGGTGCAGCTGCTCTGGAAAACAGTGTGGAGGTTCCTCAAAAAATTAAAAACAGATCTACCCTATGACCCAGGAGTAGCACTGCTAGGAATTTACCCAAGGGATACAGGAGTGCTGACGCATAGGGGCACTTGTACCCCAATGTTTATAGCAGCACTTTCAACAATAACCAAATTATGGAAACAGCTTAAATGTCCATCAACTGATGAATGGATAAAGAAACTGTGGTTTATATGCACAATGGAATACTATGTGCGATGAGAAAGAATGAAATATGGCCTTTTGTAGCAATGTGGATGGAACTGGAGAGTGTTATGCTAAGTGAAATAAGTCATACAGAGAAAGACAGATACCATATGTTTTTACTCTTATGTGGATCCTGAGAAACTTAACAGAAGACCATGGGGTAGGGGACGGGGAAAAAAAGTTAGGGAGGGAGCCAAACCATGAGAGACTCTTAAAAACTGAGAACAAACTGAGGGTTGATGGGTGATGGGAGGGAGTAGAGGGTGGGTGATGGTATTGAAGAGGGCACCTGTTGGGATGAGCACTGGGTGTTGTATGGAAACCAATTTGACAATAAATTTCATATTAAAAAAATCTTATTTGGTATTTGATTAGTGTATCAGTCAAAGGAGAGAAACCACACAGTGATTTGAATTGGTAAAGTTTAATGTAAATAATTATTAATTTCAACAAAGGATTACAACAACAAGGTATTGACTCATAAAAGTAAACAAAACTCTAAGGAATATAGGAATAGCAGATATAAGGAGCAGCCATCACTCCTACACTAAATGAGGTAAAGCCAAGGAAGAGCCCCCAGACTGATAGCCAGATGTTGGTAGAGACTGGCTTACTCGATAGTAGAGAGGTTGCTTCAATGCTGAACTGGTGGGACTTGCTGGAAGTATGCACCACAAGGTGCCAGGAAAAGCTGATCATTGGAAGGTGAACAAAATCTCGTGAGGACAGTGGTACTAGGAATCTTCTGGTGGCTGTGCACTGAAGGAGCTAGGTTTTGGAGAAGTTCTGTACTCTCAGGAGTCTGGAGAGTAAGCAGGAGGGAACCAGGAGGCAAAAACTCTTCCTCATACAGTTTCTCTTTGACAAAGTGCACTCTACTGGTTAGCTGGCAAAGGAAAAATAAAATTTAAAGGATCTGGATCCATTTTTGTAGAGCAGCCAATGAATAATGAATTTGGACAAGAGGTAATTAATTGCTATCTGATAATTGATAATGTATTGGATTTATACATTCATTTAAGGAAAACTTATATTTTTATCTAAGAAAAGAGTATGGTGTTCCATTTGCTCAAGATTTTTCTTAGTAGATTTTTCTAGTTTACAAAATACATGAGTATTATAAGCTTATATTTTTTCCAAGTATTATGTTCATTTTGTTGTTTCTACTGGGAATTAGATATTTTCCCATTATATTTTTGATCATTGTTCAAGTTGTTGATTTTTTTGTATCTCCATTTTGCAGTGACAGTCTTATTAGTTTATCTTAGTATTCCTAATGTTTTTTCCCCAGTTGATTCTCTTGGTTTTCCATACATAAAATTTTATTATCTGAAACTAATCAAAATTTTTTGGTTTTTTTCCCAGATTTCTAGGAGCTTTATATAATTCTAAGATGCTTATGTTAATAATATATCTACCTATATATTATCTAAGAGGGTTTTATATTACTTATTTGACAATACTTCCCATGTAATTTAATATACCAAATAAGTCTAATTAGTTTAATTTCTTACACACAGAAAAATTTTTTTTTCCTGAAATGTTCTATGGGTCTGCTGGCAATTTTAAGTTAGATTGCAGTCAAAAGACTTATTTATTTATTTATTTATTTATCTATCTATTTATTTATTTATTTTTTACTTTGGATAATCTTTTTTTTTCTTTTTTAGTTTTTATTTAAAATATAAATAGTTAACGTACAGTGTACCACTAGCTTCAGGTGTACAATTTAGTGATTCAACACTTACATACAACACCTGGTTGGGGCCCCTGGGTGGCTCAGTCGGTTAAGCGTCTGATTTCGGCTAAGGCTATGATCTCACAGTTGTGAGTTTGAGCCCTGCGTTGGGCTCTGTGCTGACAGCTCAGAGCCTGGCGCCTGCTTCGAATTTTGTGACTCCCTCTCTCTCTGTCCCTCCCCCACTCATGCTCTATGTCTCTCTCTCAAAAATAAACAAACATTAAAACAAAACAAAACAAAGCAAAAAACAGCTGGTGCTCATCACAAGTGCATTCTTTAATCCCCATCACCTATTTCACCCATCCTCTTGCCCACCTCCCCTCTGGTAACCATCAGTTTGTTCTTTATAGTTAAGAGTCTGTTTCTTGGTTTATATCTCTTTTCCTCCCTGTGATCGTTTCTTTTGTTTTTTAAATTCCATATATGAGTGAAATAATATGGTATTTGTCTTTCTCTGACTGACTTATATCACTTAACATAATATTCTCCAGTTCCATCCTTATCATTGCAAATGGTAAGATTTGTCTTTTTTTTTGTGGCTGAGTAATATTCCATTATATATACATATACCACATTTTCCTTATCTATTCATCAGTCAATGGACATTTGGGCTGTTTCCATAGTTTGGTTATTGTAGATAATGTTGCTATAAATATCAGGGTGCCGTATCCCTTTGAATAAGTACTTTTGTATTCTTTGGGTAAATACCTAGCAGTGCAATTGCTGGATTATAGGGTAGTTCTGTACCCTATAAAGTTTTAACTTTCTGAGGAACTTTTATATTGTGAAACCAATGAAATTTTATCTCCTCTTTTTATTAATCATTTTAAATAATGTTAGTAATAATTTTGTCTAATTAAATTAGTTAATATGTCTTGAGGAATGTTAAGTAATAATGGTGATTTAAGCATCATTGCTTTGATGTAAATCCTTCTAGAATTTCACTCTCCTGCATGGATGTTAGCTTTTTATTTGCACAGTATATTTGATCATGTTAAGAAAGTACCATTTGATTCTTACTTTTCCAATCAAATCTACAATTGATGTTTGATTTTATAAATGAGGTCTTTTAAAACATTGTTTGATTTTATTTTGTAGTGTTTTATTTATGATTTTTGTATCAATATTTATGAGTGAAATTGGGATATAGTTTTCTGTTAAATTTTGGAATCGTTACATGGCTTTGTATAAATAATTGGAAAACTTTCTACTTTTTCTTTGGAAAATTTAATAAATATTTAAATATTTATTCCTCAAAGATTGGAATAACTTCATCTGTAAAACTCTCTAGTCTTTGTGTTTTGGGGAATATTTAGGCTTAGGCAATTTAAAAATTATCTTAAGTTTCTTTAGAATATCTGTCTTTTCTTGAGTTATTTTTGGTAATTTGTATCTTTGTCAAAAGTCATAAATTTCTCTAGCATTTATTTTCTCTCTTTCTTCTTTCTCCTTTCTTCCTTCCTTCCTTCCCTCCCTCCTTCCTTCCTTCCTTCCTTCCTTCCTTCCTTCCTTCCTTCCTTCCTCTTTCTTTCTCTTTCTTTCATCACATCCACCCAAGCAGGGGAGGGGCCCAGGGAGAAGGATAGAGAGAATCTTAAGCAGACTCCATGCTCAGCGTAGAGCCTGATGTGGGGCTTGATTTGGGGCTTGATCTCACAACCATGAGATCATGACCTGAGCAAGAGTCAGACATTCAACTGATTGAGCCACCCAGGTGCCCCCTCTCCTGGATTTTCAAAGTTATTAACAAGGACTTTAAATTATCTCACTCTTGGTAGTTATTTTTACATTTTCATTCTTAATTCTTAATGTTTGTGCTTTGAATTTATAATTTTATCGCATCAGTATCAGAGAATGCAATCTGTCCTGTTTGAAATTTATTGAACTTTTATCTGTGGCCAATATAGGACTGATTTTTGTAACTATTTCAGGGGTAAATTATTTAAGCTCTTTGTGGTAGGACGTTCCTTTTTGTCATTAAATCAGCTAAATACATTTGAAAAATTCTATCAAGTCTGCACTTTTTCTAAACCATTGTAGTCTAGTGTCTTTGCTGAAAAGTATTCCTAAGACTAGCAGCACCAACCTAGCCAGAGAGCTTGTCAGAAATGTGGAATCTCAGGCCCCATCCCAGATTTACTGGATCAGAACCTTCATTTTAACAAGATCCACTTGTCATACATGTGCACATTAAAATCCTAGGGAATTACATACTTTAAATCATAACATTTAATTTAGTTATGAATGTTCTCCAAATCATGTTATTTATTGATATTGCCCTTTTTAAATGAATTGAATCCCTTATAAAATTGAACAAGGGGCACCTGGGTGGTTCAGTTGGTTAAGTCTCCCAACTTTAGCTCAGGTCATGATGTCACAGTTTGTGGGTTCGAGCCCCACATCAGACTCTGTGCTGACATTTCAGAGCCTGGACCCTGCTTCAGATTCTGTGTCTCCCTGTCTCTCTGCCCCTCCCCTACTCGTGCTCTGTCTCTCTCTGTCTCTCACAAATACATAAATGTTAAAAATTTTTATAAAAATATCTAACAAAAAGTAAGTTTTATAAGGCACTGAATACAGTGTAAATTTTTACCACTTTTCTAAGAATATAATTACAGCTGGGGCTGGCTTATAACCCATTGTGATGTCATCCTTTCTTCTGTAACCCTCACCTTCCTCCTCTTCTCTCTTAATGCTTGGAAACTGGTTAGGATCCAAGGAGTTTAGCTGTACAGACTTGGGGGACATGGTCACACCCCCACTAGACTGAAAAATCTAGTGTAATAACATTGTTTTTTTCTGTATGTTTTTCTGTGAAGCTCAGGCTTGAGCTCAAGCCACCAGGCAGTGGTTCCGGACCTCATGCCAAGCAACAACTGAAAGAAACAAGCAGTATATTCTTTCTTTCTTGCAGCCTAGCTACCCCAGAAAACCTTAGGAAGTGGAGGGCAAGGAATGACCACCAACTTGGTAGCCATTGAGGAGCTTATAGGGTCAGGACTGGGCATAAGTCAAGCCAGTGGTATTAGACATATTAAGAATTAGGGCTTTTCAGATGCAACTCATTAGAATTATGCGCTCATCATGCCAGGCCATGTGGAACTGTCTTAAGGGAATTGTGTGACATCTAAAAACATAACAAGTATTCTAAGTTTTTTTAGGGTGTTGCATTTTATTTTTGTACAGCAATAATTTTGGAGATATTTTTGGCAGGGGTGAATTTCAAACCAAGCAGGAAAAGGATGGACACTTAATCATGTACAGATCAGGGGCACTTCAGCAAAAGTGTAACTCTTGCTTCTCTCAGAAAAAAATGCTGATCCTTGATCTCATCAATAGTGCAGACAAGGCTGAATTCTCACTAATAAAGCTTGACATGAAAAATCTACTCAATTGGCATATGTTTGAAAAATTGGCAATGTCTTCCTGTTCCACAGATATCTGAAAAGTTCTGAGAGCAGATTTTGACTCCTTTAAGTTCTTATCACCTAGATGGGTGTTTCTTGGGTTGTCATAGTCATGAAATCAGGGAATTGCCTTGGACTGGATTGGGCCCCCCATAATATTGTGTCACTAAATGGACCCCTGAAGTAGCATTTCAGATACTACATTGGGTCCTGCCACTTACAGCTTTCCTACTCCTCTCTCCCCTTCTCCTTTTTCTTTCCTTCTCCTATCTTCCACCTCTCTCTCTACTTTTCATTCCTCCCTGGCCTATGTCTTGGAGCTTTAGTAGCATTAATCAGTCATATTATAGACATCTACTATGCACCAGGCAGGATGCTGGGCACTGTGGAAAATATAAACTGAACACAATATACATTTGTCCTTGATGAACTTATGCATTCGCTAGAGAGACAAGCATATACACACATAAAGATGACCTCATACAGCTCATGCTATGCTATAAATATAAGTACTAATAGGATAAACTTAGGACAGGGAGAGATCACCTTTGTTTTCTATCGTCAGGGAAAAAGACTTTTCCAGGGAAGGTGGGGCTTGAAGAATAATCAGGATCAACAACTAAGACAGTCTTATTGATGTTTCTCAAAGAAAAACAAATAAATGTTATTGAGCCCTGGGCTAGTTATTTCTGGACTTACACTTTTTTAAGTGGACTGGAAAGTTCTTTCCAGTCCAAAGTGAAATATTGGATTTCTAGAAGAGATGTTGATTATGTTTAGAATTTTTCTCAATATACTATCTTATAGAATAAATATTTGTGAAGTATTAGTAATTTTTATGGCAAATTGAGTATCTAACTTAAATTCAAAGCATACATTAATTCATTTGAACCTCTTATATTGATCCATCTAGATACATCCTCTTGGAGCGCCTGGGTGGCTCAGTCGGTTAAGCGTCCGAGTTCGGTTCAGGTCATGATCTCGCAGTCCGTGGGTTCGGGCCCCGCATCAGGCTCTGTGCTGACAGCTCAGAGCCTGGAGCCTGTTTCAGATTCTGTGTCTCCCTCTTTCTCTAACCCTCCCCTGTTCATGTGCTCTCTCTGTCTCAAAAATAAATAAATATTTTTAAAAAATAGATACCATCCTCTCTACACTGCAAGTTAGTTGTATAATTCCCCCTCCTGTTCTCTCTTATTTAAACAAAATGTATTGAAGTTGTGAGTACTTGATTATATTAAATTATATTATCAATAATAACTATGTATTAGCTGAATATCTTCCTTTCAGTACTTGGACCTACTGTCAAATCACAGCAGTTGTGTTTTCCAGAAACAGGGTAAATATTTCGAGGGGGCTCTGGTGCAATTATCTCTTTATCCGCAGGGGCCATGAAACATTCCCCAAAGTCAGAGATCGGCTGCCTTTCTGTGTAAGTATTGGCATAGCCTTTATATCTTAGCAGTTGGAGTCAAGTTTGAAAGGTTTTCTTCCCCTTACCCCCTTCTTCTTCTGACCCTGGCCTCTGTGGCTTCCTCTTTGACAATCGATTTGCTTTCTCATATATACACCTCACTTCAGTTTCTGAAAGGAGAAGAAAGCTAGCAGGCGGAGCACGCCCACTCTTTGCCATAGGTTCATAGCCCTTTTACCCATGCTCATTCTCTCCAGATTGTCTGCTTACGGACACATGCAGCTACCAGCGCAGTTGAATTTGTTTAGATTAATCTCTATTGACATGAAAACCCTAACCACCTCATTTGATATTTGCCCTCCGTGGTATCCTGTGTCTGAGGTCAACAGGAAAGTAGAAATCTCTTCTAATGGCCATTTTTTTCTTAATCACACCAGCATCATAATTAAGAAAGCCTTTCTGGTGACAGGTTCCGTTAGAGATAAATCTTAGATCCGTGTGAATGCATGGTGTAATGGAGAGCCTCAAAAGAAAAAAGTTAACTTTCTCACTCATGTGCAGTTTCTGAATTCTCTACTTGGTGTGAGTTTGCATTCTGTGTTGACTGGATGATTGGAAATCCCTACCTGGAATATGCAGCAGTTTTCTACCTTGAGGTCAGATAGATCATTCTGTGTTTACTTAACCTTATCTCTTACTGGGAATGGATTTTAAATTGCCTATAAGTGAATAACAAAGTAAAACTCCTTATCAGTTTTAATTGGGAAACATGATTAAATTTGTCTCACAAAGTCAATGTCCTTTTTTTCTTTTGGTGCCTCAGTGCTGCTTTGTTCATGGCAACAGTTGCCTAAGGGGTGAAGTGTTAGTGTGAGCATGGACTCTGCTGACCTAGTATGATTTTGGGGCCTAAGGACTCAGAGAATTTTCTAGAGAGCCTGGAATGGAAGGCGCTGTTCCCATAGGCCTCTGTGTTTCTCCTTGCTTATCTTGCTTGGTGTTGCTTTTCCCCCTTTTGAGTTCTCCAGAATGATACTATTATTTGTCTTTAGTGCTCTCCTCCCTGTTTTGATTTGTTTCCTCCCTACTTGCTGAATAATGTTTCACATTTTCCTGAGTTCATTGCCTGGCTGACTGGCCAGGAACCTCGGCAGCAGAACGCACCAAAACAGCCTTTTCACTAAAAGTCTTAAAAACATAACTTGAGGGGGACTGAGGTTTTAAATTTTTTTTTTTTCAACATTTTTTATTTATTTTTGGGACAGAGAGAGATAGAGCATGAACGGGGGAGGGGCAGAGAGAGAGGGAGACACAGAATCTGAAACAGGCTCCAGGCTCCGAGCCATCAGCCCAGAGCCCGACGCGGGGCACGAACCCACGGACCGCGAGATCGTGACCTGGCTGAAGTCGGACGCTTAACCGACTGCGCCACCCAGGCGCCCCTGAGGTTTTAAAGCCGAGTGCAGACAGAGACTGCACAAATTCTTATTGCCATTGATGTGAAGCTTCAGTTGTTTTTCTGATTGTGTGTTTGTGTGTGTGTGTGTGTGTGTGTGTGTCTGTGAGTAGAGTCTGTCTTTTATGCTCTTTTTTTGTTTGTTTTGTTTTGTTTTTTAATTTTTTTAATGTTTATTTATTTTTGAGAGACAGAGTATGGTGGGGGGAGGGGCAGAGACAGAGAGAGGGAGACACGGAATCTGAAGCAGGTTCCAGGCTCCAAGCTGTCAGCACAGAGCCTGATGCAGGGCTCGAACCCATGAACGGCGAGATCATGACCTGAGTCCAAGTTGGACGCTCAACCAACTGAGCCACGTAGTTGCCCCTGCGCTTTTTTTTTTTTATGTTTATTTATTATGTTGAGAGAGAGAGAGAGAGAGAGAGAGCACACAAGCAGGGGAGGGGCAGAGGGAGAGAGAAAGAATGTTAAGCAGGCTCCACACCCAGCATGGAGCCTGACATGGGGCTCAATCCCATGACCCTGGGATCATGACCTGAGCTGAAATCAAGAGTCAGTCGCCTTAACCAACTGAGCCACCCAGGCGCCCCTAATATGCTCTTTTTGCATTCGTTTGTTCACTCATTCATTCTCACCTGTCTTTTACAAGATTTCAAAATAATTTTTTTTTTCTTTTTTAAACCAATTTGTTTCTTTAATGTTTATTTATTTTTGAGAAAGAGAGAGACAGAGTGTAAGCAGGGGAGGGGCAAAGAGAGAGAGTGAGAAACAGATTCTGAAGCAGGTTCCAGACTCCCAGCTGTCAGCACAGAACCCGATGCGGGGCTCGAACCCATGAAACATGAGATCATGACCTGAGCCGAAGTCAGATGCTTAACTGACTGAGCCACCCATGTGCCCCCAAATACTTTTTTTCTATTACTCTTGCCGTTAAAACTGATGGTCAGGCAGTCCACAGTGGTAGAGCTGCATTGATTATCAAATGTGGAAGTGCTTCTGTACTCAATGGCAAATAGCTATTGCCACAAACTCCAGCTGAGTGCTCCTGTGCTGCCAAGGGGTCCCTTAGACCTTCCCACAATCCAGCTCCTTCTCACAGTCCAGCACAGCTGGGGGAAGAATCCTCTGAGATCTTATTTTGGTGTACCCTGAGTTCACCTGCTGTGCTTATTTCATGTTTTGATTATCACTTGCTGAAAGTAGCAGCCTTAACCTGGAGACTACATGGCTATTCAGCCATAAGAATTGTGCAGGAAGCACAAGGAATCCCTGAAGAGTAAGAAGAGATTCCACAAAGTCTTGGCACTAATGATCACACACTTTTCTCATAAGGAAGAACTCAGTAATAACTTAGATGGTGACAATATGGACCCAAGTACCTTGCTGAAGTGTGGGCTTTCTGTCTAGAAGCAGACTTGAATGACCTCCCAGGTCCGAATGACCTCCCAGGCCCCTACCAAACAAATGATACTTAAGAAGTAGGAAGCATTGCAAATTCTCCCACAAAGTGCATAGTCAGTACATTATAGCAGACCAATGAGAGCTAACTAAGTAAAGAACCAGGTGCTACCTTAAGGCCTCTGTTTGCCAGTCCTGGGTTTAGACACATGGCTGCAAGAAACAACTGAATGTAGCATAAGCATGCAATTTTGGGATTTTATCCTGAAGCACTGCTTATCCATGGCAGCCAAGGGAACATGGGTTGAAATGACAAGGATGTGTGTGGGGTATCAGGATGTTTGGGAGGGAGGTGATTTGATTTTGTGAATTGGCAGTTGAGCTTTGTAAGTACAATTATGACAATGAAAGGAGGATTTATTTTCTAGGAGTTTGGAGTTGAGGTGCAATGGCTCTAGTAGCCCAAGGTTAGTCTTCTGAAGGTGGTTGCAGGGCAGAGCCTGGGAGTGAAGGAAGCAGAAGCTGGGAGAAGGGCACAAAGAACTGGTCACAGAGACTCCAGGAGATCCAGGAAGAATATCAGTGTGGCTCCTGCAGTGACTTATTGCAAGTTAGCAATTTCAGCAACTTGAAAATTCAGCAACTTCTTGAATGAAGTTAACTTCATTAGAGGTAACTTCAGTGTGCTTCAGTTTTCTCCTCTGTAAGATGGGGATTATAGTATTTTCCCCTGTATCTTTTCTTAGTAATTGTAAATTATATGGTTGGCCATGACAAGTGTCAGTAATGATTTTTTTCCTAGGAGCCCAAGTAGCAAAGTAGCTCTTGGATAGGGAAACATCCAAGGGGGCCTGCAGCTTGAGACTTCCCTGAATCCCACATGCCCTCTGGCCAAATCTGGTCTGGTTTCATACCTTAAAATTAAAAAAAAAAAGTTAAATCCCAGGAAAACTGAAAAAATAATAAACACCCGTATAGTGTCCTCTTAGATTGACCAGCTATTGGCATCTTTCCAAACACACACACACACACACACACACACACACACACACACACACACTTTCCTTTGGAAGCCATCTGAAAGTACTACGAAGGCATCATGACACTTTAAACCTATATGATTCTAAATAATACATTTCCTGTAAACAAAGATATTTATCACTTTTCAATATCATTTCCATAGCTAAAGAAATATTAATTGAATATATCCAACACAGAGTCAAATAAAATTTTCTAAATTGTTTCCAGTACATCATTAGAGTTAAGGTTAATGCATTGCACTTGTTTGCTGTTTCCTTAATAGACTTCAGTATAGAGCAGGCTCCCCTTCTCCCTGTTTCTTACTGAATCTTTCAAGTGTCCAGGCCAGATGTCCTACAGAGCCCTCCATGGGTTCCCGTCACTGTTTCTTTGTTGGATTATATTTCTGAGCCAGCCTTTCTAGTTCTGGTCTTAAGAGTCATGGGGTTGGCTTTGATATTGTAGCCTGAGGATCTTGCTAGATGTTTGGGGTAAGCACTCAGAGAACTAAGAGTAAATCTTTGTACACATTTGAAGGCCCAGCCTCATTAATATGCCTCTGAAGGTTTCCAGGTTCATTCAGTCCCTACTCAGTACCATCTTAACCTATGTTTACCCCCAAATCAGTCATACTTGATCCACCACGACATCTAGGATCAGTTCTGAAGAGCGAAGCAGAAAAGAACAGGGGTGTATGATTCATTGCACCTCTGCATTGATGATGTAGGCTCATTCTTAAGGCACCAAAATAAAGTGGAGGTTGAATGCAGATTTGGAAGATTTGTCGTTTCTATCTTGGGTATTTATGAAGAAATCTTCTCCCCCTCTAGTTTGCCCATGACAGACATCCTGTCAGCTGTAAAGTGGCCTAATACTTTGAGTTGTGAAGTGTCAGGTGAGTGGAGTGGCAGAAAAGTGGGTTATTATTGCCACAAGTCACTCTAGCATTTATACACCTCCTCTCTTTTCTCCATGGATCTGTAATCATGGAGACAGAAGGGATCCTTTTGCATATGAGGAAATGGAGGCCAAGAGAGATGAAGTAGTTTGCCCCATGTCGCTCAGCTTGTTTCACGCAGACCTGGGATGAAAGCCTATCTCTTAAATCCAGTTCTGTGCTTTTCTATGAGCCCTAATGGTGGAGTCATTAGATTTTGTATTTAGATGCCCAGTGAAATGGTTTTGAAATGGCAAGTGCTGGGGAAGAAGAGAACATGAGTAATTCAGCAGGCGTGAGAGACTTTCAGAGTAGTTACAAATCAGAGCACAGGGTTCTGCGGCCATGTCCTTGAATCTTGAGTCATGGCAAATGTGGCATTCTCTATGAAAGGGCAGAATGCTTTGCTTCTTTCTGGTCTGCCAAAACCATAGTTTTTTGACCTTCAGAGTTTGAATCAAGATACTACGTATGTGGGGGTAATTTTTTCTTGGGTTTTCATAATGGATTGTTTGTCTTTTAAATTGCAAGCTGAATCACTATCTTTTATATAGGTATTTTCTTTCTGAAGTAATTTTGCAAAAATCTCTCGCTTCTTCTTCCACAGGCATATAAATACCCTTTGTAATTACCAGGTGTCTGTCTTCACCTGTGTATTATAGAGGGAGTTTTCAGAAGTTCCAATTATATATACCAAATTTCAGATCATGGCCTAGATTGTACTTTGATCTTAAAAATAGAATTTAAGGTAATTTTTCTCAGCCAAGTTGCAAATACTGCAGTGGTTTTATTTTTTTGTATGTACATTAATCTGTTCAACTAACTTTCCTTTTTTCATTAAAAAAATGTGTCTTTAGTTCCCTAAAGAAAGAAAGGAAGGAAAGAGAGAAGGAAAGAAGGCAACAGAAAACTTACCATCAGTCATCTACACTTAGTGACTGTTCAGATCAATTGTCTAGGATGCGGATTTTGTAAGCTCCTTTCAGTGTTTATGAAAATCTTCTCCAGAAATAGTAAAAGAAGAGAGACTCAGTAAGATGCATATCTGTATCAGTTAGATGTTTTGGCTGAAGTAGCAGAAGCAAACAAAAAATAAACCTTCAGACTGCTTAAATAATAAAATTTACTAGTTCATATAACAAAAAATCTAAAAATGAGTTGGCCTTCAGGGTGCAGTGATCTTGTGACTTGGTGATGTCATTAGGGACCCAGGTTCTTTCCATCTTACCCTCCTGCTAACAACAGTATCAACTTGTTCTGAGACTGAGTGTTCTTGGGATCAAAATATGGGTGTCAGTAGCAATTGAAGCTGTAAGAGTCCTTGTTCAGGTTTAGTTTGAAAGAGAGATCTTTTCCCGTGGTTCTCTCTAGCACCTGGAAATTTTTCCAGAAGATTCCAGAACAAGTCTCCTCATATCATAGTAACCTGATTTGAGTCATGTGCCTGTTTTTGAAAGTTCCTGCCATGAGAGGAGTGTCATGCTTAGATCTAGTATCTTAGGGTAGGTTCCCCAGGAAGCAAACTCTGAGTAGTTTATGTGCAGGTGGTTTATTGCAGAGTGCCCTCCAATCAGTGCTTACTGAGGAATGAACGAAGTAGGATTGGACAAAGGAAGGAGTTAAATGACAAACTCAGTTCCATGGGGAACTCTTGAGCTAAGTTTGCCCTTCAGAGTTGTCCTTCCTTGCATCAAAACTGCCCAGCTTTGTACTTTCACCTTGACCTGTCACTGAATGTGAGCTGACTCCAGGGCTATCATGTGGCCTTGGGCAAAGTGTCTTTCTTTGGCTTGCCTTTCCAGGGCAATGCCTAGAGAAGAACTCAGCTGACAGCCATCAATACCATCACTCCTGGCAGCTGAGGGGATGGATGTTTCAGTCCTGAAGTGGAGGGATGGAGGATTGGGGCAGGACAACACAGCTGACATTTCATTTCATTTCATTTCATTTCATTTCATTTCATTTCAATTTCATTTCATTTCATTTCTTGAAACTTTTGGATCCACATTCTTTGTATAATATGTTCTGGGAATAGTTCCTCCAGGATTCTGATTACTCTGTGTTCCTGGAACTTAAAAAAGGGAGGTTTCCAGTCAGGATGAATTGCTGCCCCTTTGAACGTGGAAGGAGTTGAATAAAGTCAACTTGTCAACAGCTGGCTGGTTAGTCTCTTCAAAGGATGGTGCTTACTGCCCTTCATTTCATCTGCAGTAGCAGGCAGATAAGGAAAAAATATCTGAATTTGAGTTTACTGTATTTTTCCCCTATGTTATCTTCAGCCTGATCTTAGCACAGTCTAAATCCAAAAGTAAGCATCAAGGAACAGATAGACCACCCAGGAAAATCTCTTTAGTTCTGGCTTGAGGAGCAGAAAACAGAACTCTTAAAGCTCAGAGACTGAGGGGATCACCCATTTTTTTCCTTCTTTTTCTCCATTCACTTTCATTCCAGGCTTCAGGCAATCTTGTGGTGGGGGAAGTGGGGGGGGGGGCAGCAACGAAATAATGTGGAAAATGGCTGGAGCCAACATTCTGAGGGAAGAGAACCTTCATTTTTCATTTGGTGGTGGAACAGTTCCAAAACGTAGGGCCAAATACTTCTTCCTTCCCCTTTTTTTCTTTTTTTTTAAATCTTCTCTCTGTCCTCTTGTCATTTAGACCCCAGATGTGACTGTCACAGAAGTAAGTGATTTTTTGCTGATGGACTGAAAAAGGAGCCTGAGGAACCAGGAAGTACCAGGGAAATAGCAAAGAAGGAAGAACTCAGGAGATGGATCCCATAAACTGTTTGTGACTGGGCTAATATCCAACTGTGCACGATGGCCATGCTCTTAATTAGCATTCCAAAGACTATGAGAACAGAGCTAGCAGATAGATCTCCTCCCAGGCCCCAGATTAATCACTGGGTGATACACTCACAGAACAGATCTGAATAGCACTTAAAGCCTTTGAAATTTGAACTGACATTGTAACCATAGTACATAGAAAGTAGGCTGGAACTAATGATTTGAACTTATTAACCAGGTCAAATGCCTGCTTATACAAAAGCATCAAGATTCTCTCATAGGATCTGGGGTTTCTGAAAATATCCAAAATACAACCCCAGATTATTCAGCATCTGAGGAACTATGAAACTCTCAACTTGCTTGCAAAAAATAATCAATAGATGCCAAGGATGAGAAAACACAGATATTGGAATTATTTGATAAAGACTTTAAAACAGATATTACAGAAAATGCTCAAACATGAATACCGTTTGAAGTGAGGTTAAAAAGAAATAGAAGATATAAATAAGAATAAAATGGAAATTTTTGAACTGAAAAACACAATACTCAAAATTAAAAATTCACTGGAAGGACTCAATAGCAGAATGAAGATGACAAAGGAAAGAAATAGTGCACTTGGTACCAGCTTAATGGAAATTATCCAATCCGAACAACAGAGAGAAAAATATGGAAAAAGTAAAGGACAGACCCTCAGAGTGCAATGGGACAACAAAAGTTTCAATATTTGTGTCATAAGACCCCCCCCCCGCCCCAAGAAACAACATGGTGCTGAAAAAAGGTCTGAAGAAATTAATGGCTGGAAACTTCACATATTTGGAGAAACACACATACTTACAAATTTAAGTAGAGAAAACCCCAAATAGGATAAAATTAAAGAAATCAATGCCCAAACACATGGCACTTAGATTTCTGAAATATCAAAAACAAAGAAAAATTCTTGAAACAGCTAGAGAAGAACAATCCATTATCTATAGAAGAACAGTGATTCAACGACAGTGATTTTCTTATCAAAAACCATAGAAGTCAAAGGAAGTAGAACAACATTTTTCAAGTGCCTAAAGAAAAGAATTGTCAGTCCATAATTCTGTTTACAGCAAAAATATTTTTCAGAAATACAAGTAAAATAAAGGAGTCCTCAGATGAAGAAAAACAAGCAAATCTGCTTTAAAAGATTTGCTTAAGGGAACTCTACAGATGAAAGGGGAATAATACAAGAAACTTGGTACATCAAAATGAGAAAGAGCAATTGGTAAATATTTGGATAAAGAGACTATTATCCTCAGTTCTTTAAAATATGTTTTATTGTTGAAAGCAAAAGTACAACATTGATGACGTTTTCAGCATATGTAGATATAATGTTTAAGACACTTCAATTGAAGTGGCAAAATACTAATTCTAAATTGATTGTGAAGAGTTAATTATGCATTTTGTAATTTTTAGAGCAACCACCAAAAAGATTATAGGAAGAGATACTATTACAATTATAATAGATACAGTAAAACCTTAGATTGCGAGTAACTTGTTTTGCAAGTATTCTGCAAGACAAGCAAGCATTTCTAATAAATTTTAATTTGATAAATGAGCGATGTCTTGTAATATGAGTAATATGTGATGCTGAATGTCACATGATCACAACTGAGCCAATGGTTCTTCTCTCTTTCTCTTCCTGTGGGATTGTGGGTGCGCATCTCCCATGCTCAGATGCTCGGTCTCAGGCCTCGGTGTTTGGCAGAAATCAGTGATTTTTCAGAACGCTGGAAGGTGCCCACAACTGGCACTAGTGTATTTTTTGTCACTTCAAGGCACCTATGGGAAATCCTTTGCTTTTCCATACAAGGGTAAGCTTTGGAATACTTTGTTTCATTCTAGGTCAGGCTGCCTGCAGCTATAGACCCTTTCCTCCGCTGCCTTATTGCCAGTTACATTAAATACAGTACATGAGAAGAGTTTATTAATACTATACAGTAGCCAACATACGTGCAAGCATATACAATGGCCCCCATGCAGAAAAAGGTTGAAAAGAAAGGTGGTAAGGAGATGATTACAGTGGAACTTAAGAAGGAAATCATCAAGAAGTACAAATGAGGTATGCAAGGGGTCGAAATTTCAAGATCTATAAGAAGTCTACAGTGACCATTTGAACAATATTAAAGAAGAAAGAAGGGGGCTAGATGCAGCAAAAGGAGTCATGAGAATATCAAAGCAACAGCCACATGTTCTGGAAGATACAGAGAAGTTGCTTTTGGTTTGGATAAATGAGAAGCAACTAGCAGGTGATAATGTGACTGAGATTTTTTTCTGTGAGAAGCCAAAGGCTTTGGTCAACAGACGCTTTAAAAAAGATGTTCAGTGTTACTCATCATCAGGGAAATACAAATCAAAACTGTAGTGAGATACCACATCACACCGTTAGAATGGCTGAAATAAAAAACACTAGAAACAACAAGTATTGGCAAAGATGTGGAGAAAAAGGAACCCTCTTGCACTGATGGCGGGAATGCAAACTGGTACAGCCACTGTGAAAACAGTATGGAGGTTCCTCAAAAAATTAAAAAATAGAGCTACCGTATGATCCAGGAATTGCAGTACTGGAGATTTATCAAGAAAAACACAAAAGCCTTGATTCAAAGGGATACATGCACCTCTATGTTTATTGTAGCATTATTTACAATAGCAAAACTATGAAAGCAGCCCAAAGTGTCCATCGATAGATGAATGAGGAATTTGTGTGTGTGTATATATATAGAGATCTCATATGCATATGTATATGTATGTTCTGGAATATTGTTATATACCATATATTTATATATAATATTATTTTTATATAATATTTATATATGGAATATTATATATAATGGAATATATATTATTTAGCCATAAAAAAAGAATGAAATCTTGCCATTTGTAACAACATGGATGGAGCTAGAGAGTATAATGCTAAGAAATATGTCAGAGAAAGACAAATACCATGTGATTTCACTCATATGTGGAATTTAAGAAGCAAAACAAATGAGCAAAGGAAAAAGAAAGAGACAAATCAAGAAACAGACTCTTAACGATAGAGAACAAACTGATAGTTACCAGAGGGGAGGGGAGTGGGAGGATGAGTGAAATAGATAAGGATTAAAGAGTACACTTATGATGAAATACAATAAAATGAAATGAAAAAAAAATTAAAAAGGAACTTCAAAAAAACCCAAACAGATTATTGATACATGCAATTTGAATGGATCTGAGAGACATTATGCTGAGTTAAAGATGGTAGTCTTCAAAAGTTGCAAGCCAAATGATTCCATTCATATGGCATTAAAAAAAAGACAAAACTATCATAATGGAGACTAGATCAGTGATTTTTAGGGGTAAAGATGGGGGAAAGGTGTGGCTATAAAAAGATGGCACTATCATATATTTTGGTTGAGATGGTAGTAACATGAATCTTATTTGGGATGGTGAAGGAAAGGATATGACGTTTCGTTATGACTTTTGTTATGACTTTTTGTTACGACTTTTTGAGTTTATTAAAGTGAGTTCATTAAGTTCAGTGATGATAATTCTCAGAAGAATATTCTTCTGAAAATTATTTTTTCTTAGGACAAGAGAAAAGAAAACCAAAATTGTCTTAGCATAGCCACAGATGCTGAGGTATTCAAGCCTCTGCAGATGGGGACTGGGGCCTGAGGACCCCACCAGTCGGATTGCCATATGGGTCTCTGGATCATCCTTTTTTTAAAGTTTTTATTTAAATTCCAGTTAGTTAACATAAAGTGTAATATTAGTTTCAGATGAACGATATAGTGATTCAACACTTCCATACATCACCTGGTGCTCATCACAGCAAGTGCACTCCTTAATCTTGATCATTTTTTTCACCCTCAGCTTCAAGCCATCCATTTCCTGGAGCAAAGATTCATCTACCTCCATGTTATCTCCATTATCCTCCAAGAATTGGACATTAGGTGTGTCCAGATTATTATCTACTTCAAATAGTTCCCCTCCCCCCAATTTAATTTTCCTATTCTTCTTTTCTCATCTGTTTCTTTTGAATTTTCAAGAGTTCTGTACAAACTTCAGCTTCCAACTTAAGAAATTCTCAGTTGTAACCTAAATGGATTAACTGGCTTTTGGCTTCTTTTGTTTCCCTTCCTTTTATCTTTTTTTTCTGCTCTTACAGTTTTTATTTGTTCTACGATTTCATTTATTTTTTTTTGCATAGTTGATACTTAAGCAAAAATCATTATTATATCAAGGTTTACCTCTACGTGTAATGTTAATAATTTAAAAATGAGAAATCTCATATTTTCTGGGATAATACTTAATATGTGAGAAAATGTTTACTGTTTGTAAACTTGAGATTTTCTGGACAGTTTGCCATTATCTCTTCCCTTAGATGTTACAGAATGGTGAAAGCATTTGGATCTTCTGATAATATTTAGTAGGATCTTATCAAGTGAGACTCCATTGAAATAGAATTTGGAATCGGCATAGTTCACTTGTGTTTTGGAAGGCTAATTGTTAGAGGGGATGGATCACAGTGGAATCAACCTGTAAAGGAATAGGAGTAGATGGACTCCTGAGTTTCCAACTCATTGCATTGCTCCTGGATTTAAGTTGTTGTCATGGCCCTAGCTGTGGCCCATGGCTTGCCTACTTATGGCCTCTGAGGACTGGAGTGGGGCACGTGGCCACACCATGCTATCAGCTCTTAGTCTTGCTTTTGCTTTTGAATTTTGTGCATGTAATATTCTGATATTTTAAAAATGCCATATGTCTTAGTTTGGACTGCTATAACAGAATACCATAGACTGGTTGGGTTAAACAACATATTTATTTCTTATAATTTTTTGGAGGCTGGGAAGTCTGAGATCTGGGTGTCAGCATTGTCAGGTTTTGGTGAGAGTTCTCTTTCTGGTTTGCAGTGACTTCTTGCTCTATCTTCACATAGTGAAAAGAAGAAGAGGTAGCAAGCTCTATTTTTATAAAGGCACTAATTCTATCATGAGGAGTCCACCCGCATGACCTAATTACCTCCCGAAGGCTCCATCTCTAAATATCATCACAGTGCAGATTAGGATTTCAACATACAAATATGGGAGTGGGGGATAAATATTCAGTCCATAGCACCGTATAAGAAATAGACCTTTGCACTCTGATATCATAGGGTCAGAGTATTTTTGGTATTTTTGTTTTTTAATTCTCTGTTGCTATTTCAGCAGTTTATTCTGGGCACTTTCATAACTCATTGCATGATAGATGTGGAAACACAACTTTACCTACCCCCCCCTCCTCTATTATCATGAACAGTCTGGGTATGCTTAATTTCACTTCAGAAGTGACATTCTCTATGTGCTGGGATTGATCCTTTCTAACTTTGTTGCACAAGCTTTATTACTTGGTTTATTTGTCATTGCTGACATGGTGGTTTGAAAACATATTGTTACACTGTCACCAGAGAATGACTTGCCTTGACAATTAGATTACTGAGACAGAAACTGTGCCTACCATTTTCTCATGCTCCACTAAATGCTCAGAAGTATGTTAGATAAAGGCCAACAGGCTGGAGATTGTAGAGATGCAGATATAATTCCTCTGTCAGGGCTCTCCCCATGGCCCTCTAGTCTCCTCAGTGGGGGCTGCTTCTATCCCAGGCATATGGACAGGGAAGGGGGTGGGGGTAAAGTGTGGTGTTTTAAGGAACTCAGTGTCAGTAGCTGAGGTGAAGTAAAACTCATTCTCAGTAAATTTGATTAAGTTAATGAGTCAGAAATATCAGGAGGAAAGGAAAGATGGTATGACCCCCAAGGAGAGTCAAAGGGATAGAGTCCCTGTGTATAGAGATGTTCCTTGGCTTAACAGATCCAGAACCTAGATATTTTAAACATACACTGTTTTTTTAGAGCAGTTTTAGGTTCATAGCAAAATTGAGTAGAAAGTACCAAGATTTCCCACATACCACCTTGTCCTTGCACATGTATACCTCTCCCGCACCAGAGTGATTTTGTTACATTTGTTGCATTTGTTACAATTGATGAACCTACATCAACACATTTTAATCACTCAAAGTTCATAGCTTACATTTGGGTTCACTCCTGATGTGATGCATTCTTAGGGTTTGAACAAATGTATAATGTCATGTATCCATCATGATAGCATCATATAGAGTAGTTTCACTATCCTAAAAACCCTCTGTACATTTAAGATTTCTTTATGCCTTTTTATGGCTTGATAGCTCATTTCTTTTTAGTGTTGAATAATATTCCACTGTCTGGATGTGTCACAGTTTATTTATTCACTCAGCTTTGAAGGACGTTTTGGTTGCTTCCAAGTTTTGGCAATTCTGAATAAAGCTGCTATAAACATCCATGTGCAGGTTTTTGTATGGACATAAGTTTTCAAGTCCTTGGGTAAATACCAACCAGTGTGATTGCTGGATCATATGATGAGAGTATGTTTAGTTCTATAAAAAAATCACCAAAGTGTCTTCCAGAGTGGCTGTATCATTTTGCATTCTCACCAGTGTGGATGAGAATTTCTGTTTCTTTGCATTTTTGTCAACGTTTGCTGCTGTCAGCACTCTGGATTTTGACCATTCTGATAGGTGTGTACTTGTATCTTGTTGCTGTTTTGATTTGCCTTTCCCCAATGACATGTCATATGGAGCATCTTTTCATAAGCTTATTTGCCATGTGTATATATTCTTTGGCTTGGTGTTTTAATATGGGTCTTTGACCCATTTTTATTTTTATATTATTTTTATTTTTTGAGGGAGAGAGAAAGAGAGAAGTTGCAAGTGAGTGAGGGCCAGAGAGAGACAGGGAGGAGTGGGGGAGAGAGAGAGAAGTGGGGCTCACCCAAAGCAGGGCTTGTGTTTTTACCCAAAACAGGGTTCAAGCTCACCCGAAGGGGAGAGCAAGCTCACTCAAAGTGGAGCTCGAACTCATGAACTGTGAGATCATGACCTGAGCCAAAGTCAGATGCTTAATGATTGAGCCACCCAATCTCCCTGCCCCATTTTTAAATAGGTTGCTTGTTTTCTTACTGTTGAGTTTTAAGAGTTCTTTGTATATTTTGTATAACAATAGGATATGTCTTTGGCAAATATTTTCCTTCAATCTGTGGCTCTTTTTATTCTCCTTGAAATATCTTACATAGAGCAGAAAATTTTAATTTTAATGAAGCCCAGCTTATAAATTATTATTTTCATGGATCTTGCCTTTGGTTTTGTATCTACAAAGTCATTACCAAACCCTACACATGGAGTTTTACTCCTATCTTATCTTCTTGGTGTTTTATAGTTTTGTGTTTCACATTTAGGTCTGTGATGCTTAATTTTTGTGTGTGGGTGTAATGTCTGTGTCTAGATTTTTTTTTTTTTTGCAAAAAAGAAAATAAAAATAAACTGGTTGTCCAGTTGTTTCAGCATCATTTATTGAAAACAGTTCCTTTTTTTCATTGTTTTGACTTTGCTCTTTTGTCAAAGATCAGTTGACTATATGGGGTCTATTTATGGGTTCTCTATTTTATTCCATTGATTTGTGTGTCTTTTCCTTCATTAGTAATACTACACTGTTATGATTACTGTAGCTTTGATTGCAGTAGTAAGTTTTGAAGTTGGTTAGCCTCAATCCTCCAGTTTTCTTCTTCTTCAATATTGTGTTGGCTGTTATAAGTCTTTTGCCTCTCCTTACATACTCTAGAATTAATTTGTTGATACAATATAACTTGCTGTGATTTCAATTGGGATTGTATTGCATCTATAGATTAAGTTGGGAAGAACATCTGGACAATATTGAATCTTCGTATTCATGAACATTTATTTAGTTCTTTGATTTCTTTCATCAGAGTTCTGTTATTTTTCTCATATAGATTTTGTATCTATTTTGTTAGATTTATACCTGAGTATTTTGTTTATGGAGGTGCAAATGAAAAGGGTATTCTGTTTTTAATTTCAAATTCCACTTGTTCATTGTTGGTATATTGGAAAGCAGTTGGCTTTTTTTCTAAATGTTTATTTGTTTTTGAGAGAGAGGGAGAGAGAGTGAGCGTGAGCAGAGAAAGAGAATCCAAAGTCGACTCTATGCTGGCAGCAGAGAGCCTGATGTGGGGCTTACACTCACAAACTATGAGATTATGACCTGGGCGAAAGTTGGACGCTTAACCTACTGAGCCACCCAGGTGTCCTGACTTTATTAATGTTTATTTATTTAGTTTTGAGAGAGAGAAGGAGAGTGGGGGAGGGACAGAGAGAGAAAGGGAGACAAAGAATCTGAAACAGGTTCTGCAGTGCCAACGCAGAGCCCATTGTGGGGCTTACACTCACAAACTGTGAGATCATGACCTGAGCCAAATTCAGAGGCTTAACCAACTGAGCCACCCAGGTGCCCTTGGAAAATAATAGACTTAAAAAAAAAATGAAGTATAATTAACATACAGTGCTGTACTAGCTTTAGTGGTATGACATAATGATTCAGCAATTCTGTATATTACTTATTACTTACCATAAGTGGAATCACCATCTGTATGGTGATACAATGTTATTACAGTATTATTATTGATTGTATTCCCTATGCTGTACTTTTCATCTCCATAGCTAATTTATTTTATAATTGGAAGTCTGTATCTCTTAATCTTGTTTATCTATTTCACCCACCTCCCCTCTGTCAACCACCAGTTTGTTCTCTGAATTTAAGAGTCCGTTTTGTTTGTTGTTCATTTGTTTTGTTTTTTATATTCCATATATAAGGAAATCATGTGGTATTTGTCTTTCTCTGTATGACTTATTTAACTTAGCATAATGCCCTCTAGGTCCAGCCATGTCATTGAAAATGCAAGATTCCATTCTTTTTAATGGCTGAATAATATTCCTTTGTAGACACCATAACTTCTTTATCCATTTTTCTGTCAGCAGACACTTGGGTTGCTTCCATATTTTGGCTATTGGAAATAATGCTGCAGTAAGCATAGGGGTGCATGTATCTTTTTGAAACAGTGTTTTTGTTTTCTTTGGGTAGATACCCAATAGTGGAATTACTGGATCATGTGGTATTTATATTTTTAATTTTTTGAGAAAACTCCATACTGTTTTCCACAGTGGTTGTACCAATTTACATTCCTACTAACAGTGCACAAGAGTTCCCTCTTTCCACATCCTCACCAGGACTTCCTATTTCTTGTCTTTTTGATACTAGCCATTCTGATAGGTGTGACGTGATATCTCATTGTGGTTTTGTATTTATTTCCCTGATGATGAGTGATGTTGAGCATCTGTCTTGTGTCTGTTGGCCATCTGTACGTTTTCTTTGGAAGAATGTCTTTTCATGTCTGCTGCCCATTTTCTAATTGGATATATATATTTTTGGTGTTGTAGTGTATAAGTTCTTTATATATTTTGGATATTAATCCCTTATTAGATATATTATTTGAAAGTATCTTCTCCAATTCAGTACTTTGCCTTTTTGCTTTGTTGATGGATTCCTTTGCTGTACAAAAGCTTTTTATTTTGGTATAGTCCTAACAATTAATTTTTGGGAGAGCCATTGACTTTGAATATTAACCTTGTATTGTGCAATCTTACTATAACTGCTTATTAGTTCCAGGAGTGTTTTTGTTAGTTCTTTGTTAGTTCTACACAGATAATAATGTCACCTGTGAACAAAATCAGTTTTATTTCTTCCTTCCCAATCTGTATACCTTTCATTTCCTTTTCTTATCTCATTGCACTAGTTATGACTTCCAGTACAATGTTAAAAAGCAATGGTGAGAGGTGACATCCTTGCCTTGTTTCTAATCTTAGTGGGAAAGTTTCAAGTTTCTTATTATTACATATTATGCCAACTTTAGGTTTTTTGTTGATATTCTTTGTCAAGTTGAGGAATTTCCTCTCTATTCTTAGTTTACTAATTTTCTTTTGAATAGGTGCTGTATTTTGTCAAATACTTTTTCTGCATCTACTGATAGGATCATGTGACTTTTCTTCTTTAGCCTGATCATGTGATGGATTACATGAATTGATTTTCCAGTATTGAACCAGCCTTACATACTTGGGATAATTCCATTTTGCAGTGTTATGTAATTCTTTGTGTACATTGTTGGATCTGCTTTGCTAATATTTTGTTGGGGATTTTTGCATCTATATTCATGAGAGATAGTGGTCTGTAGTTTTCTTAAAATGTCTTTGGTTTTGGTATTAGGATAATGCTGGATTTATAGAATGAGTTATGAAGTATTCCCCCTGATTCTGTTTTCTGAAAAAGATTAGATAATGGGTATTATTTCTTCCTTAAATGGTATAACTCGCCAGTGAATCTATCCGGGCCTGGTGCTTTCTATTTTGAAGATTATCAATTTCTTTAATAGATATAGGTCTATTCAGATTGTCTGTTTCTTGTTGTGTGAATTTTGGCAGGTTATGTCTATAAAGGAATTGTTCCATTTCATCTAGGTTGTCAAATTTGTAGGTACAGAGTTGTTCATGGTATTTCTTTATTGTTCTCTTAATGTTCATGAGATCTGTAGTGATGTCCCCTCTTTCATTTCTGATATTAGTAATTTGTGTCCTTTCTTTTTTTCTTAGCTTGGCTAGAGGCTTATTGATTTTGCTGACTTTTTTTTTAAAGGGCCAGCTTAAATTTTTTTTCTCCATTGATTTCCTATTTTCAATTAGATTGATTTCTGCTATAATTTTTATTATTAATTTTCTTTTGTTTACTTTGGATTTAATTGCTCTTCTTTTTGTAGTTTCCTAAGGTGAAAGTTTAGATAAGTGATTTTGGATTTTTTTTTTTTCTAATATATACATTTAATGCTGTAAATTTTTTTCTAAACACTGCTTTCATTGCATGCCACAACTTTCTTTTATGTTGTACATGTGTCAAGATTTTATTCAATTGATTAATGAATTGTACAGTGTTATAACCAATTCAGAGGAGGTTTTGAAGAATTTTTTTAAATGCTTAATCAACCAAAGGAATGTTGAAGAGAGATAACTAACAGATGGAAGGCAGGTTAATATCCTAAGGGTAATACACTGTGATTTTTAAAGTTATGGTTGCTACTCTGTAGTATTTATTTATTTTTTAATTTTTTTTTAATGTTTATTTTTGAGAGAGAGAGAGACCGAGTATGAGCAGGGGAAAGGCAGAGAGAGAGGGAGACACAGAATCCAAAGTGGGCTCCAGGCTCAGATATTGGCACAGAGCCCGAGGAGGGGCTAGAAATCACAGACTGGGAGATCATGACCTGAGCCGAAGTTGAATGTTCAACTGGCTGAGCCACCCAGGTGCCCCATTTTTATTTTATTTTATTTTTTACCAGGGAGAGATCAGGTGGATCTTATTGTATTTGTATTTGTATTGCTCTAAACAGCAATCTCTGGCCTTGTTCTCAGACAGAAACTATTTGCATTGATATCAGTTTTTTACAAGTTAGTCTCGACCCCTACAGAATTGCATAATAGCCACATCAATCAAAGGTATCAGTTAATCTCTAAAAGGTCTGCTAGAAAATGCTAAGCACTCCACTGTAAGGTCACTTAGCATCTAAAAGAAATGAGCTGGACAGTAGTTAAAGCAGTAAAAATATTTTTTTATTTAGAAACTGTTGTAATAGGGGATATGAGACCTCATATAGAACTGGGCTCAGTTCCAAACACAGCAAAGACAAGTGAGGATTTATAGTCAAGGAGCAGGGTGAGAGTCTGTGTATGGAAAATGACTGAGAAGAGACATCAAGGGTAAGTAGATTCTTGCCATACTGATCTAACAGAAGTCCTGTTGCAGTCAGGCCAGTCATCAGATATCACGTGGAGGTTGGTAGGGATTGAGGAATTTGCTTAGATATGAATGGTGATCAGATATCAAGAGTAGGGAGATTCTAGATAAATGAACCTAGCAGGATTATTCAAATTAGACTCTTCAAGGATGGACATGGAAGCCCAAAGTTGAGACCTAGTTGAAAAAAGGGCTCAGAGGAACCTACCTAAAGTTTAGTCAAGGCAAGTGTCTTTGTCACTAGTAATCTCTTTTGTCTATTTCCAAATTTTGGATAATCATTTCTTCTCACATTGGACCCATGACTGAAGGGAGGACATGAGCACTGGGAGACAGGAAGAGGTATTTTCTGTAATCCTTACAATAATATCCAAACTCCTCTGCTGGCCTACTTGGCCTTCAGAATCTTCTGGCCAAGTTGATGACCCCACTTCACAGTCTCCCGTTTGAGTCAGCGACCTAGCCACCTCTTCTTCAACATGCCCAAATTGCCTTCATTCCTGTTGCCTTGCCCAGAAAAAGCCCTGGCTCTAACTGAGCCCTTGGAAGGCGAGAACAGGTACATTCCACAAATTTTGATAAATTTTGTTTTCATTTTAATATATGTCAAAGTAGGTCTGAGACAGATAAGAAGACTGGGGGAAGGTACAAACAGTGTGAGCAGAGGCATGAGGGGAGGGACAGCATAATGTGTAGGGGAAGCAACAAATTCCTACATGCTTCTGGAGGGTAAAATATAACAACAGGAATGGTGACAGATGAAATCAGCATGCAAGTAGGGGCCAGATCAAAGACACTGCCCTGCCATGTTAGGTTGAATTTTATAGCATTTATATCACAGTCAGAGACATGGAAGCATTTGAAATTTCTGAGAAGTGAAGTGACATGGAGAAATGTGAGCTTTAGCTAGGTAGCTCAGATTTCCCTGGCCTCTCCAACCTGGAGGCATACATGACTTAGTGATTATAAGAATGGTTAGGAGTCTTTCTTCCTGGCTTCATTCAGACATTTATTGAACTACTGATTCCTGGAAATGTTCTAGGTGTTGTAAATAAGTAAATGGTAGATAAAATCCCTGCTGTAGTGGGGAAAGCAGGTAATAAGCAAACAAACACATGAAGCATGTTAAAGTAGAGGGGCTGCCCTAGTATATGGCAAGCGATGGTGGGCTTATGAACCAGGACAATGGGAGTAGGGATGTAACAGAGAGAACAGAGGTCACTTGTCCTTTGATCCTGAGAACATTCCATGTCAACCTGTGCCAACCCAGAGATACCTATCACAATTATTTCTGGTAGGCTCTATGCCTACAAAAGCATTATTAGACAATATGGTGGTATGTAATAGAGGTTTTCACTGATCATCCTACTGCAGAAATATAAAATCTCTCAGCCTCATGTACCAGCGTGAGGAGGTGATGATAGACTGGAATACTTTGGTTACATAGCTCACTAAGGCAGGGACAGAAAAGGACATCCTGGGCAGGAGAACACAACATGAGCCAGTTTCCAAGGCCAAGGGATGATGTCAAGTTTAAAGAAGCGGAAATAGTTCAGGATTGCTATGCCTTGCTAAGATTTGGGGAACAGCACGAGCAGAGGTAATTTTAGAAACATTCCACTGATGGCAGGATAGAGTGATTTGAACCGTGGAGACATTAAAAGCAGGAAGAGGTGTGCCTGGGTGGCTCAGTTGGTCAAGCATCCAACTTCAGCTCACAGCATGATCTCAGTTTGTGAGTTCAGGCCCCATACCTGGCTCTCCACTCTCAGAGTGGAGCCCACTTCAGATCCTCTATCTTCCTCTCTCTCTGCCCCTCCACCCCTTGCCCATGCTCTCTCTCTTTTTTTCTTTCTCAAAAATAATAAACATTAAAAAAATTTTTTTTTCATTTTTTTAAATGTTTACTCATTTTTCGAGAGACAGAGTGTGAGTGGGGGAGGGGCAGAGAGAGAAGGAGACACAGAATCTGAAGCAGGCTCCAGGCTCTGAGCCCGATGTGGGGCTTGAACCCAGGAACCGTGAGATCATGACCTGAGCTGAAGTTGGACACTTAACCAACTGAGCCACCCAGGCATCCCAACGTTAAATTTTTTTTAAAAAGCAGGAAGAAATTTAGGGCAATAGTAAGGAAGGAAGGAGATCTTAGAGGGAAGAGATGAATGGAAATAAATAAAAGGTTAAAGTCCTAGATATCTCCATGAGGTAGAAGGGGAGACATTACGGGAATGAGAACATAAGACAGCCAAAAGTTAGGGGTTTGTTAGTGAGTAGGATACTGGGGTACCTTGTGTAAAACTTAAGAAAGAGTCCTGGGTGATGGAAGATTGAAGATGTGACCCTAAAGGTGAGAAACTGAATGGCTGGTAAGAGATGAGGATAAGGATAAGGATGTTAATGATGTGTGACTTGCCTTTAGTTTCGTGACTGGAGAATATAAGAGTAAAAGCCTTACTTGGAGGTGAGATCATCACTAAGAACATGGCCTGGCACATAGAGACACTCAATAAATAAATCAGTGAGGTGCTGGGTCTTATATACCTCCCCTTGACATGAGTTGTACTGGTGCCAGAACAAGCTTCAAGTTGCAGTCAGTGTCTGGCATAGTTTAATATAGGTGGGGAGGCTCTCTGATCCAAATGAGGGCTCTTTTACCCCATTAAAATTCTCATTACCCTCAGGGATTTGGCCTGAATGGTTCTTTCTCTACAGTGTTTGTAGAGCACATTTTTTTGCCCCATCCGTACAGTACATATCATGGGTTGAAACATTTTATGACTTGTTTTGCCAGTTTTCCCTCTATTCTTTCATGGTAGTGACTCAGAGGATCTGAAAAAGTAAAATGGTGTGTGAAACCTGGGGCTGGTGTACTTAGAGGTGTATTACAAAGTTATGCTATAAGTAAAGGGGCACTTGTACATCCTTGCAATATTGGTCAGAGGCCCAGAAGGAAACAGAATAGGATAACTTAAGAAGGTTTTAGTTAAGGGACTGTTTACAAAGGCATAGGCAAGGTTTGGAGGAATGACTGGGGAATTAATAATGGTGCTAGAAATAGGGTCTGAAGGATCCAAAGGGTCTGGAGAGGGACAGAGGCAACGAGGACAGAGAGTCATATGGAGAGGCTGCCTTGAGAGAAGCTGGGAGCTGAGGAGGTTTGCTCTTTGGTGGAGACCACTCTGTAGGAAGGAAGCTAGGGGAATAGATACCTATACTCTCCTGTTCCCCTCTCTCTGACCTCTTGCCATCCCCATTCACAATGTCCACTAGTAACTCGAGGGCAGGAGGGGTCCATGATGTGGACCATTACCTAGCCTCCAAAGCAGAGGAGAAGAGAAAAGGAAAGGGGATTTCAGAGATGCTGACAGGTGCTCTCAACACACTGCCTTTCGTGTTGGCTTGTCAGGGCAAGTGACACTCTCTCAACTTGTCTGGAAGATTTAGTCATCTCCAAAAGACATGGTAAACTCTGTCTAGGTGTAAATAAGGGATGAGCCCAATTTGTTTATACATGCCTTGAGTTTTCCCACAATGGCTAAGAACCCAGACCATAGGCAATAATGGGTAATACATAAATGAACGTATCACAATCAGGTCCAGTGGTACACTTAAGGTACTTAGCATAAATCAAGATGGCAACATAGGAGGCTCCTGAACTCCCATCCTCCCATGGATACATTGAATATAAGTGACACATAAAGCAGTTACCTCTGAAAGAAATCTAGAAAGTAGCTGAGTGACTCCTCCACATTACCTGTATGAGAAAATATCCTCATTGAAACAGGTAGGAACGGCTGAAACAGTCTTGCCATAAACCACACTACCAACATAGCACCAGACAATTAAGAGGGAATTCATAATTCCTAGCTTCTTCTTGAGGAATGAAGGGTTTGACCCAACTTTTAAGACTTCCACCAGAAGAATGGCCCTTCAGAACATCTATTTCTGAAAGCCAAGAGCGCTTGCATCCCTGAGATCCACAAGACTATAGCAAACAAAGGAGCAGTTGCTTACTGGTGGGCATATGGAGCACTCACTGGGGCCATCCCCCCTCCCCCACCCCAGGGCTCACCACAGAGAGAATAGGCAAAAATGCCCATCTCCTAGGTGTTAGCACACATCTAGGGGCTGTCGGCAGCCCTCCCTGGGGACTGGGGAAAGTGGCAGACACCTCTTCTGCCTTCTCCCCCTGGCCTGCTCCAAGTGTCTAGTATCTCCCTGGACGAAGCTTACATACACATCTGGCATGCCAGCTTTTGCAGTTGTTCTCTGAGATCTGGGCCCCCTGGATTGCCTGGCTCTGATAGCCAATGGGGCTTGTATTCACAAGTCCTACAGGAAGTAGCAAATAAAGAAGCAGTTCTTAATGGGCAAAAGAGCAGCTCCTTCCCCCACCCCCAGGGCTATAAACCAGGCTGGCACAGAGGAAGCAGGCAACAGTACTCATCTTACAGTTTCTCCCTGAAGGAGGCTTACCTAGGAACTATCCCAGCTACTGCCTGGGGGTCCAGTTTCTAATCAGCCTGCATCTAGGTGCTGAATGCAATTCTTTCCTTTGGAGCGCTGATGGGTCTTGGCACACCTTCAACTACTGGGAGCCACTAAGAATAAAGAGGGTGGTTTGGACAATCACAGAGGTTTGAGAGACAATTAAAAGCTCAGGCAGGACTGATTGATGAGGTTCATCTCCTATACAAGAGCACTCTATCAAGACTGGGAAAGGTAACTATTTGATCTTATGCTCAAAGCCAACACAGAGAATTAAGGAAAATGAAGAAACAGAGAAATATGTTCCAAACAAGAGAACAAGACAGATCTCCAGAAACAGATCTTAGTGAAAGATCTTAGTGAAACAGAAATAAATAATTTACTTGACAGTTCAAAATAACAGTCATAAAAATGCTCACTAAGCTTGGGAGAGCAATGTATGATCAAAGTGAGAATACAAAGAGATGGAAAATATTAAAAAGTACCAAACAGAAATCACAGAGCTGAATAATATAATAATTGAACTGAAACATTTAATACAGGGGTTCAACAACAGACTAAAACAAGCAGAAGTAAAGATAAATGTATTTGAAGACAGGCAATAGAAGTGATCAAATCAGAGGGACAAAAGAAAAAAGAATGAAAAAGTGAAGATCTTAAGAGACTTATGGGACGTGAGTAAGCAGACCCACCATATATGTATTATAGGGATCTCAAAAGGAGGAGAGAGAGAGAAAGGGATTGGAAGCTTATTCAGAAAAATAATGGCTGAAAACTCCCCTCATCTGGGGAAGGAAACAAACATCCACCAGGAATCCAAGAGAGTTCCAAATAAGAGGAACCACAGAAAGTTACACAGAGACACATTATAACTTAAATTGTTAAAAGTTGAAGACAAGGAGAGAATTTTAAAAGCAGCAAGAAAAAAGCAGCTTGTTATATGCAAAGGAACTCCCATATGACTGTTTTCAGTGGAAACTTTGTGGGCCAGACAGAGTGGGATTCAAAATGCTGCAAAGGAAAAAAAAGCCCTGCTAACCAAAAATAGTCTCCCTGGCAAAGTTGTCATTCAGAACTGAAGGAGAGATAAGTTTCCAGACAAACAAAAGCCGGAGTTCATCACCACTAGGCTGGCCTTCAAAGAAGGCCTTAAAATGTGTTCTTCAAGATGAAATGAAGAATACTAATTAGTAACAGAAAAACATATGGAAGTATAAAACTTATTGATAAAAGTAAATATATAGTTAAATTCAGGATACTCTAATGCTATAATTGTGGTGGGTAAATTGTTTATAACTCTAGTATGAAGATTAAAAGACAAATGTATACAAATAACTATAACTACAATAATTTGTAAATGGGTGCCCAAAGTAAAAAGATGTAAATTGTGACATCAAAAACATAAAATATGTGTGGGGGAGTAAAAATGGAGAGCTTACAATTTTGTCAATTATACCGCAGTAAAGCTGAAAGGAAAACAAAGGTACTTCCATGAACGGGATGCTATGCAGTCATTACAGTGTTTCAAAAACGTTTTAAATGGCATGGGAAAATAAGTATGCTTTATTATGCAAAAAAGCCCAAAATTTCTATTCAATAATTTGGAAAAAAAAGAAAGAAAAAGAGAATATGCTTTTGTGCTTTCTACAATAAACCGTTATTGCTTTAAAATCATAAATGAGCAATGTAAAAAACAATGACCAAGAGAGGAGAGCCCAGGTTAAGGCTTTCTTCTTAACCACTTTTAATTAGATTTTGTAAGGATTAGGTTAGGAAATTGTCATCCGGGGCTCTTTGGAAGTGACAAAACTCCAGATAATCTGGGACATGGTTTAAGGTCATTCCCGTGTTAGATTATAAATTAGCGTTGGGGAGGAGAGTGAAGACAGGGCTATGAGGCATATATCTGTGCCAGCCTGTGCCCCTTGAACGGTGAGGGGAGCACCAGCTAGCTTTCACAGGACTTCTTCCTGCTCCCTCAGAAGTGCTGTCATATAAAGGGACCCAATAGGCTGGTGGTTTCTCTATAAGGGAGCATCTCGCTGAAGAGAGAACAGGTGGATAAAGGAGCATTAGAGTGGGTGGTTCAAATGGAGAAAGGCCAGAAAACGGGGAGTGTTGCGAGTTGTTTTCTAAAGGGCAGGATCCACCCAGGTCACAGATTTCCCCAAGTCAGAATCGAAGCTGGTCTGACTAGAGCTGCGGTAGTCATCCACTCTGGACTTTGCACAGGCTTATCAGGCATTAAACTTATTAAGACAAATCCGCCCACCTGTAGAAGGAGGAAGTTTTCATATTTTATAGCATTTGGCTTTTAGCCCCACCTCTCCTCTGGTTTGAATCAAAGATGTATGCAGTCTCCCATAACAATAGTAACTTTTTTTTTCCTTTTCTTTCTTTTCTTTTCTTTTCTTTTCTTTTCTTTTCTTTTCTTTTCTTTTCTTTTTTCTTTTCTTTTTTCTTTTTTCTTTTTTCTTTTCTTTTCTTTTCTTTTCTTTTCTTTTCTTTTCTTTTCTTTTCTTTTCTTTTCTTTTCTTTTCTTTTCTTTTCTTTTCTTTTCTTTTCTTTTCTTTTCTTTTCTTCCCTTTCCTTTCCTTTCCTTTCCTTTCCTTTTCTTTTCTTTCTTTGCAAAGCTTTGCGGCTCTCGGAATCAGCACTGTTTATTTTGAGTTCCTAGCCACAGCTGGACTAGGTGAACTAGACTAAAAGGATATGGTTTGGAATACAATTTGAGGGATTGTGGTCTGGAGAAATGTATTGTTTTAGTTTAGAGAATGAAGTGGAATATTCTCTTATAACTTAGAGTGTTTTCTGTGCCCAGTAAGGACTGACACCTGTGATTACCTTTCATCAACTAGGGCGCACCAGGGAGCTCTCACCTGTGTTGTACTTGTGACCGCCCCCCCCCCCCCCCCCCCCCCCCCCCCCCCCCCCCCCCCGCCCTTCACTCAGGTTTGCCATCAGATCTCTTTGACAAACGGAAGACGGGGGAAGTAACTGGGTTTAAATCATCTGCCTCAGATCATACTGTGACTATACTTCTCTGCCTATCATTTTTAGATTCATTCCAATTTGGGGAGATAAATGAAAATACCTCTTATTATTTATTTGAATAGCATGGACAAGCCTTACCCAGTTTCCTGAGCTGTGGCCAACTTGACTCACTCCCACCCCCCCACCAGTAATGCCCAATTATTCCATCAAGGCTGGAACACAGGGGCAAATTGTATGAACATAAAAGGATTATATTGTGCTTTCTTTCAAAATTATCTCTGGATTCAGAGTTTAAATCTCTATAATTTTCCAGTACAGTGATAAAAGATGCTCTTAACAACATAACTTCTCTTTGGTAGCTCCTTAATATTGTTCTTTTAAAAGCAAAGTTGCCTAAGGGTAACACTAGTCATGCTATTCCTAAAGCTAATTCCCAGACTGCTTTTGCTTTCTTCATTTATTCAGGTAAATTGGTAACCACACTGATTAAGGGCTCTAAATTAAGCCAGCCTTCCTTTTGCCTGGACAAACTCCTGGCCACCATTTTAACCCATTTGGAATCAGTAACAGAGCATACCTGTCTCAGGGCTTCAAATGTTTGGTTAGAGCTGCATCAATGTGATGAGTCAACCAAACTAGCTTCATTTCTGAAGACATTTTAGAGTGCTGATTTACTCAGCTGGTTGTACTTCCCAAGGATGTGATTCATAATACCCAGGCGAGGGGGAAAGAACAACATTTGAAAGCACACTTAAGAAGGGGTGGATAAAATGCTATTCTTTCTGGCAAACCTGTCTTTTATGATATACTGTGGATATTTCTGGCATTTCTCTCTAGGGTAAGAGTTGGAGATGATGCTTCTGAGGCTGCATATGGGATGTGAGAACAGCTTGCTCTTGCCCAGCCTGAGGCCCTGGAGGGATTTTCTTTTCACTGCAAGACTGGCAAGTAGGCCCTTTTTGGTGTTGGGGACATGTTACCTGACTGTGAGGATTCACAGCTGAAGCCACATTTCTGTGGTTTGCTCCAGGGCTGGCCATGGGAAGGGGGCCTGCTCTGGTGACAAGGATCCAGTATGCTCACTATTTCCCATCCTGTCACAGGCACAGCACTCTGGTCCTTCTTTACCAAGGAATCTTCCCTGGCTCCCGGCTCCAGCTTTGCTTTTCCTTCTTAGGCATAATGTTTAGAAAACATTCTTCTGTTTAGAAAACATTCCAGCCTGTAGATAACCACTTTGCCATATAGGCTTTTATTTCCTCTGATCACAAAATTTTGTGGGAGCCAGATGTATTGTGCTGGCTTGTCCATTTTGATGTATTTTGCAAGAACACTTGATTCCACCTCAATCTGGAATGCAGCTTGATTTAGAGATATGTATGACTAGGTTCCACTCATTCACTTACTCATTCGCTTCCTTATATATTCCACCAGTATTTATTAAGTTCCAGCTATGTGTCAAATACTCAGTTATTCTGGCTTCTGCAAACCATGTCATGGGCATGGGTTGGCTCTGTGAGAAAGAGGAGGTAGGGTTGGGCCCTATGTAATACTTTGACAAGTGCCCCCACCACCAGGGTCCCTTTAATTATCAATCCAACAACCATAATCATGATATTCCCAGTGTGACTAAGTTTCTTCTTGGGAAAAAAGAGAGTGTTGATTTTGCTTCAGGGTTGGCCTAGGGATAGAACTGGCTAAACAGAGGTAGGAACAGAGACAAAGGTGTCTCAAGGAAATAAAGTTGGATGTCACAGCTCTCAATGGTGAAGACACAAGATTCATCCAAGATGGTGCAATTGGAAGGTTTGAGCCACATTCATCTAATTTTTCTGAGGGCAAAGAAATCCTCAAGTGGCATCTTCTGAGTTTCAACAATAATTTATTCATCTTATAGCCTAGACCATGATGAATTTTCACACTCTAATTGGACAGAAAGACACATAAACAAGCATTATATTGCATACTATTTGCTATGAAAATACTATAACTCTGAAGGTGAAGGAGCTCACTCACTATCTATGGCTCTCTGAGAAGGGCTCATGGAGAGGGTAGCATCTGAGCTGGGGGATAAATTGCTAAGACACTTGACAAGTGGTGAAGAGAGGGAAACTGCTATTCCAGTGGAGGTAATAGCAAATACAAAAGCAAAGCATTTTGATATAGTTCAGTAAGGCTACATGTGCAAATTTAAGGAGAAAGGCTGGAACCAGTGGTGAAATGCGATGTCAAAAAAGAATTCATGTAGGAAGCTCATAGGTAAGTTTTGTGGGTTTCCCTGTGGTAACCATGGAGATGTGCCACTCAGTTCTCTTTTTAAGAGAGAGCCCGCCAGAAGTGCACTTAGCTGACAGTCTCCTTGCACTTGTAGTGCATGTGGGGTCCATTAGTGTTGGAAGCCATGCTCTCCTTGAGTAGCTCCCACGAATGACTAGCACAGTAGAAATCCCAGGCCCTAGCAATTTCTGCCCACCAGGGACTCCCACAGGCACTCTTTGCTCCAGAGCCATATTGGACTGATCAAGACTCTCCCAGAGCTGCACCTCAATCTCAGGCTGTGTTTACGTGATTCTTCCTGTTTTCTGCTCCTTTCATGGTGTCAGGCTTGCATTGTGGTCTTGAGCCTTACCTGCTTCTGCTGTTTCCAGACATCACTCCCATGGTTTCCAGACATCACTCCCAATTAATCTCTTGTATTTCTGTCTTGCATCTGCTTCCCAGAGAACTCGAATTGACACTGTTGGTACCAGTAACAGCCTGAGAAATCAAGTGGCAATTTGGGGACTGAATCATTCATCATCCAACTCACCTGGAGGACCCTATCCCAAGTGGTTTTTGGGGTACAGGTGATCTCTGGTAAAAGTTGGTGGCCCAGTTGCTATTATTTTTTAAATCAGTTATGACTTAGAAAAACATCTTGGGGAAGGAAAATGTCCTTGAAGTACCATGATTCAGCATTTGAAAGGTATGGGGAAACCAGGCACACAAGGACAATGAAATTGACTTGTTATTACTAAATTGTATTGATGCCCTACATGGGGTAATAAGAAACCAAGAGTAATTAAAAGACAGTTAAAAAGTAGGTGTGAGAAGATGGCCTCCTTGGTAGCTTACAAAGAAGCCCTTATCTCCTGCAAGAAGAGAGTTGACATAGCCAGGGAGCAAACTCAGAAGACCATTGAATGCTCAGCCAGGGCAGGTTTATTATTAAGATCAGGGCCCAAGATGGGAAAACCTGAGACCCCAAGTCATGGATGAGGACATTTGGATGGTAACCTTGAAGATTGTGACTTGCATTTTCCTCTTAAGACCAAGCATTTATCCCATGTGGAAGACACTTCCGAGTCCTCTCCCCAGCAAAGACACAGGTGCTCCCTCAGGAGCTACACCCTGCCCCCCTTGGGGCTCCAAAGCTGATAAGTAGGGTTAGTACCAGCATAGCCCAGTTGGGGTTGCAGGCCTTTAAAAGGGAGGAGATTATGCTCTAGAGGAGCTTCAAGAGTTAGCATTCATCAATAAGTGCCAGAGGGGTACTCAATTGGATTGGATTTCAGGGACACTTGAACAAAGGTTGGGGACATGAAACTGAATAAGCAAGGGTTCATTTATTGGGGGGGGCTCTCTTTCAGGGCAAGTCATTTTACATCCTGGCAAGGCCCCTGAAGGATGGGACAAACTCACTTCTAGAGTAGCTTTGAGAAGCCTGAGGAAAGTAACTGTCTATGTTGACTGAGGTTGAAATGCCTGAGTTGCAATGGCAGGTGGTAGGGAAAGAGATTAGAAGGTTGTGGGAACTGGGCATGCTAAAGTGGATATATGAGGCCTGAATACCCGCAAAGGTTCTATGGGAGGACCCAGAGGACACTCCATTCATGAAGGCCATCAGGGTACGTACTGGTGAGAGGGGAACCCAATCCACTAGAAGTTCAGTAGTTGCCTCCCCTGTAGGCTGGGGCTGAGCTAGGAGAGGTGGTTACAGAGTTAGGCTTGCAGTGAAGATACTGGGGCACTGAAGCAAGAGAGATCCTTGGCAGCAGTGAACCATCAGAAACCAGGGGGCCATAGTTACCATAGGAATGGCCAAGGGGGCATAGCTGCATTCATTATAACCATGAAGGGACACCTGACCTGAAAGATGTTTGGCATCAGGCCTTGGGCAGAATTACGTCACAGGTTTTGGGTTCTGTTTTTCTTCATTAAGATCTAAGAGGTCAGAAATTGTTAATTCACAACACAACTTGGGATGCAAAGAGATTTCATTTATTTATTTGACTGTAAGTGATCTTCTATTCTACCCAATCCCCTAAACACTAGTGGGGAAAATTTTAACCAAATGTCAATTCAATTTAAATCTGGTATGACTGTTTGAGTCATGTTTCTAGAGCTGTTCATGCTCTCAGGTGGCTCATTGTCCTCTGGCTGCTTTCCTTCAAGCTGGTATCCCTGTGCATTGAGGAAAGAGTTTGGCTCATGAAGATTGTGAGTTCCATATTATTATTAACTGCTTCACAGGAGAAACAAATCCATAAACTTAAAAGGCCACCTAATTATATGACTCCTGGTCCCTCTCAGGGCAGGGGGCAGATTTTTTTTTCTCAGGGACTCTAGTTGGGAAGTTCATTCTGTTTTCTATTTTATTACTGTTTTCCACTTAATGTTCTTTTGTATATGTAATATCAATTTTGTATTTATTTTAATGGCCACATTTTTTTCTGCTGTAATGGTCACTTGGGTCTGTAGAAATCAGCCCCAATGCCATGTTGAATTCCAATTTAAAGAAGGCTTCAAATTTTACCAAACCTAAATTCTGTCTTTCAACTCAGAGTTGGGGAAGTATTAAGACTTATTTGGATTTGATGCTTCTTTCCCAAGAAAAGTAAGAGTAACAGGGATTTTCCTGTCCTGTAGAGGGATTTTTTTGTTCATGAAATTACTTTGTGGAGGCTGCACAGGATGGCTTGTCACAGGGTCTCAGTCTGCCCCTCACTTCTCCATCAGCCCCCACAAGTGACCTAAAATAAGTTACAATCTAAGTCCAATGGTGTGTGCAACAGCTTAAGCCAGTCCCTAATCAGTGTCTACACCAAAGACCCTCCTGGTTAGAAATTCTCAAGCTTTCTTTCAGCACAAGGACAAGTACAACTTGGTGGGATGCCTCCCCACTTTAGCATTACCAATGGGCTGGTGAAATAGCTATTCCAGAAGAATCCACTCTGCCCTCCTGTCCCTCTGCCTGTGATCTTTCCCTACCTTCCCTACTCTTTTAGACCCTTGTCATTTTTAATGTTTTCCCAAATCCCACCAGAGTGTGAATTCCCTAAGGGCAGCTGTTTTGGATTCTTAGATTGCCTCATATTTCCCAGGATGCCAAGCAGAGTAGCTTGCACATAGTCATTGCTTAATGAGTTTGATGGATGCATAAATAAAATTGGGCTAATGGTGGAGCAGTAGAGAGGAATGAAATGGAATGCTGCATAATCCATACCTTTTGAGTAAAATTGTATGGGGGAATCCATTGTCTTAAAGATGACGGTGGGTGGCCAAGGCCCTGACCTCAAAAGGAAGAAGGGAGAGAAATGTTGGGAGTAGCTCTTGGAAGTCCCAGCCTGGCTTAGGCTGCTAAAGGCTTGTGGTGCAGGTCAGGAGAGGGTTACGGGGTTGGCAGAATTACTTGGGCTGGCATTACTTTTGAGGAAGAAGTAGAGTAGAAATGGGAGGAGGTGCGTAAAGACAACTTAGGGCATTGTGCAGTTTAGGGGTTTGTTACTCCAGCATTTAGAGGCCAGAACTCCGTCATCCATCCATATGTAAAGAGCCCGAATCTGGAGATCCTGTGGAGGGCATGGACAAAGCAGGGAATGATAGGCCTGAGCCTTTTTTACTTCAGTTATGAAAGATACAACAAAATCCTATGAGTCATTTTTAGATTTGGGTCAAATGGTTCACTTGGCTATGTGTCTTTCTGCCCTGAATGGACAGAAGTTTTTAGTAAGTATCTGTGTGCTCTCAGTGTCTCATAGCTCTGGATTTTCATCAAAAACAGTTATGCAAGTTCTCTAACCTCTCAGTCTGTATATCTTGATATAGATGGATGTTTTAGACAGGTGTACACAGCCCAGTGTATGTCAAATATTAAGACCAAACTGTATTACTAAGGTACATGCCTTCATTTATGCTTAATAGAAATGATGCTTTTTGGGCAAGGCTTTAGTAAAGGCTGCGGAACTTCCATTCTGCTTGTTCCTTCTCTCAGTCCGGCCCCTCCTCTTCTCCGCCTTGCTGAATACAAACCATATCTCAGGGCTTAGTCCAAACCCTGTGCCTTTTTTTTTTAATGTTTATTTTTGAGAGAGAGAGAAAGCGCGTGAGTTGGGGAGGGGCACAGAGAGCAGGAGACAGAATCCAAAGCAGGCTCCAGGCTCTGAGCTGTCAGCAGAGAGCTCGCCCAGTGCAAGGCTTGAACTCACAAACCTTGAGATTATGACCTGAGCGGAAGTCGGATGCTTAACCAACTGAGCCATCCAGGAGCCCCAAACCCTGTGCCTTTTATGACACCTTCCTGGAGGTGGCCCAGCCACCCTGGAATCCCACCCTCCTCTGAATCCCAGAGTACTTGTTCATCATACCAAAATGGCTGATATTTTCTGTACTAATTAAAGGAAGGTGCCTTCTCCAGGACAATTAGAATATTTTTTTGAGTATTCCATAGTGATTTATTGTTTGTTATTTTTACAACTTTTTCATGAAGGTAATTCACATATTTAAAATATCCTTAGGCACCTGGGTGGCTCGGTCGGTTAAGCATTAAGCCTCCGACTTTGGCTCAGATCATGATCTCACACATGGTTTTGAGCCCTGCATCAGGCTCTGTGCTGACGGCTCAGAGCCTGGAGCCTCCTTTGGAATCTGTGTCTCCCTTTGTCTCTGCCCCTACCCCACTCACATTCTGTCTCTCTCTCTCTTTCTCAAAAATAAATAAACATTTAAAAAATCCTCAACGTTAAAAAGGCATTATTGCTCTAAAAACTGCCATTTTACTAGCAGAATTATGAGTACCTGTATCACTGAAATTCTCTCCTCCTACCTTTTTTTTTTTTTTTAATACCATTGACTGACTAGTGGAAGCAACTTCCCTTTGTGAGGCCTATGAGAAGGTGGCTTCTCAGGGCAGAGAAATTAGAGAATGTTTCCTCCTCTAAGCAGCCCAGAGGCTTCTTCATGCAAGGAAAAGTAAGGCTGCAAGCTGCAGTCACTGAACCAGGTTCTTGGCTTGGGAGTAGTGTGGGGCTTGCATAATACAAACCCCCTCCACTGGGTGACTTTGATCTGAACATACATTGCCTGGTTCATCAATCTTCTTCTGTTATCCTCTGGTGGACACTATTATAAACAGGATGGTTTCCAAATGTCTGTTGTTCATCTGCCTGCCGTGCATAATGTTGACTTTTTGGGAACTCAGCTTCAGTGTGTCAAAGAATGTTATCTGTGACAGTTATAGATTGATGGTAGATAATAAACATCCATTTAATTCACAAAGTATTTAGTGTCCATAAGTACTACTGATAATAATAGAGAAGTGCATTTCAGTTCCAGGGTGGGACTCGCAAAGCATTGTCCTGCCTTTCCGGAAGATCTTCTTCTAGGAGATATTACTTAATAATAACAACAACAATAATAGTGATGAAAGTAACTGTTTAGTTAGTACTTACACTATACCACCAATTGTATAAAAAAGCTCTCATGACATGCTGTGTTACTCATGATAAGGAAATGGAAGCTCAGAGAAAGTAAATGATGAAAAACAGGCATCCAGTCTTTCCCCAGAGGTTGGAAAAAGTTTCCCTGAGCAACTGGCTCTGCCCCTCTGCTCCAAGCTATTTTGGGTCTGGGAGTCTGACAGGGTGGGATTGCTTGGAGGTGTTTATTGTCTCTCTCTGAACACATCAGCCATGTCCCCAGCTAGGTTGTAGTTGCTTTGAGAGCAAGGACAGAAACTTCTACTTTGCCTTCCCAAGCACCTAGCTTGGTCTCTTCAAAAGAGTCAATTACTTATGGATGACTGAGTTATTGATTTCTAAGTGGGCCGTCCTGGAGGTTGGTATGGTCAGGAGGAAGCAAAGATCCCACAGGGTAGAAAAGTCTGTATGTCTTAAGTGTCTGAGTGTATTCAGTGAAGTATTTGCTGTTTTCTGCCCACAGCAGCTGTGAACACATTTCTTGTTGGTGGCAGTGACTTCTGTTTACAAGCACTTCCAAAGATCCTCCTGGTTGCTGAGGACCGTTCTACACTCCTGCCTTCATAGCCTTAAGGCCAGCCTAGGTGTGCAACTGGTATATACACATTGTTTGTTTTTATTTTTACCTCTTTGTGCCCTCTGCTCCCCCTCCCTCTTTCTTCTGTTTCTTAAAAACATAGCCAGGGAAAAGGTACAGTTAGTAAGCTCTTTGCCAGAGCCTTTTTGGTTTTCATGTGACTTTGAAAGTTCGGTTTTTTGAAAGTAGTCATAAAGCATGGGTACTGAGAATATTTGGCATTAATCAGGCAGTTTTATTTTTGTGAATAAAACTGGCAGGAAATCACAGCTTAACTGAATAAAATGATCTCCTCTTAGCTTAGAACCATAATAAAGTTAAAAAGTAATAAAGCAAAAGAAACAGTTCAAACATGATTAATTTAAAAGTGTAATCCTGAGAAAATTATTTACATTTTTATTTTGCCCCAGAATAGTAGCTTTAAAGATGGTCATCTCAGGTTTCAAGTAAATTTTGAGAATTTATACAATTTTCCCAGAGTTACTTATGTTTATTCAAGGCCTCATAGTAAGCAGGGGTCTATGCTAAGCCCTGGTCAAATTTTAATGTGTCTTTAAGGCTCTGAGCTTGATCTGAGAATATTTGCTCTAATTTAGGACATTAAACAGAGATATTACAAAACAAGAGGACTGGAATTGATAAAAATTAATAAACAGCTCTGTTTTATTACTACTTTTACATTTATTTATTAGTTGATTTTAGACTAAACTTATCAAGTAGAAAAATGTAAGATGTAAATGTTGACATTCCTCTAAGAAATTTCTGTGTGAATAGTGTGGCCTGATTAAAAATATTAAAGATTGGCACAAAAATTGTTGGCTTCTATATTTACCACCCACAGTGTTTGAGGAAAGTAGTGAAGGATAAAGAGAAGCTATTTAGAATCATGGAGTTGTTTGTACCATCCCATGGGCTTCCTGGAACAGCAGCTCTATGGAAACATAAAGTCATGGTATTTGTAGGAGGAAAGAAAATATGATGGAAGCATGAATGGAACGGTTAGGTAGATGGAGAGTCAAGGATGTAGGCTGTATGAGTGGTTAATTGCTTGTCTCATTTGATTGGGCTTTTGGAAAACTTGAGAAATTCCAAGTTGTTTTTCTAGTCAGTAAGAGCTGACTTACTGTTTGGATCTGGATAAGTCGCTGTACATTTTGTAAAGAATATTTGGGAAGTTGTTGAGAAATGTTCTTGATAGCCATTAGCTTCCATATTCCTCTTTGTCTTTTACAATGCTCAGAGACTCTGACAGTATCCAAAACAGAATCAGAGAACAAAATATCCATGACCTCTATTCTAGAACACTCCAGAATTGGACCTCAGATCATTCTATATAAAGTAGATTAAATAGAATAGTGGCTTAAAAACTATGTGTAACTTTTTTTTAGGTAGGTGAGTTTGTATTAAGATATAGGCAGTGTTTAGGGGCGCCTGGGTGGCTCAGTCGGTTAAGCGTCCGACTTCAGCTCAGGTCACGATCTCGTGGTCCGCGAGTTCGAGCCCTGCGTCGGGCTCTGGGCTGATGGCTCAGAGCCTGGAGCTTGCTTCCGATTCTGTGTCTCCCTCTCTCTCTGCCCCTTCCCCGTTCATGCTATGTCTCTCTCTGTCTCAAAAATAAATAAACGTTAAAAAAAATTTTTTTAAGATATAGGCAGTGTTTATTTTTTCCATTTATTCAATACCAACTAGATTTTTATTGAGCACTATAGCAGATGGTATGGATGCCTTGTCCCTGAGTTCACCTGCTGCCATAGCAGACAGCTCTTATGCACACTGGCAACTTCTCACCTTAAGGGTCCCTGTCTCTTTGATTCTCCCTGCAATCAGAGTTTGTTCAGCTCACATGCAGTACTGCTGGAAATTAATGTTCCCGAGTCAGCCAATGAGGGGTGAAAGTCAGTAAATCAATACTCTAGCTTTGCTGTCCTTTGGTGGAATAATTCTGGAGGGGGCTTCTCAGAGGGTCCTCAGCGGGACCTACCTGCCCACAGTGGCAACCAGCTCATTGATGCATTTATTAGCATTCCTCCCTTCCCTACTTTACTTTCCCCATTTGTGGAAATCCGAAGAAATTGGGATCATCTTCCCAATAATCTGACTAACCCAGGATTGCCTCAGGGTTAGCTTTCAGAGGAACTCAGAGGCAGGTAAGCACATTTTGACTAAGGCACCATGTTAGACCAAATAAACTTTCAAGTATCTAGTAATGGAGGCAGAGGAAGAACTAAGTAAAAATGCATTATCAGCAGAATGTGCCCATTTACTATGAATGGTACAAAAATAACAGCTATAGTGGGATTCAGAGAAAGGAGGATGGCTTCAGTGTGGGATGAACAGGGCCATGGAGGAAGTAGGATAAAGTTGGGCTTGAAGAATGAGTTGGCATTAAATCATTTCCCTATGGCAGTGCTTGGGTGATTCAGTTGGTTAAGCAGTGGACTCTTGGTTTTGGCTCAGGTCATGATCTTCTGGTTTGTGAATTCAAGCCCTGAGTTAGGCTGTGTGCTGGCAATTTGGAGCCTGCTTCTCTCTCTCCCTCTCTGTCCCTCCCCCACTTACACTGCCTCTCTCAAAATAAATAAATAAGCTTTTAAAAAAATAAATTATTTCCCTGGGGGTTTGAGAAGATATTTTAATCTGTGGTCTGACAAGTAGATCCTTTGACTGGAGGGGAAAGGAGAAGAAGGGAAGGAATATTTATAGAGTGTAGGCTACGGATCACAGCCTAAGGGCCATAATGATTAGGAACACAGGTTTTATACACACTGTCGCATTCAGTCTCCCAAATAACCTTATGAGGAAGGTATCTGTCACAGTCAACTCAGGCTGCTATATAGTACCATAGACCAGGCAGCTTACAAACAGCAGAAATTTATTTCTCACACAGTTCTGGAAGCTGGAAGGCAAGAGATCAAGGTTTTACCATGGTAGGGTTCTTTTCTTTTTATTTAATTTATTTTTAAAATTTACATCCAAGTTAGTTAGCATATAGTGCAACAATGATTTCAGGAGTAGATACCTTAATTCCCCTTACCCATTTAGCCCATCCCCCCTCCCACAACCCCTCCAGTAGCCTTCCGTTTGTTCTCCATATTTAAGAGTCTCTTATGTTTTGTCCCCCTCCCTGTTTTTATATTATTTTTGCTTCTCTTCCCTTATGTTCATCTGTTTTGTCTCTTAAAGTCCTCCTATGAGTGAAGTCATATGATTTTTGTCTTTCTCTGACTAATTTCACTTAGCATAATACCCTCCAGTTCCATCCACATAGTTGCAAATGGCAAGATTTCATTCTTTTTGATTGCTGAGTAATACTCCATTATATATGTATATATATGTGTGTGTCTGTGTGTGTATGTGTGTGTGTCATATATATATATATATATATATATATGTCATATATATATATATATATGACATGGTAGGGTTCTGGTGAAGTTCTTTTCTAGCTGATTTCTCCGTGTATTTTAACATGGTAGAGAGCTAGCTCTCTGACCTCTTCTTATAAGAGCACTAATCCCATTCATGAGAGATCTGCCTTCATACCCTAATTATCTCCCAAAGGTCCCACCTCCAAATACCATCACACCAGGATTAGGGTTTCAACACATTTATTTCGGTGGGGCGGGGGGGAGGCACAAACATTCAGTTCATTACAGTACCATGATCTATAATTTATAGATACAGAAATTTGAGGTCCAAGAGTTTAATTGGTTGGCTCACGGTAGGTGAATAGCATTTATAGGATCAAAATCTCAGTGAGGCCAGTCTCAGAAAGTGGACGCAAACACAGCTGGTTGAAAAGTGAAAGATCAAAATGTTCCTTTGGACTATAGTGCCAAAAATGATGTTCATTATTTACTTCCACCCCAAGTCCTGGCTTATTATTTGCCCAAATCAGTTTTAATCATGATTATTCAACAGATGAAGAGCCTGAGACCTGGCAGTTAACACTACTGGATCTAGAACACTGCATTATTTTTTAGATGGAGAGACAGTTAATTCCCATCTCAGTAGACACTACAGAAGGCATTAGGGTTTTGATTTATAATTAGTTTCAACTAGAATATATGGCTTGCATCTTGTCAGTTAAAAATAGATGTTTAAAGATAGTCTTCAACTAACACTCTTGTTTATCAGTGGACTTGATTAGTGTTATTTATTTTACTGAACTTTGCCCCCAGATCTGATCTCAACTTAGTAATAGGAAAGAAGAAAGACTGTTACATATTGTGGATAGCAGTTAGTAGTAATTCTCCTGCTGGGATATAGTTGGCTCTGTTAAAAGTGATGTAAATTGTTAAATAGGTATTCAATAGGCATGAAAGGCTAAGGTTTTCTCATTTAGTTCAGAAACTGCCAAGAAAAGAAAGATAAAGAAGAAAGGCAATAAGTATTAGAAAAGATGAAAACCAGAGGTCTTCTCTTACAGCAATTTGGGATTTTGTGCTTCTTTAGGTTTTCAAATTATCTCCATTTGCTTTTACATGGGTTTAATCTGGATAATAATTTGTCTAGAGACACTGAAATTCAAGGAGTTCTACCTAATTACAGATGTAAAGGACTGCTTGAAAGAGCAGTGGAATATCAGACTAATACTCTTTCTTCACTCCTGTACAGCAGAGGGAGGTGAAGGTCAAGAGACAAGTAGAAGACAGAGAGAGGAACAAGATGGGAGGTCTGCTTTGGCACCTTGGCAACACTAGTGAGAAGTAAAAGCTACTTGCTAACATTTATGATGTTCTTAAATGGGCTAGCCACTCTCTGAGTACTTTATCTGTGAGGAAACTGAGGAAAGGGATAAGTAACTTTGCCTAAAGTGGATCTGGGATGAAAGCCAGACATCAAGTTCAGAGCATGCATGCTAAACCTCTATAATCTCTTGCTTCAATACTAGTAGTAAGAGTAATTAATAAGTCTTCTTATATGCTCTGTGTGGAAGGTATTATCTCCATTTTACAGATAAAGACACTGTTTTGGAAAAATTGATCAATCAGTTCAAGATCAGACAACATAGATGATAGAGCATGACTTTTAGCATAAGTCTGTCTAACTTCAAAATCTGGGCTGTAAGTGAGATGCTGCTTAAAGATCAAGGTGAAAAGATGTTACCAAGTAGTTCTTCAGAAAGAGGTTTCACCTTTCTGCCCCAAGAACCAGGCTTAGGGTGTAGGACCACAAGAGACCTGGTTAACAGAATACTTGTGGTCCCTGAGGCTGCTTCTGTGTGTGGGCAGGCTAGACCAAAGGAGACTTTGATGAGCACAGGCTTCCAGGAGGACTAAGCCACCTTGATCCTATAAGTTCAAATGTTATTAAATAAGCCTCTTGTCAGTCTTACTGCTCAGGAATGTTTCCCTCTTGGGCCCCAGGGAGCCCATCTCTTTGAAACGTAATCATCAAAGAAGGTAAAGCCTTATCTCCTGGTTTCCTGGGGCAAGATGGGCCTAATTACAACTGTTCCCTGACTTCAAATGGCAAACTCTACCTTTAGTCATAAAGATATGAGAAAATTAGCAATTCTGTCTTGAAAACTTGATGGAGTGGATAGTATCTACTTAGCTATATGAAAGATTTTCTTCTGTCTTTGCAATCTCTTTAGCGAATTGCCTGTGATGAGCATCACATTCTGGTTTAATGTTTATGCAATAATAAAATTGTTTTCTTTCTTTCTTCCCTTTGTGGGGAGGTTTTCTAGGTTTGGAGGAGATTTTGTTTTTTTCTATTTCTTTTCTTTTTAACATTTTTCATTTTATTTTATTTTTGAGAGAGAGAGTTTGTGAGTGGTGGAGAGGGGCAGAAGGAGAGAGAGAGAGAGAAAAGGAGAGAGAGAGAGAGAGAGAGAGAGAGAGAGAGAGAATATTAAGCAGACTTCACACTCAGCCCAGAGCCTGATGTGGGGCTTAATCCCATGACCCCGGGATCATAACCTGAGCCGAAATCAAGACTCAGAGGCTCAACTGACTGAGCCACCCAGAAGTCCCGGGGAGATTTTGTTTTTAATTATATTTCCTCAAATCACCTTATGTGGACTCTTCTAGGAGACTCTGTAAAACGAAGGCAAAGCTACTTCTGGAAAGGATCTAGGGCACAGGGGAAGGTGGGTGTGTACCAGACTAGCTAGGAGGGTTCCTAGAATTGAAAGATTTTATTTTTTAACCCATTAATTAATTAATTCACTATTTATTGAGCACCTACTATGTGCATGACCCTGTTCTAGAGTCAGGATGCCAGAGAAGTACAGTTCCTGATCACAGCCCACAAGGGACACAGGTATCAGAAATATATCCACCCCTGGGGTACAAGAATTAGCTGTGGATTCCCTTCCTGGAAATCTGGGACCTCTGCAAAATGATAAAGAACTGAAGAACCTAAGATCTCTCCCTTTTAAAAAATGTTTATTTATTTTGAGAGAGAGAGAGAGAGAGAGCATGTGCACATGCGTGTGCATGAATGGGGGAGGGGCAGAGAGTGAGAGGAGAGAGAGAATCTCAAGCGGGCTCCATGCTCTCAGCACAGAGCCCAACATAGGGCTTGATCCCACAAACCATGAGATCATGACCTGAGCCGAAATCAAGTGTCAGACGTGCAACTGACTGAGCTACCCATGTGCCCCAAACCTAAGATCTCTCAAAGGAAGTTTAAGTGTGTCTTCTTGGGATTGGACCTTGAAGATGGCTTGGAACTCTTTTTTTTCTAGACTGTCATTCTTAGGTGGTACAGCTCCTGTGTTGATCATCTTTGCCTAGCCAGTCTGAATCTAAGTGCCTGATATGTAGTAGGTAGACTATAAATGGTTGTTGATACACAAAAGAAGGAAATTAAATTTTGCTCTCTGACTAGGAAAGACTCAGAGACAAATTTCATTATGACCTTTACACGTGTTTGTGAGTATGCAGGTTCACCATTCCCCTTCTGTGTTTCATAATAATGTCATAATGTCATTTGTTGTATTATAGTTCAGCCCTTAAGGGTTATAGTTTGCATTTTCCTGAATGCCCCCTCTTTCTCCTATTTTCCCAGCTCTTTGTTATTCCCTTTCTCTCTTGGACTCTTTTCTGTTCTTTTTTCTTTCCCTTCTCCCTCAGCAACTTGTTTTCCTGCTGAAGTTAAATAGAACTGAAATTTAACAATTAGCCATTTTAGTAGGGATGTTTTTTCCTTTGAAGTGTAATATAATGTTTCTTAATTACACAGGGCCCCCTTTACATAATGTCTTGTTGTCATTCATTTGTCACTTGACAAATTAACAATAGAATGTACACATATTAGTTGATAAGGCTGCAGTATCACAGTACCCAAGATTAGGTGGCTTAACCAACAGAAATTTACTTTCTTACAGTTCTGGAGGCTAGAAGCCTGAGATCAAGGTGCTGGCAGAGTTGGTTTCTTCTGAGGCCCCTTTTCTGGGCTTGTAGATGGACATATGCTGTCTGTTTTCACATGGTCTTCCCTCTGTACCTCTCTGTGTCCTAATTTCTTCTTTTAACAAGCAATATTGGATTAGGATCCACCCTAATGACCTAACTTTAACTTAATTACCTCTTTAAAGACCCCATCTCCAAATACAGTCACATTCTGAGATCCTGAGGCTAGGACTTCAACGAATACAAATTTTGGGAGAACACAAGTCAGGCCATAACCATGCACCTTTAAGTTGATGGGGTTCTTTTGTTTTGTTTTGTTTTAGTCACTGGTTTAAAGCAAAGATTGCTAAGAGTGGCTGATCAAGAGAATTACCTGGGGAGATTGAAAAATGCAGACTCCTGGGAGATTCCAGGAGATTCTTATTCAGAGCATCTGAAAAGGGAATGGGAATATGTATATTTAAAAAACACTCTAGGTAACTGAGATCGTGAGGTTTGAGAACCACCATTGTTACTAATTCCTCACATATTTATTATTGTACTAGGAGAGATCAAGTTCAATGAAAGAAGAGAAATTGCTTAGGAGAACCACAGAAGGATTACCTTTGATGAGTACTTCTTTGAAATTTTGCTGTTTGCTTCCATTCGGTTCTATGTGTTTGTTGTTGTTGTTGTTGTTGTTGTTTTGTTTTGTTTTATTTTTGTTTTTTGTATTTTTCATTGCATTTCATTCCTGCACATACTCCATAATATAAGATCTTATAGCAACCAACAAATTCTGGTCTAAATTTTATGATTTCATTAGCTGTGACTTTTGGACTTAGGTTCCAAATAACTTCTGACTCATATATTCCTATCTCAGCTATGAACATGAATTAGGTATCTAATTTATTCTGTGTGTGTCTAGTCATGTTTGAGAATGATGACATAAATGGGGATGTGGTAAAGTCTGCCCTCAAGAATTTCAGGAACTTTTCATGGTTAGATTATCGAAGACATTATTTCCTAATGCTACCATACTATTACTTTAGACAAAATCATATTATTGGAGATTTATTATATTTTGGGTTGTTTTCACTGGATTCTTTTATTACCCCAGCTCTGGTGTGGCACACATTAACTGGTAAGGATAACTAAACCAGGGGTCAGTTACCTAAATTTTGTGCCTTGTGGCTGCCACGTTGAGAGACTTAACATGATTTCGCCAGCTGCCTTTTCCCCAGCATAATTGTGGCAGGGGTGGTAGAACCATGACTTAGCACAGTTCTCCCTAGAGATTTTGTATCTGATTAAAAAAGCTCACCAGAATGCTTACTGGGGTTCCAATGCAGTTACACCTCCATTTTGATAGAAGTAAACCCAACAGCTATTGTCAAAAAAGGAGATAACATTGCTATGTAGCCTGTGAAGAGATACTTTTGGTATTTAAACATGAAATGTAAACTCTTGGTTAAAAAAAAAATCATGCAAAGTCAACAACAGCTATCTTTTTATAGAAAGTCATTATCTCTGGTCCCTTGAGAGTAACATACAGAAATTGACTACGAATTTTTTAATTTGTATCATGTTAGAGGAAGAAAAGTGAAGGAGGCAGAAACAAAGGGGAATGAGTTCTGTTGTTTTGAATGAGAGTTACAGGTCAGCTTGCGCTGTGGGCCTTAGAATGTTAGCACAAGTTATCTACTGCTCTTCAACTTGTTCCTTCTTTTGCTCATTTCTGAAATCATTTATCAAACATTTATCAAGTATTTGCATAGTGTTTTAGAGATAAGTAAGAAACTATGTGCTCTCAGGAGGCTCAAATTCCTGGAAGAGATGGGCACATACACCAACAGAACAGTAGGTGTGATGGGTATACAAATGAGCCATACCCAGGGGAATGAAGAGCCTGGGAGATAGATGACCAGTCACCTGGCTGGGGTAGAGTGTAGTTTAAGAGGAGGAAACACTGGGTTGAGCTGAAAAGAGGAGAAAGGTATTTCATTCAGAAGGAATAGCATATGCAAATTCAAATGCACCACAAGTATGCTTGTAACTTTTCATTTTGAAGGCAGGATAGCTGGGGCAGCCTATCCTGCTGGATATCATTCTTGAGGCTGCAATAGTAAGAACAGCAGGAAACATTCTGCACCTCCAGATCTAATGAAACCTGGACTGGGTGGGATCAAGCATGGGGGAGGAGGCACACACCTTTTTATGTCTTCTTTATTTCCAGGGACTATATTCTTGGCACTAAATAGGCATCACATACATTGTTGAATTTGATTGGAATGATTGGATAATTTTTCCACTTATGAAGATAAGAGAGTAATAAAGAGAACAATGCATATCTTATTTGCCATGGTGAAATCTATGGTAATCAAATCTCACCTGTAGTATTTCTCTTTTGGAACTATAACTATGATAATAAAGGGGTTTTTATGGGGTCAACATTCCATGTCAGTATATGTTAGATACACAGAACAGAGGAAAATGACAATCCCATTGAAAGCTGAAGAAGAAATATACCCACTACCCCCAGTCATGTGCACTAGAATTTGTACTCAACAGTAACTCAACTGCTTCTTCACCAGTAAGACATCTAATCTATATCACTGTTACTTTCTCCTAGGAGAGGGAAGGATCCATATAGCCTTTGCAACTAAGGACATACATCCTTTGAACAAGTGTTTACTGGGTGCGTGCTTCATGCTGGGCTAGAGATGCTGCCTGTGGTGAGTGTGGACATTAGTTTACAAGGATGGTTGCAATATCCCTCCCATGCCCTCACTCCCTCCCCCATGCAATACATCTCTGCCACTTATGTCCATTGGTGGAATATGTTTCTCCTCCCCCTTAAGTCTGGGCTGAACTGTGGCTTGCTTGATGGGTAGAATGCAGGAAATGATATGGGAAATTCAACATTCAAAGTGATGCCTCAAGAGGCCCTGTGAGGACCTTGTGCTTTCACCCTCTAGGTGAGAGCTGCTGTCAAATGAAGAAGTTTTGATTAGCTGGCTGGGGACACACGACCACCCAGCAGACAATACCAAATTTCAGACATGTGACTTATGCTGTCTTAGGCCACCTAGCTCAGGGGCGCTCTTAGATGGTTGAGCTGTGTGATAGACTTCAGGCAAAACCAACAGATTTTAGCTAAATATAGGGCCAGTGTAGACCCACAGAATTGTGAGCAAATAAAATGGTTGTTGTTTTAAGGCAATAACTTTTAGGGTTTGATGTCTTAGTGTTTTTCTCTGCAAACCTTAGCATCTTATTCTGGCATCAGGCTAGAGTCTGTGACCTTGCCTTCTCAGCACTTGGCCTTCTCCCAGTGGGTGAATAGGTGGCAGCTGCTCGTTTATTCTCTCTCATGTTTATTATTTGCATTTTGTCTGAAAGGAGCTCTGTTCTCCAGGACGGAACTAACTCCAAAGCCCTTCAAGAACAGGAAAAAGGAGTCTATCACACACAGCCAAATCGAGCTTGTCCTAAATAGAGGCCCACAGACTGAGAGTTGAGGGATCTGTGAACTCATTTAGCCTCACTCCCTCATTTTGCATTCAGACCAGAAAGATGAAATGACTTGCTTGAGTCCTCACAAATCATTAGTGCACCATCAGGACGAGGGACCATCATCTCCTGACTACTAATCATAACTGCTTTGAACATTAGTTGAACACACAAATTTGAACTTTTAAACTTGAATGGCTTTTGGAGAAAGGGGAGAGGCTAATCACTTCAAGGTATGAATTTGGAGTTACCAGATAGGCCTTCAAAGACAAATTGCCTCTGGAATCCAGGGGCTGGTAACCTGGGAGAAAGTGGGCCTGACTTCGGCTGTCCTCTGACTCCAAATGGCAAACCCTATTTACAATGAAAAAGACAAAATAAACTTAGCAATTTAATCTTGTAAACATGAATATAGGGGGCTATGTCTACTTAGCTATATAAAAAAGTAAGATTTTCTTCTGTCTTTGCAACCTCTAGCTCTTTGCCTGTGATCAGCCTCATGTTCTTGTTTAATACTTACTCAATAAGTTTTTTTTTTTATTTCTCTTCTATCTTTACGGAGAGGTTTTCTGGATTGGGAGGTTTTTTTTTTTTTTAAGTTTATATTTCCCCACCAACTTATGACAACTGTCTCCCTTCCTTCCTTCCTTCCTTCCTTCCTTCCTTCCTTCCTTCCTTCCTCCCTTTTCTCCTTCCCTCCTTCCTTCCTTTCTCATTTTTTTGTTCACCTTGGCTTTATGTAGCCTACTCATTTTCCTTTTATTGAAGTGTATCCTTCAGTAGGTTTTATAGTGAACGTCTATGGGAAGTTATTTTCTTGCCTTTGTATGTCTGAAAATGCTTTTATTTCCTCCAAACTCTTGTAGTTAAGCTGGATATAGAATTCTAGACTGACAATTATTTTCTTTCATCATTTTTGAGACATTCAGCCACTGTCTCTGGCACATCTCATTGCTGAAGAGATGCATGCTATTAGTCTTATTGTTGATCCTTTTCAGGTAATATATCTTTTCTCTCTTGTAGCTTCCATGATTTTCTGTTTGTTCTTGATGATTGATAGTTTTATGTATTTTCATCTGACATCCCCTAACTTTTTTTCAAATCTGGAAAATTCTCCTCAAAGGTTTCTCTTCCCTGGTCTCTTTAGTCTTTCCTTCTAAAGCACCTATTAAACATATGTTAGAGCTTTTCAATCTAGCTGTCATATTCCTAACTTCTTTTTCATACTTCCCACTTCTTTTTCTGTCCATGCTGTGTTCTGGATGATTTACTTACATCCTGTTCCAATTCAAGAATGATTTCTTCACCTGGGTCTAGTCTATTGTTTAGCCTGTTTCCTCTTCTATATCTTTTACTTTTAGAAGTTTCTAGTTGGTTCATTTTTAAGTCAGCCTATTCTTATTTTTTCTGTACATTTTGAAAAGTTTTATTTACATATCCTTCTTTCTCTTTGTACAATTAAAATACTCACTTGAAAATCTGCTTAACAATATATACTATGAAGCATAAATGCTCCTACTTTGGGGTCTTTGGACTTTCCCTTTTTGCTTTGTATTTCTTCCTGTGTTTTATAACTTATGTCTACAAGCTTGTCTTCAGGAGGAGTTATCTTGAGAGGAAGTCCTGTCCATGTCCTGGGTTGTAGAGGTCTCTTAATGACAAAGCTCACTGGTTCCCCTGCCCAAGCCCTACTGAGTTCACTGTTTCCAAACCACATTCAATACCGTGTTCTCCCCTCCAGGTTTCCATATCACGTGGGTAATGGAAAGGTGATTGGTTCTGCACTGGTGCATGGTACAGGCTCAAAATTCAACCTCACAGTGTGTTTGTGTGTGGAAGTAACCGTCAGAATCTGTTTCTGAGAACGTGAGCAAACCCACTTTTTCTTGTAACTCTGTGCATGCTGAAGAAGATTTTAGGCAATGTACATAGCTTTTTAGCACATTTTTGGACAATCAGTGCTAAGCAGAATGCCCATTCCTCCTCCTTGATGTAGGTGGGTCTTGAGGCTTAAATTCCTTTCTCACAAAGGTATGAACATGCCAGCCCTTAGGTAGTCCAGTTTCCCTTAAGGACAGCATGGTTTCAAAAACTGCTTATCATCTTCATGGTTATGTGTTCCTTCCTCATTTCTAGCACATGAAGGTATCTATTTCTTTTGAGATCAGCTGTGTCTTTACCATGGGACTATATACATATGTGTGTGTGTGTGTGTGTGACACATATATATCTCTCAGTTGTATTTTGAATGAAAGTGGAGATTTCTGCATCTAGTCTACTACCATCTTGAGGAAATTTTGTTCACATTGTTTACTTTACTTGTAATGTACTTCTTGTCCCTTTCATATACTCATTCTCTATCCTCCAGTTACTCCCTCCTTTCTGAGAAACTAATTCCTGGCTTCACGTATCAGGGACATGTGTATTGTTGCTCACCATAGTATCCTCTGCTCACACAATGCTTGGCACACAGTAGGTGCTTCATAAATGTTGAATGAATGAACAAACTAGCATTTCACTTTTGCAATCAGAAGAAAATGTGTATTGGAGACAAATCAGCTGTAGTTGCTCATAGTCCTACCTGCCCCCACTTATAATTCCTTGGAAAATAAATTATCCAATTAAGATAAATGGATAAAATGCAATGCCAGTAAATCCAAATCCATATTTACAGTTCTTGTTTTTAAAGTTTCGACAATTGCAAAAGAACTATACAATGTTTATGCCATAGTATTATCAACATACCTTTTTAAGTGTGTTTAATTGTAATGCTTACAAGAATTACATGTGATTCAAATCTAATGGCTTCCAGCTTCCCCACACCTGAAATTGAGGAGTGGCTAACCTATTCTAAGTTGAAGCCAGGTATCCTCTAGGAAATGTAAAGGAGCAAGGGGAAAGGGATCCATCCAGATGTAGCTCACAAAATAAGGATGTGATTCCACAAGCCTTTTTAAAAGCAGACCTACGTCCCCGGTGGAATTCAAGAGTTGAATTTAGACTCAGGACTACACAAAAGCAGCTCCTGAGTTGAAGACCATGTTTTAAATTAAGTCATCAAAAGTTATTAAACTTTGTAGCAAGGAGAGATGCTACAATCGCCTCCTGGAATATACTGAGTAGCCTAATTAAGTTAAGTACCCAGTGCTCCAATTAAGCAATTACTGCTGAGGTAATCATATGGGATGCTCCTCCAGGTTAGCTCTTCTCACCTTCTTCACCAAAATCTCCTCTTACCTTCTTTGACTGCAGTTTCTCTCAGTAAGTGTTGATTTGAACAGCTTTTGGAAACAAGACACCTACTTAGTGTATGGGAGCCATGGGGAGATCAGAGCTCCCTTCCAGCCCTCAGAGTTATAAGGAAGTCTGCAGATAAGCCACAGGTATAAGAAAAATGGAAAGATACCATATTTAGATGATAAGCACAGGGAGACAATACAAGAGAAGTGGCAGTGTTGCTTGTGGTTAAGAACTGAGTGAGTGTTTTAGATGGTGTGCACAGGGAGTTTTGGATATTACTTTCTTTGGCTGTCATGAAGTCCTTCGCTCTTGAAATGAGAGACCATTTTCTTTTCTGGGTTGTATAGCACTGTTTATTGCCCCTTCCTAACAGAGTGTATTTTTCATCCCTTTGAATTCTCTACTGAGAGGTTAAATGAGATAACATGTAAAGGTCTATGGCCTAATGCTTGGCACATAATATTGTTAATACCCATTTGTTGATGCCTCTGACACCTTCTTTCTATATATTCTTTCAAAAGTGGTCATGATAACTGGTAGCCCATCGCAGGGCTTTTCCTCAGTAGGTGAGTTGAATTGATGTGGAGAGGGACACCTCTCTGAGAGAGTTTGGAAACCCAGAATGCAGAGGTGATGGGACTGAGGAGAAAGTAATAGCTGAGAACTGTGTGAGTTTAGCATGCAATTAATCAGCTGGCAGACATCAGTAAACTAGTGTCAACTTAAGACACAGCCTCAAAGGAACTGTGGCATGGGTTGAAAGACAGTAAATTAAGCTAACGGGTAGATTACACGGGAAGCAGGCCAGAATGCTTCCAGACTACAGGCTTATGGCTGAGATTTGAGGCAATTAAAACAAAATCTTATCTTTAAGCACGTCTGTTGATTCACTATGTGAATTAGGGGTTGGAGGCTTAAATGTAAAGAATTTACTTACTGGTATTTCAAAATCAAGTAAAAAATAATGGTAATGTTGCTCTTTGCTCTTTTAATATTTCCTTTGATGTCAGGTGTTACTTGCATTTAAAAACATTTTTAGGGAGGCCAGAGCTGGGGGTTTAATGGATGTTTATCTTTGGTGAGTTTCTTCTTTCTTCCTGTCCTTTATTCTAAATTCAAAGAAAATTCATTTTTTTCAGCATATTTTTAAGTTTCTCAAGTATTAATTATCTTGGATTGTTTGAAGCAATATAGGAATAAATTAATAAATCCAGTAAAACTCTGGAGGTACAATACTAAATTACTTGGGACAAGTTGCTTTGTTTTTCAGGGCATCTATTTAAAAATTGATTTTAACAAGAGTTTGAATTAGATGACCCCCAAGTTTCATCTAGTTTTACTCTTCTGCTTCATAGAATATTTGCAGTCAATATAATGTTTTGGCCAATAACACCTGTCTTTCTTAAAGCGACAATCAGAAATTGCAGTGTCTCTTGGAAACCGTGATATGGGCTGATCCCATCCACAAACATAATAAACAGCAGGGGTGTCGTAGCAGGATTCTCACATAGAGAGTCGTGACACTGAGGCTTTTCTTTCCAGGAGGCAACTTTATTCCTGCCAGCACCACTCAAATGAGTTCATACCCTATGAACTGAGCCCCAAACGCCGCCATGTGGCTCCCATGGCATAGTTTTTTAAAATCTGGTTTTTACTTCTTTGTCTCCCATATATGGTAACACACAAACATGTAGTCTGATTAACTGGTCTCATGTTACAAGGTCGTGAGGGAAGTTGTCACGTAAGTGTAAGTGTTGGCGTATAGTCAGGTTGCCTTGAGTTTGTTTTTTTTTTTCCTTTCCTTAGGGAGGGGACCCTACCACAGTGTGATTACTAAGAGCTTTGAGAACTTTATCAAAAATATCTGTCGTGCCTAAAATTTCTACCATTGACCTGGCCTTTATTCAGAAAGATGGGAAACACTGAAATTGACCACCACAGTCTGGGATGGGAAATGTGAACAGAAGAGAGTTGGGGGTGGGGCAGCAGATGGACCCAGGTAGATAGAGGGAGGCTATGTTCTTTTCAAAGAAGGGAGCTGATGTTTACCTCAAGCCAGTTTTTGCCATGCAAGATTATGGGTTTAGAGTTGCTGGATTGTCTAGATTTTCAAGAGGTGTTGGATATTCTGATTGTCTGCGGAATCTCCTAGTTTTAAAATGTTAGATCAGTGTCATTTGGGCCAAACATGTCTTTGACCTAAGTTACCTATGGGCTGTCAGTTTGCAATATTTATGTAGGAGCATCTAGCTAAGAAACTCAAGCCTTGAGAGAATGGCATGTTAAAGGCCATTCTACTGGTCTCAACATTATGAAATGACAAAATGCTTGATCCATCTGTTTGGGGACAGGACAGCTTGGGAATGGGGGCAGGGATGAGCCTTTGGATGAGAGGGCAGCGGTGGTAGCCAATAGAGGGCCTAGATTCTGGGGGTGGGGGGACTGGTAGTTGGGGGCCTTGGGGACAAGAGTTTATCTCCCCTCGATTCCAGCATATACTGTACACTTCTCTGAAGTGAGGTGTAGGTCTTTCAGACCAACTCTTTCGCAGTTGTGATCCTTGGGCACAGATACCCAGAATACAGTCAGATGACATTTCCATCCCTAGGGGAGCCTGGCGGATGTGAAACATGTTCCTTGGAATATTGACCATTGGCAAAACCAATGGGCGGGGAGTTGCTGAGATACCACCGTGGAATTCACCTTGCTAGAGAGACTCAAAAGAGGTCCGTCTGCCATATAGTTACAGAAAAATCAGTAGAAAAATCTGTATATATTTGCTTTTAAAGTGTTTTTGAGTGTTTAAGAGAATTCAGTATATTAGGGTGTCTATCGGATTAACTTTCCAATTCCAGTTTAAAATATGTACTTGATTTTTGATTTATGTTGATGTTTAAAATAAATTAAGATGAATTATACTTATGTGTTTAGTTTTATTAGATTTTATTAAACTTGCTTAAGTACTTGGGAAGCATTTGCTTAGACAGTTGAAAAGCTTAACAATTTGAATATGTTACTTTGGTAAGTTCAGTTTAAAATATTTAAGGGAGTTAATAAGTTATTAACTTATTACAAATTGGACCAAACATGAATCGAAGTTCTCCTTAGTGAATATTAAAATTTGCCAAATTATAAGTAGAATCATAGGATTTTATTTTTAATTTTTTAAATGTTTATTTACTTTTGAGAGAGAGATAGCAGGGGAGGGGCAGAGAGAGAGGGAGACACTGAATCTGAAGCAGGCTGCAGGCTCCAAGCTGTTGGCACAGAGCCCGATGTGGGGCTTGAACCCACAAACTGCGAGATCATGACCTGACCTGAAGTCAGATGCTTAACTAAATAAGCCACCCAGACACCCAGAATCATAGGATTTTAAAATGGAACATGAAAATTTAAGGAAAAAACTTTGTCATTTTAACAAATTTAATATTAATTTGTGAGAAGAAAATAGTAACCATGCTATTAAAAAAATCCTTTTTTAAAACGTTTATTTATTTTGAGAGAGAGAGAGAGAGCACAAGTGAGCAAGAGCACAAATGGGGGAGGGACAGAGAGAGGGAAAGAGAATCCCAAGTGCGCTCTGAGCCGGCAGTGAGAACACTTAACCCACTGAGCCACCCAGGCACCCCCATATTTCTCCATTTATGATTGGAATGTTATGCCATGTGGCTCAATCAGTTAAGCATCCCACTGTTGATTTTGGATCAGATCATGATCTCACAATTCCTGAGATGGAGCTGAGTTGGGATGGAGCCTGCTCGGGATTCTCTCTCTCCTTCTCTCTGCCCCTCCCCCACTTGTGCTTGTGCTTGCTCACTTGAGCTCTCTCTCTCAAAATAAGTAAATACACTAAAAAAAAAAAAAAAGCATCTTAAAAAAAATCTTTAATGTGCTCAAAGCTGTCCCACCCCAAACCTCTCACCTTCGTATCCTCAGAGCTTGCAGCTGCATCTGGCTCTCAGAGGCAGCTGAATGAATGTTTGCTGAACGGGTTGAAATTGAGGTTAGTACTTAAAATGGGGAGAGTGGTGCTCAAAGTGGGGTGAGAGATGACTTAGACTGTGATTGCTTTAGAGTGGTGCCAGATGCTGTCCAGGTAGCTCTTACCTAACTAGAGGAATTTGGGGTCAAATGAAGGACTCATCAGTCATTTCAGTCAAGGAAAGTGATTTATACATTAAGGGAGTTATTTCTAGCATCAGTAGTTGTCCCTGATTTCTAGACCAACCCTTTTACCTTGTGACTCAGACACAAAGACTTGAATCCCTCTGGGTGGGAGTTTGTGCTAACAAACTGTTACAGGGCTGTAAGATCACCTGGTTCATTTGCTTGATGGCTCATTTGGTCTCTTAGTTTTCTTTAACTTGGAAATTTTCTAGTTTTTTTTTTCTTTTTCTTTTTTTGTCTTTCCCAGCTTTAATATGTTTAAAGAGGCAAGACCCTCATCTCCACCCTCATTCATTGCTAGAAACTTACAACTTACCTAATGATCACTATTAGGTGATTGATAGTCTTTGTTTAAACACCTTTAGTGACAGGAAACTGTTACAATGGCTCTGGAGCCAAACTATGAAGTTCTAATCCTCCCTCAGTCTCATGACCTTGGGCAACCAAAGTACTTACTCATTACTAGCATTAGAAAATGTAACAGATTCATTTCTATTATCTAATGGGGACTATTTCTATATTCAGATTTCTCCAATATTCCCAACAATGTTCTTTATAGCTGTTTTTTTTTTTAAATGTTTTTTAATGTTTATTTTTGAGACAGAGAGACAGAGCATGGGCGGGGAAGGGGCTTAGAGAGAGGGAGGCACAGAAGCCGAAGCAGGTTCCAGGCTCTGAGCTGTCAGCACAGAGCCCAATGTGGGGCTCGAACTCACAAACTGTGAGATCATGACCTGAGCCGAAGTGAGACGCCCAGCCGACTGAGCCACTCAGGGGCCCCTATAGCTGTTTTTTTTTATCAAACCAAAATTCAAGAAAATATTTTGCCTTATGTTTCCTTTAACATAGTATGTATTAATCCAGTGGATGCAATTTCCTTTACTCCAGAATAATTTCTCTGCTTATTTTATTTTTTCTTTTCCCACTTTGACACTTTTCAGGAGCCCATGAAAGGGCGGGCCTACCCCGGCCAACTCCATCTTGTTCTGTGTCCTTCACCTTGACCACACCTCCTCCCCTTGAGTAACCTCCCGCTCACCTGCCTAACAGGACTCGGACCCTTCCCCAGCCAATCAGCTGAGGCCACAGCCATTACCTCACCAACTGCCCCTAGGCCCCAATAAAACCTTTGTCCTTTTGAAACTCGCCCTCTCTCCCCGGTATCTCACCGCTGCATCGGTGCAGGTAGGGGATTGAGCTGGAGCTAGCTTGAATAAAGGCTCTTTTACTTGTACATTGGACTCGGCTCCCTGGCGGTATTTGGGGATCACGAATTCTGGGCATAACACCCAGACAGGAGGTTTTGCAGAACATCCTTAATTTGGTTATGTGTGAACATGAATTTTTTTGACAGCTCTGAATTCTGAGAAGTCCTTCCTGAAATTTTGTTGTCATTTCTACCCATTGATGCTAATTTTAACTCTTCAAAGAAAATAAAAGTAATCTGCATGGTAATTATTTGTTGAAAAACAATGAATAAATGTTAATGCGCTTTCAGTAAAAATATCCAGGGGTTGAGTAATAGACTTGTGGTGTCTGGGAGCTCAGAACATGGTGCTCATCTGAGCCAGAGTATTATTCTCTGTTAGGTGTTGGGTCCAGCAAACCACCCGGTTGCATTCATAGTGGAGGGAAACAAAAAGCAATCTTAAACAAAAAAGGTTGTAACATATGGCATCTGTTGCAGTTTTCTTCTAGTTAAGACACAGGAGAATTTTGCTTGGAAAAAGGGAAGAGATGTGTGTGCCCCAGAAGTGAGGTGGAACAGTTTGTAACTCTAGTAGCTACGAATAGTGCCAGGAAGGTTTTATAAAAAAGATTTCAGCTTCTTTTTGTTTGTTAAAGAGAAAAGCATACTACTTATATTTGGTCTTATTAGAATCAAACATCATGCTTTCAAATTTACATTTCTAGTGCACGTTATTGGCAAGCAGTTTACTGATTTATACTAATAGGAATGTACCTGAAGATCTCAAAGTCTGAAGGAACATTCTTGATAAAAACAAATACTCCATGGGGCATCTGGGTGGCTCAGTCGGTTAAGCCTCCAACTCTTGATTTCGGCTCAGGTCATGATCTTGCGGTTTGGTTCATGAGTCTCAGCCCCTGTGGAGCCTGCTTGGGATTCTCTCTCGCTCCCTCTCTCTCTGCCCCTCTCCCTGTCTCTGCACAAAACAAAACAAATACTCCATGAGTTTGGAAGTATCCCTCAGGAGCTGGGAATGAATTAAGTTATACACAATTACTGAACACTCTGAGCTAAGCCCTCAGAAAATTTAATCTACAGTTTGAGAGTGAGGCTTAACCACCCAGGATGAAATGAAAGGCAAATGAAAAGAAAAGGCCTAAACACTTGGTTAGTAGAAAAGGTGTCCCAAAGCAGAATGTGGGTGATTTCCAAGTGAAATGTAAAGACCGTGGCTGTCAGAGAGAGGCAGAGGAAGGGAGGGTGATATGGAAGTCAATGTTGCCTTTAACTTTGAGAAAGTTCATTGAATGTCTTTCCACATAGATTAAAACAGGAGCATTGGAGTCAATGACTTCCCCTATTAATGCTTTTGAATTCCATGACTCTTGAGAAAGCTCTGTGAAGGAGGCATATGTCATGGATAAGATCTGGTTGGGGTGGGAAGACTTGCAATAGGTGCAAATAACCGACCTCCTGCTCTTTAAATAAATGACGTTAGTGGCACCACCTCTGCCACTATCATCCCTGATGGACGGCCTATGAGGTGTCTGTCTTGGGGATAAGAAGAAGTGTTTTATATCGTATTTATATCGTGTGTGGATGCAGGGAAAAGATTGATTTAAATCAGTGTTAGGGCTTTCATTCTGTTCTGCGTCGGGAGATTTCTAGATTCTACTCATCAGTACTTTAATTTGACAAATCATGTCCTCCCAGATCATAAACTGGATTTCAGCATGGTCCTCACCCAGATCTCTTAGCTGTCAGGAGTCCTCTCTGGATTAGTTGAACTCCCATCCTTTGGTAGTTCAATGCTGGGTACCTAGTTGATAAAATTAACCAAATAGCCACCAAACATAGTTTCTCTACATTCACAGGATCACCTCTCTTTAGCTATCTTGACTGCCAAAGACGTTGATCCCCTTCAGTAATATCTTTTGCCCACATTGGTTCACCAGCTCCTTTCTCACTGCCACGCATTTTTGGATGACTATCTTCATTGATACAATCTGTTGAAAGCTATGAACTCTCACAATGGGGGCGTGGGGTGGGGGAAGCACATACATGTGCTTATTATATTAATTTGTATAAAATTTCAGAGACTTATTATAAACCTTTATTTTAAACTGCTCATGAAATTAATTTTTTTTGTTGTTAAGCCCAATGTGAAAAAAGAATAAAATTGCCTTATTACATGATTCAATTCACTAATTTCCTCCAAACTTCAGAATGGTATAGTCTCAGGGATATGGTTGTGTCACAATTTCTGTCTGGCTGATTTCACTTACAACATACACATTATAATCCTTTTGCAAACCCAGCTGCAGGAATAGAAGACTCATTTATCTGAGTCAGGTTGTGTCTTCTATTCTGTGTTCCGTAGTCTTTTACTCGTTTGTTTTTCTTTTGTTGCTGTAACATTTATAATTGCTACTTCATTTGCACAGTTTCACCTGTCGGGTGCATTTTAATCATAGGGCAGGGGCCTACGATCTTTGTTCCTTCCACAAAGGAGAGGCCACCTCTATCCCCTATCCTGGGGTGTGGTAAGTCAGTGACGCTGCCATGTCTTCAGTCACAAAGGTCATTTTGTTGGTCAGTTTCTTTAGGGACAATAGGTAATAAGAACTTCTATAGGAGTTTTGAGCTTTTTTGTTTTAATTTAGGTTTATTTATTTATTTGTTTACATAGAGGGAAAGAGAAAGAGAGAATGTGAGCGTGCGTATGACCAGGGAAGGGGACAGAGAGAGAGAGAGAGAGAGAGAGCGCGCACGAGCGAGCAGGGGAGGGGCAGAGAGAGCGGGAGAGAGAGAATCCCAAGCAGGCTCCGCGCTGTCAGCCCAGAGCCCGATGCACAGCTTGATCCAGTGAACCATGAGATCATAACCTGAACAGAAACCAAGAGTCAGATGTTTAACCACTGAGCCACACAGGCACCATGAGGTGTTTTTTTTTTTGTTTTTTTTTTTAATGTTTATTTATTTTTGACAGAGACAGAGTGGGAGCATGAGCTGGGAGGGGCAGAGAGAGAGGGAGACACAGAATCCAAAGTAGGCTCTAGGCTCTGAGTTGTCAGCACAGAGCCTGATGCGGGGCTCAAACTCACGGACCGTGAGATAGTGACCTGAGCCGAAGTCGGACGCTCAAAGGACTGAGCCACTCAGGCGCCCCAGGCACCATGAGTTTTGAACTTTTTATACAGTTCTCCAACTACCATGTATAACCTATGCTTTTGCTGACTTAAAAAGAAATTCAACTTGCTCATTCATGAATCTATGTCAAATTTGTTTTCCTTGGCTTCTTTCCTGCTACCCCTAGTTACCATTTTCTCTCTCTTAAATGAGTAGCACTGGAATCCGCCCCCTGTCTGTCTTCCAGTTTAGCCAAAGGCAAAGTCTGGACTTGGTGCGTCCTATGCTGTGTTCAGGAGAATCTGTCCTCCTGATAGAGAGAGGGGGTAGCCTCTGACCCTGAGAAGAAAACCTGAATCAGCTCAGGAGTTCTGAGTTTCCTCATCCAAAGCCCTTTTTATTTGAGTGGAGGCTTTGGGAAGGGGTTTCCCTTCCTCTTTCCTGTTTTGCCCTAGGCTATCATTACTTTGTTGCCTATTTAGACAGATTCTCCCAGGCAGTTTGGCATTGTTCAACATTTTCCTCTCCCAAAGTTCAGCTCTACATTTTTTAGTAGCCTCCAGCCATTAAAAAGGTGGAGCTAGGGGACGCTGGGGTGGCTCAGTCTGTTAAACATTCCACTTCAGCTCAGGTCATGGTCTTGCAGTTCGTGAGTTCGAGCCCTGTGTCTGGCTCTGTGCTGACAGCTCAGAACCTGGAGCCTGCTTCAGATTCTGTGTCTCCTTCTCTCTCTGCCCCTCCCCTGCTCACACTGTCTCTCTCTCTCAAAATAAATAATAAACGTTAAAAAAAAAAAAAAGGTGGAGCTAGCTTCTCTGAAGCTTCATCTGAAAATCTGTTCTCATTGGTCAGTGACAATTTTAGACTCAGAATTTGGGTGTCTGTTTACATGTGGTATGGAGTTTATCCAAACTTGTAAGCTCAAATAGTGGGATTCCCAGAATCCCAGAGTCCCAGAAATGGAGGGACCTAAAATAGCACTGGCTCTAAGTTTTTTTTTATGTTACAGATAAAAGATTTGAGACCCTAGACTTGTTAAAATAACATAGCAAGATTTGAAAATGGAATGCAGTTTTCAAAAATGATATGGTTTTCATTGGCATTTATTCTTTAGCTCAAAATGAAAACATAATGAGTCTTGCAGGAAAATATCCACATTCAGATGAAAACATAATGAGTCTTGCAAAAAAAAAAAATCCACATTCAACAGTTGTTTTCCAGGAAAGATAATTTTGGGAATTAAAAAGCTTTAAAATGTATTTTACTGTGACTCAGTTATCAAATAGAAACTCCCAAAGAAGTCTCACAGAAGTTGCTAAATGATTTGTGATGTTTACCGTAGATACCCCTTGCTTCACCAAGCTTGAGTCTAGGAAGGGCAGTCAAGGATGGGATCACAGCCACAAGGCATCAGAAACTCAAGCCCCAACCTACAGGAATCAGTGGGGTCATAGTTCATCTCTGGTCCTCCAGGAGGTGTCCACGGTGTCCCCTACTCTGGGCAGTAGGCTACTGATTTACTGCCCCAATGTTAGCTGTTTAACACTGTGGCCCACAAAGGCTGTCCCTTCCTCTGCTTGTGTTGTGTTCAGCATTTCCTTCATAAATTCAGAACTTGCCACTCTCTCTCTCTCTCTCTTTTTTTTTTTTTTAGAACTTGCTGGTTTTTACTGGCTCCATATAAAGATACCTTGATACTTCTTTTAGCTTTCTCTCCCACGATCTTGATGTCAGAGCGTTGTTGAATGGCATTGATTAGAGTAATTTCAAAATACCGCTCCCCACGAGGCACCAGCATTATCCAGGTTCCCCACACCAGCAAATTCTTTCCTTGAGGTCAGTGACTCACTTCACTGTCTTGCCCGCCCCCCGCCCCTCCCGTCGGCTTCTTCCATATTCCCCACCGTGAAAAGGAGCACTCTCAGCAGCTTGACACACAAGGCCACTTGGTAATCTCTTATTTTGTCTTCTCTGGCCTCATATCCCAAAGCTACTGTCCACACCAGTGCCTACCCTTTGCTCCAGCATCAGTCAATCGTCCTTATTTATGGATTCCATATTTATAAATTTGCCGGCTCTATGAAATATTGGTAACCTAAGTCATACTTGGGAAACTTTGGTGGTTGTTGTGGGCGTACATGTGCACAGAGTGGTGAAGAATTTGAGTTGCCCCAAGTGCTCGTTCCCAGCTGAGGTCAAACAGGGTGATATTCTGCTTTCTTGTTTCAACTGTCATTCTGTAAATAAGTGTCCTTCTCATGGTTTATTTGGTGCCACATTTTCTGTATTTTTGTGCTATTTGTTGTTGATTTCACTGTTTAAAATGGCTCCCAAGCATAATGCTCAAGTGCTGTCTAGTGTTCCTAAGTGCAAGAATTTCCTTATGGAGAAAATATATATAAGGTAAGATTTGTCTAGGCATGAGCTATATATAGTGCTCTTGGCTGTGGGTTCAGTGTTCATGAATCAATGATTCTTTTTTTTTTTTAAATTTTTTTCACATTTATTTATTTTTGAGAGACAGAGACAGAGTATGAGCAGGGGAGGGGCAGAGAGAGAGGGAGACACAGAATTCGAAGCAGGCTGCAGGCTCCAGGCTGTCAGCACAGAGCCGGACGTGGGGCCCGAACTCACAACCCGCGAGATCATGACCTGAGCTGAAGTTGGACACTTAACCGACTGAGCCACCCAGGCACCCCTTTAATTTGATATTTAAAGCCATTTTATTGAGGTGTAATTGACACACAAAAGTTGTACATAATTAATCTATACAACTTGATGAGTTCGGACATAAATATATACCCATGAAAACATCACCACCATCTATGCCATAAATACTCCATCACCTGCAAAAGTTTCCTCCCACCCTCTTTATTTATTATTATTAATTACTATTTTAAATCTTAAATCAATGAGATATCACCTCACACTAGTCAGAATGGATAAAATTAACAACACAGGAAGCAACAGATGTTGGTGAGAATATGGAGAAAGGGGAACCCTCTTACACTGTTGGTGGGAATGTAAACTGGTACTAGTTTTGATTAAATAATGTGTCTTTAAACAGAAACACTGATAGAAGAAGGATAAGTGTTGATCGGTTGATGAAAATATTATGACTAGAGGCATGTAGGAATCTAGCCCTGTATTTTCCCCTAGGAAGGAGCAATGGTTCAGTATTTGCTAATTCAGTGTTTGCAGAGACTTTATAGAACATAACAGATGCAAATGACTGTAAGTGAAATATAGTAGTCCCTCCTTATTTGTGGTTTTGCTGTCCGACATTTCAGTTTCCCTCAGGTAACTGCAGTTTGGAAGTAGAGGAGTGTTGTTCTGACGTATATTCAGAAGGTCAAGAGTGGCCTAAACCTAGGTCTCACGTAGGGGAGGCCTATGTCATTCACTCACCTCATCTCATCATGTAGGCATTTTATTATTTCACATCCTCATAAGAAGAAGGGATAGTACAACACAATGAAATATTTAGAGAGAGAGAGAGACCGCATTCACATAACTTTGATCATCGTATATTGTTATAACTGTTCTATTTTATTATTAGTTGTTGTTAATCTCTTACTGCGCCTAATTTTTAAATTGAACCCTATTATAGGTGTGTGTGTATAGGAAGAAACAGTATACGTAAGGTTCAGTACTACCCATGGTTTCAGGCACCTACTGGGGGTCTTGGAACTTAGCCCGGTGGCCAAGGGAACTGCTGTCTTTGCAATTCTTTAAATACTTCCAAGTATTTAAATACTCCACCTAGCATCTGCCCCCGAGGCTGTCTTGCATCTACGAGTCCGGAAGCTTTTCTCTCCAGCTCCTCAATCTGCCAGCCCCCTTTCATCCTTCAACTCGTAATTTATTGATTCACTTGTCTCTTTGCTTAGAGTGTGCTTGTCCATGACCCATTGTGTGTATTCAAATAAATTATTTGCAGCTGAATTTAAAAGATAATTTCAAGGGGAAGCAAAATCTCAGGTATGCAGGTGGAGCTAATGTGGAAGGAGGGGCAGTCCTGTAGCTTGGCTTTGGCCTGAGGTACTTGTCTTAGGGAGGAGAGGGTTGGGTTGATGAGGTAGGCTTCTTTTCTTCCTTAGTTTTGGGTAAATTCCCACATCCTCTCACAGTTTCTTCTTCCTGTTTGGAGTTGGCTCTGATTTGGAGAAATTTGAATGATTTATGATGGAAAATACTTGAGAACAAAATATATTACCATGAATATATGTAGAAAACCTCAGATACCTGGCCGAACATTTCCAGGGGGAGAAAAAGAGATAGAAAAGCCTCAAAACACAGAGATAAGTGGGTTCGTAGAAAGCAGCCATATGTCCCACCCTCCTTCCTGAATCCTAGGAAGCAACAAAGCCCTTAGTTGGAGCTATAGGATGCAATAATGTGGTTGGAGGGGGGCGGGGTATGAATCTTGTTCTCCTATTAGAGCATATAGAGGTGGTAGGACTTCAGAGCAGAAATGACCACAGCGATTGTTGAGCCTGAAGGGGCCTTAGCAGCCTCCTAGAGTCACCTGCACCACACTGTGGGACATAACTGCAGAATGACTACCTTAGATAGAGAAGCAGAGCAAGGCATGTATCATCCCTGAAGGGACCATGATGTTGAGAATGAGGCATGTGTTTTCAACAAGCAGGTGGCTGATGGGATGTGCACTTAACTATTATGGATTGCTGGTGTGTTCAGATGCCATCAGTTGTCATACTGTTCCTTTCTTCAAAATATGCCTCCCCTCTCCCTGGACTTAGGCACAACCCTACAGAACTACAAATTCATGGAGATAGTTTCTGCCACCCCGTAGAATGGAGAATTTACATAGAAAAATCACAAAAGCTTTGTCACGTTTCTTTCTTTTTTCTTTTTTAAATATAGTTTATTGTCAAATTGGCTTTCATACAACACCCAGTGCTCATCCTAACAAGTGCCCTCCTCAACTGGGCACATTTCTTACAAGACAGACACTCCATACTCTGGGCCAGGATGTCCAACTTCATCTTCTGCCCCTTCCTGACATCTGGTCCAATGCCTGACATCCCATAGGTGGTCAATAGGAACCAAGGAATGGGTACAAAGAACACATAACCTGTTCATGAAATCCTGGAAAACTGACATTAGAGGACACCCCTTGGGGCCTAAGCCATACCATAATTGGGAGACACCATTAGTTGTTTACACAGTATCTATTCCTTCCTTCATGGGGCTGATGTGCTCGTCTCTAGGTGACAACCATTACTGGCTAATCCAATCAGGAAGTGCTGTTTTCCTGCTTTCTCAGCCTATCTTACAGCTCTGATGAGCCTATGACTCTGCTGGTTATTCCCAGATACCAATAAGGTAAGGGTTTATGTCCAGAGTGTCTTCTGGGAAGTCTCATACTTTACTGATAAAAGGGACACAAGTATTAGGTGCAACACCTATTTCCACTTCTTTCTGACACTCCTTTCCTAAAAACGTTGTGTTAGCAACCTTTTCACAACCAAGAGCGGAAATTCAATAGAATTGTAGAATACTAGCTCTGACATTGTTGAACTGCTGAGTCAAAGCCAGAAGCTGTCTATTTCCAGACTGTTTGTTATGTGATTAAATAAACAGTTGCTTAGGCCACTGTTAAGTATCCTGTTACTTAAAGCCAAATGACACACTAATAACAGATTAAAGAAGCTAAATATAAGACAAAGAAATTAAGTACAAGTTTACATAGTAGGTAGTCCCTGTGTTTTTCCTCAGAAGGGTTTTTGAGTGATGGTCTTTCTAAAGGAAGTGAAGAGACATGGGAAGATATTAGTCGGGAGAGGATACCTGGTGCTGAAGTCACAGAGGAAGCCCAATTTCTCAGTATGTTAACACTATGAGACTAAGGTCAATGAACTACTGCCCTTGGGTAAATCTGTCCCACAGCCTGTTTTTGTCAATAACATAACCTCAGCACTGTGGTAAAGCCAAGAGACTGACAAATGTTGTTAGACTATTAGTTCCTCAAAGCTCCTGGCCACATGTGGTTCTTTCAATTTAAATTAATTGGAACTAACATAAAGTAATTCTGTTCTTCAGTTGTAGTCACACTCTTCCAAGTGCTCAGTAGCCACATGGCTAGTGACTCATGTATTGGACAGTGTAGATATAGAACATTTTCATCATCATAGAAAGCTTGGTTGGACAGCATTGCTTTATAACAGGGATTGGCAAACATTTTTTTTTTTTTTTGTAAAAGTCTAGGTAGTGTATATTTCAGGCTTTGCAGACCAAGAGGACAAACTGAAGATATCTTGTGTCTCTGTGGCAGCTACTCAACTATTCAAAAGTAGCCACAGATGCTGTGTACACAAATGGGCATGGCCATATTCCAATAAAACTATTTGAAGATTAGTCTCTGGACCTATTTGCTGACCCCTAATTTAAAGTGGCAGCTACTTTAGGGGCATGTGGGTGGCTCAGTCAGTTGAGCATCTGACTTTGGCTCAGGTCATGATCTTGCAGTTTGTGAGTTCAAGCCCTGCATCTGGCTCTGTGCTGACAGCTTGGAGCCTGGAGCCTGCTTCAGATTCTGTGTCTCCCTCTCTCTACCACTCCCCTACTCATGCTCTATTTCTTTGTCTCTCTCGCTCTCTCTCAAAAATAAATAAAAACATTAAAAAAAAAATTTCAAGTGTTACCTACTTCGATGTTGGGATTTCTTTGTGACCTCAATATTAACTGTCCTAGTTTGATTTAATATTCTTATCCCAACTGGGTAGTCAATAGAATGCACCTTTCATATCATTCTAAACATTTTACACAAAACAATATCAAAATAGCTTAGAATAAATGTAAATAAATAGAGCTTAAGGTTTCTTTTTTGGGTTAAAAAATACCCCTGCTTTCAGCACAATTTCCAAATTCTTCATCTCTGGTTCTCTCCTCGAGTGCTAGTATCTTGATGATGAACCAGGTGCCGCCCCATGGAGCATGTTGAGGGCTTACAGCTGGCACAAGGGAGCAAAACAATTCCATAAGAAGTACAAATATCCTCTTGATTTAGGCCAATCTGATTTCTTTTGTCTGCCGAATCAATCATTTGCAGGGCCGCCAATAGACCTCCCAGAGTGCAGAACTGGGAAGCAGAAGTAGTAAATATTAACTAGCTTTCTGACCCCGGGCAAATAATTCACATGATCAAGCTTGTGTATTCCAATTTTACCTTCTAGCTCTTAAAGGTTCTGTTAGAGGTCTGTGCCTAATTATCCAGAATAATTACCCAAAGAAGCCACCCACCAGATGCACTCTTTTTGTTAGATTATATCGCCCTCTTCTGGATGTATTCTGTGTCTGCACTGTGATTTCTTTTGCAGCGCACCTGCCTGGCTTTGCTTCATTTAATTTAGCGCTGCCAATTGCTCAGGCCATGCTCTTCTGCATTATCATGTGATGAGCTGCGGCATTTCATTCATGAACAATAGAGACAAGTGTAGAGGGGGAATTAAAAAGTCTCTTCACTTCTGTTATTTTATTAAAATAACAAAGCCAAACTAAACCACAGAATTTTAGTTACAAAAGACCTTAGACAGCATGCCCCAAATTTCAAATACTATATACTGGTTTCAAATATATAATTACATTGTGAGAATATAGAAACACAGGCAGGAATGACATAGCCAGCTTCAGGATTGAGTTTGCTAATGGAGAGGGAGGGAGGTAAATTAGGAATGGGGAATTTGTATCTCTAAAGTTTTATCTATTTAAAAGAAGGATCTGGGTGCCTGGGTGGCTCAAGTAGGTTAAATGTTTGACTCTTGATTTTGGCTCAAAACATGATCTCATGGTTTGTGAATTCAAGCCCTGAGTCATGACTCTGTGCTGAAAGTGTGGAGCCTGCTTGGGATTCTCTGTCTCCCTCTCTCTCTGCCCTTCTCCCCTTTGTGCTCTCTCAAAAATAAATAAATAAGTTTTTTAAAAAAAGTCTTTAAAAAGAAGGATCTGAGGACAATGTGGTAAAATATTTATGTAACTGCTGAGCTTCGTGGCATAGATACCACAACATGATTTTATGTTCTCACACCACTTTTTTTTTTCACATGTGCATATGAAAATCTCTCTTTCCTACCCCAGAAAGTATTTTGGACAGATTCTGGAGCTTTTGTTGTAACTTTTAGGTATTCATTCATAGTCTACTTTATGTATGTATGTATGTATGCATGTATGTATGTATTTAAGATAGAGCAAGAGAGCGAGAACAGGAGAGAAGGGCAGGGGGAGGGGGAGAGAGAATCTTAAAGCAGGCTCCACGCTGAACACAGAGCCAGACGTGGGGTTTGATCCCATGATCCTGAGACCATGACCTGAGCTTGGAATCAAGAGCTAGATGCTCAACCAGCTGAGTCACTCAGGTGCTCCCATGGTCTGCTTTAAAAGTTTTTAAAAAGCCCAGTGTAAACCAAAGCTTTAATCTCTCCTTCAAGCACCCTTAACCGTGCTTGGTGCCTGGACTTACAGTCTCAGAAACTTGTGGTGTCAGCCTCTTCTTTTTCTTACTCTGTGCTGTCCCTTGATTAGAGGGACAGCACAGAGCTGCACACACACACACACACACACACACACACACACACACACACACACACACTGGAAGCAGTGGTGGGAAGGAGAGGTCAGGATGCAGTTTGCAATTTGGGTTGGTGCGCTCTGGTTATGGCAGGTGCCCATATGATGTGGGGGCACATCTGGGGTTATTTGGAGACTTCTCAATGAGAGAAATTCCCACTGTTTCTTTGTCTGGCACTACTTTCTGCTTATGCATCTGGTGGTACACTCCACACTGAGCCTTGCTGTTGGGGTCACCTAGCCCAGGCATGTTGACCTCCGGGATGGGGTTGTTTCCAGATGCCACAAGGCTCACTGTCTTCCACAAGGCCCTTTCGGGCTATAGGGGTCATACCTCTGTCTTATCATTTCCCAACTCTCTCTTGGAGGTTCCTGCTCCTCCCTTGGCCATGAGGGACAGCACAGCCACCTTCTTGCCTTTACCAGTCTCTCTGTCTTCTAGACTTCAGTAACTCATGGCAATCTCTCTGTGGAAGCTGAACCTGCCCACTTTTGGAGTGAGGAAGTGGGGGGACCTGACACCCATGGAGAGAGATAGGAGGGAGCTCAGACTTTTGACCATGCTTTCCATGGGGATCCTCTCTGCCAATCTTAAGGACTCTTTGCCCTCTCTTTTACAGCCTGGTTGGGTGTCTGCACCATTGCCAAAACCTAATTCCAGATGGCAGATTGTTCTAGAATCTTGTACCTATAATTGCCAGCCATAGGCATGGGTGTCTTTGCTCCTCAGGGCTGGTTTTACCTGTGGGCCTCCTTTTTGTCTAGGCCTTTTTGGATGAGCCTAGTTCAAAGGTCTGTCAATACATTTGTGAAGTTGGGTTTTTAGGTACATGATAATTATTAAAGTACTTTTAATGTTCACTTTATAGAAATATGTCTTCATATAATTTAAGAAGTTATTCTAATCTACCCACTGTATTCTACAAATGAAGAAACTAAAACCCAGATAGGCTAAAGTCATCTTCTGCAAATCACACAACCAGAGTCAGAAGCCATATGATATCCAGCCTTGATGACTACTATGCCATAAATCTACTATGCCATTTACCCAAAGCACAGAAAGTATAGTGCTCAGTGTCTTTTGGAATTTACGTGAGTGTGAGGTTACAAATATTCTTAGTTTAGTTAATATCAAGGGGTTTAGTTGTCAGAGGGCATCAAGTCAGAGGTAACATTCTGAAATTTGGGAATATCAGGGATCTTAAACATTTTCTAAGGAATAACAGTATCCTTACAAATAGTTCCAAGTCCTGAGTCCACACACACACACACACACACACACACACACACACACACAATGACTTGTTGAAACTGAAAACATATTGTTCCAATTATCTGATGATTTTGGTAATTAACAATTAAGGCTATCCTCATTTTATAAAAAGTAAACATGTGTAAGTCATGGTACAATGCTGAGTTCATTAACCACTTTGTTTTGTCGTTGAAAATTTAAACAACCATCTTCTGTCTTCCTGGGATTGTTTTCACAAATGTCTCCATCCATTTGTCCACCCATCTATCCAACACATTTATGTAGAGCCTAGAATGTCTATCTCCTTCCTGTCTCCAGCCCTGACAATCTTCTTTATGAAACACATTCCACCCAAGGATCAGCTTGCTTGATTAAACTAACCAGCAATGATAAGTTTGTCTCTGCTATTCTCTGCCAAAAGGGAACTTCAAGTTGCTTGGGTCTGTTTTAGGGTCAGTGATGAGAATGGACCTAAATTGTGAGGATAGTTCAGAAAGCCTTTGGAAATTTGGAGGTGCACCCAAGTGTAATATTAGGGAGTTCTGATCATGTTTCACTTCTGCCCCACTCCTATTGCTTTATTCTTGCTAGTTTCACTGATTTCTTTCTTTTTTCTTTTTCTTTTTTTTTTTTGGTTAAATGTTTATTTTATTTTTGAGAGAGAGAGAGAGAGAGAGAGCATGAGGAGGGGAGGGGCAAGAGAGAGTGAAACAGAAGATCTAAAGCAGGCTGTGGGCTAACAGCAGAGAGACTGTTGTGGGACTCGAACTCACAGTGAGATCACGACCTAAGCCTAATGCTTAACCAACCGAGCCACCCAGGCACCCCACACTGATTTCTTTTCTGATGCACTGTTTGTGTCTTCTTGCCTGTAAATAGATATGCCTGGCAATGAGGAGGTGAATGTGGCACTGGCCAGGAGTGTATGATGTGTGTGTGAGTATGTATGCATATGTGTGCAAGAAGCCCAGAGTTCCAACTTTTAAATAAGGTACATAGAGAAAAATCTTCTTCCTTTAGTGAATCTTCAAAGAGGTGGAAGTTCAGAATGATGCTTCACAGCAAATCTACATTATCAAACATGATTTTTAGGATTTTTAAGTTTAAGAATGTCTTTGTGTTATTTGAAGTATCCTCTGCGGTTTAATTGTGTATTAAGATAAATCATATTCTTTTACTTAGGAGAACAACTTCCTTCAGTTCACTGGTGAAGAGAGAATAAATACTTGGAAATTTCCAGTCTCTTGCCAAGAGTTTGTAAGCATGAAGAATGTGTGCACATTTTGCAGGAGTAGTGGGCTATAGGAAGAGAGTGGGCTGCAGAGGGAAAGCGCAGATGGATGCTTAGGGCAACCCTTTTAAACCACTGTTTTGTGGTGAGGTCACCATGGGACAAGGGCAGGTCCTTAGTTTTGCTCCTCACAAGAGCAGTTTTATGAGTGTGGAGTACAAAACTGTATGTGTGTGTGTGTGTGTGTGTGTGTGTGTGTGTGTGTGTGTGTGTACAGTGTTAATTCTATTAAGATCCCATGGAATTAGTTTTTTTGTGAAAATCAGTTTGAGAAAATTCTGGTCTAGGTAATTAAAATGGTTAATTGTAATCAAATCATTTTCTTTCTGGGATGATGCCAAATATTCCACGAGGTTTTCAGAATCTCCCTCCTCTGGTATTCTTCAACATCCTGTTTATATAAGTCTAAATGATATAAATAATTGGTATTATGCAGCTTACATTGTGGTCTCCTTGTTGAGATTTAGAAGATCTTCTTTTCCCTACATGAGATGTGGGAAGTGTCTATCCTCAGTGGTAATAGTGGGGTACTCCTATAGATAATTCATCTCATTTTTATATTCATATTTACTGGCTTCTCATATGGAGGGTATAGTGGGTTAAATAGTGTCTTCCAAAAATTCATGTCCACCTGGGACCTTAGAATGTGACCTTATTTGGAAATAGGTCTTGGCAGATGAAATTTATGGATCTTGAGATCCATAAGATCTTGAGATAAAATCATCCTGGACTTAATCCACTAAATCATTCACTTAATTTACCAGATGCAATAATTGGTGCCTTTATAGAAAAAAGAAGAGGGAGGTTTAGATAATGGACAGACAACAGAGAAGACAGCCCCATGAAGACGAGGGGCCAAGAATGGAGTGGCATAGCTACAAGCCAGAGGACACCAAGCATTGCTGGGGCCACCAGAAGCTGGAAGAGTCAAGGAGGTTCTTCCTTAGAACTTTCAGAGGGATCATGGGCCTGCTGATACTTTGCTTTCAGACTTCTGACCTTTAAAATTGTGAGGAAATTAAAAAATTTGTCATTTAAGCCACCAAGTCTGTGGTAATTTGTTGGAGCAACCCTAGAGAGCTAATACAGAGGGTGATACTTCTTGGTGTTTCTTCCCAAATTATTCTTTAGTTTGCAATTTACTGACTTCATCCAGTACAGGGGATCTTCTGCTGAACAAATTGTGTTCCCAGCTTTGTTTGGACCTTAGCCTATGTTTTCCAATAGATTACTAATGAAAATATAGTGACTATATTCTTAAGATAATATTCATTTACTTATTTATTCATTTAACACACACACATATATAGTAGGCCCAGAGTTTGTGAGTTAAGAAATATTTTCATAAGGGCTTGTTTAACTGACAACATAGCACACTTTAGAGCCCAAGTGCTGGATTGGAGTTCTTTGGTGCAGGGAAGAGGAAGAGAAAAGACATTCCTTCTTTTTGGGACACGGAGCCAACTAGACCTAATTTTTTTTTTTTTTAAATAGGAAAGTTTGTTCAACATCTTCCTCCCTTTTATCTTGTCTTTAGTCTTCTTGGCATATAGTTTCCTCAGGTGCCTTAACCCTATCCCTAACCCTGCCCCACTCCAGAAAGGATGCTATACTCTAAGATTATTACCAGTACCTGCCCCCAATCTCAAACAAAATTCACCCCCTGTGCACTCTACTTTTTCTAGGATTTGGTTAATCATATTGCTTCTAATTTATATTAATGGATGAATGCTTGACTTTCTTACAATCCAGGAACATTAGCATTTTAAGAGAATACTTATGTATTTGTTACCTGCCTTCCCTGCAGCCACTGAAAAGTTGGAATACTCCTTAAACCTTTATCTTTAATTTTTTTTTTAAATTTATTTTTGAGAGTGAGAGAGAGACAGAATGTGAGAGGGGGAGGGGCAGAGAGAGAGGCAGACACAGAATTTGAAGCAGGCTCCAGGATCTGAGCTGTCAGCACAGAGCCTGATGCAGGGCTCGAACTCATGGACTGTGAGATCATGACCTGAGCTGAAGACGGACGACCAACCAACTGAGCCACCCAGATACCCCATTAAACCTTCATCTTTAAAAACAAAATAGTTTCATCACTATGTTTAATGTGTGTGGGTGAGTCTATTGGGGAGCCAAAGTTGCAATATTCATGGGACTGTAGGAGGGGGGTGTCAGTCAATGGTCTGAGGACCTCATCTGGGTGACCCAAAGTAAAGGGGAGTAGGGTCTAGTTTAAGGGGTTGAAGCAAATGGAAGAGAGTGGGTACTGGGTCTAACTGTACTGACTGGGAGGTGCATCTCGGGGTCAGAGAGTTGATTTGACACTGGGAACTCAGCATGAAGGTGATGAGAGAGAAGTTGGGCCAGTCACTCAATGTCAGTTGTATGAGGAGAGGAATAGAAAGGAATGACCTAATGTATTTTTCACCTTTTTAAAAGCAGACTTAGAGGAGTGCCTTGGTGGTGAGCTGTCTTTCTCTCTCTCTCTCCCAAAATAAAGAAGTAAATTAAAAAAAAATAAGTGCAGGCTTACAGTGTTTTACTTGTTTTTGAGATCTCAAAAATTAATGCCATCTATATTTTTTTAAAGACTAGATTAATTTGGAATTAATTTCTGAGTAGGAGCTCAGAGGAAGAAAAGACCAATTCTGTTGGTGCTGAGAAGTGGAGAAAGTTTTCATAGAGATGTTGAGATTTAAAAAATTTTGTTTTTAATTCTCTAGTCTTCAAATTCAAAAAATTGTGGTAATACACATTATGTAAAAATTTACCACTTTAACTGTTTTTATATTTATGTTTTTATTATTTTTTTTAGAGAGAGAGAGCACGCAAGTCAGGGAGAAAGGCAGAGGAAGAGAGAGAGAGAGAGAGAGAGAGAGAATTCCAAGCAGGCTCCATGCTCGGTGTGGCGGCTGATGCGGGGCTCGATCCCAGAACCCAGGACCATGATCCGAATTGAAATCAAGAGTCAGATGTTCAACCTCTCAAGCTACCCAGGCAACTCCCACCTTGACCATTTTTATTTTATTTTAAAATTTTTATTTATTTTTTAGAGTTTATTTATTTTGAGACAAAGAGAGAGAGAGAGAAAGAGAGAGAGAGAGAGAGAGAGAGAGAGAGAGAGAGAGAACCAGCAGGGGAGGGGCAGAGAGAGAGGAGGACAGAGGATCCAAACCTGGCTCCGTGCTGACAGGAGAGAGCCCAATGTGAGGCTTGAACTCATAAACTGTGAGATCATGACCTGAGCCAAAGTCAGATGCTTAACCCACTGAGCCACCTAGGCACCCTGCCTTAATCATTTTTAAATGGCACTAGGTACATGCACATTCTTCTACCATCACTACCATCCATCCACAGAGCTCTTTTCATCTTGCAAAACTGAAACTCTCTACCATTAAACAATAACTTCCCATTCTCTCTTTCCCCAAACTCCTGGCAACTGCCATTATATTTTCTGTCTCTGTGATATTGATGACTCTGGGTACCTCATGTAATTGGAATTAATTAGTATTTGCTTTCTTGTGACTGGCTTATTTCACTTAGCATAACGTCTTCAAGACTTATCCATGTTGTAGCATGTGTCAGAATTTCTTTCCTTTTTAAAACTGAATAATATTCCATTGCATACACATACCACACTTTCTGTATGTATTCATTTGTTGACGGACCCTTAGGCTGCTTCTACCTTTTGTTTGTTGTGAATGATAACTGCAGTGGATGTGGGTGTACATATATCTTTTTCAGTCTCTCCTTTCAGTTATATGTATATACCTAGAAGTAGAATTGCTAGATCTGTGCTTGTGTTTTAAGGAATAAGAAGTTAATTAAGCAGACCAGTCAGGAAGGGTGTGCCACGCAAGAGAAGAGTGGTACCAGAAGAGGGTGCCGAGCTTGGGAAGCAGCAGATGGCTTGCTGTGGCTGAAAGACTAAGTGGGGGAAGGGGGTTTGAAGACAGCTGGGGCCAGAGGGTGGAGGCAGGGCCCTGCATGCCAGCTCAGGGTCTTGGCTTTGACTCCATAGCTATTAGAGGATGGTCTTAATGACAGTGTCACTCTGTCAGTTGAACATATGCTCTGGAAGGTCCACAGAGAGCCCTTCCAAAAGAGTTTAAATGATTTTCCCTTAATCAGTCCATTTCAAATAATTTAAAAAGTGTCTAGTATGTTGTTGACACTCAATAAATTACTTAATAATGGTAATTTTATTAGAAGAAAATAGAGGAGAAAATTCCTATGATCTCCAAACTCTGAGTTTCTTTAATGCGCCACAGACTTCCTGCATCCTTTTCCAATTAAATAAAATGCAATATCAGGCAGCTGTTGTCACAAATGGCCAAATTGCTTTTCTTAAGTGGCCACTTTTATACCCTTTTCTGCTGCCAGACAGAACTTTAATAGCATTAAGTACACTCAAACAGAAGAAGAAAGTAAATAAAAATTTCCAATAGCTGTTAACTTTGGACATGTAGCATGTAACAGTCCCATGCCAGTTCTGCTCACCCAGAGGTTTTTGGGACTCGTATCAGAGAAAAAGTTATTAAAATCCTTATAAAGGCAAAAATGTGCCATAGAAATCTAAATGTGCCAGTACTTTATTAAGAACCAAATAATCTGTGTTAAACGTACACATTCAAAGTGCTTGTAAAAACCACTTGCTGGAGAGAGAGAGATCTGGTAGTAGTCCAGAAACTGTGTTCTTTGAAATAGCACAGCATTCTCCATTGGCCTTCTTCAGGTTAATAATTTGTTGGATCTACCAAAGGTGTCTTTTTCAGGGCCTTGCAGTGTTTAAGGACAATGTTTAGATTTTTTTTAAAATGGACTTGGGAAAAAGGCAAGTGGAAGAACCTGTGTTTCAGATGAAACCACAGAGATAGGTTTAAGTGATTTTACCCCAAATTCTTGAGCCAGATGAATAGGCCAGAATCATTTCTGAGGGGGGCGGGACCTTGGGGAAAATCATACTCCTTCTTTTGCAAATTCCCAGAACCTTGTGGTGGCCAAATGAAATCTAATGAGCAATGAAACGGTCCTGATGGAGAGAAAGCACCAAAAGCATGACTTGAATTAGTATGTGTGTTTTGTTGGTGGTGGCTGGACTTTATGGAGCATGCATTTCTGCTTATGTTTTTGTTTTTGTATGTATTTCTCTTCACTGAGAAGAAGAACAATGTTCTTTCTAAGCTAATGTGACACTGGGAAGAAAATTTTGGTCCTTTGATTAGAACACTTGTAGCCTACCTTCATAGCAGGTCAGAAAAGCTTGATTTGTCCTTACTACAAAGATTAGGATCCTTTAAACAATACCCTCCTTGTCTACTTGATAAGGATGGGAGCACATAGAATAACGGGAGATATATGACTCTTGCCAGTCAGTATAGATATATTGGCACTTCAGATGCTGATCAGAAGTCAGTCTTGTGTTATCCTAACCCAGCATCTACCTAAGCACGGACAGAATGCTGACACATGAGAAATGAAATCATTGCTTTGCTTTTGGTTGTTTGCTGTTAATAAGTTAAGCATGAAGTTGTCCAGGATTTCTAAGCCCCAGTCCTGCATTAAATTAGATGTGGCTTGGGGCACCTGGGTGGCTCAGTCGGTTAAGCGTCTGACTTCAGCTCAGGTCACGATCTCGCGGTCCGTGAGTTCGAGCCCCGCGTCGGGCTCTGGGCTGATGGCTCAGAGCCTGGAGCCTGCTTCGATTCTGTGTCTCCCTCTCTCTCTGCCCCTCCCCCGTTCATGCTCTGTCTCTCTCTGTCTCAAAAATAAATAAAACGTTAAAAAAAATAAAAAATAAATAAATTAGATATGGCTTGGGAGGTCCTGACTCCTGTCATTATTCCACTGCTGACTTGTCTGGCAGGGATCTCTTTTCACATCTGTATAATAGGAACACTGATGCCTGCTGGGCCATCCTCACAACATATAGGTTGTGCAGGTTAAATAGGTGTGAAATATGAAGTCCCATGGGAATGTAAGGGATTTATTATGGGATTAATAACATTGTTATTGTTATTTTGTCAAAAGTGACAGGGTGGGCTTGGGGGAAATGTGGGTGGAGGGAAGGGAGAGAGCTCAGACAAACTCAGTATCACACAAGCAGTGAGGAAGGCTTGCAGAATGTTTCCTAAATTACTGTGAAATCTCCCTTTTGCCCTTTAATCCAGGGTAACCTCACTACAGGTATGCCCCCGAATTCTTTGAGGTGACTGCTTTAGACCTTTCTTAGCTTGGAGTCAGCTTCTATTTCTTTGGTCTTGTCTCTGCCAAATTTGAGCTCCTGGCTCCGGACTCCTGTTCTGATTCTGCCTGCAAACTTGGTGTTTGCATTTGGTTGTCCTGAGGTTTGACTCTTCACTCTCTCTAGTTGAATTTAACCTGGATTACCCCTGGACATTGCCACAACCCTCTTGGCTGACAACTGATCTGGTCCAGCCATTGCCTCACCATTAGTAGGAACTGGACAATTTGAGTCCAGATGCTGGAAGTTCAGCCTTATTCTGGGATAAGCCAATAAACATGAGTTGGTCCCATAGATCAATGTGACTGTAAGCCTTGATTTTTCTTGTAAGTTCTCCAGTGCACCTATTTCCAATTCCATTGTGAATCTATTCAACCTCAGCAGCTATGTCCTTATCAGCAGGATGCCCATGGCAGCCATTTGGCCTGAAGGCATGGCTTCAAATGCTAGATAAGGACAAGCAGATTGTACCTTAGAGACCAACATTTTATAGTTTTTCTGCAAATTTCACCTTAAATATTATTAGTGTCTATAGAGATCTTCCCTAATTCTTGGCTTTTGTTTTGTGGTCACTTGCATTGTTATTCTTTTTTCTTGCCTCTGCATTAAATTCCTTTTCAATTTCATTCAAATTCACCTGGCATTTATTGAGCATGTCCTCTGTGCTAAACACTGTACAGAGATAGGTGACTCCTTGTAGTAGCTGATGGGTGGTTAAGTGTAACTGGTGGGCATTTCCTTCCTTCCTTCTCTAAAATTGACCAGCCATTGGGTGTGAAAGACCTCTACATACAGCTGAGTCAGCATATGATGGGGGCGGGGGTTGGTGGTGGTAATGTCCAGACCTCATTTTGGGAGAATTTGGGAGGGTACATTGCTATTTTGTGTGGCACCCATGGCTGGGTAGGGACACAGAGAAAGAAGAATGAAGATGGGAGTAGGAAGGGAGGGGGAAAGGATAGATGTCTCAGTTACACAATACCTTACTATGTTGACTGCTTATGAAGTTCTCCTAAGTATATTCTGGCACTTTATCACCTCCCCATGAAATGGTATTACTGGTCCCTTTTTACAGAAGAGGAAACTAAGAATTTTAAAGGGCTAAGTGGCTGTACAGGTCTTTTAATTAGACTGAATCTTCTACTTTTCTTGACCCTTACTCACTGTGCTCCAGCCACATTGGCCTTCTGGCTGTCCCAAACAAGCCTTGTATGCTCCTGCCTTAGTGCCTTTGTCCTTGCTATTCCTTCTTCCAGGAATTCTTTCCCCCCATTTAGCTACTTGGCTTGCTCCTTACTGCCTGACCACCTGCTTATAATTGTCATTTCCCCCAAATAGCTCTATCCCCTTTCCCAGCTTTTCTTTTTCCACAACACTTTTTACTATCTAGCACACCATGTATTTCACTTATTAATTTTGTTTATTTACTGTCTGTCTCCCTCCATTAGAATGTAAGTGCCATGAAGGCTAAGAGTTTTGTCTATTTGATTCACTGTTGTATCCCTATAGTGCTACACCTGTTCCTGGAATGGAGGAGATCCTCAATAAATAGTTGTTGAACGAATGAATGAGGGTAATGATCTAAAGGCCAAACCCAGTCCAGCTGACTTCAAGTCTTTTCTTCAGTGTACATTACACAAGGCAAGGCCACTGGATTCTGAATTGGTGTTCAGATTGATGCAGAAATAAGTTGACATTACTGGTGGAGGTAGGAGCTTGTCATCATGGAACTCCTTTAAAATAGGATGTGTTTGGATGTATTACTTGAGAGTGTAGAATTCATATACTTGACATTCAGAGCTATAATATTTCATATATTTTGTCTTTATGCAAAATAGGCAAAGAAGTTCAATGTCCTCTTGGCAGATATAGCTTCATACTAAGGCTTATGATTTAGCGAGCACCTGTTCTCCCCTCCACATCCCTTTGTTGGGCAAGGTACAATCTGCATAGCTGTACATGGAGGCCCTACTGTGATGTCAACAGGGAAAACACAGCCATGTGCTGATGTGGGTCTCAGGGTCTGTGGGCTGTTGAATTAGGGGGAAGGAGGTAACCTTGCTTCCCTCTTTAAAATGTGCCCATTGGTCACCAGAGCTGCCAGACATGATTTGTGGGTGAGAAGGAGAGAAAGCAATGCATTATAAAGAAAGGGGAAGACTCCACTCAAGTCTCCTGCCTCAGAAGTACAGGGAGCCAGGCAACTGTGGGACAGCATCTGGGAAGATGTGTATAGTTACCTGAGAGGCTCTTCTGAGACTATCCCTCCGCCTTCTTCCTGGCTTTCTGTTCCAAAGGAAGTTAGGGAACCAGATATATGAGTAAGAAGAGTGGATGCCAGGGAGCAGATGCAGTAATAATCTCATTATTAATCTGGGAACTCAAGGGTAAATCTATAAAACCATGTGTAATATCGTGTGTGATTTTGGATTCTTGATGAGGGCTCTGTGAGCTTGGCTGTGCATCTAGGGCTGGGGATGTAGGGAGAATGTTTCCAGGGCTAGGGGTATTTGCTCTGGGGGAACGTGTGACTTAGTGTGTTCTCTGACCACATCTTTTAATGAATTCTTTCTTTTCTCAAATGAAATTGATTTACTGGAAACAAGTTGCTAAGACATTGGACAGAGTATCCACCGTGTTATCTTGCCTCCAGAGATGGGTGTTATCCAGAGTTGCAGATTTAGGAGAACATCAACCTTGGAGAAGGGAAGAGTTAGTGTTCAGTAGCCAGGTATCACTGTGGAGAGGTCATATAAGCATCACCCAGGGGTCATGGACTGCTCAGAGGCTGGTCTAATGATTGGATTTGGCTTTGGATCTGATAAGACCTTTTCTGCCCCTCCCTTGCTAGAAAGTCCTCATAACTAAAACTACCTCATGGTGGAACACAGAGGAAGAAGAAAGGAAAGGAACTAATGAGTCTTGAGATCCTGCAAGTACCTTGTATTCTCAGGTACTTTAAGTAGTATTTCCTCTTCAGTTCCTCTACAACCCAATCCAGTGTGTATTCTCCCACTTTATTGATGAAGAGACTAGACTCAGACCAGCAAGATGACTTTCCTGAGTCACACAGCTCATAGGGGTAGAACTGGATTGTAGACTCAAAGCTTGGCTTCCTTCTGGGAAACACATGGCTGCCTTCTTTATAGGGATAAACTGGGCATGCACTCCCCAGGCATACATGTTCCAATCCTGTGGTTGAGATTGAGCTGGTTGGAGCAAGACCAGCCACGGGCTTTCAGGGGACAGGTGGTACAGAGGGTCTTCTTTCTCCTTGTCATTGAGCTCTGTTTACATACAGCATGTGGTTCAAATGAATAAACACTTGGAGATTCAGGATATCTTTGCATCTGTTCCTCTCTATTTCTGTTTGCCCTTTTCTTGCTAGGACCCAGAATGAGCCATCAAAGGAGGCTAGATTCAAAGACAGCATCCTTTTGGACTGGGACAAAAGCAGGGATTGAAACTGGATGTAGGGACAGTGTGGGGCCATGGTACAATGGTAGGTAGTTTAATGACAACTAAAGCTTGACTAATAGAACGGTTCTCAATCCTGGAGCATTACATGGTGATGCTTTAGTATATGTGCTGCTGAAAGGACCACTACCTGCTGAGGTTTTAAACAATACTGTTACCTAAGCCCCACCCCCAGAAATTTTGGTTTATTTAATTCCTTGGGGGTGAGGCCTGGGCATTGATATTTGAAAAAAACTTTATAGTAAGGAAATTTCCTCATATATATAAAAGTAGACAGAATGTTATAATAAACCCATGGGCACCCACCACTCAGGTTTTTGTTATTAACTCAAGCTGTCTTCCAAACCCGCACCTACTTCCCTTCACTTTACTGAATTATTTTGAATGAAATCTCTAATATTATATCATCTCATATGTAAATATTTCAGAATTTACCCTAATAAAGGACACTTAAGAAAGCGGGTTGTTCTAGTGGGGTTGTGCTGCAATTGGCCTCCTACACCAGAAGTCAGGGAGCCCAACAAGGGATAAAGAGGGTGAAGGGGAAATGCAGAACTCTGGGAGAGCCCAGTCCTTCCAGTTCAGCTCAGCTTCTTTTCCCCAGCATTATTTATTTCATTAGGTTCAGAACAAGATTTCTCTCCTGAGTTGTGGGTCCATATATCCAACTAACCATAGAAATCTCCACCTGGATAGACCATCTCAGTCTCTCTCCTTTTATTGTCTGTCTTGCACTCCTCCAGGACAGCAATCAGGAAGTAATCTTGTGATCTTCCCTTTTCTCACTCACACCTCCACTATCTGATGAGTGGCCAAGCTGCAAAGAGATTTTCTATAGTGAAAAGACTCCCTCCCACCTCTGTCCCCTAGAGGCTATCAGAGTTACCAGTTTCTTGTGTATCGTACCAGGATATAGTGGCATACACAAGCGAAAACATATACATTTCTCCCGTATGTGACTGTAGCATATTATGGACAACTTTTGCTCCTTTCACTGCGTTTGTCTTGAAAAAGACAAAGGAACTTCCTTATTCTTTTTTGTAAGTTCCTAAATGTTTCATTATAAGGCTACAGTAAGAATCCACTCATGGACACTTAGGCTGTTTACAGTACTGTTGCAAAGACTATTGTTAATATGGCGTTTTCAACATTTAAAAATATATCTATAGGATAAATTCCTGGGATTTAAAATATATCTATGGGGTAAATTCCTGCTCAAAGGAAATGTAACTTTTGAAATTTTGATAGATATTTCTAATTTATTGTTATATTTGTACTTTTTTTTAAAAGAAAGTATAATAATGACACTCATATAGATATAAAATGAATGTGTATCAGAAATTTTAGTTAATTCTTTAATTAATGAAGAACGAGTAAGATGTCACAATCAGTTCAAAGGACAATTCAAAGTACCATACATACATAGGCAAATGATGAATACTGAACTGAATTTACAAATAGAGGCAAACTAGGTTAATAGTCAATTATATTCCCCTGTACACAATATATTTCAATATATATTTGAAATATATATTTCAAATATATTTGAAATATATATTTCAAATATATTTGAAATATATATTTCAATATATAAATATAATTTGCCTTACTGTCAATTTTCTACAACTTACAGAATTGTAAAATAGTTTAAACAGTGAAGATGGTGAAGTAACTCAGAAGGAATCTTAGACTGAACACCAAATGATCTTTCTCTTATCCCTTCACAATTCTTTCATAGTTTTTCCAATTGCTCCTTCATAAACATTTGATCAGCTTATAAGTTCCACCCATAATGTGTAAGAGACAGGATCTTCTTTTTAAAACACAATTATAGCATTTCCATTTTTAATAACTTTTCATGGCCCTACTTTTGCCTTTAAGAGGAATGACTCACACCTCAACAGGATTACGAAGTGCCTGAGGATATGGCCCTTGCTTACTTCTCTAGCCTCCTCTCCTTTGACCAACCTGAAACATTTGTCATTCTGGAAAGTTCCCTGCTATTTTATCCATCTGGGCCTTTGCTTATGAGGCTGGTCTGCCTGGGATGCCTTTTCCAACCTTAGCTGTCCCAGTATGTCTCACATTTCTTCTTCTTCTTTTTTTTTTTAAATGTATTTATTCTTTAATTTACATCCAAGTTAGTTAGCATTTAGTGCAACAGTGATTTCAGGAGTAGATTTCTTAATGGCCCTTACCCATTTAGCCCATCCCTCCTCCCACAACCCTTCCAGCAACCCTCTGTTTGTTCTCCAGATTTAAGAGTCTCTTATGTTTTGTCCCCCTCCCTGTTTTTCTGTTATTTTTGTTTCCCTTCCCTTATGTTCATCTGTTTTGTATCTTAAAGTCCTCATATGGGTGAATCATATGATATTTGTCTTTTTCTGACTAATTTCAGTTAGCATAATACCCTTTAGTTCCATCCACATAGTTGCAAATGGCAAGATTTCATTCTTTTTGATTGCCGACTAATACTCTATAGTCTGTCTATCTATCTATCTATCTATCTATCTATCATCTATCTATCCATCCACACCACATCTTCTTTATCCATTCATCCATCGATGTCTCACATTTCTTCTTACCTCTGTTATTGCTTTTGGAGAATAGTTCTTGAAGCTTCAGTAGAAGCCTCTCATTCCTTTGTGTCCCTCACTGAATATTCTATGAGCCCCGTAACTTCTCAGCTAGAAAGACAGGGTGGAGCAGCTAACATTGCCTTTTGTATAACAAGACAGGTTGCTATCTTGAAATTTGAAATAATTTGTATAAAGACAGGATGAAGCAGCTAACATTGCCTTTGTTCCTTTTGGGTCCATATACATAATGAACATAAATGTTTGAAATAACATGCCCAATATCATAAATCTCAAATTCTTCTCTGACATTCCTACAAACATACACTCTTTTCCAAATGATTAGAGTGGTAAAAAGATGAATTTCATGATATCCATTTGGGAGCCATCGTTTGGTGCACAATGGCCTGTTCAGAACTGTCAGCTTATAGGGATGAACAGGGAATTGACCTCATACAATCATCCTTCTGGCAACTTTAAGGAAGGATAGTTAACTCAGCTATGGGAATCAGAATTTGAAAACTGCTGGGTGAATACTGTATATGAATACAATGATATTAAAGAGTATGAACAAATCAACCATCAGGCTCACACAAAGTTAAGGGAGACTGACTCTGAGTTCTTTTGCCCTTGGCTAGACATTAATGGCTACATCTGGGTGGTGTTGGTTGGTAGGCAGTATGGAATTCTTGAGTAGCAGTATTAGATCAAGTAGGGAAAACCTCTTAATAATATTTTATTGCACTTATTTGTTTACATGTTGTTCTTTTCTTTCTATCCTTTCTTAATCTCCAGGTGAACTTTAACCCTGAATACCCTAAGCTACCCACTGTATGTAATGAATGAACTTCCCTCCTATCCATCCATGGTACTAGTTGTATCTCATCTTGGGAAAATTGAGAAAAAATAGTCACTCAAATTGTTTTCCAGAGGGCATCAGCAGGACCCTTGTTGAGACAAGCCATAAACTACTTGAGGATTATGTCTCCCTCTTTCTTATCACCAGGCACCAAGAACATTGTCTGTCAGGGAATGGATATTCAATGAATGTTTGTTAATTAGCTGAATGAATAAGTGAATGAGTGAACATGAAATATCAACTCTATGCTGATCTGTTTCTTTCCTCCTCTTTGTAATCAAAGACAAAGACAAAGACAAAATCTTTGTCTCTTTGTAAAAAACAGTCTCTGCTAATGCCATTCCTATTCATGGACTGTCCCTCCCTTTCCAAAGCTCTTGAGAGACTGAAAAATACAAAGAGACAATTGTTAGACCATATATAAAAATAGAACTCTGACTTACAATCTGTAGCAACCAGTCTAGGAAGCCAACCTACTATCCACAACTCAGACTTGTAGGAACACAGACCACCGCTTTTAACAAGCAGTCTAGGAAGCCAAACAATAATACCCTGTGACCAATGGGCCCCAAATCTAGGATTTGATTAATAATTCCCCTAATTTTGTCCCCACTTACAACTTAGGAAAACTGGAGAAAGCCTCATCCAATCATATAGGATGCACCACTTTTAGTTAGCTCACCTACAACATGCCAACTGCTTCTAGTCAGGGTTCTGGAGCCTTCTCTTTTATTCACTGTAAAGCTTTCCCACTCCTCTGCCTGCTTCTGAGTCTCTGACAAATGCAAGAGATGGTGGGTGTCTCCCTTTCTATAGCAAGCTTGGAATAAAAAACCTTTGCTTGTTCTCATTTGAGTAATATTTATTTATTTCCATTTTTTTTTCTCAAATAGAAGTTCCTGCATGAAGTTTTCCAGATCTAATGATGATATAGTTACTTCTTTTGATACTGATCTTCCTGGTGTTTGTGTGTCTTATCTTCACAAAAAAAGCACTAAGCCTTCTAAGGGAAGGTACTGAAATATTTTCTCTAACCTCTTCTCAAAGATCAACACAGCACAGTCCTGTGCACTTAGTTGACACTTATTAATATTTAATTGATAGATTTATTTTATTTCCATGGAAGCTGATATTTTCTGTGGCAGAGTTAAGCTAGGTATTGACCAATTCATTGCCTTTTCCTGAGCATATTTCTCAAGGAAACTATATTTCTCAGCATGTATAAGTTTAGGTTGGGAATATTGGCTTGAGTTCTGGTCAATGAGAACACGAACAAAGATATTATATCACTTCTGGCCTGAAAAATGAAGACGATAGGCTTTCTCTACTCTCTCTTTACTCCTTGCTACTGGAAGCAAAGAACACTGAGGTGGCGTAGCTGCAAGATGGAAGGCTTCTGGGCTGCTTAGAGAAAGCCTCACACGACTATTGACTGACCAGCCTCTGACAGGGTAATGAGCAAGAAGTAAACCTTGGGTAAGCCACTGAGATCTAGTCTTCCTACCAACCCAAAACTTTGACTAATCAGTTTCTTCCCTTCATAGGTCACTGTGGAGGTCTGTCACTTGTGCCCTGCACCTTCCGCTGAAACTTTGACCAAAGTAAACAATTTAACAATATTTTTACCATTGCAAAATGTATATTTGGAATGATTGCTTCAAATACACTGTATTCAGTGATGGCTCCCTGTGTATGTAAGCCGTGTGATTGTACGGGGCTCTGCCAAAAGGGCCCCATACCTGATATAATGTTCTGATGTTGCTGTCTTGAAATTCGAAATAATTTTTGAACAAAGGACCCAACGTTTTCTTTTCTTTTTTTTCATGTCTGTGTCTTTTATTTCCATGGCTTATTCATTGCATAACAGAATCCTGTATCTCTCACTTCTCTTCACCTGTTTTGTCCCTCTTCCCCCCAAGCACTCCACATTTTCATTTGCACCGAGCCTCACAAATTATGTAGCAAGTTCTGATTGGTGACATTACAATAGGATTGGGAGCAAATATCAGCTGTGATGAAAGTGAAGTGGATTGCTCTGTCAGCAAATGACAAGATGCACCATTTAAATCCTAGGGCTTAATGAACTTGAGAATAAAATATCCATGTTTAAACTGTTCCATGCCCTCCATGACTTAAAATTCATTCTGACTTCAGAAAATCATGACCCAGAAAAAACAAAGGAAATTGTCCTGTGTCTTTCTACTTCTCCAAGGGGCTGGTCCTCACCACCATGGGAAACATCTCTTCTGGAAGGCTCAGGAGCATGGGGAAAACTGGCCAATGTAATTTCTAAACTTACTTTTCCTGTTAATATGTGCACATCATTATTTTAAATCCTTCCTAAAGTGAAGTAAGGGATAAAAATATGAACACGGTATGTATTATGGGTTGAATTGTGACCTCCAGTCCCTAAAAGGTTATGTTGGAGTCCTAACCCTGAGTACCCCAGAATGTGACCTTATTTGGAGACAGGGTCTTTATAGAGGTAAACAAAGTCATTATGGTAGCTCTTATCCAATATGACTGATTTCCTTATAAAAAGGGGAAATTTGGACACAGAGACAAACATGCATAGAGAGGAGATGACATGAAGAAACCTATAGAGAAGATGGCTCTCTACTAGCCTGGAACAGATCTTTCCCTCACAGTCTTCAAAAGGAACCAGCTTTGCTGACACTGTGAATTTGGTCTTGTAGCATCAAGAACTGCAAGACAATAAATTTCTCTTGTTCAAGCCACCTAATCTGTGGCACTTTGTTACGGCAGCCCTAACAAACTAACACAGTATGTACAGTAAAACCTTGGTTTGTGAGTATAATTTGTTTTGGAAACATGCTTGTAATCCAAAGCACTTGTATATATCAATGAGAATTTCCCCATAAGAAATAATTGCAACTCAGATGATTCATTCCACAACGCAAAAATATTCATATAAAAATGATTACAATATTGTAATATAATACAAAATGATAAAGAAAATACAGAATATAAGGAAAAATAAACAAATTAATCCTCACTTAACCTTTGAAAACCTTCGTGGCTGTTGTGAAAGAGACAAGAGAAAGGAAGGTTTTGTGTAGGACGAATTTCACCATCACTAACAGAGTCACTGGTATCTATTGGCTCAATGGGATGTTTTCTCTTCATGCAGCTTTAACAAGGAACCTATCCAATGAACTTGCTTTTGCATCCTTTTGAGGATTTCATGGAAATGTGACATTGCATTGTTGTTAAACAGATTCATCACTCGCCTTATTTGGGTGGTGCTTTTCTACAAAATTTTGCACTGTTTCCCACATTTTACACATCTCCCTAATCTCATTTAAAGTGAGGGATTCATCCTCCTTTTTCTCCTCCTCCTCTGCAGATGAGATCTCCATAACCTCTTGTTGTTTGTGATGCAGATCCATCAGTTAGTTGGTGATCAGGGTCTGGCCATGTTCCTTCGACAGCTGGCAGCTCCTGCTCATGACCAAGCCCCTCTAAGTCATGTCTAAGAACACAGTCAGGCCACAGGATTCTCCAAGCAGAATTCAGGGTTCTTTTGATGATCCCACCCCAGGCTTTATCAATGATCTTGAGGCAGTTCACCATGTGGAAATGATTTTTCCAAAACTCTCGGAGGGTAAGGTTTTTTCCTTTGGTCATCACCTTGAAGCATTGCTGAAATAGTGCTTTGTTTAAAGCTTTTTAAAATTTGAAATGACCTGCTGATTCCTGGGCTGGAGGATTGGAGTGGTGTTGGGAGGAAGGAACTTGACCTTAATGAACTCAAATTCCTCCAGTAAGTTGTCCTTAAAGCCTGGAGGATGAGCAGGAACATTATTCATAACCAGCAAGGCTTTGAGTGGCAGATTTGTTTCCAAAAGATATTTCTTCACTGTATGACTGAAGACCTACCTCACTGGTCCACTCAACAAACAAGATGCAAGTGACCCACACCTTGCTGTTGGACCTCCACATAACGTTTAACTGGCTCTTCTGCACCTTGTGTTTCTTGAAGGGTCATGAATTCTTGGAATGGTAAATGAGCAGAGGCTTGATTTGGAAATCTCCGCTTGCACAAACCAGAAGGTGAGACAGTCTTTCATGGGCTTGTGACTGAGCATTGCATTCTCTTCTTCTGTAACGTAGGTCCTCTTTGGCATCTTTTTTCCAAAAAATCCCCATCTCATTGCAGTTAAAAACTAGCTCCAGCAGGTAACACTTGAAAACCATGAGCTTCCGGAACTCAGTAGGGAATGCCTCAGCTGCCTTAGTATCCAAACTGGCAGCCTCTCCATGCCTCACAACACTATGGATGCCACTTCTCCTCTTAAAGTTATCAAATCATCCCCTGCTTGCCTTGAAGCCTTCTTCATTTTCTGTTGGCGTACCTGGCAGTTTACTTACAAGGTTTGTGTACTAAGCCTTTGGCTTCTCTCAGAGAAAGTTCTCAGTCACAGTATCACCTGCTAGTTGCTTCTCATTTATCCAAACCAGAAGCAGCTTTTCTATATCTTCCAGAGCATGTGGCTGTTGCTTTGACATTCTTGTGACTCCTTTTGCTGGATCTAGCCCCCTTCTTTCTTCTTTAATATTGTGCAAATGGTCAATGTAGACTTCTTATTAAATCTTAAAATTTCGATCACTTGCATACCTCATTCATACTTCTTGATGATTTCCTTCTTAAGTTCCACTGTAATCATCTCCTTCTTACCACCTTTCTTTTCAACCTTTTTCTGCATGGGGGCCATTGTATATGCTGGCACATATGTTGACTACTATATAGTATTAATAAACTCTTGTCATATCTTGTATTTAATGTAACTGGCAATAAGGCAGCAGAGAAAAGGGTCTATTGCTGCAGGCAGCCTGACCTAGAATGAAGCAAAGCATTCCAAAACTTACCCTTGTATGGAAAAGCAAAGGATTTCCCGTACGTGTTTTGAAGTGACAAAAAATACACTAGTGCCAGTTGTGGGCACCTTCCAGTGTTCTGAAAAATCACTGATTTCTGCCAAACACTGCGACCTGAGACTGAGCATCTGAGCATGGGAGACGATCACCCACAATCCCACAGTGAGAGAGAGAGACAGAGAGAGAGAGAACCATTGGCTCAGTTGTGATCATGTAATGTTCAGCGTTATGCACTACTCATATTGCAAGACCTCCCTCATTCATCAAATTAAAATTTATTAGAAATGTTTGCTCATCTTGCAGAACACTCACAGAATAAGTTACTTGCAACCCAATGTTTTACTCTCTATATAAAAATAATAACATAATAATAATTTTATCATTGCATGTTTATCCATGTTATCCAAGGTGAATATACTAAAGACATCTAACTGATTCTATAGGGAAAAATGAAAATCAGTTTCATTGTTTATAATGAGTTGTTTATAATTATATTCTATATAAAGAAAGATTTAGATCAATGCCATGAAACATACTTGCCTTCAAATGCCTGAATTATGCCATGAAGGAACTACAGTATTTTCACCTGTATACTTTTGTGAATGCTAATGGGCATTTATTTTGTGACTACAGTTCATTAGTTGGCTGTTCTCCCAGAGTCTCAAGATGAATTTGGGTGTTACATCTTCCTTGAACTCTTCCTTTTCTTCTTCCATTTTTGATCTGTATTTGTAAATTAATTTTGGCATTCATCAAATTGGAAAGGTCAGTTTGGATTGGTATTAACTCAGCTTTATTTTTAAGTATTGTGAACAGTGATGCAGCAGCTTGAGACAACTGTTGCTATCTCATCATACCTGGGCGCCTTGCTTATCACACCTCTTCGGTCAGTTGCTCTTAATTGTGCACACTGAGTGAAGGCTATTATATTTATGGAGACAGGAGGGGAGGAGGAACTTCAGAAACAGTGGGCACCCTGACGGAAAGGAAGAAAATTTCTAGTTATGAAGTTAAGTGATCCAACAGCTATAGCAAAATCAGTCCAAGCAAAACTCTAGTTATTGGCGAAACAAACTTCATTATGGTGGGGATGTTTGACTCTGAGGTGGGTGATAAATTCAGGAGCTGAGATTTTGGATGCTGTGTTGTTTAGTTTTGCTTTAAAGACCTCTGCATATAGAGCCAAATGAACAATTCTAGGCACTTAAGGATTTGGAAATACCATTTTCTACTGGCATCAAATAAGAAGTGAAATCTCAATTGAGATGATGGGGTCCAAACTAAATTCAAATGTGAGAAGTCTATAAATCACCATGCCAAGACTTGGAGCGCAGGGGATGCTGGCCATAGCCTGTGGTGAAAGACTTCAAGCCAATGTCAGGACTGTGGCCACAAGACAGGAAGTAAGATCAGGAAACCAAACAGGGGTGCAGGCATTCCTACTGGAGGTGCAGCCAGGTCTGTAAGCCAGGAGTGGGACAGCCAAGAACATCAGGCCAGCATGCAGACAGGACTTTGGTCAAGCAGAAACAGAAGTGGAATCACTGCTTTGGAAAACCAGAAGTAGGTTCTGCTCCACCGGTGCCCATGGCATGTCCCTCCTGTGTGACACAGTAGTCCAAGGAGATGGTGAGTGGGCAAAGGCATCTGGAAGAGCCAAGAGTGGGTTATCCTTGGCGTAGAGGATTGTGAACAAGTAGGAGACCAGGTAGCTCTGAAATACTCTTTTCTGAATCATGCCACAGTTAGGGCACTCCAGGTCACCAGCCCTTTAACATGGACCTAAATGGATTATGGCACTAATGTCATAATGATATACTATAATATATATATTACATACATTATGCAATATGTAATGATTCTACATAGATTGACAGAACTAAACCAGATAAAAGCAGAATCTCACTTAGCTATCTTGAAATATTAATTGTGGGAAAAAGAGCCAAGGAGCCTTTCATTCAACAAACAATTATTAAATGTTTTCTATGAACCCAACACTATACAAGGCCATATGCCTACCAAGATGGAAAAGATTCAGTCTCTGACCTCAAAGAGCTCACAGACTAGAAAGGCAGGTAGAATGCAATAATCACAGTGCAGCCAGATGTGCAAACCAGAACTATGTGCATAGTTGTGGCTCAAGAGTATAAAAGGGACTTAAGGATCACAGTCTCATCGGGAGGTGGTGGTAGCTAAGGTAGGACTTGTCTTGAAGCTGTGTTTGCATATAATCATATCTCACTCAGGTTGTACACTCTTTGGGGTGGTAGAAGGATAGGGTTTGGTGCCACCAGAGCTGGGCCTGTGGTAAGATATGTGAGGCACTTGTCTTGCTTTGACTGCACCAAAAAAAAAAAAACAAAAACAACAACAACAACAACAACCAGTTTTCAAGATAAATAATATTTTAGTGAAATATTTTTGAAAATAAAAATTAATGCCAAAAAATCCATGACAAACAAAATAACAAAGATTTCAATGCAGACTGGATTAGTGCTAAGCCACATTGGAGCCAGAAGGAAAAATCGGTGATACTGATCCTATCTTTGTCTAAAATTTTGATATTTTGTTCATTTTGTTCTACGCATCAGAGACACAGACTCTACAACTAGATTTAAAAAAAAAAAAGCGCTGTTGGTTGAATGGCTCTGCTTTTTGCTAAGAAGAAGCTATTTGGAATGATGGTTCTGAGTTTGGTTTTTGGAAGCCAAATCATAGTTCTGCTACTTACTGCTGAGTAGCTGAGTGACTTCAGGAAAGTTTCTCATCTTCTTGGTTCTTCAGTTTCTCCATTTGTGACATGCAGATAATGTTAATAATCACCTCATGACATTATCAGGAGGATTAAATGAGTTACTATTTGTGAAGCGCATAGAACTCATCTGGCACATAGTGAGTTCTAAATGAGTGTTAAAATATAAGAAATAAATAATGTTGTAGATCACCTTTCTGAGGCAATTGTCAAAGAAGACCAGGGTAAAATTCTGGGACTTTTTAGTGTGAAAGCATTTTTAAATACAGGTAGGATGTCTAGTGTCTGGGAAGTTGAGAGATCCAGGTAGGTAGATATTGTCCACATAAGGGAAAACTCTGGCGCTGGGACATGGTACAAGAAACTATAAATTTGCGAAGACAAAGCAAAAGAGCTTGGTGGGATCCAGAACTCTCAGTAGGTAGACCTTAAAACTGGAAGAATGCCCACTGTGTACAAGGCTTGGCCACTTGTCTCTCATTCCCCAAGATAGAAGCTGATGGTTTGCTGCAGGAATTTTGTCAGTTTCTGGAAAGGGTTCATTGGCTTCTATAATCTTTTTTGGGGGGAGCGGGGTTGGGGGGAGTGCCAGTTTTATAGAAATAATGTCATAAAGACATGGATACCCATGACAGTTTCACATCCAATGACTTGACCATCTCTGCCTGGTAGTTAGTTGCTTTTCATGTGCTTATTACTCTGCCTGAAATGCTTCTCCCTTCCCTCCTGCCTCAACCCTTAGTAACTCCATTTGTCCTCTTGGTTTCAGTTTTAATGTCACACAGGAAAACAGTCTCTACTCCCCTAGTTTATGTATGCTCGCATGACATTGCCTTTATGTCCTTTGTTGCACTTTGTAATACATTCATTTTTGGATTACTTATATGTTGCCTATTTTCTCCCCTGCACAACAAGCTCCATAAGGGCAGGTTTTTGTTGTTGTTGTTGTTCATCATTGTATCTTTGATGCCTGCGTAGTGCTAAGACAATGTAAGTGCTCACTAAATATTTGTTGAATACGATGATATTTTTGTTGAATAATGAATGACTGCATTGATGCTATGCTATACTCAGCCACCCAAAAGGTCTCTTGGTTTTCTGAATCCATGGGGATTCCTTTGGTAGTAAATGGTTTGGGTGTTTGGAAGCTGCTTTCAGATCGGGATTGATAATCTACAATGTCTGATGATCAGGGCTTTCTTACGGCAGATGAAACTCCAGAGTAGCAAGCTGAGTGGTATGGAACTGGGTCTGTCATCTCAAGTGGGCTGTCCTTGTCCTCCTGTGGTTCTTGAGGGACCACCTCAAAGATCACCAATGGTGCTGATCTGTTGCCTGGAGTGGGAGCATTACATGGAGTGGGACAAGTTGAACCCCTCATAGTTTTGTCACACACCATTAGTAATAGGGAACAATGCCACCGAGATGTCATCAGGTCTAATGTGGCTGACCGTATTAAATGCTAGAAATAATAATGGAAGAAATGTGAGCTTCTCTTTGCTGCAGTGTGTGTTGTTGAGGAAATGAAGAATGTCGCATTCAAAACCTCATTTCCTCTCTTAACTGCAAGGGATTTTAGCATCAAAGGACTTCATACCCAGACTTCTGCCTTATAAAAACTCAGCCTATAAGGGAAACCAGCAGGGGGCACTGCTACCCTTTCTAAGAATCCTTTAGCTCTCACTGTCGAATAGTGACATCTGGATTATGAACCAAAGATGATCAAGTCTGATATTTATGACACCCCAGTTACAAACCTGAAAAGAGAAGGGTTTATGATGGTATAATTTATATGCTTTCTTAAAAAGTCACATGAACCAAGTTTGTGTTAGCAATCTGTTTGCCCTGTAAAAATGTCCCCATTTAGTCTGGGAAAATTACCTTATGAAAGGAAGGATGACCCAAGCTTTGGAAACATTGATTTAATGTGATCCAAATTCACACGTCAGTTTAAGGTCATCTGAGTTACAGGGGGTTGTAGGAATTTGGATGTGACTTCTCAGTGAATGTGGAAACCAGTAAGGGAGGTTGAAAGATGATTTTGATAAATGAAGGGGGGGCTTTTCATAATTATTACACTAAATATCAAAATCTGGTTATAGCCTGAGGGAGGCCTTCAGGAAGAGCATACAACAAGCAGGATGTTAAAGGGAAGCGAGTGGTCTTATCTGCAGAGGTGTAGCTGGCGTATCTAACTCTCTGGGACACAGCCCTGATGTGAGCCGCCTGGGTTTTTAAAAATCTGTGCCACCTGAAAAGAGTTTGACCCTGCAAGTCTCGCCGTTTCCAGGTGGTTTTGGGTTTCTCTCAGGTTCATGTCATTGTAGACTATAGTGGACAGTCACAACAGTAACCTCAAGCCTCCTCTCTTCTGTTGCTGAAATTGAGGCAGATGATCAGACAGGATCAGCCTCTCACAGTGGGGTGATGGCCCTTAACCCATCTCCAGGGCAGTCTGTCTGCTGAGAGCTGGTGGGATGTGGTGCTGGCCCCATTCTCCTTACATGATCCTGGCTGCTTTGATGGATGCTACGGACAACCCCATATGTTTCTCTCAGGCCATTTGATGACCAATGGGGTGGGGTGGGGGTGGGGGGAGACCTTAAAGCACTGATGGGGGGAATGGAGGAAAGGCATTTCAGGAGCCGCTCTGAGGTGGAATGATACAAGTGACAAGGAAAGCGGACATTCCTCTCAAGGTTGCTGAGTCTTCCTCATTCACGTTTCTGGCCACAAACATTTCCTGGGAAACATCGCTGCTAGTACCTGTTTCTTTAGTCCTGGGGCTATTTCTAGCACTTCCAATTCTTTCATATTAACGAGGAAGAAAAGTTTCCTGCCCTGCTGTTTCAAGCCAGCAGAGTGGGAATTTTGGTAGAAGTCAGCCCTGCAAAACTTGAGGCTTGATTGGGAGTTTGATTTGGGGAACAATTATCAATCCCCTGTTAAAAGAAGGGGGGCAAATATTTCATATGCGTCACATGCAGCCTCCCTAATAGAAGATCTATGAATCTTTTTTCCCTGAGAAGAATGAAACACTCCCAGGCTCCTGAGTGTTTAGGAATTTGCCTCCCCTCACGCTGGCCTCTTAGAAGCCGAGGGCTGCCAGTGGCCATGTGGGGGATGGTGGGGGGCCCTGGCTGCCTGAGACCCACACCTGTGCCTTAGCCCCCACGGAGATTAGAACAAGACTGTCGGCTCAGGGGCCAGAGCTGGGTGACACCGCACACATAAGCGGGGGCAGATGTTGGAATGTTTAGAGACAAGGGGGCTGGTCCTATTTGCTGGGGTGGGATTGATTAATGGAGGTGGGGCCAATGCAAATTCAACAAGCCAAGGAGACTGCTGGCAGGAGAGCTGGTGTTTGAACACTTTTTGTAAAGACTTCGTGGAGGTCTTTAAAAACAGGGTAAGTCCCCATGTGTCTGGAGGTTTAGTGGGAGGTCTTCCCATAAGCTTGGGTGTGGATTCGATGAACCCTCAAAGTCTTTTTAACATTCTGATTCTGTGGTCAAGATTAGACAGACACATGTGGCCACAAAAGAAACAAAATAGAAATCCAATGGAAAATTTTATGTTCTGTATCTTTAGTTCCTGCCTATTTCCAAATGGAAGATAATCTCTTGTATGCTGCAAGACTGATCCTGTCCTGTCTCTGTTTCAAAAGCTCCATAGGATTGATTCTCTTCATCTTGACCTTAACATTCTGCTTTAATGTAGAAACACTTATTCCAAATCCTTTTTAAGAACTCAAAGCAAAGGGTTTGAGAAAATGTACTCTTCTAGGATATGACAGATGTACCTATTTGAAATCATTCATTTAAACCTCTCATTCCCAATTCCACCAACATAATTTGTTTTTTTCTGTTAACATTTACAATTTGTCCCAAAAGAAATAATAACCATCCAAAACAAACCAAAAATTCAACAAGTGTCTTACAGAAACTGTCTTTTTCTTTGTTGGTGCTTTTTGCTTGAAACAAGAGGATCTTGTGGTGTGATAAAATATGTTTTGAATACCCAAGGAGGGCCTCCTTTTGAAGGTTTATGCACTGCAGTCTCTCCCAAGATTTGAATTTACTCAGAGAAGAAAGGTGAACTGCATTTGTTCCAAGTCAAATATACATCTGTATTATTCACCATCGCACCCCTATTCCATTATAAACAAATACTGACCTTGTTCTTCTGATGTGAAGCCAGAGGGGGTGTGAAATATAGCAAGGAGAACAGTCTGATGCAGAAATATGAACGTTCCAAGCAACAGAAACACAATATTTAAAAGGAGTGGGGAAGGTCCCAAGTTGGTCTTTCTAATTCCTATTCTGCTGCTGACCTTGGGGAAAGTAATGCAATAGTTATCAGTCACTTTGGGAAAATTGCCTGTTATTTCAGATTGCCAGTTGCTTTTTTTTTTTCTTAGGATCTATTTCTTGGAAGTCCTTCTGTTTCTTTCTTTTGGACTTAAAAACTTCTTTCGAGAATTTTTTTTTTGGTGAACTTTTGGCCTAGATACTAGAAACCAGTTTCCATTTGGATGCTGAGCAAATCCCCTCCTTTCTGTGGGGCTGGAAGCTACTCCCCTATTTGTGATTTTTCTTAGCATGACATCCTAGGAAAGGCTCTTGAATGGTGGAGGTCCTTGGTAAACATTATATTAGAAGAAAGAAAGGGAACACAAGTTGGAAGAAGACACTCAAGATGTGGGATTTTGACATCAAATGGAAACCACACTCAGTGTTCCATGCTTTCTCTTGTAAAGTAGGGATAAAAGGAGGATTAAATGAGACAGTACAATTATTTCTGCTACAGTGTAATATGTCTTCCTAAAAATCAAGGCATTATAGAATTTCATGCAATAAAAATGATGGGGCTTATGGGAAAAATAGAATTGGGTAGAACATTCAGCACCTGTATAGTCTAGTAAGGAATACCCTTCCAAAAACCCAATAAAACTTTTAAACATCTTAAGTCCCCAATAAATTTTTAAAAAAACTATGGTATACATAGCACTTCACAGAAAGCATGAGGTTTGCACAGTGGCATCATTACGTGAAATGTGGGGCTTTCTGAGTTCTGGAGGAAGAGAGGGAGGGAGGAAACAGGACAGAATGTTGTGACACCAGAAGTGCGGTGCTTTGTCCCGTTTTCCTTCTGCATTACCTTAAAACAGATACCCAGTATTTATTGCTTTGACATGTCCTTCTTTCTTTATGAAGCAGCCAATGCGGCTGTTAATGGGAAGCCATGATGTGCCAGCTGCTCTGCATGGTGTTGGAGGCATTGCCGTCCATCCATGCACGTGCCTATCAGCCCAGTTCCAGCAGGCCACAGTCCTGGTGTTTTCGGCTCTGGTGGACAGCCACCTGACCTCATCGTTAGTTCTGCATCAGCGGCCCCAGCACTGTTGCTTGCAGCCTCTTTAGGCTTGTTCAAGAGGCACTGCAGGCACCACAGTTTCTCCTGCTAAACAACTTTCTCTGATGTTTGCTGTGTCGTCACTGATGGTGCACCAGGCTAATGTCCTCAGCCTCTTGCTGTTGCGGTATCACGAGTTCTCTTGTTTCTTTTTATGTTTTATCATTTTAAGCTTCTCCTCAAGATCTGGGGCTTTCCTTTTGCATTTGCTTTTTGGGTTCATCTACTCAGGATGCTATTCATGTTTGGGTGGTTGCAGTAAATACTTTTAGCAGGAAAATTACATGAATTTGGGAAGAACTATATACACACATTGGGTAAAGCAGGTAGGTAAAGTGGGGAAGCAGAGAGACGAGAGATGTATGTCTGTGTTTCCCCCAAGGTCACTGCATGCAACTGTTTGGCGTTTTTGAATTTACTTGGTGTTGTTAGGTGATATAAATAATAGTTATCTTGTGAAAAATTGTATAGCTACCACAGTTTTGTGTCTTGGGGACTGTATCCCCTATTTATCCATCTTGTATGAATAAATAGGCACATAAAAAACAAGTTCTGCAGCGAAAGAGTGTGCACGAAAAACGCTTACAGCCATACCAGACATATAATACAGCAAGCACTCAAGAATTATCAGTGAATGATATGTAAATGAACAACATTTTTGAATTGCTAGGCACTTTCAGTAGTATGGTTGATATGTGTGCATGTTGAGGTTTTCCGTTGTGTAATTAGTGAAGACAATTGGACGAACCCCGGTGGAATAAGGTATGAACTGGTACATGCTCGCCGCAGCTCCAAGCCTTAGTTTTGCCACATACTAGCAATATGACTGCAAAAAAACCCAAAAAAACCCCCCAAAAAACACTACTCCACATCTTTGACTCTCTATTCTCAGCTCCAACTGAAAGATGGAGCTATTAAAACCTGCCCTCCCTCTGTACCTGCTGCAGCAATTTCTACCTGTGAATTCTAAATGGGAGAGTGAATGAGAAGGCTCGCTGAAAAGTGTGAAGCACTGTGAAAACGTGCAGTCTCATTCAGTCACTGATCTAAGAGACCACAATGCAGGAAGGTGAAAATTATTTGTGGGTATACAAAGGGCATTTTCCTCCTCATAGGAGCATCTTTTTGCTTTCTTGTTCCCACCTCATGGGATAGCTAGCCACATGGCTTCCATAATTATATAGATGTTGCAGAATTTCTGCATGTCTGCATGTGTTCTTTTTTGCTTGCATTAGGACTGTGAAGCGGAGGTCTCTACCTAGGATCTATTTCAAGCCAAATCAGGATAGGTATGGAGAAACACTAAAAGCTGTGCCCCTCATCCCCAAATCTCTTCCCAGGGAGGCTTTGGAGAGTGCCTGAAATTCTTCCACAAGGTTTATTTTGTTTTGTTTTTTAACTTGGGCAAGAACACGGACATGGTGCCAAGGTGGTCATAAAGGCAGTGCAGCATCCACATTGTCATCTGGAACACTCACACTGGGTTGAGTAAGAAATTCAGGTATCCCAAGGCCATGATGTGGGAGGAAGCCGAGGCCTCAGAGGGAGGCTGTGCAAGGTGCTCTGATTGACAGTCCCAGCTGAGTTCTGCTTCTGCTGCAGTCAATGTAGCCCCCATGCTAGACATGGGAGGGAAGGAGCTTCCAGATGGTTCCTATCCTCAGCTATTGAGTCACCTTCAGCGTTTGCGTCTTCTCAAGTGAGACCAAAAAATAAACATCCCCGCTGTACCCTGTTTGATTTACTGTCATAAACAAATGGTTGCTTCAACCACTGATTTGGGGGGTGGTTTGTTACCGAATAATGTTAACCAGGGCAGTGGACATCCGCAAATGTCCACCTCAAGAAGGTTCAGCACCATCGTCTAAGTATGTTCACCTCACTCCACAGAACAGATAGATTTAAAGTTGTATATAAATAAAAATAAATACAGTATCTTTAAAGTTATGAATATAACCTAAGCTATGAATATAAAATGTTAATTGAATCATGTTTGAAAGGACTAGTGCGTTTGTTCCTAAGCACATGTGTAGGCCAAACTCTGGGTTAGCCACTTAAAAATAAGGATTCCAGAGCCCAACCTCAACCATGTTCAATCAGCCTCTCCAGGTGTGGGAATCAGCATCTCAATGTTCAAAATCTCTCTAGGCTACTCAGAGGCACACCCCTGGCTGAGAAACGTTGATTTAGACATTTTATATGAGCCATTAATATCAACATGCAGTTGGCGTCAGACTGATAAATTATTGATGAAAATATAAAATGTGAAAATGTGTGAATCTTAAGGGTTGATTAAAAGTTGAAGTTGGCCTTGTACTCAAGTCTTTCAAAGCATATTTCAGGTATGTTAACAAATTGCCAATTCTGCATGACTAGTTGAGGTAGGAAGGCCAAATTGTGGCATAATTCAGATATGTTTATTTTTCCAGTGCACTCATTCTTCCTAATGAATTAAATTAATTTAAATTGCTATGTGTTGAAGGGTAACGGACCCACAAACACCATTATGAATGAATTAGGAACCCCCAGAAGATTTTGAAAGGAGCATGTTTTGAAATTAAATTGACACAAAACATTAACGTACCATTTGGAATCCTTCTGAAGTCATTGGCACACCCAAACGCATGCAGTATTACTGCTTGGAGTTGCCCTCTAAGATCTCTCATAGCTCCATCTTGAGTGTTTTCTCCCATTTGGCAAGTGTGGCTGGTCACATGGAGGCCATTCACAGCCACACGTGGTCCTCATTAGCACTTCATTGCTCCGCATCACAAAGTCTAATACCTGGGTGATTAATTGGATGCTATCAGCAGTAGACTTACTGAGAAGGCCGGACCACTAAATGAATGCTGAAGGTGCCATGGTGTAGCATAAAGGCTCTGTTTAGGATACTTGTATTTTATGATGACTAGAGTTGAATGTGTGGATTTTCCCCCAGAGTGGTAGGTGCCTGTTTAATGATTCCCTCTGCTTAATATAATTGGAAAACACCTTCTCCATTTAGAAATTCATATTTTGAGGATTTTTTAGAGCTCATGGCAAAGAAAGGTAGATGTTGACTTTATGTTCTTTGAGTGGTGAGCAGGGAGCTGAAAAAAACTAGTGTGAACTCCTATTTTTTGCCAACTTCACCAATGATTTGACAGTTGGTATAGATTATGAGAGTAAAGAGTTTGGAATTTGGGAAATTCTAAGAACTTTATGGAGAGAGACTATGTTGTTTAAAAACATTTTGGATATAAAAAGGGAAATTTGATTTTTTAATTCATGGAAGGCAAAGTGCTTACACTGCAGTGTTCTGGAGAAGCTCAGGACCTGTCTAACTACATTAATGAGTAGTAATGGATTACATTTGAGTAGGCACATATGGTTTACCAGCAAAACAAAAGGCAGTATTATTTGGATATATGCAAAGCAGCAGCTGGCCAGTTTGGGGACATAGTAAACATAAGCTACAGCATTGGGGAATACATGTGGATACCATCTCAGCTGTGTGTGTGAGGGAATGTTCTAGATCTTTGAGGGTGTATGTACTGTTGGCTCCAGTGGAAGATGAGTTAGGCCTGGGGTGGGCCAAAGACTTGCGGGGTTAGCTCTTGAGATGCACATGCTGTGAAAACAAATCTTGCATTCCCAGGGGGGCAGTGTCAACATCCAGGAGACAAATACTGGTCTTTGGGGGCAAAATATCATACTCTTTCTTTTTTGATATATGAAGCACAGATACATACATGGTACAAAAACAGATGTACAGTTTATCTGTGGCATTACATTTTTATTGGGGAGTTTGGCTGGCTTAAAAGTGCTCTCTGTAGGGGGGACAATAATGAAAACAAGTTTAGCCTAAATAAAGAGGAAAAGTTACTCCTAACACAAAAGTCCAAACAGGTCAAAGTGTTTCCATTATCTGGAACATTCTTTCCAAGTTCATGTCCGGAAAGGCATAAGCCCATGGGAGGGAACATCATCAGATGCTCATGAACATTTCTGCTATTTCCGTCCTGACATCCCCAGAGATGTTCCATGTAGTGTATTTGCACCAGTGTCTTAGAATGGGGCCTTCCTTTAGGGCCCTTTCTTAGAAAATGTGTACACTAGGCTTTTCCGTATTGCTTCCTAGGAGATTTCTAGAAATAATGATAATACATCTTAATCTTGGGGTGAATGGGTGCGTACAACTCAGAACAATGCCCCCAAGCCTCACTTGTTCTAGCATACTGCAGTTAAGGAACAGCTGAGATGTTTGTACCTGCTCGTGAGGGGCCACAACTCCTCCCACAAACCCTTCTAGTAGGCCCTAGGTGAGTTTCTCTTTATGTTCCTGGGACTCAGGCTCTTCATATATCTATTTTTCCCCTCTGGAGTCTCTGTTGGTGTCCACTGCTCACAGGGCAGTTAAGGGAGGGACCTTGCCCTTGCCCTGTTGCTGGTGTCATCCACCACAAAGGGTCACTGGACTCCCCACTTCTTCACTGCAGCTCAGCCCCAGAGCTGTCTTGGAGAAAGGGAAACTGTCCTCCTGAGCTCAGGGGTCTGATGGAGCCTCTAAGTCGGTCTGGAGCCGATGATATATCTTTCCCTCCATGGTCCTTGTCATCTCTATCCCTCTTCTAAGTTCTTTTTTTAAATGTTTATTTATTTAGAGAGAGAGCGTGCCCATGAGTTGGGGAGGGACAGACAGAGAGGGAGAAAGAGAAGCCCAAGCTATCCCAATCTGTGCTATCAGCGCAGAGCCTGACACAGGGCTCAATCCCGTGAACCTCGAGATCATGACCGCAGCCAAAATCAAGTCGCTTAAACAACTGAGCCACCCAGGAACCCCTCTTCTAAATTCTTAACAAGATGATTTTCTTCCCACAGGATCCCTATGTCCCCATGTGTGTTAGGCTGCTCAGGCTACTGTAATACAATGCCACAGACGGAGTGGCTTATAAACAACAGAAACTTATTTCTCACAGTTCAGGGGGCTAGAAGTCTGAGGTCAGGCTAGCAGTATTGTTGGAGGAGGGCTCTTTTCTCAATTGCAGACTTCTTTCTGTATCCTCACATGGCAAAAGGGGCTAGGGAGCTCTGTGGGGTCTCTTTTATAACAGCACTCATCCCATTCATGAGGGCTCCACACTCGTGACCTAACCTAACATAACCCATCTCCTAACACCATCTCATACTATTAGGATTCCAGCTTGTGAATTTGGGGAGAGGACAAACATTCAGACCACAGCACCATATGAAGGAGCTCACTCATTAGATAGTGGGAGAGGAAATACTCCTGACCTCACATCCAGCCCTCTGTCAGTGTAGGCTCCATAAGACCACCTAGCTACAAGTGCATGGTAATAATGATCAGTGGGGGCAATGTGTAACTTAGCAGGGGTTCCGGAACACTGAGTTGTCCTTTACTTCAAGAGAACTCACAAATGAGTTAACATACTCACCCTCAAATTCCCAGAATTTTCATGGGTTGCTTTTTACTGGGGAAGTGTTGATAAGTACCCCTGCTTATTTAGAAACTGTAAACGCCCAGAGGAAAGAAATGGGAAAATAAATTTCTGGGAACTTTTAGCAGAGTATGAGAGAGATTTTTAAAGAGTGGCAGGGCACAGCCTGGGTGGTAGAACAGACACTCGGGAGCTGGGAAGGGGCTAGCTAGGAAGTGAGCAGGACCTCACAGGACCAGGAGAACTAACATGGGAGGTGTGTAGTGGGGCCCAGCATGCCACCTTGAACACAAGCCTAACCTTCTTCTGGTATCATTGGTTTACAGTCCTATGACACAGTACATCAGGAGATTTTCTTCAGGGATCAAAACCTTCAATTTCATAATGAAAATCAAAGTACAAGTTGGGTTATTATTACAGCACTCTCTCTTTTTTTATGCCAGCTTTGCTTTACTATATCTCTGGAGATATAGGGTTATTTAAACATTGACTTCCTACTTTCTTTAACTGTGAAGTTAACCCATTTTTCCAGGATCTAGAGATAACTGTGATGACCCTAAAGGGAATCAGGAGACAGGTGCTTAAAATAGAATGAATACAGTTTGCCTATTTCTGACAATATTATATCTATATGTATCTCTATCTCTCTCCCTCTGTCTATCTCTGAGAATTGTTATCTCCACATCTGTCTCTCCATCTCTGTATAATCACACACAGCCCAGGAATTCACCAGTAAGAATGGATACCTCTGTAGGTACCAGGCACTAACCTTTTATTTGGTAGATTGTTGATGGCTGGAGAGGGAGAGGGGCACTCATGTGGTTTAGAAATAGTCCAGCCTTTAACTAGATGGGACAGGCATCTTGATGGATATTTGCTTTTCTTTGTTTAGATTTCCCTTTAGTTATCTTTTCCTTTAATGAACTTTTCATTTGTTTATTATGATTTTGTAAGGGACCGGGGCAGGAGATGAAAATGATTACAGTATTTTATTTTTCCTTTATACTAGGCATATGGGCAAATATGGAAACTTAGGGAGACCTGGGTTGGTGAATATGGCCAGGGCCAAGGAAACCATTGTAAGCCAAATGGTTTTGCTATTGGAGGCCTCCTGATTTTTGAAAGCTGTTTGCAAGAGTGATTTATTTGCAAAGAGGTACTGCAGGGAAAGGTTTTTTGTATCTCTACTGTTGAAGGCCACCCAGTTCAACAGTGTAAAAGTTCCTAGGATCAAGTATGATTCCAGACTCACTGTTTAGTTATTCAAAGACTCATTGGTCTTCTTAAGAGGGTGAATGGAATTTAAAAAAATGGGTAAGGCCTTTTTACGCTCCATTTAGTTCAAACAGTCCAAAAGTGCCAAGAAAATGTTCTCAAGTTCATGTCTTACATGGTAGACGGCTTTGAGCTTGCTGGACTGTAATGTTTATCATTTCACTGTTTTTATGTTACTGCTCCTAGTACCATCATTTTTCCAGAGTGGTAACATAGAGCTACTTTTGTTGCTTAACTTTAATTAAATCTGAGAGATTGAAAAATGTAATGATACTTCTTTTCTCAGAATTGTACTGTGTAAGTCTTTTATCTTACAATTGTTGGAGTCATATATAGGTTTATGGTTTGAAGTAGAACAGAAGTATTATTCATGGTTCAATTAAGGTAAGAAACTCTATTCCTTTTCTTACTGAAAGTGCTGTAGTATACAGCTGGATCCCACCTGTGAATACTGGGAAGAGTGGTTCTAGTAATAACATTTCCTTTTGTGGGCCACCCACCCCTCCAGCATCAGTTCCAATCCGTATTCATTATTTTTTCCCCAAATCATCACTTCTGTCCAAAGTTAGCTTTCCCCGTTTAAATTCACCCTAGCAAGTGCCTCATACTTGTAATCCCTTTCGCAAGTTTGTACCATAGCACATTGTGATTATAGATTATTTGCTCATTTGATTTTGTCCTTAAATGAACCATCCTATAGCACTTCATTCATTCACTCAACAAGCATTTCTTGAGTGTCTAGTATGTGTACTGTGTCTCTTATATCACGAAGGCTACATTATTGGCTGAATGAATGAAAGAGTGAACACCAGTCAGTCCACTGGTGCTGCTCATCCAACAATAAACAAAAGAGATGAACTTCTTAACCTCATGGAGCAAATAGCTTGGTGGGGAAAGAAGGTAGATATTAAAAATTACATATAATTACATAATTAATATTTTATATTATATAGTTATATAACTAATCATTTAGCTATCACTACTCTACAAGCTATTAAGGAAAGGCATATGGTGCTAAGTATGTTTAATAGAGGGACCTGACCTAGTCTGGGAGTGAGGTCAGATCTCCCTGAGGAAATGGCATTTTATTTATTTATTTATTTATTTATTTATTTATTTATTTAACTTTTAAAATATTTTTTTAAAAGTTTATTTATTTTGAGAGAGAGAGAGAGAGAATGGGGGAGGCAAAGAGAGAGAATTCCAAGCAGGCTCCACACTACCAGTGCAGAGCCTGACATGGGGCTTGAACCCAAGAGCCATGAGATGGTGACCTGAGCCAAAGTCAAGACTCACATGTTCGACTGAGCCACCCAGGAGCCCCTTCATTTTTATTTTTTTGGAGAGAGAGTGTGCATGCACCCAGATGAGTGAGTGGGGGAGGGACAGAGGGAGAGGGAGAGAGAGAATCCCAAGCAGGCTCAATGCTCTGCACAGAGCCTGACTTGGGACTCAGTCTCATGACTGTGAGATTATGACCTGAGCCAAAATGAAGAGTTGACACTTAACTAAGCCATCCATGTACCCTGGAAGTGGCATTTTAAAATAAGACCTGAAGGATAAGTAGCCATTACACTGATAAAATTGTAGTGAATACTTATAGCTCTCCAAATATTACGACATCTTTGCATCTCTTGAGTTTGGCATAGTGCCTATGCCAAGTAGGTACTCAATACATGAGAATAAGTAAATCTCAATAGTGAATATTAAACTTGTCCTATTATGAACCAGTCACTGTACTGGGTTTGTTAGAGAAGGAGTAGGTGGGTGCCAAGGATGTGGTGTGGGGCAGGGAGGAATTTCCAGCATCATCTTCCCCAACCATCATAGGCTCTCTCCCCAGTGCCCTCCCTCACTGTTGCCCCACTTTCCTCTCAGCACAGATCCTTAGCTGCTTCTTTTCAGACAAACTGGGTCCATTTGTATGCACTTTGTCAGCTTCCTACTGCCACTCTGCGAACTTCCTTTCTTTGTTCTCTCCCTTGCCAGCCTTATCACCAACCTCACCTTCCTTTCCCCAAACTGATTTCTCCACCTGTGCTCTTGATCAGATCCTCTTAGACCTGTCTTTAAAGACTGTGCTCAAATTGTTGAATTCAAAGGAATCTTTGTCATTTCTCATTTTTGTCTATGTCCTTGGTAGAATCTGTTGCTTTTGAGTGTCTTCATTCTTGAAGTGTTCTCCAGCTTCAGGACTATTTTTGTTATACCAGAACCCCTTGGTCTCCCTCCAACTGGAGAATATTCTGCTATTTTCAGTCTTTTATACTGTCCCCTCCTCCTCTATTTGCTCCTAACATTGTAGAGGAACACCAGTTTCTATCCTCTGCCTTATTCTCTTTCTCTGCACACTTCTTCATGGATCTTACCTGCTTCTCTTACTCAGTCTGACACCTGTAAGTGTATGGTGCCCAAATCCATAGTTCCAGTCCAGACTTCATCCCCAATCTCTAAAACCATTTATCCAACTGCCTTTTGGATGCCCCCACTTGTGTTTTGTACAATTGCTTCAAATCCAGTCTGTGCAAAATTGAGCCCCTTCTTTTCTCCACAAGCTGAACTGCTCTTCCCATTAGTTCTTGCCTTGATAGATAACACTGCTCTGCACCCTGTCATTCCAACTGAAAAGCTGACAGTCATCTTTGACTCCACCCTTTCCTTTTCCCTTAATTCTTAATTGGTGAACAAGTGTGTGCATTCTCAAAGACTCTCTTTTATGTTCCTCCTGTATCTTCTGCCACTAATTTATTTCAGGCTTTTTTGCCTGCAACAGCCTTCTACCTAGGATGCTTCCCTTCAGTCTCTGAAATCTCTAGCCCATCCTCCATGCTGCTGTTAGAGTGAGTTTTCCAAGGTACAAATCTGACCATGTCTCTCTCACTTTAAGCCCTTCAGTCATTCTTCATTGCTAAGGATAAACTTCAAACTGTTTAGGTAGCTTTAAAGGTCTTTCATATCTAGATCTTATGCCTGCTCTGGTCTTACTTTTTCTACACCTCACCATATGCTGTAGTTCTTCATACTATTTCATAACTTCATGCTCTGCACTATGTTTTACTCTGTACTTATGTTTTACTCTGTGTAGAAAGCTGTTTTCTCCTTTGATTGCCATGGTAAAGATTTAGGCCCTTCTTAAAATACAATGCAAGGACCAAATGTTTCTCAGGTTTAAAGCATATGCACGTCTGTATGTGTATGAATAATATAACTCATTCAAATACACCCAGCACACAAACACGATTAAGAGTGGGGAAGGGAGTTGTATATATGGTAACACTTTTTGGGGGCCTTTGGTTATTCATATATCTTCCTTTTTAGATTACCAGGAATAGCAATGCAAAGGTTCTAATACATTCGTTAGGAATTCTTTCACATAGAAGGCCCTCAGTAAAACCCTGATGGTTGGCCAATTATCTGACATCAAATGTAGCAGGCTAAGAGACTTTCCTAGCTTGATGAGTCAAAGGGGGTAGGTTGGGGGCAGGGCACAAAGCTGTGAAACAAGCCCGGAGGAAGAGTAAAAGAAAAATAGGAGGCTTTGAGTCTATTGTTGGTTTGTTCATTCAATGTCTTGGGATATTGGTGGAGTCAAGTGACATCTGGCTCTCAGGTGGCAAATACCTACACTGACAGGGCACTGGGTAGAACTTGGGTCTTCCTGACTATTCTGGGTCCTCTCATATTTTGGCAAAGTGAACCCACAAACCAAGGGCAAGTTTATTATACTAAAGCAATCTCTTAGCTATCTCTCTATTTCTCTTTGTGAAAATGAAGGAAAAGGGGGCAAAAAATGAAAACGGATAAATCTCCAAGTGTGAGGATTCATAGCCTTCTGAGAACAAGTCTAAGTGACTTTGAGAATTGCCTGCTGAATCCCAGTAAAGCCCCAGAAGTATACGTGGTGTTTCTTTCTAGCTGGCAGAATAAAAGGCAGTTGGCATAAAGGAGAAAACCAATGTTAATAAATAGGCTAAAATAATAAATAAATAAATAGGATAGAAAGTTTGATTCTTTCTAAATGTGCAGTTCAATTTGCTAATAAAACCACTTATTTACTTTAGCAAAGCGATAGGTTTAGCCAGAGTTCAGTTTTACAGGTTTAATATATAATTTCAGCATCACTTATTATAATCATGCTCTTAAAATTTTTGACTTTCAGAATCTTGAGAAGGAATAAAGTAGAAAATATATTGGACTTGCAAGGAGTGGAGGCAAATTTTTCTTTCTTTTTAAAAAATGTTTTTATTTATTTTTGAGAGAGAGAGAGAATGAGCAAGGGAGTGGCAGAGAGAGAGTGGGGACAGAGGATCCGAAGCAGGCTCCACACTGACAGCAGCGAGCCCAACATAGGGCTCAAATTCACAAACCGTGAAATTATGACTTGAGCCAAAGTCGGATGCTCAACTTACTGAGCCATCCAGGCGCCCCAAGGCAAACTTTTCATTGGAAATTTTATAGTAAAGAGTAATTTGGAGGAAGATTTCAACTTTGTTTTCAAATTAACTTTAGTCTGAGATGGTTTCAGGAGTAGCAAACCTATTTGTTTGGTTCTGTAAAACTTTATACTCTAGGCAGGCAGTCAAACTCCCTAATCTTGTCAGGTTTCCTCTCTTGAATAGAAAAAACAAAACAAAACAAAAACCCAGGGGTCTTGGTAGGACTGCTCTGGAGAACAATTTTACATTAGTGTGACTTTGAAGTGGAACGCCTGTTGACCCTATTAAATCTCTACTAGAGGAGACTAGCTGCCACCTATTGCTGAGGTTTTAAGTGCTACGTAGCCTGAATGCCAGTCATTATAGAAAATCTGCTCTCACCATCAGGGATCCTTCCAGGGCCCCACAATACTTGGGTCATTTCTGTCATGGACTCGTATGCCCTATTGTAGGGATTTCTTTGAGTTTTTTTGAATCCATAGGACCGGGGGGAATCTTGCACATCTAAGGAATCTTCAAGGTCAGCTGGACCACTTAACTTCTCTCTCAGGAACCCATTTACAGGTCCAGAAAAGCCATTTCCTCATCTCAGACCAAAAACAATCTAGGGTTTCCAACATCTCTGTGGCACGAAACTACATTAATTTGATGTTAGGGTTTTTAATCTCCCTCAGACCTCTGGGATGGCTCATGTTCAGTTTGAGAGGTATATAGCACCTGAAGAGGCCTCCTCACAAGACTTGTGAGCCGGCACGCCCAGTTGTGACTGTATTTCCCACAGGTTCACTCTAAACTGATGTGTATACCATAAGACCGATTGGTTTGTTTATTGTGAGAATTGTTCCTGGTGAGGGCTGGACACTTGAAAGTTGGCAAATACTTTTTCTCCTGAAGGTTGTGCTTGGTAGGTACAGAACAAGAGCCATGAGAATCAGGATCTTGCAGGATTTTTTTTTTTTTTTTTTTTTTTTTTGGCTACAGGGTAACTGCCCCTCAATAGAAGGTTTCTCTTTAGTCTTCACATTTATTCTTTTTTATAATTAGTTCTTTTCTTCCTAGACAGGACTGAGTAAACTTTGACAAATTCTTACTCCTTAGTTAAAGAGTTAGTTCACATATGCTTTCTTCAGGTATGTTGAGGCCACTAATAACACTAAAGATTTTGTTTACATTTCATCAAGACTAAATTATTTTTTCAGCTTCCTTCCTTCTGTTTTTGATGTGGAAGCTACAAGCCTTCTGCAGATATCCAATGTCATTTGCCACGTGCTGCTTTTAACCAGTTTAACCCTTCAGATTCAGGGATTCTTAACTCCATAGGTACTAACTACAGCATATGTTTGCAAAATTTAATTAAAGTGAATTACAACATATTTTGTTTTGAGAATTACAACAGAATTGGAAATAATAAGACACTATAAACAGATTAGAAAATGTCTGCCTTAGAATAATTGCAAAATTATAGACAATTTTTTTTTCATTTGGGAAACTCAGAAGGGATGTTGAAATTTGTTAAAGGATAAATGGAGGAGTATAACACATTTACGATAGCAAAATAAGCCAACAGAAAGTGCTAAAACATGGATAGGGAAAACTGTAAAACATCCTGAGAAACACAAAAGTGGACTTGATCAAATGGAAATGCATATCAAGTTCTCGGGTGGAGAGACTCAACATCATAAAGATGTCAGTCCTGAGTTAACCCATATGTGTAATGCAATTCCAATAAAAATGTAACATTCTAGAAAGCAGAACAAAGATGCAAGAATATTCAGGAAACCTTTTTAAAAAAAGAGCAATGAGCAGAGTGAATTCTGTCAGAATATTAAAACATATTACAGAGCTTCTATAATTAAAATAGTGTAGTGTTGATTCATAAACCAAATTGCAAATGGATATAGAAGTTATTATACAGGCAGCATCAGAGTTCAGTGGGGAAAAGATAGAATTTTATTTATTTTGTTAATCTGAATTGTATGGAGAACTCTCATGTAAACTTTCCTAAGATTTCCTAAGATTTACTTTATCATTTCCATTCTATCTCTGTCCGCTCTACACACACACACACACACACACACCCATATACACACACACACATCTATATCTGTATATATATAGATGTGTGTGTGTATATATATATATATATATATACAATATACATATATATATATAGTATAGATATAAATATTTAAGAAGAAGTGCACAATCATGTCCTTTTACCTGATAATATTTTAGTGCATATTTCATAAGAAAAAGAGTATTCTTTTATGTATCCACAGTGCAGTCATAAAATTTGAAAATTTAATATTGATACAACACTTTAATATATAATCCAGATTCTAGTTCTTTCAGTTATCTCATAATGTCCTTCGTGGCAATTTTTTCCCTAGTACTATATGCTATGTAGAATCACATATTGCTTTTAGTTGTCATATCTCTTTAGTTGCCTTTCTCTGGCCTTTGCTGTTGTTATAGTTTGAAGAATATAGATCAGAACTTTTAGAGAATATTTCTTGGGTTTCTGTGATGTTTCCTCTTGATAGATTCAGATTATAGGCTTTTGGGGGCTGAAACAGAAGATAGAGTGTTAAATGAGTAGTAATAGGATAATAGCATAACCATGTGGAAAAAGATACTATTTGCCAGGATAAATCTAAATGTTTTAGAAATTTATTATGAAAAAATGAAAGCAGATTAAAACATAGATGAGTTTCTTTATAAGATGGGAATTATTTCCTGTAATTCAAAGTCCATGAGCAGTAGGAGTTGATAAATATATAAGAAAAAATCTTTTTTATGCCCTCCCTCCAAATAGTATTCATAAATATAGTAAAATGGCAAGATGGCAAAATATTTGCAACTTCTCTCACAGATAAAGGATTAATATCCTATTATTTAAATGGCTTCTAAAAATAAAAAAAGAGCAAAAATCCTACAGAAAAATAAATAAGAGATATTAAGAACTAATAGCAAAAGAAATTCAAATGGTTTTTAGAAATGTGAAAAGATACTGTCTTGTTTCTAATAAGAGAAATATACATCAAAACTACACTGAGATACAACTTATCAGCTATCACAAAAGTTTTACATTAAATACTGTCAGTTTGTGGAGAAATACGTACTCTTGGGCATTACTAGTGGAAATGCAAACTACCAGATTCTGACAATATTTAGCAAAGTTACATACACATTTATCCTCTGGTCAAGCAGCTCCACTTCTAGGAATGTGTCCCAAGGACATAATCTATCCCCAAAGTTATGCCTCCAAATTATGTCCAAGACAATTTATTGAAGTAGTATTTGCAAGAGCAAAAGGCTAGAAGGCACATTTGTCCACAATAGAGGACTGGTTGAATAAATTATGGTATAACCACCTCCTGGAGTGATATGTGACTGTAAAAATAAATGAGGACCACTATGTAACTATAAAAACAAACAGAAATGAGTATGTCTGTATACTTTCATGACATTGACATGATTGCTGAGCTATGTTGTTAATATATTGTTAAGTGGAAAGAGTAAGGTGGAGAAAAATGATCAACAAAAGGGGATATGTATGTATGTTTTTGTTTATATACATATCTTTTATATGTATATGTATGTAAAATCTCTAAAATATCAAATGGAAATGAAAACATGGCAAACAGGCACATGAAAAAATGCTCAACATCACTAAACATCAGGGAAATGCAAGTGAAAAACACAATAAGATATTATGTCACATTATATCAGATTGGCTACTATCAAAGAGACAAAAAATAACAACTGTCGGAGAGGATGTAAAGAAAAGAGTACCCTCTGTTGGTGGGAATGTAAACTGGTGCACCTGTTATGGAGAACAATATGGAGGCTCCTCAAAAAATTAACAATAGAACCATATGATCCACCATTTCCACTTCTGGGTATTTATCTGAAGAAAATGAAAATACCAATTTGAAGAGATATATGTACCCCCTATGTTCACTGAAGCATTATTTACAATAGACAAGATATGGAAATAACCCAAATGTCCACTGATAGATAAATGGAATAAAGATGTGGTGTATATATAATAGAATATTACTCAGCCATAGAAAAGAATGAAATCTTGCCATTTGCAACAACATGGATGCACCTAGAGGGTATTGTGCTAAGTGAAATAAGTTAGTCTGAGAAAGACAAATACCATATACTTTTACTTACATGTGAATTCTAAAAAATAAAACAAACAAACAAAACAGAAACAGATTCATAGATTCAGGAAACAAACTGTTAGTTACCAAAAGGGAGAATGGTTAAGGGGTGGGCAAAATAGGTGAAGGGGATTATGAAATACAAACTTCCAGTTATAAATAAATCCTGGGGATGTAATGTACAGCATAGGGAATATAGTCCATAATATTGTAATAACTTTGTATGGTGACAGATGATGACTAGACTTATGGGGATCATTTACTAATGTATAAAAAACCAAATTACTATGATGTACACCTGAAAATAAGAGGATATTGTATGTGATTTATACTTCAATAAAACGAAAAGGAAACAAATGAATCCAACTAAGTATCAAGTTGGTGACATAGCCACATAAAGGTCTATTTCCAACATATTTTAAAACACATCTCTCATGATGTTTTCCCTAAAATCAAAAAGTGTACCTTCCAGAAAATAAAAAAAAAAAGAGAGGGAGGGAGCCAAACCAAAAGAGACTCTTAAAAACTGAGAATAAACTGAGGGTTGATGGTGGGTGAGAAGGAGGGGAAAGTGGGTGATGGGCATTGAGGAGGGCATCTGTTGGGATGAGCACTGGGTGTTGTATGGAAACCAATTTGACAATAAATTTCATATTAAAAAAAAGCCCACCTTACAGAATTGTCTGACTTCAGCTCTGCAGTACAAAATACGTAAGATGAGCCTGGAATATCTTATAACATAAAATGAAGAATTAAAGACCATGGGATCATGACAAAATAATTCAGGAGCCAACTTGAAGGGATTTTGATTAATTAAAAATGGAACAGATACCACCTCATGCCTGTTAGAATGGCTAAAATGAAGAAGACAAGAAACAAGTATTGGTGAAGATGTGGAGAAAAAGGAATTCTCATGCACTGTGGGTAGGAATGTAGATTGGTACAGCCACTGTGGAAAATGTATAGAGGTTCCTCAAGAAATTAAAAGTAGAAATACTATATGATTCAATAATTCCACTATCAGGTATTTACTCAGGAAAAACGAAAACACCAACTCGAAAAGATATACACATCCCTGTGTTTACTGCAGCATTATTTACAATAGCCAAAACATGGAAGCAACCTAAGTGTCTATCAGTAGATGAATGGATAAGGAAAACATGGTATATACACACAATGGAATATTACACAGCCATAAAAAGGATGAGATCATACCATTTGAGACAATATGGATGGACCTAGATGATATAATGCTAAGTGAAATTAAGCCAAAATGAGAAAGTCAAATACCAATATGATTCCACTTACAAGTAGAATCTTAAAAAATGAATAAACAAACACACAGCAGAATCAAAACTATAAATACAGAGAACAAACTGGTGGTTGCCAGAGGGGAGGTGGGTAGAGGGTTGGGCAAGATGGATGAGGGGGAGAGGGAGATACAGACCTCCAGTTATGGAATGAGTAAGTCACGGGAATAAAAAACAGAGAGTAAGGAAAACAGTCAATGATATTGTAATAGCAATGTCATGGGACAGATGGTAGCTATACTTGTGGTGAACATAGCATAATGTATTAACTTGTCAAATCACTAAGTTGTACACCTGAAACTAATGTAGCACTGTGTGTCAACTATACTCAAATTTTAAAAAATGGGATAATTTGAGCGTCAATAAACAAGGGACTAATATCTGCAATAGATGAAATGTACAAAATACTTTTAAATTCATGAGTTCATAATGATAGTAAAAGTAAAAACAGAAAAATCCTTTTATGGATGCTAGGGAATGAACTCAATTTTTTGAAAATTGATAAAGAGAAAGAAAGATCAAGCATTTTACCTTCTTTCCTGTTCAAAGTAGACCCCAGGGCAATCAAATCATTGATGAAGGAACAATTCTCTTAAAAGAAACATTCAAGCTAAATGAAGAAAGAATAGAATGAGAATCATCTCCATTTTGCAGTCACTAATGAAACAACTCAGCCAATGGCCTTCAATGTCTGCTAATATCACAAAAAGAGACGACCAGGCATAATGACATAATGTGCTTCTTGAGGCCTGCACTTAACCACACATGGGGTATTTTTGTCAAAAAAAAATCAAACCTAAATTTAATCAAGCCTTTGGACCTAATTAGTAGTTTGCAGTAAGAAATAGGCAAAGAGGGACATGTTAAATGACACTATGGGGATACAGCTGGTAAAATTCATAGTGTGAGAAATGATTCAGGAAAAAAATCCTGGTCTGTTCAATAACAAACAGCAAGAGAGAGAGAGTACTACAGACTGAAGTATGAGATGTATCAGTTGCAACATATAAGGACCTTGATTTCAATGAGTAGCGAGTTTAATTACTTACTGGATGTTTGATGATATTAAATAATTGTTTCCAAGTTTTCATATATGTTAATGGCTCTGTTAAAAAAAGAGTCCTTGTCTTTTAAAGATAGACCGATATGTTTACAGACGAGATTGTGTGATGTCTAGGATTTGCCTCAAGGAATCCAGTGTTGGTGGAGCAGAGTGAACGAGTTATAGATGCAACATGATTGGCCAAAAGTTGGTAATTGTTGAGACTAGGTGATAGGTGATGGGTTCATTATGTTAGTCTTCTATTTTAGTATATGTTTGACACTTTGCATTAAAAAGAGAGAAGAGGTATACTTAGAGATATGCCTTTCTTTCATAGGTATGGTGAAACCATGGAATAAACTGGCCCTTTCTTCATTAAATGGGAAGCTTAATTGCCATTTTGGAATTTTTAGAGTATTGTGACAAAAGCAGGTGTATCCCCTATAAAATGCCATGGGTCTTCCTAGAGGTGTTATGTGCACTTGATGACTTCTAGCTCAGTGCGTCCCCTCTAGGACACTGAGAAGGACATTAATGATTTTGGTTCCAAGGTCAGCTCTTGCATCTTGTTCCCAGAAGGCTGTACCAACAGAGTGCTTTGAGTAGCACTCTGCTACTCTGCTACTCCCCTCTGTGTAGTCTGTCAGTGGCTGATCAGGTGCTGAATGGGAGTCAGGTGGACCCCTTACCAGGAGCCATTCTAAGAACTCCATCTTAATTTGCTGAGTGAGGCTGTCAACTGAAATTGGTTTTCTGAAGGGAAGAGTAGATTTCCTATTACCATTGCCAGAACCGTTGTTCCCACCAGTGGTATTTTAATTGCATACCAAGCAGCTGTCTGCATATTTTGTTGTCCAACATGTCTAAATTTGTTCCCCAAATGATTCCAGTGCATTTTCTTTTTCAGCAACAGAATGGAGTATCTTAAAGGAGGATGCGTTGCACAGACATTTATCAGGGTGAGGCCCCTAACTGTCTGGAATTGATACAATGACTTACTTTAACATCAAAAATTTAATTCTTGAAATGGTAGAGTCCCTTCTTTCACACATTTGGAGGCAATATTAAGAATACAAGAGGTATAAATCATTGCTATGGTACGGTTGATAAAATTTTTGTCAACTTTAGATTATTTCTGTCTGGAAATAAAACTGGATGTGTTGATCTCACCGCATTTTATTACCTGTTCCCATAGGTAGCTGAGGGCATATTCCCACAGAAGAGTGTTCTCAAAATGTTCCCTTGGCCTGACTTAGCTTGAGAAATAAGGCTTAAAGCTATTGGATTATCTTTGGGTTGGGAAGCAGGAGGCTAGTTCAGGACCAGAATTCAGACCTTTTCCACACTCGTCCTGGTTGAATCTGTTGATGTTGGCCTGTGCCTGTCCCTAGCTGTGTCACACATTCAGAGACTTTTTATCCCCAGCAAGTGTGTCCAGAAAGCATCAATGTGAAATGGAAGACAATGGCCTACTCCAAGTGTGTGTCGCTTGTCAAGACCTTGTGTCTTGATTCGGAGTTAGAGCTGAGTCTACTAAAGTGTCTGGAATTCCATTCTGAGCCTGTGCTATTTCTGGATTTTCTGTCTTAGATGCATCATTTCAACTTGGAGAAGGAATAAGTAGAAAATAAACCCTCATTTATTTTTAAATATTGTGCTCTTGTCATGGGGAAATCATATTGTCAAAGTGCTTCAATATCTGACTTAAAAACAAAAGCAGAGTTTCTTGGTCAAAAGTAAACTGAGATAAGTTCAAAAACACTCATTTAGTTCACACTGTGGAAATTTTAGTCCTTTCTTGCATTTGGCCAAGTGTGGCAAAACTGAGGAAGACATTGTTTCTTTCTTCAAAGAATTCTCAGCATAAGAAACCCGACAGTTATAAAACTAGACCTTTAATGTTCATGGATTTGATATTAGAGAATTTGACTCTTCTGAAGTTATCCTCAAGGCCTAACAGGGAGCCATTTAGAATTTTGCTGAAACCAGATCATTGTCAGGGGAGGGGGATGGTCACTGAACTGGTGATTGAGTCCAGCAGGCTCCCCCATCTCTTCCCTCCCTCCACAACAGTCCTTTTGGAGCTCAGTTTTGTTGTTATGTACTCCAGCACCAATTTTATAGTGTAGACTATAGGCTTGGTGATACTGAGGGATTTGCTGATATGTGATGATTTCAGGAGTGCTAAGCTGAAGAGAGATCTCACAATGTGAGAGTCAGCAGAGAAGCACTGACCCAGCCTAGATGGGTCAGAGATGGCCCCATGTAAGATAAAATGCCCTAGCTGAGCTGAAGAGAAGTGGTGGGAATGGGCCAGGGGAACACATAACTGGCAGTCACTGATGATGTGGAATGAATTTTGCATTCTCTTCAGAGAAAATAGGACATTCATAGAACAGGGGGGTGGACAGCATGACATATTTTGGAAGGAAAGTAAGCAATTCATCTGTTCAACATTTGATAAATATTTATTTATTGAGCATCTCCTACATGTTTAGGTTCTGTTGTAGGGGTTAGGGATATAGTGGTGAACAAGACTGATAAGCTCCCGTTTTCACAGAGCTTGGGGAAGATAGTAGTTAAATAATCAATAAATAAACAAAAAAAAATTTCAGACAAATATAACTGCAAGAGGATATACCAGAGTGATTAAGACTCAGGCTAATAATTTAGTGTAGTACTTCTCCTAAGGCTTTACATTAAAAAGGCTGCTTATTTGTTCATAGGATTGAATGTCTAATTATGACATTTTAGAGGAAGTTTTATGTTATAGCAGAAGAGTCCTTTTGACTGTCTCTCGAATCATCCAACATGATATTGATCTTGTCCATGAGAATGAATGGGGGCATAGGCAGTATATGATAAGGGAGAAGAGGGGAGAAACTAATAGTGTTAGGCTAGGAAAGAAGAGGGAAAGAGTGGTAGAAAGAATGAGAAGACCAGGGTGCATATTGTGGAGTGGATTATTAAAAATAATTGCTGGCATTTTTTGAGTGCTTATATTGATCAGACATGGTGCTAAGTGATTTAGATATATTAACTTATTTTATCCTCACCACAACACTCGGAATTAGTTATCAGTATCGCCCTCATTTTATACCTATGGAAACTGAGGCAGAGAGGGATTTGATGACTTGTCCAAGGGCTTAAAGCCAGAGGTAAGCGTCAACCCAGACTGTTTCCTCAGTCCAAACTCCTCCCCAAGAATTTCACTGCTGCTGCCAATGGCCTGGGACAGCTTCCTGGTGCTACATCCATTTATGTGCACACAGGATTGGGAGACGCATCTTTGCAGTCTTGGAGCTGGGCCAGCCTTGTGATTTTGCAAAAACGATTTTATTCTTTCTAGTGTCATAGCTTTGGGCTCATTTCTGTTTTGCCTCCTAAGAATGTCACCCAAGTAGACTTTGAGGATCCAGGGAGAAACGTATAACCCAATACAGGGTGTTATCAGAATCTCTGTTCCCCTCCTACGGGGATGAACACGCACATAACCTAGACTACTGGATGGCCTGTGAAAACTCTGGTGCTTTAGAGTCATGGAAATGAAAACTGGAAAGGAAACATAGGCATTGCCTCAGTGATGTCATGATGATGAGAGTCTAGAGACAAATTCCAATACCTTCAGGAAAGGTGACTTCACAGCATTCTTCAGTCATTCATTCCTATGTCTAACCACCCTGTGATCAGCATATTTCTTTTCCTCTCTTAGTCTTATACTTAACTGTGACTTCTTTGCAGATGAAGTGGCCAAAGGGTACTTCGAGGTGGGCTGAATTGAATGCTGTGAGCAAGAGGAGATGTCAGCTTCCTTCCCAGCAACCTCCACCCCAGCCCTTTCCCTTTGATACAACTGAACTCTCTCCAGAATTTTCAGTTATTTGGGATAAATACTCACCTTTTGACAGAGCTTTTTCTGGACTTTCCCGGGGAGTTTCACACGTTAACCTTAAGCCTGAGCAGTGTATTTTGGGGAGGATTATATGATGCATATAAAATTTTCTAGTTTCATGCTCGATTTGTAAAATACTTCTGGAATTATAATTTTATTTTTGTATATCAATTATTGCAAAATTGCTTCTTTGTATGGAAATGAACGTTGATTTGCATGATGGTAGACAAGAAATACCACAATAATATTTTTAAAATAATGCTACATGAGGGACAGGGCTGGGTTTGTGCAGCAGAGGCCCAAGTCCTGGCTCCATTGCTCACTGGCCACCCTGGAACCTGTAGCTTAAATATTTCATACCTCAGTTCATTCAGCTGAAAATGCAAAGTTTAGATGATATCATTTTAAAATTCTTTCCAGTTTTCAAAATTAAAGACTCCAAACTCTTAGAAACCAAAAGTAGGGTGGTGGTTCCCAGGGACGAAGAGGAGAGAGGAAAGGAGAATTGTTAATGCGTATAGAGTTTCAGTTTTGCACTATAAGAAAGTGCTAGAGATGTGTTGCACAACAGTGTGAATACAGTTAACACTACTGAATTATAAATTTAAGTGTTATGTGTTTAAAAAATTTTTTAATGTTTATTTATTTACTTAGAGAGAGAGAGAGAGAGAGAGAGTGCAAGTGGGGGAGGTACAGAGAGAAGGAGAGACAGAATCCCCAGCAGGCTCTGCAACATCAACGCAGAACCTGATGCAGGACTCGAACTCATGAACTGTGAGATCATGACCCACGCTGAGATCAAGAGTTGGATGCTTAACCGACTGGGCCATCCCTAAGTTATATGTGTTTTTTACCACAATTAAAAGTCACGAACACTAGCAGGTTTCTATGTTTTGTATCTCAGTAAGGATAAAATTTTTTTAAAATTTGGAACATGAAAACACTAAAATTGTAAGTCATATTTATCTTGACGTCTACGTGAACTTGAACTCCCAGACACATCTAACTCCCTACTTCAGAAGGCACACTCTCTCTACCTCTGTCTCTCTTTTTCTGGGGAGTCTCTATAGAGTTGTCCCTTTTGGGTGCATTTTAATGGCGAGGAAGTTGTCACAGTGCTCCCAAAGTGAAGATTGCTTGTCTGGATTCATTTATCTTCAAGAACTTTTTCTTCATGATGGGCCTGGAAAAATTTAGCATTTATCTCCAACATGGGAAATATTATCCTGCAGTAGTCTTTTCAAAGCTTGTCCTCAAAGCCAGAGAGTTGGCAAAGGCTTACATTTGGTTTTGGAGCAAAGAGAACTGAAGTGATTGTTGCTTCTGTTCAGAGTGTGTGCCTGAAGGAGGTCCTCCACGTTGCTTTTTCAACACTTTGTTGGATCCTCTGTGTTGACATGGTAACTTGGAGGAGAGTTGAGCTGCTCTGTGAACATCAGAGCATCAAAATCTAGTGGGGCCAGGGGGTACTTCGAGGTGGGCTGAATTGAATGCTGTGAGCAGGAGCAGATGTCAGCTTCCTTCCCAGCAACCTCCACCCCACCCCTTTCCCTAAACTGTGTGTGTGTGTGTTTGTTTGTTTGTTTATTTATTTATTCATTTGGTACCAGTAACATTTCTCCATTGTATATATTGATACAGAATACATTAGTCTTGCTGAAGCTTCAGAAAGTTTTAGAAAGGAAAATGTGAATATTCTTCTACTGAACATTTAGAAAATTAAGACTACTGTGCCTACCAAAAAAGTAAAAGAAAATAGAGATTCCACAAAGGGACAAATGCCTTTAGTAATGGTGAACTTCATTGGGCTACTCCTGTTGGGATGTTGTGATGCCTGTCTTACCTTCTATAGTTTATGGAAAGCTGTGGACTAACTCAAGGCACAAACTAACTCTGCATGTTTCCCTTGTGGTAAACTCTGGCTTTCTGATCGCTTCAGGGCAGAAGAGAGGCAATGCTCAGTGGGCATGTGGCTTTGTGCTGGTGATGGTGGGCTGGGGGGCGGGGGAGGGATGTGGGATGGGTTCTCCAGCTGAAACCAATAAAATCCACCTTGTAAGAATTCTGCAAAAGTCAGATGATGGCTTGACAGTCTCAAAATGCTCACACAGTTCCAACAGATGTGCAGTCCTTTAAAAAAAAAAAAGAAGAAAAACAAGTTTCATGGAAAAAAAATAGGCAATGGTTCTGAATTTGTCTCCCCACCCCCCACCCTATGTCTTCCTCTAGGTCCATGATCATAAGCACTTACTTCTGAGTGATGTTAATTCATTAATCATTGCAAATACCCCCTGTTCAGACATCTCTGAAGTTGGCCACAACATTTCTTGATTTTTGGTAGAAGTGTGGTCAGTTTCATCCCCATTGATTTTGTCTGGGTGGAGAACAGGCTCCGTGTTAAGTGTGCTCAGGGGCCACTACTAGCCCCAGGGGTTTTGCATTTTGATATGTGGCTAAGAAAACATCCAGGCTTTCTACTTTACTGGGTCTGGGTTATCTTTTAAGTTAGTATTACTGCACACCTTGCAACTTGTAGAGAAATGGGTGCTGAGTTGCTATCTTAAAAATGTTTCTCCCTTTCTTTTGCCATAAATGATTCCTACTTCTCAGAAACTTGCACATAAATTGTTTATAACAACATTGTTCATATTAGCCAAAAGGTAGAAACAGCTCAAGCATCCATTGATAGATAAATGGATAACCAAAATGTAGTACATAAATAAAATCGAATATCATTCAGGTATAAAAAGAAATAACGTACTGAGACATGGCACAAATTAGATGAACCTCAAAAAGACACAAACTGTATGATTCTTCTTATGTGATAAATCCAAACTAGACAAATCTATAAAGTCAAAGAGAAGGTGAAGTTGGTGGGGGGTGGGGTGGGGAATTGTATGGGTATTTTTGGCCCTTGAACTAGGCACAGTTACTGTTTAGCTTATTTCCTTATATTCTCCCCCAGAAATTTATACATTCAAGGTATATCATTTTCATAGTGTATTATTCATAATACCATTTTCTTTTTTTAATTATTAAAATTTTTTTTAAAAAACAGGGAGGGGGACAAAACATAAGAGATTCTTAAATATGGAGAACAGAGGGTTACTGGAGGGGTTGTGGGAGGGGGGATGGGATAAATGGCTAAGGGGCATTAAGGAATCTACTCCTGAAATCATTGTTGCACTATATACTAACTAATTTGGATGTAAATTAAGAAAATAAAATTAAAAAAATTTTTTTAATGTTTATTTTTGAGGGAGAGAGAGAAAGCACAAGCGGGGGAGGGCCAAAGAGAGGGGACAGAGGATCCAAAGCGGGCTCCGTGCTGACAGCAATGAGCCTGATGTGGGGCTTGAACTCATGAACTGCAAGACCATGACCTGAGCCAAAGTCAGACACTTAACCAACTGAGCCATCCAGGCGCCCGACATACCATTTTCTTAGTGGCAGATGTATTCTTTTGAAGAGTCTATACATCTGTGTTCATATCTAGCTCTGATTGCAACTGAGAACTCTGGAAAATTGGTGGAATCTCTGGAACAGACAATTTGAGATGACTAATTGGTTAGCTTTGCACAGCCTTATGGGTCAGACTACAACAAATACAGTTTTATTTTCTCTTTTTCTTTATTTCTTTCACTGAAAATCTCCTTTACTTCTGTTCTTTTATTCAATTTCCTTGGCTGGTTTCCTACGTCGAATGTTTTAATAAAGGAAAGAGTTTTTCTCTTGCTTAGTATTCTACTGGAGCCTCAAAGTAATGGGAGATGCTAAAGTGAGCCTGTTTGTAAGAGTAGAACGCCATAAATCCCACTGTCACTGGGCAATGGTAATTGATATTCTGGATAAGAGTGTCTCACTAGGAGGAGAACATGACTGGGAGGAGGCTGTAGAGGAGGATGGAGAGAATGAATAGAAGGCAGGTAGAGAAGTCCACTGGGGCCCATTAGAAGTGGAAGAAAAGCAACAAGAGTGGACTTTTAGAGTACTGGGGCCTTTGCATGCATTGTGAGGCAAGACTTAGAATAGGGTCACTGTGCTCCCCTGTTCCACTATACAATTCTGGATAGAATTGTATTTCAGTTTCGTGGTCTTGCTCTTTTTTTTACATCCCTTAGCCACAAGAGACAAGGAGAACAGTTTTTCTCCTAAAACTAAGGACAACTTAATGTTGAGTAAATTTAGTGTTGAATCACTTGGGAGCCAGAGTGACCAACCAAATTCAAGCCAAAGCAGTGCAAGGTTCAGGTTTAATATACTGAGGGTGAAAGTCAGTGTTGTTCATAAGGAAAGGGCTGCAAAAACTTTTTAAAGACCTTTGGACTTTGGGTAACTTGGTCAATATTGAGATGAGTTAAGTGAAAATTAACACATACATTGAAGTTTATCTTGAAGCACATGGGTTTTAAAATGATAGAGGTTAATTAGCATAAGAGTCTGAGGAATTTCAGGAAAATGCTTCTTGTATTGCATTTCTAGACATAGAAATTCTTAGATAAGAATTCAGATTATCCAGAAGATTCTGAAACCAGATCAGATTACTCATTTTTTTACAAATACTTGTTCTTGCCATATCAATTGGTGGTTGTTTCATAAGAGTTTCAAAATATAGCTAAAAGGGACTGTTCTTAAAAGAATAAGGTTTTCATGTAAGAACATCATTGTTTTTGGAATAAAATCTAAAATTAAGGCAACAGAAGATTGATTTGACCTATTCTTATATGAGAGTTTCATGTTTCTCCCAGCTACATTCTCAGAGTGCCAAAAAGGAGTACCTTTAATCACAACTGATTGGATCATGTGTGGGCATGTGACCCAAGATGGACTAATCAGATTTTATCACCTGGAGAAATATGGAATTGGGGCATGGTGACTGTACCAGTTCACTCTGAGTATCTGGGGAGTCATGTTGAATTGGAAGATGAAGTTGCCATTGATAAGTGGATAATTAAATTGAGAAGCTGGCTTGAAGAGAGAAGATAATTAAATATGTATGCAGAGACACACAGAATTAAGTGAATATTTGGTCCCAAAGAGAGAGAGGGAGCAAAGGTGCCTGATGACTTCCCAGTTTCCCTAAGGCCCCACTCTGTTTCCTCTATTTGGTCTGCTTAAGATTCTCCTGTGTTCTCATAATAAACTTTTCATTCGTGCTTGCTTGGGTGAGTTTCAGTTTCTCACAATCCCCAAATGATCCCCAAATAATTCAATACTCTGCCTATTCCCCAGAGCCAGAACCTCTAGGGCAAATAGTGATTTCCTTCATTTTAAAAGCTTTTCAGGGATGGGGATTCTAACTCTCATAAAAGCCTATTGCAGTATTTAGAAACCTTTAATTAGAGTCTTTTTTATTCCATACCAAACTTTTACAGAGATGAGAGCCCTTTTTTTGTTGTTTCTTTTTGTCCAACGGGATAGGTAACAGTTTCATTTCTTACTCAAAGTAGATTTAAGATCCTTCATTAATATTTCCCAAACTTGCTTCATTATAGGAATCGTCCAGGAGGTATGAGTTAAAAATTCAGATTCCCTGTGTCTTTTTCTGGATCTGATCCAGGAGGTCTGAGGTGGAGCTAGGAATCTGCATTTTTAACAAGCATCCTTAGTGATTCCTATAATCAGGGAAGTTGAGAAACATTGTACTTAAAGGTAGTTAATAAGTTATCCCTTGTGATTTACTGTCTCCAAAAAATTTCCTCACCTCTAATTGCCTCCCCACCTATGTCTACAAGTTCAAACTCCATTCTCTTTAAGGCTCAGAACAAATGCCAATGTCTTCATGATCCCACAACTGGAGGAAATCTCTTCTTTCATTTTAAGTATAGAAGACAATTCCTGAACAGTGCTTGATGCAGTACAGTCTATCCTTGACCTTATCTGTGGCTCTTTATGGAATTTGTTCTACTTTGCCATTATGATTCTTCAGCTACTTTTTGAATATTTCCTGTCAGACTGTATACCCATTCACTCTGGAATTCTTTGGAGCACCCAGCAAAGGGCTCTAGAAAAAGTAGATTCATGTGGTGTGTGTGTATAGGGACTGAGGGAGATCCTCTTTCCTGGAAGCCATTCAACAGTAGCTCAGGGGTAGGTTATAGTGGGACACACACCCCCCTTTACCTGGCATTGGGAACATTTACTGAATTCTCTCAGGCCAAGTCCAAAAAGGGCTTGCTTCTTAATGTCTGTCTCCCTACCCTACCCCATTGAGAGAGGCTCAACAGTTTTGAGATCTTTATCAAGAAAAGGTAGAAAAGGGTGAGTGAGTGAAGGACCTGATTTTGGGGAGAATGTAGAATTTGTCAAGATGCAATGGTATCATTCTCCTCTCTTTGCCTTGGAGAAGAGGAAACATTTGATTTGTTCCTTTGACTGTCTACAAGATTGGGGTACTCAGAATATTCTTCTCTCTATAGTTAGGAATGGGTAATAGTTTCTTCTCTGTGCCCCTAAACCCTAAACCATCAGAATGTGTAATACTGCTTGTGAGAAAAAGGAGCAGGAAAAGAGATGGCAGAAGAGAGAGGGAGTTCTAGGATGGGGTGGATGGTAGTTCCCACTGTCTGCCTTCCCATTGTTTGACTTGACAAGGAATTCTGGGAGTTCCCTGTGGTCAAATGGAGACCTCAAGTGGGGACTGAGCTTAAGTTCACTTAATTTTGGTAGCAGCCTCTAGGGGTGATGTTTATTTGGGCAAAGGGAATTGAGGCCCAAAAGGATATGGATTGGGCTGTCCATTTTGGTGAATGATGGTGGGGAATAAGAGGCATAGCCACAGAACCTCAGCAGACTTCTCACCTAGGGGGGCATTAAGCAGGGAGAGGTCACTGAGTGCCCTTTGAAAAACAACATGTGCACCCCCATGAGACAGTCAGCATTTGGCTGCCTGTCATGGTGAAAGAAGCAGCAAAAAAGGACCAGAAAAAGGGACAGTGGACTTACTATCTATGATTTTTGGCTACTGAAGCAAGAGGTGCCAGACCTCCCCAGCACTCACTAAAGAAACTTTTGCAGTGACCATATGCTAAAAGGGTAAAGAAGGAGGAAGAAAGGAGGGAAGTGAGAAAAAAGAGTGGGAGAGCAGACCAACCCCCACCTCCCCAACCCAAGCAGCTTGAATCAATAGTTCAGCTAGACCTGGAGAGAGAAGGAAGCTTTACACAGGACCTGAGATGGTTTTAATTGCAAATAAATGATGGGAAAATAATGGAAGTGACATTTTGTCAGAAGGGAGATTTTGTTAAGGGAGGTAGCTACTCAGCAGAAAGGGGATTTTGAAATGGTGACACTAGTAGCTGTTAATTAGGAAATTTCAATAATCCAAGCTCATATTTCTTAGTCCAGCCAGTCACATATGCAATGAATAGATTTTCTATTGAATTTCATTCTGTCATTTTTCAATATGGACCCTAGACCAACCTCTTTACTCAAATAAGGGAATGACCAGTGCCATTACAATGGAAAGACTATTTGCCAACTCTTGCACAACAATACCACGTTGCCTTTCTGACAGTCATACAAAAATGATGCATAAATACACTGAGCTGTCCATTATAATGCCAGTTCCTTTTTTCTTCATTTGGAATTACTCTTTAACTTTTATTTTATGTTTATGTGTTTGTTTACTGTTTTACTGAGGTATAATCGACACAATCAAGACAATGAACATGCGTACTACTCCCCAAGTAGTACAAGGAAGTACTACTTCCTTGTGTCCTTTTATAATTCTTCCTTCCTGCTATTCCTTTTTACTGTTCTCATGCCCCACATCTTCCATCCTCCAAGGGCCCAGGCAACCACTGATCTGCTCTTGGTCATTTTTAGATTAGTTTGCGCTTTATAGAATTTTGTAAATGGAATTATGCAATGTGTAATCCTTTTTTTTTTGGCTCCTTTCATTCATCATAATATTTTGCAATGCATTCATGTTGCAGTGTGTATTAACAGTTCATTCCTTTTTATTTCAAGCACTTCATTGTGTGGATATAGCACAGTTTCTTTATGCAAACACTTGGTAATAGCCAATTGAGTTGTTTCCAGTTTTTGGCTATTGCATATAAGGTTGCTCTAGGGGTGCCTGGGTGGCTCAGTCGGTTAAGTGTCCAACTGCGGCTCAGGTCATGATCTCGCAGTTCGTGAGTTCAAGCCCTGCGTCAGGCTCTGTGCTAGCTCAGAGCCTGGAGCCTGTTTCAGATTCTGTGTCTCCCTCTCTCTCTGACCCTCCCCTGTTCATGCTCTGTCTCTGTCTCAAAAATAAATAAACATTAAAAAAATTTTTAAAAAAGGTTGCTATAAACATGAGTATACAGATCTTTGTATGGACATAATCTTTAATTTTTATTCAGTAGATACTTAGGGATTTGAATGATTGGATCACATGGTAAATATATGTTTAACTTTTTAAGAAATTGGCAAACTGTTTTCCAAAACAAGTACAGCATTTTGTGTTCCTACTAGTAGCGTATGAGAGTTTACTTTATCCATGTCCTTGCCAACATCTCTTATGTTCAATTTTCTTAATTTTACACATACTATGAACTATGTAGTGGCATCTCATTATGGTTTTAATTTGCATTTCTCTAATGACATGATAATGATTAACATCTTTTCATCTTGTTTGCCATCTGTATGTTTTCTTTAGTGAAGTATCTGTTCATTTTCTCCCCATTTTTAAAACCTTGGTTTATTTCTTTTCTTATTATTGTGTTCTTTTTGGAGTTTTTTATATATTCTACACACAAGACCTTTATCAGGTAAATGACTTATAAATATACTCTCCCAATCTGTGGTTTGTATTTTATTCTCTTAACATTATCTTTTGAAGAGCAGAAATTTAAAACATGTTGAAGAAGTCTATGTAATTTTGTTTGTGTGCTTATTTATTTATTTACAAATCATGCCTTTGATGTTATATCTAAGAAATCATTGCCTCACTAAATTTATGTTTGTTTTTAATCCATAAGCATTCTTAAAGAGCATCATTTTGGTTTTAGCCAGATACCTTTATTTATTTGTTTATTTTAATTAATATGAAATTTATTGTCAGATTGGTTTCCATACAATGCCCCGTGCTCATCCCAACAAGTGCCCTACTCAATGCCCATCACCCATCCTCCCCTCCCTCCCACCCCCCCATCAAACCTCAGTTTATTCTCAGTTTTTAAGAGTCTCTTATGATTTGCCTCCCTCCCTCTCTAACTTTTTTTTCCCTTCCCCTCCCCCATGGTCTTCTGTTAAGTTTCTCAGGATCCACATAAGAGTGAAAACATATGGTATCTGTCTTTCTCTGTATGACTTATTTCACTTAGCATCACACTCTCTAGTTCCATCCATGTTGCTACAAAAGGCCATATTTCATTCTTTCTCATTCCCACATAGTATTCCATTGTGTATATAAACCACAATTTCTTTATCCATTCATCAGTTGATGGACATTTAAGCTGTTTCCGTAATTTGGCTATTGTTGAAAGTGCTGCTGTAAACATTGGGGTACAAGAGCCCCTATGCATCAGACCTCCTCTATCCCTTGGGTAAATTCCTAGCAGTGCTATTGCTGGGTCACAGGGTAGATCTATTTTTAATTATTGAGGAACCTCCACACTGTTTTCCAGAGTGGCTGCACCAGTTTTCATTCCCACCAAGTGCAAGAGGGTTCCCGTTTCTCCACATCCTCGCCAGCATCTATAGGCTTCTGATTTGTTCATTTTAGCCACTCTGACTGGCGTGAGGTGGTATCTCAGTGTGGTTTTGATTTGTATTTCCCTGATGAGGAGTGATGTTGAGCATCTTTTCATTAGCCTGTTGGCCACTTTAGAGAAGTGTCTATTCATGTTTTCTGCTCATTTCTTCACTGGATTATTTGTTTTTCAGGTGTGGAGTTTGGTGAGTTCTTTATAGATTTTGGATACTAGCCCTTTATCTGATATGTCATTTGCAAATGTCTTTTCCCATTCCGTTGGTTGCCTTTTAGTTTCATTGATTGTTTCCTTTGCAGTGCAGAAGCTTTTTATCTTCATGAGGTCCTAATAGTTCATTTTTGCTTTTAATTCCCTTGCCTTTGGAGATGTGTCAAGTAAGAAATTGCTGCGGCTGAGGTTGGAGAGATTTTTTCCTGCTTTCTCCTTTAGGGTTTTGATGGTTTCCTGTCTCACATCCAGGCCCTTTATCCATTTTGAGTTTGTTTTTGTGAATGGTGTAAGAAAGTGGTCTAGTTTCATTCTTCTGCATGTTGCTCTCCAGTTCTCCCAGCACCATTTGTTAAAGAGACTGTCTATTTTCCATTGGATATACTTTCCTGCTTTGTCAGAGATTAGTTGCCATACTTTTGTGGGTCCAATTCTGGAGTCTCTATTCTATTCCATTGGTCTGTGTGTCTGTTTTTGTGCCAATACCATGCTGTCTTGATGATTACAGCTTTGTAGTAGAGGCTAAAGTCTGGGATTGTGATGCCTCCTGCTTTGGTCTTCTTCTTCAATATCACTTTGGCTATTTGGGGTCTTTTGGTCCTTTGGTTCCATACACATTTTAGGATTGCTTGTTCTAGCTTCGAGAAGAATGCTGGTGCAATTTTGATTGGGATTTCATTGAATGTGTAGATAGCTTTGGGTAGTGGTGACATTTTAACAATATATATTCTTCAAATCCATGAGCATGGAATGTTTTTCCATTTCTTTATACCTTCTTCAATTTCCTTCATAAGCTTTCTATAATTTTCAGCATACAGATATTTTACATCTTTGGTTAGGTTTATTCCTAGGTATTTTATGCTTGGTGCAATTGTGAATGGGATCAGTTTCTTTATTTGTCTTGCTGTTGCTTCATTATTAGTGTATAAGAATGCAACTCATTTCTGTACATTGATTTTATATCCTGTGACTTTGCTGAATTCATGTTCTAGCAGACTTTTGGTGGAGTCTGTCGGGTTTTCCATGTATAATATCATGTCATCTCCAAAAAGTGAAAGCTTGACTTCATCTTTGACAATTTTGATGCCTTTGATTTCCTTTGTTGTCTGATTGCTGATGCTAGAACTTCCAACACCATGTTAAACAGCAGCAGTGAGAGTGGACATCCCAGTCGTGTTCCTGATCTCAGGGGAAAGCTCTCAGTTTTTCCCCAGTGAGGATGATGTTAGCTGTGGGCTTTTCATAAATGGCTTTTATGATGTTTAAGTATGTTCCTTCTATCCCGGCTTTCTCAAGTGTTTTTATTAAGAAAGGTTGCTGAATTTTGTCAAATGCTTTTTCTGCACTGATTGACAGGATCATATGGTTCTTTTCTTTTCTTTTATTAATGTGATGTATCACATTGATTGATTTGCGAATGTTGAACCAGCCCTACAGCCCAGGAATGAATCCCACTTGATCATCGTGAATAATTCTTTTTATATACTGTTGAATTCAATTTGCTAGTATCTTGTTGAGAATTTTTGCATCCATATTCATCAGGGATATTTAGCCAGATACCTTTAGATCACCAAATTCTATTCCTGTTTTTTCATAGTGTTCCCAATTTGTTGCCGACCATTCCAGTGACATTGTGTTGCTTATCCTGCCAGCTAAGTTGCTGATAAAGCCATTAATGAATGTCAACCATCTCACTCAGTGACATCCCTTAACTTGAGTTGAGTATAACCAAATTTTGGGTTTAGTCCTCTGGTTGATTGTGTGCGCTCACACATTAAAATATTCTAGACAGTGTATTTTTCAATTATTCATAAAAATGTCATATTTGGAGAATCAGATTCTCTGGAAGTATTGTTTTTTTTTTCCTTTTTGACATCATCTATCTATTGAAGAAGAAAACTAAATTGACCCGGCATAATTCTCCCTCTGGGCTCTCCAAACATTTTACACACACCTATCTTTTAGACTCACCTAATTTAGATATTGATTTACACTAGGCACAAATAATCAGTGACATGAATGAGCATATTTTCAGGTACATGATGACTAGTAAATATCCTTTGAACCTCTTCTAGATATTAGTTAAATTGACTTAAAATTTTGGGACCGTTTCTACCTTTTTTTTTTAATTGAAGGAAGCACATCACTAATTTTTTTTTTCACTTCACCACTCTTCAGGGTTCTCTTCTGAATTCAGAGCCCTCTGCCTCTTCTCTTGACTTCTTTTCATAAGGTTTGCAGAGAGCTCACATTCCATCATAAGGAATTTACCTCTCCATTAGGCTTTTATTGTTCAGCTTGTCATAAACCTCTTATTTATGGCTTATAATCACTCTTCCTGGGTGTGTTGCTTCCAGCTCCACACATGTCTTAGAACAAAGTTTACTCATACTATTTTCAACCACAATTCAACATGTTTCCCTTTGTATTTCCTGCGTGGCTGTTTTCCATCAGATTTCCAATTCTTATCTCTCCCTTCTTTGACATAGTAGCTCTGTTGGAGACTCAGCCTTATTGACTTTTGTGGAACAATCAGACCCATGATTCTTCCATACATCTGTCCACCATCTTTCTACAAAGAGGCTAATTGTCTTGACATGCCAATTTGTCAACATGAAAGTATATTTTATGTGAACTCTGTCTGTGGCCCTTTTAGAAAATTTAGAGATTTGAAAGTATTTTGTGCATTCAGCTTCAGTATGATCTTGACAGTTCTGGGAGATTCTGAAAATACAACAAATAAATGAATACATGATGAATAAATAAATAAATAAATAAGTAATAACATCTTCATCCCCAGTGGGCTCTTAAATGAAATGTGTATATTCACTTATTTATTCAATGATGAATAAACCTGGTGCTTGACAACTGTTAAGTAGCATGCTTTGGCTCCATCTTCTTCCACCTGCTTTGCCTAGGTTACTGCTTTACTGTTATAAGAGTTCTGGAGAGAGGATTTTGGATTGATCTGAAGTAACATGTGAAAATGTGGTCATGGGTTCCTTATAGTCTCCAGTGGAAATTTGTCCACATCAGAGAACCTTTGCATGAGGTGGCATGACTGGCTTTATGTGTTCCAGGGAGGCCTAGTATTTGACAAGTTGGGAATGTTTTGGATTAAAATGGAAGCACGTTGGCAGAATGATGTGGGGAAGCTTGCATAATGTATAATGCCTGTCAGCACCCTGCCCTGATCGAGCCAGTGCTTATGAGTCCCTCAGTTTAATGAGTCCAATATACACCTATGAGTTTTTATAAGCTAACACCAAAGCAAGTTAGAAAAAGTTGAAACACATATGTTTTTTGACCAACTGTGATATTCTCAGGGACTCACCCATGAGACTTTAAAATGCCTATAAAATTTTCTATTGGAAGCAGTTTCTGGCAGCAAGAGTGTGCTTAGGGTCTAAATTTACACAGGCCTATGAAGGTGTGTCACCTTCATGATCTGAAGATCTGCCTTGTGGTGATTCCTTCTTCCCCATTTTTCTATAGTCTTGCATTCATTTATTTTGGCTAGAAGCTGAAACCTTTTACTTAATCTAATGGCCCTTGATCCATATATTTATTCAAATTTTGAAAGTCCTGGAATTACCAAAAGCATTCATGAGTAGTAGAGTTGAGTGCTTATAATAGAATTATCTGGTTAACTGAGGCTTGACAGTGAATGCATTTTTGTTTCCTTCCTTACTGATGAAAATCCTATTTGAACATTTCCTAACCTTAGTAAGTTCAATATAGTAAGCATAAGCTATTTTTTTCTCTAATGATTGAAAACATTGTGCTGAGGTCACATATCTGAACATTTTCTCTCATTTGGAGCAGTCCTTAGCATACAGTAGGTGCTTGGTGAATATTGGTTAGGAAAAGTGAATGAACTGCAAAGTACTGCCATTACAGAAGATGTGAGAGAAGGACTTAAATCCACACTGACACCAGGGTGTGCATTGCCTGTTTTCCTGTAAAAGATTGTCTCCTACTCTTTATTATTTTTTTCTAAAGATGGTATGCAGAATCATTCAATTAACTGTGAAATTTAGATGAGTTCTGATTAACAAATGATATTTTTCTCCTTGCGTCCTTTGTAGAGAAAATATTCAAAAGACTGACATTATTAGTAAGAAACAGGTTTGCTCAGATGTAGCTTAAGACACTGTAAAGCTGTCTTGAGCATTCAAGAATGTAGTGGGTTTTGTGTGTGCCAAAACCCTTTAGCTTATACCATCCCAACTCCAAGATCAGAAAGTTCAGTGATCCACAGAGTCAAAAGGGGTGCAACTCAAGCCAAAAAGAGTGACAGGATACACTGTATATATTGTATATTGCCCTCTTTTAAGAGATGCTTTTTCAAAGAAGACATGAAATGAGAATTCCCTAGCCAGGCTCTCTACTCTCATCATTACAGCATAATTGGCACGATGGTTTCCCTGACATCTGTACCAAAGATGTTGCTGATTGCTGAACGCATGATATTGGCAATAGTTGTCAGCTGTTCTGGGTTAGCGTAGCTGATGTAATCACCAAAGTTTCATTCATAACAAGCGCTCATCTTATATGGCCCCTTAACCACTTGAATATGGATTTGTGCTGTATGGGTCAAAGTTCGAGTATATATGCAGCGTGAAGCAGTCCAGAATGTTCTGGTAGGTATTTTATTTGCCAACAATGTTTCTTTCAGTTCTGTCCAATAAAAATAGTTTGAGTGGATGGATGGTGTGGAGAGACAAGGTTCTTATACCTATAGGTCTCTCTGATCTTTCATCTTTCCCCCTGAGATCTCTACTACACTTTTCATCAAAAGCACCAGATACACGCTTCGTCAGGATTGATTCTCATGGCTGTTTCACAGCAATTGATGATGTGTGCTTTCCTTGTGTAGCCATGTGCATGGTGTAACTGATCTTCCTTGTTTAGCAGTTAATAAGCACTTTTCTTTGCCTGGCAGGCTCCTACTTCTCTTTTAAGACTTGGCTCAAGCATTCTCTCTGTAAGACTCATTTCTTGACACTTCTCCTGCCCCCAACACTTCTGCTTCTGCTCTCATAACATCATGTGTTTATGTCTGTCAAAGCACTCATGGCACTGTATTGAAATTTTGTGGTATATATCTGTCATCCTCTCTAGAGTGTAAGTTTTTCTAGGTCAGTGGCTGCCTGGGATTTCAACTCCAATTTTTCTGATTTTAATCCCCCCACAAACTCTTCACACTTTGTCACACATGGGTTACAAAGTGAAGCTATGGATGCCTGAGTTCTGGAAATTTCTAAGAGCAATACATTTAATTTAAGCACACAATGTTACATGACTGCGCACAATCAAATCCTTCTTTTAAAAATTTTTAAATGTTTTTATTTATTTCTGAGACAGAGAGAGACAGAGCATGAGCAGGGGAGGGCCAGAGAGAGAGGGAGACACAGAATACGAAGCAGCCTCCAGGCTCTGAGCTGTCAGCACAGAGCCTGATGCGGGGCTTGAACTAATGGACTGTGAGATCATGACCTGAGCTGAAGTCGGATGCTCAACCGACTGAGCCACCTTCTTTTAGAGTCCAGAGTGCTAACCATTACACGATGGAACCAAGCCACCTTCTTTTAAAGAGAGACCAGTATCTGAGGGCTCTAGCAAAGCACATACCAGGGGCCAAACTCATTTAAGAGTTGATTGCCATTGTCTTAAGTTTCCTATTGTGAGCATGATCTTTGTATAGAGGTAGATTGGCTGGAAATGTTTAGGGTCTGTGCTTTATTTCCCTTTGTTTTTTTTTTTTCATGGTTTTGTAAGAAGATGGGAATCTTAAGTGGTCTTACAGGTTGAGAGAATGATGTTGGTTCAGAATGGGTGGCTGTGAGCCCATGATATATGGAATGGAGGAGGGCTTCACCTCTTTTCTGCATTAACTGTGAGGAGTAAATGCTACTGAATGGGTTCAGAGACTTTCCCCCAAATGCTTAATTTCCCTCTTGAGCAGAATATAGCAGAGTTATGTAATCTCAGATTTGGAAAGCACTTCAAAGATTATGTTAATATATTGGTGACAGATAGATTGGGTAGATAATTCTAACTTCCCATATCCACAATGCTCAGTAGTTGGTTAATAAACCAACCATTAGCTCTTTTCTCAGACAAATGCTTTGCATTAACAAAAGGTAGAGACACTTAGATTGATTTGCTTTGTTAGCCTGATCCATTACACATACCACTTGATACAGTATTCCCAAGTGGTGTATATATGTTTCTAGAGTAAAATTCAAAAAATATTTTACCAATATATAACTGTACACGTCTTAGTCACATTCTCAGGTGTACAAAAAAAGTAACTGTCTTTAATTTCCTGTCACTTGAATTTATTTCTATCTCTCTATCTACATCTTTGCAGAAAATGAAATCTTAGAAAATGCTAGGCAAATATAATCATCTTAGGTTAAAACTCAGTCTATTCATGTTTTCATTCTGCCTCTTTCTCCAGGCCATGCCTTCATTTTCCAGTATTCCATGCAGGAACTCTTGGACTCCCAACAAGCTCCCATTGGAGCTTAACAGGTAGGGGACACAGGCCCAAGGATTCTTAGAAGTTGTCACCAGGCAACTCTTCCTGCCACTCTCTAGTCCTTCTCTAGTCTTGTCTCATGGAATCTTTATTGAATCTAAACTGACAAACTCATGATAACCAGTATTACTTCTGTCCTTGTTGTTCAAACCAGGACTCAAATGATGCAGAGGATTCAGGAATTTTCAGCTCAAAAGGCTTCTTCACAAAGCCATAGTTTCTTCTAAAGATTCATGATTGTGTTTGAGCCTCAAAAACGGAGTCTGGATCACTAGATGTTGGCCATATTGGAGTTGATTTTATTATAAACTTTTATGGCATACATATATATCATATATGTATAGTTTTTCATGAGTGAATATTTAAAAAAAACCAAACTGATCAGTAACTTTCTGTATTTTGGCAGTACAATTCAACTCTGAAAGTATGAGGCTGGAACACCTGGCTGCCTGGACTGCTGGTGGCAGGGACTCTAGGAAACAAGGACGTGCAGGAGATGGAGGCCATATATTACAAATTATTCAAATAATCATCCTTCCACATATATGGAATCATTCACTTTTATAAGTCTGATGAGGCATTAAATGTTATGATACTTCTAATCTCATTATAATAAAAGCTTATTTTTTTTTAAGTTTATTTATTTTTGACAGAGACAGAGTGGGAGCATGAGCTGGGGAGGGGGGTGGGCAGAGAGAGAGGGAGCCTCAGAATCCTAAGCAGGCTCCAGGCTCCAAGCTGTCAGCACAGAGCCTGACGCGGGGCTTGAACTCACGAACTGTGAGATCATGACCTGGGCTGAAGTCGATGCTTAACCGACTGAGCCACCCAGGCACCCCTAAAAGCTTATTCTTATAGTCTACTGAAGGGCTCGATTTTTTTTCTCTTGAAATTATTAATCACAATCAATAAAATATGGAAGAGGATAAAATTTTTTTATTTAAGTGCTTCAGCAGAAAATGTATTTAAACATAATAATTTTAATTTTACATATTTTTCATGTTGTTTAAGATAAGGGTGTATTTTGAGGGGTGGGACTAGAGTGCTTTATCGCCATTGGAACGTAGGATTAAAATGGTCGGTAATATTGTGAGTGTCTAGCAGTTGCCCTGGGTGCTGTCTGGCAGGCCCCTGATACCCTGAGGAGAGCAGAGCCTCTGGAACCAGACTGCTTGATTGCATATGCTGGCTTTTTTTCTCTCTCTCTCTCTCTTTTCATTGTTTCAAGTTTTTATTTAAATTCTCATTAACATATGGTGTAATATTGGTTTCAGGACTAGAGTTTAGTGATTCATCACTTACATGAAACACTTAGTGCTCATCCCAACAAGTGAGATGCCTATCACCCATTTAATCCATCCCCCTGCCCACCTCCCGTCCAGTAACCCTCAGTTTGTTCTCTATAATTAAGAGTCTCTCATGGTTTGCTTCTTTTTCCCCCTATATTCATCTGTTTTGTTTTTTAAATTCCAAATATGAATGAAATCATATGGTATTTGTCTTTCTCTGACTGACCTATTTCACTTGGCATAATACTGTCTAGCTCCATCCACATTTTTGCAAATGGCAAAAATTCATTCTTTTTGCTGGCTGAGTAATATTCCATTGTGGGGTGTGTGTGTGTGTGTGTGTGTGTGTGTGTGTGTGTGTGTGTGTATCTATATCTCTATCTATCTATATTATCTATTCATCAGTTGATGGACATTTGGGCTCTTTCCATAATTTGGCTATTGTTGATAATACTGCTATAAACATCAAGGTGTGTATACCCTTTGAATCAATATTTTTGTATCCTTTGGATACCTAGTAGTACATTATTGGATTGAAGGATAGTTCTGTTTTTAACTTTTTTAGGAACCTCCATACTGTTTCAGAGTGGCTGCATCAGTCTGCATTTCCACTAACAGTGCAAAAGTGTTCCCTTTTGTCTGCATCCTTGCCAACATCTATTGTTTTCTGTGTTGTTAGTTTTAGCCATTCTAACAGGTGTGAGGTGATACCTCATTGTAGTTTTCATTTGCATTTCCCTGATGATGAGTGATGTTAAGCATCTTTACAAGTGTTTGTTACTGACTTTTCTCTTAATGAACAACCTACCTATGTGTTCAACTTCCTTACCTGTGAGATAGCAACAATAACACCACTGCAGAAGGTTGTTGTAGGGATAAAATGAGTTAATGTATGTGGAGAGTTAGGTCAGGGAATGAAATCTTAACCATTAAACCTTGCCTTTTACCCAAATCCAAATGAACACTTTTTCCCTCATAAACATGATGTCTCAGGGCCATAATCATTAGACTGACAGACTTCTCACAGAGGACAGACAGACTTGTTTCAGAATACTCCTGTCAATGGATGTTGTCAGGTTACATCCTTGGGCAATTATTGGATATTTACCATGTGTCAAGTGGTATACTTGGGTGGATGGCAGGAATATGAAGTGGCCTTAAACGTGGTCTGTCTCCAGGGAATTTAGAAACATGACAATAAAATGGGCACATAATGGGTAGTTTGCAGAGCAAGATAGTTTGCACAGGGTCAGTTGAAACCATAATTGTGCAAAGAGAGTTTAGCTTATGTTGACATGGACTGGTTGTCCAGGACTTTGTATGTGATACTCTACTTCATGCTTCTTTTATTAGAAAGATATCTTTTTCCTCCTTGAGGAAGCTTTCACTGACTCTACTGCCAGTCTCCTCTGGCACACTGGGCAAAGAATGGGGAGGGCATTCCATGTAGGAGGAACAATATAAACAAAGCACTGAAAACATTGGAGAGCAAGGAGATCCTACATGGGTTTTGTTTTGTGAAAAGGTAGTGTGTACCACGGAACGTGATAGGAGTGTTACTGAGACAGGGCAGGTGATGGCAGGCCATCAGAAGCTTTTAGGCAAAATATTGTTATAATCAGGCTTTACATGTTAGGAAATAATCCAATGTCCATGTGGAGGATGGTGTTCCCAGAGACAGGACTGGAGATAGGGAAATCATTAGGAGGCTATTGTAATAGTCCTAGTGAGGCTTGTTGCTGGCACTTGTTGTGGCTTAGTTAGTGGTCATAGGCATGGAGAGGAGGGCATGAGCTATTTGGGAGGAAAAATCTGCAGAGGTCAGGAGTCATATGAATGATTGGGATTCATTAGAATATGTCATTGCCTGAGATAGGGGACATAGGAAAAAAAGCAGGATCAGACAGATGGGAATCGTGAGTGTAAAGAACCCATTAGACATCCAGATAGCAGAGTCTTGTTGAGGTCAGATGTGAGTCAGTTACTAGCATATGTGGATGAAATGGGCCAGAGAGTATGTCGGCTGGGCAGAGTGGTAGGCCAGGATGGGGTCTGGGAAACACTCATATTTAAAGGTTGGAGGAGAAATATGAGATACAAAGGAGCCTGAGAAAAAGCAGAGATGGGGGTGGGGACAGGACTGTAGGGAATGGGAAGGAAGTGGGAGGAAACCAGTGTGGCTTATGTTTGAAAACTTGACTGGTCAGGTTTGGAGAGACAAACACTAATTATAAGAGAATAGGCAGAAAATAGGTAAGCAAAGGGAAGTTTGAATAGGAAAACCAGGATAATCCTGCTGGAATGGTCCAGGCATGGGGTTGTGACTGTATAAACCAGAGTGACAACAGAGAATAGAAGAAAAGGACACTAGGAGGCTGGGAGACTGGGCAAAGATGATGCTATTGTCAGGAAGGTCATCCCCAGTCAGGCTACTTCCAGGGATATGTTCTTCTAGGTTGATCATAGTGTAGAAATTACATATAAAACAGGATGTAATAGTGTTATTATTGAAAATCAGATTCTATTTGTATATACTAGTAAAAAGTGTTTCAGTGATGTTTTTCACAGGCACTCAATTTTTTTAAAATTTATTTTGACAGAGAGAGTATGTACAAGTGGGGGAGGGACAGGGAGAGAGAGAGAGAGAGACAGAGAGGGAGAGAGAGTCACAAGCAGGCTCCCTGCTGTCAGTGCAGAGCCTGATGTGGGGCTAGATCTCATGAACCATGATATCATGACTTGAGCCAAAATCAAGAGTCAGATGGTTAACGAACTGAGCCACCCAGGTGCCCCATGGGCACCCACTTCTTATTTAAATGTGCTGAGACTGTGCCTTAAAGTGACAAATGAAATAATACCAATTTGCATCTCTCAACTGGAGGGCGACTAGTATAACATACTGTGTAAACTCTCAGACTCTGCTAGTTCCCACTTGTTTAAAGATGGAGCAGTAGAATACCTTCCTGAAAATGTTGTTTTGATAACTCAATGAGATCAGTGTGCACATAAGCATAGTGACTGGCACATGATAAGCACAGAAGAAAAGATTCATTGTTGGTGTTATTCTTACAGTGGAAGTTACTCTTGTGTGTGATTTTTATGCAAATTGAAATTTATTGTACAGTTTCAGTAATTTGAAAATTATTATTATAAGTAAGCTTATATTTGCTTCCAAGCTATTAGCAAGAAGGAGATATTATTAGCAAAATAAAATGTACAGAAATTATTAAAAGGAAATATTTACCTACTTGAGAAAGCTGCTTTTTCACCATTTTAGGAAAGCTCTTCATATACACATGATTGAATTCCATGTAAACTAAAGCTAATGTGCAGTTAATTGGAGTACATTAGAAGTTATTCAAATCTGTTAAGGAGTGCAGAATGTCTACTAAATAACATTTAGCCCAATTTAGCCACAGGGAACTTAGTCTTAAAATTCTGTTTGTTTGTATATATTCTATAGCAGAAAAATTGTATTCAGTTCAGAAAATATTTCTTTCCAATAGGTCAAAATTACCAGGGATTTGGTAACTTTTTAGTTTTATTTTGGGGTGTGTATGATTTTATGGCCAAGACTAGGAAGGGCTTTATTTTATGTTCCCTCTGAAATGTGGCATTCTCTGGGACTGTATTATACATATGGGAAGTATTCAATAAATATTACTAGTATTTGTGCAGGAATAAAATAAAATTTTTGTAATAATTTCAGAAATTGGTTCATCATTGCATGCAGTTTATTGGAACCTTTTAATGTTTATTTTAGTCATCTAGTGTCAGGATGGGAAGATATCTTACTTTAATTAATGGTTTGATTATCTTCTGGAGCATGTATTTACAATTATTTCTCTTTCTTTCCCAGAGAATAGACTAATTCATTGTAACTAGTCTTCCTGAAAATTTGATGCTTACCATCAGGCTGTGGCTATTGTATTTATGAGCAAGCAACAAGAGTCAGGTTTCTTCTTCTCATGGACGACTAAGGTTTCATATCAAGGAGTATTTTATTTATCAATCTCATTTCCTTCATCAAACTCTGTGAGATGTGATCTATTTTAAACTCAATCTGAAATATACTAAGATTTGTAACAGTCTTGAAGTAAATTGATTCCTCAAAAGGTTTTTCAGTTAGCTATCGATTTCCCTTTTCACAACTGTGGTTTTGGTCTTCAGTGTAGAATGAAGAAAAGAGATGAGTTTCACCCTTCCTTGTCCAGGGTGAATTTTAGGCCTTCTTGAGTTAAATCAAAAGAGAAATTATTATATAATCTTTCACTCCCATTGTAGGTGAGATTGCTCATCCATCATAATGAAGATATTTCTCCCCCCTCCCCCCATTTGACAATATCTGTTTCCTGTCTTTGGAGAAAAGCAATACCTTTTCAGAAACAAATCTGAAGGGATTCCAGCATGGTCTGTATGGCCTGATTTAGTTGGAGGTAGGGGGTCAAGTTTGAGAGAAACTGTCTAAACTGGGGAAGAAGATCCCCAAGATGCCAGAACCCCATCTTGATAATGTTTTGGGTCTTCCTTCTTCGAAATCTCTAAAATATCTATTTCAGCGAGTTGTACTGAATAAAATATTCCAATGAGGTAGTCTAATTGTTTATAGCACTTCACTAAATCCAATAGTTTATATGCATCTATAACTTTATATTTTGTGACTTGTGAAATGACCTAAACCTCATTGGTCAAGTCAGATAAGACTTGGTCTTCCCAATCACTGTTTTAGTTTCTCCAAAAGAAGAAGAAGAAGAAGAAGAAGAAGAAGAAGAAGAAGAAGAGGAAGAAACAACCATGCATTAAAAAATGGGCAGTACTTACCAAGAGCAAAACAAACAAACAAACAAACAAACAAACAAACAAACAAACAAAACCCCCTTTTAGGAGCCTGATGCTTGATGAGACTTGACAAAAAAAATGAGTTCTGTGATAGATCCTCTGATTTTAAGTCTAAGGAGCCCCTTTGTTAGCATTATAAGCAGTATGCAATTAAAAACACTCTTGGTGAATCTTTTTTTTTTCTTAAACATATTGTGATTTCCCAGTCTCTTATTTTTCCACATCTATTTCATCTATTCATTGAGGTTTCAAATTCCTTAAAAACCAGATAAAACCTTTTTTTCCCCAATGATAAGATTTGAAGCACAAATAGAGTGTGGGGGTTGAGTAATTCAAATTCACCCTAAGGTATACAATGACTAACACCAGAGTCTTTTCACAAAGCAGAGATCATTTGCTCCTCAAATGGAGGGCCTGAAACTGGTCTGTTCTAGGAGCAGGCATAATGCAAATTGGATGTGTTGTTCACCATTTCTTCTGTTTCCGTGTGACTCTGTTTATGTCTTGAATCACCAGATTGACTCTATATATCACCAATAACACATTCATCACTTCTGCATGTTATCTCTTGGCTTTTGGATAGTGTATAGAATTGGAATAATTATAACTCAGGCTGTTCATAGATTAAAAACATATGATTTGAAACAAACATACCTTTAAGAAAAGACAACATTTGGAACTTGTTATCTTGTAAGAATAATTTTTTTTGAAAAGACAATCGTATGGGATTCTAATGCTCTGGCTGACCTAAGAGAGGAGCAGTAAGGGGCTTAATGCTTTTCTTTCCTCACACAGTTTTCCTGGCCAGTGCCTGCGATCTGAATGATTGGCAAGCCCTGTAACTGAGTTCTTGGGAAAACAAATGATCTCATAGATGGAGCTGCTCCATGTTAGGAAGTGCAAGAATTATGAAATGCAGTCACAGCAGGGAAAGAAGTTTGTTTGCATTTGGATGGCGACCTTTTGTTTCTAAGGTACCGCGGGGTGGATGAGGCTAATAAATGCCTTTACTGGGGTCCTGGGGAGAAATTCTGGTTTCTTTTCCCTACCCTCCTCTCATTTAATTCTTTTTTTGATCTGGGTTTTTGGCAGCACCTCTGAATCATGGGATATGCTTGAGGCAACCAGGTGAGAATACCTTTTGGCTTAAATTTGATTCCAGGAAGCAGAGCTTCCTGGTTCCTGGCTCTTTTAGAGCATTCATCTCTGTAGCCCCTTAGTGGTTTATGGTCATTTGTCTATGTTGAAGTGATGTATATTATTTCCTATATGTTATAGGAATTCAACAAGTTTAACTAGTACCCTTTTACATCTTCTCGTATATTCAGGAAGCTGTAGATAAGGGGGAGAGGTGGAGATCTTGCCCTGGGGAAGGGCTTGTTCTGTGATGGGACTGAGACCAGGAAGGAGAGGTCTCAGTAGTCTCAGTCACCAGCACATCTGGTCATTCCAGATCCTGTCAGTTCTATACTCTATACTCTACCTGTGTCTATACTCTACCTGTGTCTGGGTAGCTCCTAGCAACCTAACTTAAGCTTTTATCTTTCTGTGGTCTATTTCTTAAGTGCTTTCCTGGACTCTTGGGCTCAGAATATTAACAAAGAAGAATCTTCTTCCATCCTTCTAGTTTTGATCTCCAAGCCTCTCCTGATTTTCCTCCCTTTTGAAGTCTTTTAAAATAGACTTTATTTTTCAGAAAAGTTTTAGGTTCACAGGAAAATTGAGTAGAAGTACAGAAATTTCCTATATACCTCCCACCTCCCTCACTATCAACATTTAGCAAGACAATGGTACATTTATTGCAACTGAGAACCTACATTGACTCATCATTATCACCCAGAGTCCATAATTTACATTAGGGTTCACTCTTGGTATTGTACATTTTGTGGGTTTGGACAAATGTATAATGACATATAGCCATCATTATAGTATCATGCAGATAGTTTTACCACCCTAAAAATCCTTTCTTCTCTTCCTGTTCACACCTCCATCTTTCCTAACCCTTGGCCACGACTGATCCTTTTACTGTCTCCATAGTTTTACCTTTTCCAGAAGGTCATATATTTGTAATCATATAGTAAATAGCCTTTTCACGTTGTTTTTTCCACTTAGTAATATGCATTTAAGTTTTCACCATGCCTTTTCCTGGCCTAATTGCCATTTTTTTTAAAGTGTTGAATGATATTCCATTATCTGAATGTACTACAGTTTATTTATCCATTCACCTACTGGTGGACATCTTAGATGCTTCCAAAGTCTGGAAATTATGAAGGAAGTTGCTATAAACATCCTTGTGCAGTTTTTTGTGGGGATACATTTTCATAAAATTTATAAATAAATTTTCAACTCCTTTAGGTAAATGCCAAGGAGTGTGATTGCTAGATCGTATGGTAAGAGTGTGTTTAGCTAAACTGTCTTCCAAAAAATGGCTGTACCATTGTACATTCCTATCAAGAATGAATAAGAGTTCTTATTGCCCCACATTCTTGCCAGTATTTGCTATTGTCAGTGTTCTAGATTTTGGCCATTCTAATATGTGTAGTGGTATCACATTGTTTTGTTGTTGTTGTTGTTGTTTGTTTTATTTTGTTTTGTTTAAGTAGGCCTCATGCCCAGCATGGAGCCCAGTTTGGGGCTTGAACTAATGACCCTGAGATTAAGACCTGAGCTGAAATCAAGAGTCTGATATTCAACCGACTAAGCTACTAAGCACCCCACATTGTTGTTTCAATATATAGTTCTCTAATGACATTTGATGTCAACCATCTTTTCATATGCATATTTGCCAGCATTATATCTTCTTTGGCATGGTGTTTGTTCAGGTCTTTAGCCTATTTTAAAAATCAGATCATTCATTTTCTTATTGGTAAGTTTTAAGATTTCTTTGTATAATTTAGATAGCAGTCCTTTATCATATAGATCTGTTTTTTGTAAACATTTTCTCCCAGTCTGTGGCATGTCTTTTTATTCTCTTGACCATGTCTTTTGCAAAGCAGAAGTTTTTAATTTTAATGAAGTTCAGCTTATCAGATTTTTCTTTCATGCCTTTGATGGTGTATCTAAAAAGTCATCATCATACACAAGATAATTGAGATTTTCTTCTATGTTATCTTCTAGGATTTTCATAGTTTTCTGTTACAGTTAGTTCTCTGATCTGTTTTGAGTTAATTTTGTGAAAGATATAGGGTCTGTGTCTAGATTCACTTTTTTTTTTTTTTTTTGGTTATGGACGTCCAGTTGTTCCAGCACCATTTGTTGAAAAGACGATCTTTTCTCCATTATATTGCCTTTGTTCTTTTGTCAAGGATCAGCTGACCATATTTATGTGGGTCTATTTCTGGGCTCTCTATTCTGTATTGATTTATGTTCTTTCACCAATACCAGACTGTCTTCATTACTGTAGCTTTATAGAAAGTTTTGAAGTTGGTTAATGTTAGTCTTCCAACCTTCTTTTCCTTCAACATTACATTGGGTGCTTTGGGTCTTTTGCCTTTTCATATAAACTTTATAATTTTTGTTGATATCCAAAAAATAACTTGTTGAGATTTTGACTAGATCTACAGATCAAAGTTAGGAAGAATTGACTTCTTGGCAATATTGGTCCTGATTATTTTTTCAGTTCAGAATTGTTCAGCCATGCACAATCTTATTTATACCATATGATAACCCCATGATGAGCAAACTGCAGAAACCAAGGTTCAGAGAGGCTGGGTAATTAGTTCAAGGTCACCAGGTGGGAAATGATAGAGACAGGATTTGAGTACAGAACTGCCAGGCCCAGAGTCCTTGCTCTGACACATTTTCCATGGTAGTGTCATGGAGTGCTTCAGCAAGCAAGCTTTGGTGTCAATATAGCAGGATTTAAACCTTGGCTCTGGCACTTGCTGGGTGTGTCACCTGGCATGTAAGGTAACTTACCTTTCTTGCTTCAGATTTCTCATTTGTCAAATAGAGTGATAATAATAGTACCTGCTTCATAGATTTGTTTTGAGAATTAATGGAATTGGTCACAGGCAGTGATGAGAACAGTGCCTGGAACATAGTAAGAAGTTAATGAGTTTTAACCATTGCCAGTATAACCACTCCCTGTTGGTCATAATGCTCTTTGGAGCCTGGGCATTGGCATTTGGGCAATGCAGTCTAAATATTGTAGAAAGGGCAGTGACCATCTGGCATGTCTGGAAGAATGCCTACTCACTCACTGGTACAAAGAGAGCTTTGAACATAGTAGGGGTGAGCCCATGTGATAGTGCAACATCTTTTATTCCCAAGTTTGATAAAAGACTTAAAATGAAGATATATCTGCAAAAGACAAATCTTGCCTTCAGATTTTTCTAAGGTAGAGATGATTGATATAGCAGATATTTTCCTTGGCACAAAAAGATTGTGTACCAGAACTTGGGATCAGGGGCAGAATAGAAAGGGGAAAGAATGCTAAAATTGGAAACCAGAGACACTAAAGGCAATCTTCATTACTAAATATATGAAAGAAACATCATTAACAAAACTAAGTCTATTCTAGATCTGGACCAGTGTCTCTTAACCTTTTTTCATTGCCCATATGTTTAAGGAGAAAACGAAATTAAATCTAAATTAATGAATTAAGTAAATTAAAATAAAAATGAATTTGATTTCTCCCTAATAAGAGAAGTCAAAACCCAAATCCTAAGAAATGATATTTTGTTACAAATATTATCATCATAAATATTATTAAAAAGTATTAAATATCTAAGATATTTTTCACACCCTGCTTCCTCACCAAGAACCAGTTATTGTCCCTTTGGGGGTGATAAAGCCCTTGTTGAAAAGGTATAATCTATACTATAGTAGCCTATGAATTACTATGATAAGCTTATAACTGGACTTGATGCCTTTAAACCTTTTAAATTGACCTACAGACAAAAGGACTTTTGATGGAGGTTTATTTTTGGTTTGAGACTGGTTGGAGAAGATGAATTTTGGGATTCTCCTTAACATTTCCTCACCACTTTGTTTTCAGTTGGATCTAATACTTGAATTGAGTATGATTGCCATTAGTATGTCATAAGATTATGCCTAAATTCTGTAGCATCTTATTTTAGGCCTCTGTCAAGGGCTACTTGGTACCTAATACCTCTGGCCTCTTAGGACCCATCCATAATAGCCAGGCCCATCACTTTGCTTTGCTCTGTATCTCAGGTACTATTCCTGTCTCTAAGATTTCGTTTTAGTGCTTTTCTGTTTATTCACAAAGCCTTCTCTGTATGTTTTCAGTCCCCACAGATACCATTCTTCCTTTAACAATTTGCTCAAGAATCATTTCTTGTGTTATCCACCCTATATTCGCCTTTTATTTCTCAAAAGGTCATTTGCTCTTAGTCCATGCTACACAATCTTGCCCTTGGCAAGATGTGTGTGCACGTGTGTGTGTGTGTGTGTGTGTGTGTGTGTGTGTGTGTGTGTTTGCTTGGTTTCTTTCTAGTCCACATGGGTGCTTGTTGTTTTACAACTAGACTATAGATTCTTTTTTAAAAAATGTTTTAGTGTTTATTTTTGAGAGAGAGAGAGACAGAGCACCAGTGGGGAAGGGGCAGAAAGAGAGGGAGACAGACAGAATCTGAAGCAGGCTTCAGGCTCTGAGATGTCAGCACAAAGCCCGATGTGGGGCTCGAACTCACAAACCATGAGATCATGACCTGAGCCAAAGTCAGATACTTAACTGACTGAGCCACCCAGGTGCCCCTAGACTACAAATTCTTTACTGAAAAGGACAGTTCTTTCTCTCTTCTGCAGGAATTCTAAGATTTGTACTGAGTACACGGAAGATTCTCAGGAAATACTTCTAATTTTAAAAACTCTGGTATCTTGAGTAAAGCATTCATTTAGAAGTCATCAAGGAAACCTCACATTCATCTTCTGTTGCCATATGTAAGCTGCAAATTTCAGGAGGACTGGACTAGCTTAGTATCTCTCAGACTTTGGATTCCATGGACCAGTAGAATCTTTAAAAACATATTTTGGGGCATAGGGTAGAATTGTTTGCTTTTTTACTTTGTTAATTGTGGACAAAATACTAGGAACTATCTCGTATCGTTACATCATTTCACAAAAGAAAGGACATTTATACATCAGAAGAATAGAAATGACATATCTCAAATTATATAATCATTTAAATAAATTTAACTCCATTAAAAGCTCGTTGTATTTTCCTTATTGTGCCTAATTTTCCACCCATGAGTGAAAACTGGCATACACTAACAGAGTGCACTGATGAGATCCATTCTTCTTTTGTTTAGTCCTCCATAATATCTCTTTCTAACTAATTCTGGAAATGGCTCGATGGCCCTAAGTAATATTTAAAAATCCACTACAGTGGCAAAAAAAATTATTTAAAAATTAAGTGTCATTATTCTGATAATTTCCCTATCCATATTATTACATATGGTTGAGAGTCAAATACAGAATCTGCTCTAGTGCAAGTATTAAATTGACTTTCAGATCACCTGTGTCATAACTCCATCTGTTACTTAATTGTGGCCTTCTCTTGTTTCATCTAAAGGCTTCTGTAAAACAATGATATAATGAACACAATATTTATAGCAGTTGACATTTTGTTCAAAAATTTAGTTTCTGAAAACTGAATATACCCAGAAGAGTTAGAGAGAAGCAGCTATTTGTCTGTATATTTGCAACTTTAGTACTGGGATTCTAGAGTAGCAAGTGTCCTGGAGAACACAGAAACTAAAGGCAGAGTATGTGGTAAGCTCGTGCCCAAATGACAGGATATCAGCTCTGATGTCCTCAAAGGAAAGATGATGCTTATAAAGTTACCCCAGAAATTTCATACATCAATTCTTGTCAGCAAGGCAAAGCAAGCATGAGTTGGAAGCTGTGGTCAGCAGTCTTCCCACTTTGCTTTCTGGGCCCGCTGTGGTCTCTGGGATTTTAGGTTACACTTGTTTGTGAAATGCAGGATACCTCTCCTAGACTGCTGTGTGTGCGTGTGTGTGTGTGTGTGTGTGTGTGTGTGTGTGTGTGAAGTTTTTATGCTCTGCATGTAAGAAGTTTCAGGGGCTAGATATTTATTTCTCCTCTAGGTGGACTGTGTGTGATCAAGACATCATAGATAATATTCTGTTTGTATAAGGCCATTTTAAAGGTCTGTGCAATTTTGTGGGTACCCCAGAAGCTCAGTTCCATGTCCCCACCTTAGAGACCTTCCTGTCCTAGGGAGTTTTACTGAACAAATGGATTAACTCTCAGCTAAGTGGACATGCTTGTCACGTTACATGTTACTTATCTCTAAGTTATAGAAATATTTGTGCATTACTTTATATAACCTTTAAATGAATTGTAAAGTGATTAATTCCCTATTTCTGAACGTTTTAACATGAGTGTTTTTTATAGCAAAACACCAAAACCTTTAGTAGTTTTTTTACTAATCTTCTGCAAGTTTTGTCTATGCTTTTTTGTTTGTTCCAAACGAATAAGACACACTGAATGTTTGATTTCTGTTCTTTCTTGCTGCCAAAAGTCTGTTATTGAACAGGCAGTATGGCATTGTTTGAGGGGTTTACAAAATAGGCAGCATAAGACAGAAAATTATGGCAGATTGGGACAGACTCACCAAGTAGATGTGCCATCATGATATGCATCTGAGAGGTAAGGGAGTAGGTAAAGGGAGGCACTCTGTGAATGGCATATTGGGAGAGATCATCACTGTCATTCTAGGTTGTGGAAATGGTCAACTGGAAGAGGTTAGAGGTCAATTATATAGAAACTCCTTTAAGTATTTTGTGTGCTTTTGAGGAAGAATACAATGTTGAGACAGAAATGCGTTCCAGTTCACATTCTTTGCTGCCCCTTATTATCTAGGATTAACTTCTCTGTGACTTAGTTTTCTTACCTGTAAAAATGGAGCTAGTGGGAACTCTTTACTGTCATTCAGGGGTGTAGGCTGACAGAGGCTCTGCTTTCACAAACATGTGGTCTTCAACCTTGTGTGAATGTCTCATCCAGTTACCTGGAAGGGGAGGAGCACACAAGACTTAATGAGAGAGACCTGGAAGTGGCTCATACTACTTACACGCATCCTCCATTGGCTCCATCTCATTACAGGGCCAAATCTCACTGCAAGGACGGCTGAAGAATGGGATTAGCTGTGTGCTCAGGGAGGAGAAAAAGCAACATGGATTTTGGTAAAGATTCAGCAGTCTAATACCAAATGTATTAACACTCAGCAGAGTGTTTTTGTTACTATGACCCTTCAGCTTGATATACTCTGTATGCTCAGAAAATATTAATTTATTTGCTTCTTTATTTGTGTCACAGATATTTGTTAAGATCTACTATGTGCTATTCATTATGCCTGGTTCTGATAGCTAAAATGGAGATGACTGATCATTTATTTATTTATTTATTTTTGGTAGCAATGGAGAAAAATTCCAAAATTTCACAACATATATGTGTTATGTTGCATCATAATCTATAATTGAAAGCAGAAGTCAAGCGAAACCCTAATTTCTTTTGCATCAGTCTTATACATCTTCCAGATCTCCTTTCTGACTTGGCACAGTTCTGACTGAACATATAGTAAGCATTCAAATATATTTGTTGATTAACAGTGTATTTATTTGATCAAGGAAAAAGTGTGCCTGAAACCCATTAATAAATATTAGTCACTCTCTCCCTTATGTTCCCTGATAGGATTTGAATTCTAGGAGAATATTTTGGTTTTTATTAGAGATTTTGGCTAAATTCATTGACCACTTCATTTACTACTGTGTAGACAGGACCTTTAATGCTTGGGGTAATAGATCTTATGGGACCAATTTAGTTTTATTCAGAAAAGCAAATTTCCCTCCTTGAATGAGATCTGATTTTCATTAGATGGGTTTGCTACAAGATTATTTAGTGAAAGTAATGTCCAGAAGCTTCTGACTCAATTCAAACTTAGCTTCTTCTCATCCACATGCATCCCTATGGTGCCTGAGTCTGGAAGCAGGTTGGAATTTCATTTGGGAAGCTACCATTAACACAATTTGGGCCGAAAGCATAGCTCTCTATGGAAGACAAATGAAAGGATGCTTGAGCATGACTTTCTCAGAAAAATAAATTGAAGATTAATATTGCATTCCAACTAGAGTTGGTCAGTGATTATTCTTTGTGGCATGCTTTCTCGAGTAGCATAATCCTTGGGTGAATCTCAGAAATAAAAGGAATAAAGGAAAGAACTAGACCAGCTCAGGGAGGCAAATTGCATGGGAAATATTCTGAACTACCTAAAGCATATTTTAATTAGCCACAGTGGAGCAAGCACTAAGTTAACTATGCTTTGGACTCAAGACACCTTGAAGCAGCTAGAGGGATTTGGAGAGATGAATAGCTTTAGTTTTGTCCAAAGAAAACCATTATATAACACATCTGTTGGTGGTTAGCAGATCTTCAACCAACATGTCTGAAAGACTGAAAAAATATTGTATATTTAAGGGGTATAACTTTGAATTCTCTGCTTTCTCATGAATTCAGTGGTAGAAAGAAAAACTTATTAGAAATGGGGCTTCCAGACTTACTTATGAGAACTTTTAGAACTATTCTAAGAAAAAAAAATTCCATCTAAAAAAGCCACGGCGGTGGCCAGCAGGGGCGGGTTGGGGGGTGGGGCGCCTGGATGGCTCAGTCAGTTAAGCGTCTGACTTTGGCTCAGGTTGCTCAGGTTATGATCTTGCAGTTCGTGAGTTTGAGCCCCCATCGGGCTCTGTGCTGACAGTGCAGAGCCTGCTTGGGATTCTCTCTCTCTCTCTTGCTATCACTCTCTCTCTCAACATAAATAAATAAACTTTAAGAAAAAAGAAAAAAAAAATTCCATGGACCTTCATAGTACCTGGAGGAAAACCCAGCAATCTAAGGAAACTTTAAGACACTCCCCTCAGCCTAAGCACTATGTCAGCAGAAGAATATGCTTGTAAGAGCTGTGCAGTCAAAATTGTTGATCTTTGTTGCCTCTCAATTCTGTATTATACACTTTCTCTTCTCATTTGGGTAATTATTTCCTAAGAAGATCTTTCAGAAGACTGGAACTGGGGAGAAAGTTGTGTGTGGACTGGGAGTGGGAACACATGGCAACTCAGAATGCCTTCCCTGGAAAGGCTGGTTGTTAGAGCAAAGAAGAATCTAGAAATTGTTTTCATAACTGCTGGGGCTGCTGCCTCCAGTTACCCTGTAAACCATGTTGGTGCTGCTTGTCTCAGAGTTGGGGGTTTTGGACAATGGAAGGTCCCTGGAAGAGATGAAGTGGTTCTCAGTGCTGGGTGCATGTTTGAATCTCTTGAAGAGTTTAAGAAATAAAGATGCCAAGACTCATTCTTAGATATTTAATTCAATTGATTTGGGCATCCCCAGATGTATTTAAAAATAGTCCTCAGGTGATTGCTGTGCAATTAGCATTGAAAGCCACAAAGGCAGAGGAAGCTCTGTATTTACCAAGGCCCCAGAGGACAGTCGCATGCTAGATGAATTGCTTTCTTCCATAGTCACTTGCAATTTGTCTTTTTCAACCCCCCATTCAATTTTTCTGCCCTTCTCACTGACTCTTCTGTTAATAGACATTTTTAGAAAAGGTATAGCATTGTTCTTTAACATTAGATACTAATCAGGGATAGTTCCCACTTTTTCAGTTGATCTACATTGCTTGTAATACGTTACTTCAACTACCACAATTAACTAGAATAAACCATATCCATGGCTGATTAGGGGCAGGTTAATTTCTCTTTGATGCTTTGAATTATTTTATAGTTTAGTTAGTTTGCTGTCAGTCAGTGATGTGAAATAAAATTTGGTGCGTATCATACAGAATGTATAATAGTAAAATCTGGCATGAAAAGTTCAGTGAGTCTACAATGAAAATATCCAAATCACATCTCTACCTAAACCTTTCCTAGTCAACACTCCCATTCTTTTTAGGATAAACATGCCTGTTTGTATCATACAGTTTATGCAAACCATATTTTGTGAATGAAGTTGAAATGGGTTTCTGTGCAGTGCTAAATTGGCTTATTGATCTAACCCTGCATATTTGCATTAAGTTATAGTCTTAGTTTATAGTCCTATAGTTTCAGTTACATATAGACTAAATAGTCTTAGTTCCCTATAGACTAGAGTTACTTCTTTGCTGGATCTGAAGTTATGGAAACATTCTCAAGAAAATCCAGTTGTAAACATCAATAATCAGCAATAAATTGAGTAGTCTATTATTTGTTTTGTTAAAAAGATTATTATAGGCTTTCTTTAAGGATTCAGTTTTTAGGTATTTAAAAGGCGGGCCACACTTATGTAGAAGAGTATGACAGCTTATTGATTCCATTCCACAAGGAGCACCCATATAGCCTTCCATGAGAAACCTCAGTGTAATTTTACCTAAAACAACAAAGTTTGTAAGGACATTAATCATGATTAGTAGGTGAAATGCTTGGTTAGTTTGTATCCTTCTGAAGACAACAGACCTGGGGAAGCTGAGGATGGCAGAAAGAAAACCTAGAGGGAGTGGGGAACATCAGAGAGAGCACCAGACTGGGAATGGAGGAGATAACATGGGGTTGGTTCTGTCACCTGCTCCATCTGATAAATGACCTGGCTGAGCTTGATTATGCCTCACTTTCTTTCCAGTCCTAACAATCTAAGTTTTGTTCATTATCTAAGGTTCATTACCATGTTTTACGTCTTTGTTTTTGTGTATCAGGTCATTGCCTCATCATGCTTAGGACCAGCATTGATATGGTCTTAAGTGCTGATGGCATGTAGGGCGGTGCTTCTCATTTGCCTTATTAAAGTCATAATGGTTTTTAAACGATTGTTAATTTTTGTGTTTTTAATAAAGGCATGCTTCTTGCTGTCTTCTCAGGACACCTTAGGAGGGGCTGGTCACTGAGTGCCTTTGAGGAAGGGTTGTGAGTCAGGGGAATTTTAAAGGGATGAGGGAATTAGTGAGAAGTTGGGTGAGTGGGGAAGTGTATGAAAGAACATGGAAACATGTGAAAGAAGATAGGCGTGGGAGAGGTTTTATTTAAAAGTTTCTTTCCTTGTCTCTGCAGTTGAAATTCACACAGATGCCAATCGGTATTATTATTTTTTAGAACAAGTTCATGAATTGTAGTTGTTACTTTGAAGCTTTCCCAACCACTTGAAAATAAAGATTACTGAGAACAAATCCCCTAGAAGTTAATCTACCTGAGTACAATCCCAACTATCCAGGCTGTAACTCTGGGCTGATGTCAGATTGGCCATCAGAGGCCAATCATTGGCGAACAATGATTTCTGTTTTTCCTAATCCCTTACTGGCTCTCCTGGGCATTACCAAAGCCAAACTGAGGTGGTCTTAGGAGATGTGGCTGCAGAGCTGGCCTGAAAAAAGGAATCTTATGAAATTTCTGTGGGGGTTTTTGTTGTTGCTTCCACATCCAGGATAAGACCCTGCTCTCCATAAAGCAGCAGGTAAGAAAGGAATTCAGCTAGAAACATGGACAGGCCCAGCAACCCCATCACTGAGAGAGCAGGTCTGGGGTCATTGTTATCTCAAGTTCTATTAGCATTGACTGAAAAATTTTCAGGGCGCCTGGGTGGCTTGGTCAGTTAAGCATCTAACTCTTGATATTGGCTCAGGTCATGATCTCACAGTTCATGGGATTGAGCCCTGCATCAGGCTCTGTGCTGATAACACACCACCTGCTTGGGATTTTTTGTCTCCTTGTCTCTCTGCCCCTTCCCCTGCTGATATACATGCATGCATGCTATCGCTCTCAGAATAAATAAATTAACTTAAAAAAAAGAAAAATTTTCACAAAACTGGAAAATGTTGTATTATAATGAGATAGTTTGCCCTTCTAGAAATTCGTTTTAAAAAAAGCTGGGTTTTTTTGGTCAACTTTATTTATTTTTTTAATATATGAAATTTATTGTCAGATTGGTTTCCATACAACACCCAGTGCTCATCCCAAAAGATGCCCTCTTCAATGCCCATCACCTCCCCTCCCCTCCCTCCCACCCCCCATCAACCCTCAGTTTGTTCTTAGTTTTTAAGAGTCTCTTATGCTTTGGCTGTCTCCCACTCTCACTTCTTTTAAAAAAACTGTTTTATAATTACTCTTTATCAGTTTGTTTTACTTCAACAAAACATCAAAACCACTGGATATGTTGACAGGTTGGGAGAGTTGGGACTAACTCAAGGAACATTTTCATTTTTGTTTTCTACTTTTGTTCTTCCCTTTTGTTCACTGACTACTTCACTGGGCCAGACATCCTTCTCCACATGCCTCATGACTTCCCTTGACACAGAGACCCCTCACTGTTACTCACTGCCTGGGGAGTATTACTACTCAGTGTTACTACTGAGCTTTTTGATATCTCCTTCATTCTGCCTCTCACTTCCTTAAAATGGCAGGGCAATGTTCTTGTTTCCTCAGAGCTTGTTAGAAGAGGGGCCAATCTAGTAAATTAATTCAGGATGAAGGGTTAATGGACCACAATGGTCTAAAGCAAAGACCTGCAAGCTTTTTCTTAAAGGTCTTGGTTGTAAATATTTTAGCCTTTGTGGGCCATGTGGTCTGTGTCACAATTACTTGACTCTGCCATTTTGAGAAGGTAGCTATAGACAATACAGCATGGCTATATTCCAAGAAACCATTATTCATGGAACAGTGATACATGAATTTCATATAATTTTCATTTGTCGTAAAATACTTCTCTTCTTTTGAATATTTTCAACAATTTACAAATGTGAAAACCATTCTTAACTCATGGATCATACAAAAATAGGCAGCAGGCTGGATTTGGCCCACATATACGGGACATTACATTTCTTTAACAAAAGAAATAATTAGCAATTTCGTGTGTTGTGTGTATGAAGGGTAGAGAGTAACTGTCTGTTACTCTTGCTTCCTGAAGACCAGCTGTGGAAAGAGCCGCATTTATCAAGTGCATCTTGTCAGCCCTGTATAAATAAGTTCCATGGTTGACTAGGTTTCACTGAATAAACAACTCATACTTCTCATTTAGGGTCTAGAGCCCAGAAGGCTCTGATTCACAGTGTGTGCCAATCATGGAGCCCTACTGATTTATCTTTGGAAATACTGCCAATTCTTCCTTTTTTTTTTTTTTTTTTTTTTGAGTCATGCTGTCTTGTTATAACACTAGTCCACAGTGGTCCACCATCCTTGTTTCCTTCTTCTTTAGGGTATGTCAACTTTGGGAGTATGTAACAACGTTAAAAACCCTAGTGGCTTAATAAGTAAAGGTTTGTCACAGGCCAGTGCAGATTGATGGGCTGTGTGGTCGGATGCAGGTTGTGGGAGATGTCTCTACTCCATTCAGTTCCTCAGGGACCCAGGGTCCTTCACCTAGTGGCTTTGTCATTCTCCAAGGCTTGAAATTATCCAACTAGACTGCATCTGAACAGCAGACAACAGAATATATAGAGGATCTTGTGAAGGGTGCTTTAGAGGCTAGGCTGGGAGCCCAGCTTAGAATGTTGGCCAGGAGCCTCAATTCCTCTCCATCAGAGTCTCTGTGTGGCACTGTTTCGACTTCCTCACAGCATGGCAGCTGGATTCCACAAGCAAATGCTCCAATAAAGAAGACAGGAATGAGAAACTGCCAGTCTTTTAGAGCCTAGGCCTGGAAAAGGGCACAATATACCTTCTGCTGTATTCTATTGGTCATGTAGTCACAGATGTAATTCCAATTAAAGAGGAGAGTATAGAGATCTTAGCTCTTCCAACAGAAGAATTTCAGAGAATCTGCACTCACTTTTAATCTACCAAAATGTTACGCTGAGGGTTGATATGAGTGAGTGCAAGAGCATGATGCTAACACAGAAGTCCATCTGTATTCACATCCACTGTGAAATATGGATCAGCCATTCTGGGAACATGCTGGGGCTTCAGGTTGATTGCCTACAGCAAGGCTCAGCAAACTACAGCCTGTGAGTCATATCTGGCCATTGTCTATTATTGTAAATAAAGGTTTATGAAACACAGCCATCATCAGTTTTATATATATGTGCATATGTATATATGTATGTATATATATGTATATGTATATATGTATGTATGTATATATATACATATATATAGGTTGTAGCTGCTTTTGGGCTTTTGGGCTTCAACAGCAGAGTTAAAAAATTGTGATAGAGGTTATGTGGCCTGCAAAGCCTAAAGTATTTACTCTTTGGCCTTTACTGAAGAAGTTTGCTGACGCCTGTTCTTAAGGGACTCAAAAAAATCCCCATCATTAGGACTGAGTGAAATCAGCTTGAAAAAGCAGGATCTTGTGATTGACATGAGGACAAGCACATTACTGATGGGTCATGAGTTTCTATGGCTTTGATAGCTGAGTCCTTTAAAAGTGTGCAGGTTGTGCATTCTGCTATCAAATCACCCAAATCTCTAGCAGGATTGAATTTTCTGGTAACTTGAGTATTTTCATTATTGGCAACTCCTGCCCAGAACCTTGGAAAGCTGTATGTTCCCTTTTACCATTTTCCTCAGCAGTATCTAACTCCGTTGCTTGCAATGATGGTTGCAGTGGGCAGGTCTGGGGGTGTGTTTTCCTAGCCTGATGGGGCTGATTTAGGAGGCTTCTGATGCTAAGTTGGTCTGGACTTTGCTGTGGGTCTTCTCAGACATTGTTGACATTATTGTTGGTGGACAAGGATCTCTCACTTGATACCCTTTCTTTTAAAGCAAAGTTCCAAGCACTGGTCTTATGTTTTCTTTTTGTTCTTGAAGTCATTTCTAGATTATCCGTATTATTAGCATATGTGTGTACATACTGTAGGGATAAATTAAAAATGAAGAATAATCTAATCACTTCTTTAAAATTGACATTTGGAATACTTTTTCTTTCTTCTTTATTTTCTTTCTCTGTGAAGGAGTTCTTTAATCAAGTATTCACAGAAAATCCGCATTGAAAATTCACATGTAAAAAGCCTGACTTTAGGAAACCTGAGAGTAACTTTTCAAACTTCCTCTCTGTGTTCTTTTCTGTCCCTCTTTCTCCTTCTGCAAGAACAGAGAGGGCTTATTGTCACAGAAATGACTTGGAAACCCAGTCAGATTACATGTGCTATGTTCTGTTTATATAATGGGTCCTTTGGTTGACATTTTGTCTAAAGGCATGTGGAGGAGGATCTTTGTTTAACCTCTGTTTTATCATCTCACCATTCGATACCAAGGAATACACAGAAAACCTAAAGATTTCACTCTCAAGAAAGCCAGGTACTTGAAAGTATCCTGAACTAATGCTTTCTGTTTTCTTTAGACGCCACATCAACACAAAATTGTGTGTTCTCCTTTATTATTATTTTGCAAATTCTAACTTGTTTTTTATTTAGTTTCTTATTGGTGTTAATCTGAAACAGGCTGTTAATTCAAAACAGTAGAAACATTCACTGATTTGATTCCTCAACATTTTATAAATACTTAGCAGAAGCCAGATTCATAGATGTGTGTATTAGGTAGGTTCCCCGCCCCACCTTTGCCCATCAGGTCAAGTGAAATCAATATCAGCACAGGCTGTAACTGTTATTACCCCTACATTCATTGGCTTTTCTTAGCTATATTGGGACCAGTAGAGAGAGTTTACTAGCAAAGGGAAGTGGCAGTGGAGACGAATGTAGCACTTAACAATATTGGAATATGGGTTTTAGGAAATGCATCCTTTCCTCCAAGATAAATGTATATGTTCTCTCCTTAAGAGACCATGAAAGCATTATGGGAGGTTCTTATAAGTAAACATAGCTCTTCATATGCTCACAATCAGACAGTTATACCTGCAGACATTTCTATCTTTCCCTTTGATAGGCAGCCACCTTAACCAGCTGAATCAGTTTGGGCCATCGGTAAGGCAAGCAGTGCTAAATCCCTGACATTCACTCCCTGGAATGTTATTTGGCACATTATTACAGTTGAGATTTACTAATTAGTGTCCTAGTGTAGTAAAAAAAGTTTATATCTCTTCCAAAATACTGAAAACATTGCATAAAATACTTCTGCTTTGGAAGAACTGGTTTCACCCTTTGTATCTTTAAGTAAGAATGGGGCTTAGTTCTGAGTATAACACTTCACAGACAAGAAAGTAGGGCAAAGAGATGGCACAAGTCTTGCTTGAGTTTCTGAGCAGGACTTGAATAGTCTATGAGTATTGGTATTCCTTTCTCCCTTTCTCTTCCCCAGTTTTCCTCTCTCCCTTCCTTCTCAACTGGATTATCTCCATTAATCTCTGCCTCACTCTGGGCCAGAATCTACGATGGACTCATGGCCTTTTCTTTAGCTACTAAAGCTTCTGGCTTTTCCTCTTTCCTTATAGAGTCTCCTAGGCAGAGTTGTCCTATGTATGTGTGTTAGGAGGACAGTTGATCGATTAGGAATTGCCCAGTGATTTCTCTTAGGCAAATATTCCCTCTTTTAGGGCATGGTATTGGCTGGCTTCAAGCCTGAGAGAAAGGAGTGAATCTATTCTGTGTGAGGCAGAAAAACTTTATGGACTGCTGAGGAGTTGTGGAGGACAGAGAGTAAAGGGCCATGGGATAGTGTGATGCTATCCAGTACATTACAGGACACTCCCCTTGATTGGTGAAATTACTAAACTCACACATCATTTTGCAAGAACAGATTTCTTTGTGGAAGGTGAAGAAAAAGGTGACAGCAGAATTAGAAGAGTCTCGTGGAAACACACCCTAAGCAATTTACAGAAACCATGAGGAGTTTGAACTGTCATGGACCATGGAATTGAGCACTCCAGTTAAGTGTATGTAGGTTCTCGAGAATTGAGAAAGCCTCAGGTAACATCTGGGATATTGGTCAATCTGTCAGAAGCAAGGGGGTTTAGGTCACTATTGAACCAATACATCTATGGAACCCTTCGTTTCTCTAATAGGGAGGCTTAAACTTGGCAAGGAGCGGGGATAGAAGTTCTCAACCATTTTTTTTTCTTGGAATTTAAGTTAGAACATGTTTGAGTGAAGTCACCAGAGAGGGACATCTCTGACTACCATATACTAGAGATGGGGTGCCAGGAACAAAGTTAGAGTAGCTAGTGGACACTTGAATAACTGGACTATAACCCTCTGTGTGCCTGTCTTTGCTTCTCTGTCTCTGTCTCTCTCACAAGAAGGCAACTCAACATGGAGGGAGCAAGATGGGCTGTGAAGTCATAGTGTCACCTGGATGGGCATTTTCTCTGGACAGAGGAGGTCCCTCTTTTTCTGATTCCCATCCCCTCAAGGCTAAAATGCCTTGATCAAGTATTAAAGACTTTTGCTCATCAATTATAAATAAGGCCTAAAACAAGTGTTCTTGAAAGGGGCTCTACCTTGATTTAAAATCACACTATGTGGGGCGCCTAGGTAGCTCAGGCAATTAAGCATCTGACTCTTGATTTTGGCTCAGGTCATGACCTAATTGATGAGATCAAGCCCTGTATTGGGCTTTGCACTGACAGTGTGGAGCCTGATTGAGCTTCTTTCTCTCTGGCCCTCCTCAACTTGTGCTCATGCATTCTCTCTGTCTCCCTCTCAAAGTAAATAAATAAACATTAAAAAAAAAATAAACTCATACCATGGATCATTGGCTAGTATCAAGGCCTGGTATGGAGAATGGGGAGGAAGAAGGCATGAGGAGGACTGGAATGCAGGAGGGAAATAACAGTTATGGAAGGTCCACAGTTTTAGACACTCATACATTTTTTTTTAAGTTTATTTATTTATTTTGAGAGAGAGAGAGAGAGAGAGAACAAGCAGTATAGAGGCAGAGAGAGAGAGAGAGAGAGAGAGAGAGAGAATCCCAAGCACAGCCCAACATGAGGCTCATACTCAAGAACCATGAGATCATGACCTGAGCTGAAATCAAGAGTCAGAGGCTTAACTGACTGAGCCACCCAGGAACACCTAGACACTCCTACGTTTTGATCTTTGCAAGAACTCCCTTGAAGAGGGCATTATTTTCTTCAACTTACAAATGAAAAGAATGTCTTTTTATACAAATAGGAAAAGCAAGGCACTGAAAGTGACCATTGGATGCCCAGCAGTGGTGAGGTGAGGTGGGGAAAGGTGCATAAAAGGGAACACAGTGTTCTGAAGAACAAATTTTCCTCTTTCATAACTTGCCTTGGGCTGGCTATGATGGTTGTTGGGGCTGGGGGAGGAGAAGGGAAAGATCAGGTGAATTAGGGAGGGAAACTGATGAGATCAGGGGAAGGACTAAACGTGAGAGAGGAGAGAAAGAAAAGTAGCAAAGAAATGGGTGTGAGGAGGAATGAGAGAAGAGCTCAGCTTTGCAGCAATAGATATTCATATCCATCGATGGTGAATTTCCCTTTATGCTCTATCTGAACAGAATAAATTCAGTAGGATGTCATAACTGAAATTCAGCAAAAATATTGTGCATGGTCTGGAATTGGTTTTAAAAAAATCAGAACAGTCTCGGAGAGATTCTTTATTTTTCTGACTTAAAAAAAGTTGCAGATAAATGTGCTTCTGATCAGAGGGGAAGCAAGGAGAGGGCGTTGGGCCAAACATATGTAGGCAGGTGCTGTACAACTTCTCCACACAGCTCTGCCAAAGCACCCCGTGGGTGACCTTGGCATTTAATGGGAAATGTGTGTTTCTCTGTGCACACATCAGGAGGAGGATGCGACCTCCTAGCCAATCTGGATTTGATATCAAGACGATACGTGAGCACATCACTGTGAAGGTGTCAGAATGGACAATTCCCTTTTCATGTTTTGTTCTGCCCCACGCCTCTACCCAAACTCACTCTAATGCCCTGGTTGTGGTTTATCCAGCAACAAAGGATGGGAGCCTTTTTATCTCCTAGAGTGATGAGGCTGCCGAGCATCAGTGTTGGTGGAGTTTGAAAAAATAAGAGAGAATAACTCTGCCTCCTGGCCCAATCCCCTATCCTTAGAATAAGCAAGATTTGCTGATTTGTCCCTCAACTTTCTGTGGTTAGCAAATATAAGGCCAGAGGAATGAAGCATAATGAGGTGGAGTGCATTTATATTATCTCAGAATAGGTATGGGGGAGGGTCTCATCTTCAGCCAGAGTGGGTGTCTTAGTTTCCAATGGCTGCTACAACAAATTACCATAAATTTTGGTGGCTTAAAACAGCAGAAGTTAACCTCTTACAGTTTTGGAGACAGAAAGTTCAAAACCAAGGTGTCAGGTACTATGCTCTTTCTGAGACTCTGGGTAGAATCCTTCCTTGCCTCTTCCTAGCTTCTGGTGGTGGTCATCATCCATCCTTGACATTCCTCATCACATGGTGTTCTCTGTCACTGCCCTCACATGGTTTTTGCCTCTTCTTATAAGGACGGCAGACATATTGGGCTAGGGCCCACTTTAATAGCCTCATCTTAATTTGATTACGTCTGCAAAGACCCATTTTCCAATTAAGGTCACAAAGTACCTTAAAGTACCTACCACAAAGTAGGACTTCAACATCTATTTTTTTGGTGACACATTTCAGCCTGTAACAGCAAGTGTTCAGGTCTGATGTGCTGGTGGGGCAGGTGCTACTGTAGGGCCTAACTATTCTTGCTGATTGGCATGGGGTAGGGGTGAGGGGCAAGAAGGGAGAAAGGACAGGGTTAGTTCAGGTCTGCTGCAGTCCCTGGTTCACCCCAAGGAGACAAGTTTGAGGCCAGCAGAGAAGGGCCACAGACTGAACTGTCAGGAAACTCTGGGGAGGCTCAAGCCACAGACAGTCACTGCTCTGGGGCCCAAGTGATACAGCATGCAGAGAGGGAGAGGACGAGAGACTTTCTTTACGTTTTCAAAAAATACAGTGTGGCTTTGGCATATTGAGAACCCCAGGGACACACAGCACTTCTTGGCAACTTAAGGGCTGACATTCTTAAGTATGCTGGGGGAGAGTAGAGATGTTAATGGAGACAAATGGCAGTGGCAAGATGAGGCCTTCTCAAGATAGTTGGGATAGGAGTAGAAGGGCAAGAGAAAGCGATAAGCCCCAAGGACTCTCAGAGTTGTCACATAGACAACTGTGTGAACTGGGAGAGTAGCAGGAGTCCCCTGCATTGCTGGGACTTCTCAAGTGTCATGGTCCTCTCCTCTTTAGAGACATGTGCAGTGTGAGTAGGACAACCCTTTTCAGTGCTGACCTTAATAACAGGAGGCAGTGGGTCTATAGGGCAATAATCATTTTTTTTAATTTTTTAATGTTTATCTATTTTTGAGAGAGAGACAGAGCGTGAGCAGAGGAGGGGCAGAGAGAGGGGGAGACACAGAATCTGAAGCAGGCTCAGGGCTCCAAGCTATCAGCACAGAGCCTGATGCAGGGCTTGAACTCACAAAGTGTGAGATCATGACGTGACCTGACATCAGACGCTCAGCTGACTGAGCCACCCAGGCACCCCTATAGGGCAATAATCTTTTACTGAATTGAATTGATTTGGAGGTGGGCTACAGGTGACAGTGCAATTGTTTTGACTTCAGACTTAACTTTTATTTTTATTTAAAATGTTTTAATGTTTATTTTTGAGAGAGAGACAGAGCATGAGTGTGGGAGGGGCAGAGAGAGAGGGAGACACAGGATCCCAAGAAGGCACCAGGCTCTGAGCTGTCAGCACAGAGCCCCATGCGGAACTCAAACTCATGAACCATGAGATCATGACCTGAGCTGAAGTTGGACGTTTAACTGACTGAGCCCCAGATGCCCCAAACCTAGCTTCTTAAAATGTCCCTTTTTAGGCTAATTGAAATGATACAGATTTTGCCTTTGGACCAAGAGTCCCTCCAGAATAGTGTCCCCCTTTTTTTGAGACCATGCAAAGACTGCAGGTAAATGCACAACAGCTGCTTGTACTGGTGGAGGGCCCTGGCTGGGGGAGGGAATGACCTTACCTGAAACACTGCTGATACTGGCAGGTTGATTAGAAGAGCAAGTGATCACCATTGACACCAGAAACTGAAGTGATGAGGGTTCCATGGAGGACTTGGAGACTGGGAAAAGGGCCATTAGACACTTGCCTGAGTCCAACACCAAATTGAGGGCTGGGGAATAGAGGCTAGTGGGGGGTATGGTGGTGCTGAAAAGGGGTCTCAGGAAAGGGCACAAGAAAAACCAAAGATATGCTATGTCTACTTCTCAAGTATCTAGAAGCAATCTCTTTTATACCTGGAGGGAATCACTGGTGGGAGAATTCAGATCCATTTAGTGTCTCTTCCTGGTTGGTTACCATCCTTCTCTAGGAACCAGGCTGCCTGGCTCCCCTGAAAGATATTTGGCTCCAAATATGACATTAACAACGCAGATACTATTATGGGCATTTCAGGGGCTCCCTGATTGCTACTCTAGAAGAATGCAAAGAGCTGAGCTCTCAGAGAGAGTCTTTGTGAAGGCCAGTGAAGTTTACCCCAGCTGTCCTAGGCAGGCACTGAGAGTGTCTGAGGCTAAGTCTGGCCCTGCATCTTTTCTAGTAATGCCATGCCATCATCTGGGATGCTGTCAACTTGGAGATGTATGGAGAAAAGATCATCAGTGTTCAGTAAGCTCTTACTTGCAAGAGGCTAATAGGTTAGTGACATTCCATTCCGTTTATAAGTGACTAATGACTATTTTTTTTTTACTCAGCTTTATTTTTGTTCAGCCATGCATGGTCCTTGGGACCTTCAATATTAAAACAGTGACGTTTTCTCTAAACATTGCATTTCTCATGAACTTACTCTTTGGTACTGACCTCTGTGACTTCATATTTTCTAGGTCTATAAACTTTATGAGCTGTTTGATAGCATTTACTCTTTCTAACTTTATCTTTCATTATGCCCTTCTTAAATCTTACAGGTATTTAGTAAGTTAGGGCTGATCCAGTTGAAAACATATTACTGGGCCCAGATTAGAACTTTTTCGAGTGGCAATAATTGGAAAATTATTAATTTACTTTTCTCTTTTGTCTTATGGAAATAGAAGCTTTGTTCTAGTTAGCCTAAGGCATATGTTTGTTTCAGGGAGAGGAGGGCTTGCTGCTGGCACAGTGTGAGGAGAGAGGAATATTCAGCTTCTTTCTCAGTCCAGGTCACTCAGGAAGACAGAGCTGCTACAAGGATAGTGGGAAGAGGGATTTAGTGTCAGAATTAGATCTGACACAAATGTGGGAGGAGCTGGGCAAGGGGTGGTCTAGGGGAAGGTTTTGGGACACCAAAGAGAGAACCCTTCCCAATGCACTGGTTGCTGGTGAACTAGTGAGGGCCTGCAGGGAAGCCCAAGAAAGCCAAGCACATGTGGCCACTGAAGCGAGACCATGAAGGGAACTCATGGAGAGGTCTATGGGAAGCTGTTGACCTTGATAGCTGCTGTCTCGTAGGTCTGTGTCCAAGTGTCTGGTGGTACTACTGATCAGCAACATCAGCAGTCTGGAAGACGAACATTACAATCTTTTCTCACTCTTCATTTGGACAAAGGTATATTCTGTTGGAATTACTTCTTACTTATTCAAAGGTTGAATGGAGGGTAATCCAAAATCCTCTTGCTGATCAATTATTGCTAAGAGGAAGTCTTATGTTGAAGGAACAGTGCAGCTGGGAAGGAGATGTGAGATGAATGGCAGTGCAGGTGGACAGGGAATGGCCATTGCGACCCCTGCTTTGTCAGGATGTTGATTTGCTGTGGTTTGTTTTATAGTCCTGTTTGAGAGATTCCCAGTTCGTTTTTCCAGATACATAAATTCTCCACAGCACAAGATGAAACCATTTCATCACTCAAATCAGCCTTGTATCAAATATGCGAACTTTAGGTCTGACACCTGTCTTACATCATCCCTGCTGAGTAAATTAAAATGAACAAGCAGAATAACAAGAAGGAAGTATCTTTATGACGTTTTAAGCTTAAAAGTCTGGGTTAGTTGTTTTATTCTTTTGTTCACTTTCAAGCTTATGGCCACCTCTACTTGGTTCATTCTCTCCTCTCTTTTTAGGGCTCCCATTATGCATGTGTTGTTATATTGATAGTATCTTACACATCTCATAGGCTCTGTTTATTTTTATTCATTTTTTTCTTTTTGTTCCTCAGACTGAGTAAGCTCTATTTATCTGTCTTCAAGATCACTGATTCTTTGTTCTACCAGCTTAGATCCATTGTTGAGCCACTCTAGTGATTATTTATCTCTTCAGCAATTGCACTTTTCACTCTGATATTTCTGTTTGGTTTTTAAGTTTATAGAATTCTACCTCTTTATTGATATTATTTAGTTAATGAGATATAGTTGTCAGACAACTTCCCTTTAACTCCTTAGCTGTTTTAAAAATCTTTTTCTGATAAATCCACATATGGGACCACCTTAGGGACAATTTCTACTAACTGCTTTTTGTCCCTCTGTATATGGGCCACACTCCCCTGTTTCTTTGCATGTCATGTATACTGGTATTTTCCCCTAAATATTGGACATTTTAGATAATATAATGTGGCAGCTCTGGAATCAGATTTCTAATACCCTACCCCTGGAGTTTGTTGTTGCCATTTTGTTATTGTTTGTTTAATGACTTTTTGGACAAATTCTATAGAGTCTGTATTCCCTTCAGTATGTGGGCACTAAAGTTTATGCTTGTTTTTGTTTTTTAAATTAATTTATTAAAAACTTAATTTTTTATTTTTATTAAATTTGTTTTGTTTATTTATTTTTGAAAGAGAGAGAGAGAAAGAAAGAGAGAGAGTGCAAAAAGGTGAGGGGAAGAGAGAGAGGGAGACACAGAATCAAAGCAGGCTCCAGGCTCTGAGCTGTCAGTATGGAGCCTGACACAGGGCTCAAACCCATGAACTGTGAAATCATGACCTGAGCTGCAGTCGGACACTTAACTGACTGAGCCACCCAGGCTCCCCTAATTTATTAAAAACTTATTATTTTTATTTTTAAGACTGGCTTTGCAGGGATTGACCTTAGGGTCAGGTCATTATAGCTTATCAGTGAGCAACTGATTGGGCAAAAGATTTACTTAAATGACTTGACCCAGTAACTATTCCACCTTTTGATAAGGGGTGTATATATATACATATATGTGTGTGTGTGTGTGTGTGTGTGTGTGTGTGTGTGTGTGTGTTGGAGATACACCTTCAAATCATAGGTAGTTTATAAGTCTGTCTTAGCCTTCACTTTCTACTTGTACAGAACTTCAAGGTCAGTCAGAGGTGAGTGATTGGTGTCCTCTCTGGGCCTTGTTGGGCATGAGCACAGCCCTACACATGTGTATGATGTTCCAGATTCCCAGCAGTATGTCAGAGCTTTTCAGCACCCCCTATGGAAGTCTCATTCCCCAGGTCTTCCTTTTATATTTTTTGCCAAGATTTTATTTGCCCCAATTGGTATTGCAATCTTAATCAAATGGAATGTTAAATAATTGAATCTGATTGTTTTCATCAGCATCCTGGGAACAGGGCTTTTCCTGTGGAGCTGAACTCTGAGTCAGGCAAATACATAGCACCCTATGAATGTGGCTATCCAAGAGAACTGTGAGTCAGGTCAAATAGTGAGGAGTTGCAGAATTTGCCTTTCCCTCTGGTGCCTCCCAGTCTAATGACTTTCAAGGCATTGGAATGGAGCTGAGTAGAAAGGTAGATAGGACTAACTCAAGTTAAAATATCTACTTACCAAGGTTTAGTATTTTTTCTTGAATAAACTCTTTAGATTTTTGCAAGCTTTTGCTTAATTTCCAAAATTACAAAAAAAAAGTTGATGTTAATATTTTTGCCAGTATTTTTGTGGTTTTGATGGAGCACTGGATTTATGGAGGTACTGATTCTGCTATTCCATAAGTCCTGCCTCCCCCTCTACTGGTTCCATTTTATAGTATATTTTGGTTGATGCAGGTTTCTTCATGGACAAAATAACCAGGAAGCATCATTTCTCAATCCAGTGAATTCAAATCACAAATCATATGCATCTCTGGTCAAATACTCTGTTTGCACTAAATTATAATTCCATGGGAAAAAAAGGGTATATCCATAGTGAATATCCTTGGACTCAGGTCTTTTGTTTTCAATGTCTAAGAATGTGGCAGTGGTATAAACATTCCAAACATTCTGGATGTTATTCAGCAATATTAAGTTAAACAGAAAGAATTTAAAACAAATATTGCTGAGAGGGACTCTAACATTTACTGAGCATTTAATACATGCCATTTCATAAGAAAAATATTATCTTAGGTATCTAATACATAGTAGTTAAGCAATGAATTCTTCTTTTGGGTTCCTGCACTGGAGGTAAGGGAGAATTACTGGACAAAAGAGTGCTTTGAGGCCACTTTAAGATACCACATTCCCTCAGCACAAGTCTTGCTTATTTCTATGTGTAACTGACAATGTTATATGTATATTTATGGTAAATAATAAACATTGAGTGAATATGTTAATACATATATACATTTAAGTTTTGTTCATTTTTGCTTTTGCAAGCGCTGGTAAATTTGTTTTTGATCCCCTTTCTCTATTCGATCCTAAGTAATTTGCCTATTTCTTTTTAATTCGTAAGTGTTGTGGGTATAGGCCCATCCCTGTGCAACAACACGTGTTCAGAAAGTTGCTGACTTACTGACTGTCCACTTTGAAACCCAGTTTGAGACTGGGCTGTGCCATGCCTGTACCTTGAAAGAATTCCTTCATAGTTCACAAAAAAATTATGTAATTCTTGTCTGTAAAAATTGAATTTACATTTTATGCTGAGATATCAGTACCTAAAATATGTCAAACATGAAGCAAAGGTGAAGCAAAGGTTTTTGTTCTTCTTTGCTATTTATAATAATCAAATTGTATGTACTTCCAGATCCATGCACTTACCCAGAGGAAGCAAAAACTTCTAGTGTAGATTGATTACTACCTTCTGTCTGTCTTTCTTATCCCCTTCAGTTTAGCCTCACATACTGAAGTTATACATCACACTGAGACTAGATGATACAGCAGTGAGTTTGTGGGGAACTGAAGAGGGCTAGGGACAGAGCATATTGAGGTAGACTGGTGCCTGAATGAGGCAGAGAGCAGAGAATTTTAGGGTTTTTACTTTCTCTGTATTTCCAAATTGTGTGACAGTCTTTTCTATCTATCTTAGCAGTGCAAAGGAACTTGAAAGAAAGTATGGAGGGAAGTCACTTCCAGATCAAATTCTTGTGTATGCTTTTTATGTCCTTCTTACTGTCATATCTCAGAGTAACTTTTAGGGACAGCAGTGAGGATTTACTTCTCTGAATGTGAATATTTGGGTGGTGCACTGCTGCTGAGGGAGCTAACAGTGAGTATCAGATTCAAATCCCTGGGAGCTATGTACAAGTTCAAAAGTGAGCCTCATGTTCTAGAAGGCTTTGGAGCTTCTTTGGATGACCCTGGTCATAGTCCCTTTTCTGGGCTGGAGGCTGGAGGACAGACTACAGTCTGGAACTAGTGCAGACCTGCTCTGGATCTGGGCTGGGGCCTGTTGGAAAATCTAATTCTAGCCATCCCTGGGATTGTTTGTCGGCATAGGTGATGGAAAGGATATAATATAGCTTATTAAGTCATGCTGAAATCCCATGTGAACGTTTACATTTAAAATTTTAACTGGCAAAATTAGAAACAAAGGATTAGCATGTCTTTTCAAGCTCTTCAGGTGACAGCTTGTCTGTCATGTATATAGAGATAAATATTAGGTTAAGCACAGAATTGTTAGATGTTTCAGAACTGTTTACAGGAGTGATATATGTTAAGAGTCCAGGTTGTTTCTACATTTGTAGTTGTGGCCCCTCTTATCTCCTTGCTGCATTATGTGGAAAGTGAGACCAAGAACTTAAGGATAAACAAAAATCTTAAGGATAGATGGGAATCCTGGCTTTAACTTTATAATTTAGGCTCCTGACCTCCTTAGCTCCTGTGCTCCCCACCCTACCCCAGGCCTGTTGACTTCTGGGAATGTCATGTTCTTATTACACAAAATCTTTGGGATCATGAGTTATTTGTCTGAGTCTGGAGTGGAAGAGATAACCCTGGGAGGGTAAGACCTGTTGGCTTAGTGAACAGGATTTTGTTCTCTTAAGTTTATCCTTGTCTTGTAGTTAACAGTATTTCTGTGTATTTCTTTTTTTTTATTAAAAAACTTTTTTAATGCTTATTTATTTTTGAGACAGAGAGAGACAGAGCATGAACGGGGGAGAGTCAGAGAGAGGGAGACACAGAATCTGAAATAGGCTCCAGGCTCTGAGCTGTCAGCACAGAGCCCAACGCGGGGCTCGAACTCACGGACTACGAGATCATGACATGAGCCGAAGTCGGCCACTTAACCAACTGAGCCACCCAGGCACCCCCTCTGTGTATTTCTTTATGCTAGTTTGGACTTCCCTTGGCAAAGGTGTGCTGCTGTGGGTGAAGAATACAGGCTGGTCAGGATTTGCTGGCCATGAGTAGATATGATTCCTTTGGCACCTTCCATGCGGTTCTACTCCAGAATTTCTTTTTTGATACATTTTTTTCAGGGTGGGGTGTCTAAATCTGGGCACTGGGGAAAGTGGTGGAGATTCAGTCATTGTTGCAGCAGGATCTCCCTTTTGCTTTGCTGGTGTTGGGGGCCTCTCATTCATGGCTTTCATGATGCCATCTTTAGTCTGGAGTTGTGGGGACACACGAGGATCATTCTGCTACTTCCACCATCTTTTGGAAAGCTGGTTGGCACCTTTTCTGGGTAATTAGTCGGCCCAGGAAGGGGGCACCATGGGGAGATGTGATGTTGTGGCCTTGTGGGGGCTCACATGCTGTGCAGCGTCTTTGGGAGATCCGAGGAGGAGGCCACATCATCTGCATCCCTGAACTCATTCCAGTTGTAGCTTGAGGGTGGCCACAAGAAGTCTCCATCTTAACAAACAAGATAAGGTGATGTCTGTTCACACCCAGGACAGATAAACAGAGATGACTTACTTAGCAGAGGGGATAAGCAATAGGGTTTGTTTGACTTCACATAGGTAAAGTAGAGAACTGAGTCAAGAACTAGAAAAGCATTTTTCACTAATTGCCCGGTGTTTCCCATTACATTTACCAGACCATCTTGGTAGGTACAGCAAGAAAATGTATATACATCATTGTTCATTATTTACTAAGCTTTGTATTTGTGGTATGTGAAGGAAACTTTAACATGGGAGTTGGCATTTTGTGGAGTAAAGCTTGTAAGTCTTTGATTTGATTGAGACATCAGATAGGCTAGCATTAATATCAAACCTTTTCTTGTATGTATTCAATATCTTTCAGTTCAATTTCTTTTGAATTTCGGTGAGCTGGTGGTATGTAATATAGGAGGCTATCCAGTGAAGAAAAAGCAAGGCTTAACTTGATAGACAACTCAGGAAACTCAGGTAGAATAGAAAATTGTTTATATCACCTGAAGCCCACAGAAGCTGAAACTCATACTTAGAGTCTAGGGCAGCTTTCTGTATTATGTGGAAAATGTGAAAAATAAGAAATTGAAAATGAGCTGAAAGCAATGTTAATCTTTTGTCCTGACAAAATTGTAGTTTTGACTGTAATTTAGTCTCATGACCTCTGCTAACTCCTGTCAATGGATTAATCTTTTCTCTTTGCTCCCTTAGCATGTTTGGCCATCTCTGTAATATCATTTACCACACTTTAGGGCAACTTATCCATCTGCATGTTGTTCTTCCCACTATATTTTTAGGGCCTGGGTCTTAGCCAGCACTTAACACAGAGCCAGGCCTCAGGAAGTGCTCGATAAATGTTTGGTGAGTGGAGTTGTGTTAGTGGCCGCCCACACATAAATAAAACCTCTTTCCTCTCTTGGTTTTGTATTCTTCAGGCCTCCTGCTGTCTTGCAGCCTGCTCACTCCACAAGTGCCTGTTGTTTTAATTACTCTATCAAAATAACTGCGATCATCACATTCCTTTCTGATCTTTACCTATTGTTTTCATTCCCACTGAAATGCTAAAATTAGAGCTGGAGAGGACTTAGAAGTTTCTAGATATTTCTCCTTTTGCTTACTCATTGGAATCTTCTCCTTTGGATGTTAAATATTTATTGGAACCATATCCCCATTGTGCTTTCTGTCCAGTCAGAACCAAGTATAGTGTATGACAAAATCCTATGTTCAGAGTCCACTGGGAAGGAATATCTGGATTTTGACACATTATAGATGCTATAGTGAGCAGACAGTAAGTAGCTACTCTAGGCTATGAAGCCAATTAATAGCAAAGCCAACACAACCAGTACACTTGAAAGATCTCAGGTTAGTGTGTTATTCTGGGGCCTTAAAGATCTCCCTAACTATCCTTAGAAAACCACAAGAAAGGAAGGAAGGAAGGAAGGAAGGAAGGAAGGAAGGAAGGAAGGAAGGAAGGAAGGAAGTAGGGAGGGAAGAAGGAAGGCACGAAGGAAGGGAGAGAGGAAAAGAGAAACGGAGGAAGGAAGCAAGGAACCAGATCTGTATTCAATACTTTGGTTTTCCAAAATATTATCAGTTTCATCCCGTTGTAGGATGTCTGCCAAACCTGGGGTTTGTGCAGAGGGAAAGAGATCTTACTATGGTGCTTCTTGAGACTGGCAAATCTGGATGCTTCATTTTTGCAGAGATCTGGAACTTTTGCTTCTGGAGTTGTATGCTTCATATCATCGTGTTTTATATCCTATTCTTCCTCTGTAAACATTAAGTAACCATTTGTGAAATTGCTAAAATAGTAAAATGTCATGTTTTGTATTTTGTAGCTGAGTTAGAAAAAGAAGTTACTAGTTGACTACTAGCTTTTTGCTTTTTCATTCTTAAAAGAAACTACGGCTGTAATTCTTCTTTTGATGCTGCTAGCTGGATGAAATATTTTAATAGCCAGCTTCACATTTGAACGTTTTTTCAAAAGCAAATTTATTCACTGGGCTCTCCATAGACAGTTAAATTACACATTATAAAAAAATAGGTTTCTCTACATTTTAGGGAAAAAAAAGTGTCAGCGTTGACTGCATAGATCTTTAACCATCAGATCATTTGGGAATTTGCAGCGTCACATGCATTTCAGCAAGGCGTTCAAACAGTCTCTCAGGATTTCAAACACTCCTGGTTATGAAAACAAATTTTCATCTTTATTTTTCCAAGCTGTCTTCTTATATATAGCACTTCAGAAAACTCACCATTACGGGTTTTACGGCCTGATTGCTTAAGAGTTAATTGGTTCAGCACCTGGGCAGGAAGCTATTTTGGCAGAAACTCTGTTTTCTTCAAGTTCTAGCCATAAAATTCTGGATAGTGAATTGTAATCAGGCACTCCTTTTTTACTACAGAGCACACAAGAATACTAATGTGTTCGCTGAAGGAATTGCAGAGCCCTCATTTGGAATATGGAAATCATTTCTTGGTTAGAACGGCCTTAAAGGAGCACATGTCTTACTGGATTTGAGGTCTGCATTTTAATACTTATTTATAACATATCAGTTAATCTTCTATACTTTCTTCGTACTACAGATTCCCCCTGAATGTATAATTTCATGCCCTTAGATAAGAGAGGGGCTTGACGCCTTGGCTTTTTCTCTAATTCTCCTAGGTTGTTCAAGTGGAAATGAGAGATCATTGACTAGTGTATTTTTTTAAATATGAAATTTATTGTCAAGTTGGTTTCCATACAATGCCCAGTGCTCATCCTGACAGGTGCCCTCCTCAATGTGACTAGTGTATTTTCAATAAGGCCACCCCTGACAAGTTTCCTATCTGTGCTTCTCAGCACCTTCCATGTTGTTGTCACGTCTTTTATACAATGTCTGCATTAATATATGACAGCGAGAATTTGTAAGATGGTAGTGTTCACAGCACACTTCTCCATACTCCCAATCTGAGAACGAGAAGTTGAATTGCTAGTTCAGTAGTTAGTGTGGGAAGAGCTGCAGAGGTGCAGGAAGGAGGCAGGAGAGGCATGGAGACTGAGTAAGTGTTTTTGAGATCCTCGTTATGGTTTTCTGTCAATTATGATCCTCGTTGTGGTTTTCTAGAAATACAGCAAAAAATGGAATTCCTTTTAAATTACTTTTGGCTAATGACTTGTGTTTCTTGATTTCGTTACAGCTCCAACACTGAACGTGTGGGGCCAGGTTCCGTTAGGGTTATATGTTTGTCCTAACAAAAGACAACTTCCTACATATACTTAGCTTTCCCATAATCCTTTGTCCACCCGGGCCTTTTGACTCCTGTTCTTTAAAAAGAACAGAGCATTGGCAGGTTGCACATAAGAATTCTGCAGAGCTCTGTGTGTTTATCTAAGCTCCAATAGGAACACTTGTTTTCCCAGCTTATGTAAAAGAATATTACTTTGACCTCTGAAGTCCACTGTATACTGTTTTCTAATCTCATTGCCCTTTCCTCCCTTTCACAGGTGAGCATGATTCTCAACTGTTTTTTAGTCTTTTCTTTTCTTTATAGTTTCACCACATTTTTTGCTCCTAAACAATATATTTGATTTGCATATTTGGGAAATTTATGTAAGTGAATCATGTGGGTTTATGTCCTTCTGAGACTTGTCTTTTCTACTTAACATTATGCTTCTGTGATTTATGGGCACTGTTGCTTGTAGCTGAAATTCACTCACCTTCACTATATATATTTCTCCATATGATTATATCACAGTTTATTTATCATTTCTGTTTATGAGTGCTGAGAAAGGGTACATGAGAGGTGAATATTCTAACATTTTGCCTGACTGAAAATATCTATTTACCCTTATACCTGATTGATATTTGGGCATAGATTTTCATTTGGAAATAATTTTTCCTCAGAATTTTGAAGGCATTGCCCTAATGTCTTCAACCTCTAGTGATGCCACTGAGAATCCAGATATCATTCAGATTCATCCTCCTTTGTAGAAAACCTGTTTTAACTGTTTAGAAGCCTTAGGCAATTCCCCTCGATCACAGGGTTTCAAAATTTCATAATGATGTGTTTGGGTACATTTATTTTCATCCATTGTGATGGGCATTTGATGGGATCTTGGCCTTTGGGAACTCATTCTTTCAGTTCTAGGAAACTTTCTTGAATGACATCTTCAGTGATTCCTTTATTTCTGTTTTCTCCTCCTCAAACTTTTCCTTGGTTGTAGGATTTTCTAGGATAGTCTTGAAATTGTTTTATCTTTTCTTTGCCATTTTCTGTCTTTTCATATTTTTGATATAGTCTCTGGGAAATTTTTCTCAAATTTTTCTACTGAGGCTTTTACTGAGTTTGTCATTTGTACTGCTGTGTTGTTGGCTTTCAAGAGTCTTGTCTTATTTTCTGAATGTTTCTTTTTAAAATTTAAAAGATAGTTTCCTTTTCTTGTTTCATAGTTATAATATCTTTCCTTATCTTTTTATGATAATTATAATATATTTTTCTTTCTCTCTACATAGTCTTTATTTTTAACTAGTTTCTTTTGTCCTGTTTGAGGACCTTACTTTAAAGCTAGAGACCTTCTCCAGATGTTGGTTGATCTGTGTCTGCCTATTCATATATGAGAGTGGGGCCCTGAAAGGCCAGTTGTACTCATGGGTGGGTCTTATGGGACAGGCTTCAGTGCAGGATGACTGTCTTATTTCCTTGGGGAACCCTGATGTTTGTATCTTGAGGTTTTTTTCCTATTGAGATGGTTAGATTCCCCAGAGAAGACTTCAGTCTAGAGCTTATATACCTGATTGCCAGCATCCTGGGAGGCAAGTGGAGAAAGAGAGTGGAGAGTTCCAGCATTCAGTATGTAAAGTTTTATTTAATCTTTGTTTTTATTCAGTGTTACTGGCTTTTAATTATGCCTAGTGTTCTTTAGTCCAGAAATTTGTTTTACCTTCTCCAAATAATAAAATTCCAGTCTACTTTTGACATGAGGGAAAAGATGGGGTTGAATATTTTTTAATGGGCATTCAGCCAACCCTCCAGTTTTTGTCCTCCACCGCCACTTTCCAGAAATACCTGGTATCTCCATTCTTGAGCCTTTTGGGTGTTCTGCAGTGTAAATTGAATTGAGTCATGGATATCTCATCTGGCTTAGACCTTTCCTGGGTCAATTACCTATCACGAATTCTGCTTTCTGACTTACAGGTTTTTCTTGGTCTTACCTGTCATCTTACCTTTTCTCCTCTTCCTCCTCATCCCTCTTTCTTTCTCCTCCTCTTCTGCCTCTTCCTCCTCCTCCTTCTAGATTTTATGGCAAAAGAATCATTAAAAGTTTCATGGAGAGGGTGTTGGTATTTGTTTATACTGGACTTAAGAACATATAGTCTCATACTGCTTTGGAGTTCTGGACTTAGAGGCTCAATGATGATAATTAATATGGCAATTGGTGATTTTGTTTCTTTACCTTTTTTTTTCTAAATATTAGGTTAAAAAAACTCTATGTGTTCAATAAAGGGCAAAACAACAAATAAAACCATAATTCTATGTAAACAAAAGAATGGTTGCTGCTAAATCAAGAACCACAGAGCATATCCTTCCAATAAATTAAATGGTCAAGAACAGCCCTTGAAAAAAGTTGCATAAGTTTTGCTTAATCTATTTCCCTTAGTATTTCACTTCCATTTAACACTAACTGGGACACAGAGATTCTATTGGAGTTGTTTCTTTTATTTTTGATGATACTGATTAGAAAAGGCAAAAAGGAGGAAAGGAATAAATATTTCTATAGGTAACTTAAATCCTATAAATAGGCAAAAGCCATAATTTATTGTTCAATGCAATGCTTTTTAACATGGACAGTAAAACAAATGGGAAAAAAAGATTCTGTCTCAGACATCTAGCATATAAAGATGGTATCCATTTTTTAGTTTTCAAATTTTAAAGTGGAATTATAAAGGAGGAAAGTGTCCCAAGAGTCAAAGGAACAAAACCTGCAGAATTTCAATTGAAGGGCGAGGTGGGGGTAAACTCTGCAGTTGAAAAGCAGTTCTGGATAAAAGAATAAGAAAATTCTCTAGGGATCAAATCAGCTGTGGGCCAAATTTTAATCTCGATTCTTTTCCAAGTTGAGAAGTTCCCTGTTGCACATGTGCCTTGAATGTTAGAATTGAAACCCTTTCTTTGCCTGCCAAATCTCTGCCTGCCTGATTTTAATGATCAAGCTGTAGAGAAGCTCCAGTTATGATGGTTTTAAAAGAAAAGATGGAAAACCAGTAAAGAGATTTGCTAAGCAAAGAGGGAGTCAGGAAGGGAAAGTTATTTTAACCTCACAGTCTATAGAAAATAAACCATATACCTTGGTTTTTGGCTAGTTTACAGCTGGTGAAAGGATCTGGAATATTGTTGAGACAATGGGAGGTGATGTGGTGGGAAGGCTGTGTAGTGAGAGAGGTACTAAAGGAACCCGGGGTCTTTTTCATGAATATGCTTTTCTCTGGTTCCTGCCAGGGCTGGAGATGTGGCTTTCACCTCTAATTCACTAAGGCGTCTGTGCCACCTTGGCAAACCAGGCGACTGCACTGCCTCTTAGGTACCCTAGGCTGTCCAAACATGATCTAAAAATGTTAAGAGCCCAGCAATTCAGAATTTGGTACCTTGAAAGAGAAATGGGCTTCAGAATTTCTTGAACTGATGCCTTGTACCATCAGTTGACTCTGTAACTTCCCATGTGTTTCGGCCTTGCTTCCCTTTTGAGATCATCAGGAACTTGAGGCAGAAGTCACATTATCATTCATTCACCCAGCAATTGTTTACTAAGAATCTGTGATATAGTAGTCACTTTGCTAATGTGGAAAGATTTAAAGAGAACTAGCAAAGTCAAGGAGTTCGGATTATATTTTTTAGTGTTTTGCCATTCATAAATGATTTTTCTTATATATAACCATTAACTATTTTAATCCCTAGTAATAGTTATGATATATAGTTGATCTTCATTACTTGTAGATTTCATATTTGTTAATTTGCCTACATGCTGAAATTTAATTGTAAACCCCAAACCAAAAGTCAGAGTGCTCTTGTGGACATTCATGTACATGTGTGCTCAGGGCAGTGAAAAATCTGAGTGCCTATCAAGTTCATTCCCAGCTGAGTCGAACAAGGTGACTCTTTGCCATTTTATTTAGCTCTCATGCTGTCAATGAGTGTCCTTTTTGGGGTCTATTTAGTGCCATGTGTTTTGGATTTTGTGCTTTTTGATGGCAATTTCATTTAAAAAATATTTTTTAATGTTTATTTACTTTTGAGAGAGAGAGAGAGACAGAGTGTGAGCAGGAGAGGGGCAGAAAGAGGGAGACAGAGAATCTGAAGCAGGCTCCAGGTTCTGAGCTATCAGCACAGAGCCTGACATAGGGCTCAAACTGACGAGCCATGAATTCGTGACCTGAGCCGAGGTCGGATGCTTAACGGACTGAGCCACCCAGGTGCCCCACGTGATTTCGTTTTTAAAATGATTCCCCCCCCCCAAAAAAATAAATAAATAAAAATAAAATGATTCCCAAGTGTAGCGCTGAAGTGCTGTGTAGTGTTCATCAGTGCAAGAAAGCTATGATGCGCCTTACAGGGAAAATATGTAAGTTAGATAAGCTTCATTAAGCATGAGTTGTAATACTATTCATGAGTCAACAATATATATTAAATAAGGTGTTTTTAAGCATAAGCCACATAAACCAAGGTATGTACTGATGAGTTGGTTAAAATGTGACTGGGGATTTTCTGGAACCTAACCCTGTATTTTCCCTAGGAACAATAAGTTAGTATTAGCTTAATTCAGTATTCAGGGTGATTTTATAGAACACAATTACCCTGGATAACAATAATTGACTGCACATATTACCCTTATTCTCATTTTACAGATGATGTAATTGAGGCTCAAAGAGTAAACAATTTATTTAAGAATGTCACTTTTATAGTGGAGCTGAGGCCCTAACCATATCCTCTGACTCTAAATATGATTTCCTCACCATAGTACATTGCTGAATATATTCACCAAATGCATTTCCCAAGGTAAACCTTCCAATATTGGTGGAATAAACCATGTGAAAACCTCTTGGGCTGTTTACCATGGTAAGGAATATCTTTTGATATAGGTTCAGTGCCATCAGGAATGTAAAATATACCTGGAAAAATTTTATTTTTGGAAATATATCTGTGTGTATGAAGAGGTAAGAGGGAGCAATGTACCCAGTTGTCCTCTTGAGCTATTTTGATCCTGATATGTTGCTCTGTGCAGAATCTAGTCAGCTTCCCCCAATGCAGCCCCTTAGCTCCTGTGCACTAGCAGCATAAGAGCAGGTATAGCCATAACTCATGGATAGTCAAGGTTTTGAGATTGGTTGTGGAATTTCAGAGGATGATTGTCATGGGGGCATTCATGGGCAGGCAGGGACACTCAGGGAGCCAGAAGTCTGGTCACTGCCTGGTTCTGGGCAGCATAGATTCATGGTTAGGAAGACACATTCTGGGATCAGACTGTTTGAAGCTGGAATTCTAACTCAGTTTGTTAATTGTGTGACTATTTCACCTAATCTCTTACTCTTAATTGCTTGTTCTCAGAGTTTCAAAGGCTTGTGGGATTAATCTAAATGGATATATATATATATATATATATATATATATATATATATATGAGTTGGCGGATGGGTGAAACAGGTGATAGGGATTAAGAGAACACTTGACATGATGAGCACTAAGTAATGTATAGAATTGTTGATTCACTACATTGTACACCTGAAACTAATATAGCACTGTATATTAACTATATTGGAATTAAAACTTATAAACTTAATTAAAAAAAGAAAGAAATGAGATGGCCTTCTGTCATTCTAGAATGGTTTAAGGTGCTATTGGACCTGATATTGGCTGTGGAGGTGGTGGAGCTTTATAAGACCTTTGTGATTCCTTTCAGTGTACTAAGTTGATGACTTGTACTTCTGTCTTAGTACACCAGTCCCTGTCTTGTGGACCCTTCCATTCACTCGTTACTTTTCATGGAGGAAAAGTGCTAGAACTTGAAGGAAGTGGATAGTTTCTCAGTTTAACTCATTTTCCCCTGGAGTCCATCTAATTCAGACATTTGTTAGCTGCTTATGGAATTTCATAACAGAATCTATTTTATGAATAAAGAGTATTCCAAAAGGTCATGTGTAAATTAGTGGTCTGGAACCTTTACTAATTTATTGATATGATGCTATAAATGGCATTTCAGGTTTTAGACAAGCCCAGTCAAATACATTTAATGCCAGCCACTAGTAAATACAAAATGTTTTTTTATATTATTATGTGTTCTAGGTGGTAGAAATTGGGAGCATACGGTAAGGGGAATAGGAAGGAGACAGAAAGTTTCTTTATCCTTTACAGTGTGTGGATTGACTCCAGTGAGTTTCCAAATTGTTATGCTTTTTGGGGAGTCACTTTCCTATCACCTTTTGTACATCCCAGCTTATTCCCCAGCTCTCTTATCTTTGGGGCTCTTGGGCTGCAGCAATTACCTATTTTTCCTTTCCGTGAAATTACAAGTTTGCCATTGAACATCCTAAGGGCAGCTAATGCCAAGTAGATACTAACAGGAAAATAATCTGATTGAACTTCTTACACTAACATACCCATGATTGGTAGTTAACTTTCTAGTGGTAAAATATTTTTAAAGAAGGGTCAAGCAAATATTTAATCAGCAGAATTCCAGGGAGTTTAAGAAAGTGAAAATGTACACTTAAGCAGAGTTGGGAGAGGTAAGAATACTTTGGGTAGGAAAAACACTATGAAATATACCAGTCTATCCTTCAGCACAGACGTTGAAGCCTTGCTTCTAAAACTGGGCACGCATATATCAGCCTAGGCGGGGGATGTGGTGTATCTCCCTGGAGTGTCAATTATCCTTACAGTAACTAATTTAAAATATATCAATGTTAAAACAAATACAGAAATATTAGTTATAGAGTGCTGACTCATTTGAATTAAACTTAGACTTTAGTCACATTTCCTCCTCACAGTGGGCCATTTTGGGCTAGGCTCTCAAACCCTTTTTGGGAGACTGGTCTACAGCCTGTGCTCCCCTGGATCCTCAGAAGAAACATTTGAGAAACCACATAGAATTTTTCCTGTGTTTCACAGTTTCTTTGTTGTATGATCTCATAGTTTCTCTAAAGGTTCCATGTTTTCCCCAAAGCTAGGATAGGGGAAGAAGGCAGGCAGTAGAGCACTTTGACTTTAGTGTTTGCAAGTTTGCAAGTATTTTAAAATCTTCCAAAATTTCTTCCATTTCAATCAACTCATCTCAGAGCTTTTCTTGAGGGAATGTCATTAAAATAAGTAGAAGATGGGAGAGTACCTCATGTTATTGTTGATAATACATTGGAAGGTTTTGGGTAGGTTAAAAGAGAGAGAGAAAGAGTTTGTCTTTTCCCTCATTTATTTAAAGCACTAGATAAAATCAATAATCTTTCATTAATGTAAGAAAATTCTAAGGACAAAAGTTTTCTGGGTAGTAGAGTGGATTGTCAGAGGAAGATATTTGACCTCTGACTAAAGTTGATGGAATACAGGGCTGGTTTGTAAATGCCTTAACTATACTATGATCTTAAATCTAGGTAGGAAGAGAAGTGGGATTTCGTTCTTTTCTTCCTTTCTTCTAAAAACAAAAAGGATTAAATCTCTTAATCTAGGCTTAGTGTAGAACCCAAACCACACGGTGTAATCAAGAACAGGAAATTCGTCCATGTGGATATCTCTATGGGTCTTCTATTTTCAGTATTAAAAACAGACCTGCTCTCAATGAGCCTATAGTGGACCTTTATTAAGGCGGATATTTCCAGTTTGGCTAAAGCCTATCCCTGTGGTACTGAAAAACTCGAAGAAGTGCGTGCACAGGTCACAGTTAATAAGGGATAGGAAAGGGGAGAATTAATTACCTGTTTTTGTATATTAGAGAACACAGTCGTTTCCGTTACTTCCTTCATTCAGCCATTTGTCTCTCATTGCTTTTTCTATATCAGGAGGTTTGGCGGGGTCAGGCCCAAGTAAGGAATGTGTGAAATTCACAGCTCCTATACAGCAATCCAGATTTTTAAAATTGAGGGGGAAAACCCTGAGGTTTTATGCATTCATCCATTGATCTTAGAGTCCCCCAAGGGCAGGTTTTTTTGTTGTTTAAACAAAACTTGGCCCATTATCCAATTTCTAACTGCAGCACTTAGTTGGCTATATAGGCCCAAATTAAAACTTAGACATGTCTTATGAAGATTTGAATGCCTATTTTAGACAGTTAAATTTTGAAGGTCTTCTCTATTCTGGAATGATAATATATGAATGACTGGGGAAAGAAGAAAGGAGGGAGAAAGAATAGTTTTGACTCATCTATTATAAAGTTAATCATAAAAGACCCCCAAAGATTATTTGTGCCACTGTGAATATGACTCTCAACTTCCCAGATTTATTTTTCTCATTGGTTTTATTTTTGAGAGGGGACTGGGGCTAGTGAATTGTTCAGGCAATTTTTGCCATCTTGCCTTGTACACTGTTGGGTGGTCACAGTACAAAGTGCACAGATAGGCCTTTAAGGATGGCAGCCTTTAGAGATGGTGTGCATGGTAATCACAATTGTTCATGCTCAGGACGCACAGTCTAAGTCCTAACAAACAACATCAACAATGCTTCCTGACTATCCTCAGTCATTTTTAGTTTGCATACCAGTGAGACCAGTGGTAGAAGCCACTGCCTCACTCAAAACAGTGATATTGTTATAAAACCCTTGGTGCTCTCACCTAAAAAGATTTCAAATGAATACGGTGGGTTGCTGTTGTTACCATATTGAAATACAAATGTTCCTAGGAAAAGTTCATATTGAACGCATATAAAAGAGATGGAGTGAAAAATTCCCCAAAGCAACTCAGGATATTCTATGTCCTTGGAATCTGGCCATTTTTCTTTCCTGAGATTTGCTACTAAAATTAGAGATAGAGCAAGTTATTGGAAGAGATTCCAGTAGGACACTGATGGTATCATCATTCACCATCTTCTGATGGAGTTGCTCAGTATGGAGGGGTCCACTGTGAATCACAAGGTGCCATACTGGTGCAAACACTGGTTTGCAGTCAGTATTGCAAACATGTTCACCCCTCTGTCAAGGAATAGGGGAGGAGCCAACTGAAAAGAAACTTTGATTTAGGAGCCACAGAATGCTACAGTCTCTCAGCAATAGCATAAGACGCATGATTCTTTCCTAGTTAGTGTCCTACTCCATCTCATAGCAAAAAGAAGAATCATTAAGCCACAATTGTATTTCTTGAAAAGAACCCTGAAGTTTGAGTCTCCCTAGCTCAGTGAAAGACTTCCTGGGACTTGTATCTCTAGCTCTTTATGTGTGTCCCTTTGTAGCTCTGTCTTGCAACAGAAGGTTGTTGAAAATGTCTCAGGAGGATCTGAATATAGGTCACAAATTCCTAACAGTCTGGTTCTATTTCTTGTAAATTTATGTTATATTAATGTAATTTTGTATTTTCCACCCAGGGCTAGACAAGTTGAAATCCAAAAATACATCCTAAAGGAACGGTTCTCCAGGATTGCAAGTGAGTTTTCATTGTGTCTTATAGATGGTCTTGAAGCTGTAGAAGAACAAATTGAGTATATTTTCCCAGGTCCCAGCTTACCCCTTTGTGTGTTCAGCTAAGCACCATGTATATTAACTACATCTCAGAAGATTACCTTCACCCAGTGCAAGAGTAGGCTGCTTCCATCTGCCTTAGCGCATTTGTGGTTCTTGGACACTGCTGATCCATCTCTACACAGATAACGTTGACCACTCCCAGAAGCATGCTGCCAACTCTTTTTTGCTTCCAGTGCAGTTCCTTTGCCTTATGCTATTTGCAAAATGCATTTAGAATTGACCTTCAGATGTGAGCTGACAGTAAAGAAGGATTTACATGGTGTGTGTGTTCAAGTTGGGTCTCTTTCTCTACTGCCATATCCTGCCTTACGTGTGAGTCACGGTCTCCGATTCCATACAAAGCACCCTTTTCCTGAGATTTGAATCGGACTCTCGGGTTCATTTTCCTTGTTAAATTTATGTTCTGCTTGTTTCCTTGCTTCTACCCAAAGTCTGGAGATATATGACTGCTCAAGAAATGCCTTTCCAGGAGAGATGCCGGCTTTAAGCTATGTGTGTGCCAAAGGAGTATTGTTTTTCCCAGTTACTTTGCCTGCCTGATGGTCAACACCTGATTCTTTTTGAAACTTTGAAGAAGGTTTATAGTGGTGGGAAGAGGATATGTAGAGTTTTATTCTTTTGTGAACACAAAACATTAGAAACTCTGTGCCAAGTTGCTGAGTTCTGAACCTATCAGAGGAGATGAGCACAGAGATGAGAAAACAAGGAGGGGATGAGGGGACCAGTCTTGCCCTGAATGTCTCATAGCCCCTCTGCTGGACGTGTTCCATTTGCTCTTTTGTTTCTCCTCCCCACCTCTTCCCAGCCTGCTTTCTGTCCTGAGGCCTACCTGCGTGGACTACACTGATGGATGCCCGAAACTTCTGGCTCTCTTTACGTTCAGCCAATGGGGATTAGAGGGAAGGGAGAGAATGAGGCCAAGGTTTTTATTTCCTGGCCCTGTCTCACTTTGGTTGTCTTGGACTGGACATTCCCCTTGACATAAGTTACTTTCTCCTCTCTAGAAAGCCAGTGCTCTGTGATTTTACTTCTAGTTCAGGTACCCTCTTCCTCCCTTTGTCCCTTCGGGTCTAGGGGTGGTGGCACCTCTGCTGCTGTTAGCTCCAGATTCCTGAACTATCGCTTGTGGTTCCCATTCATCCACTTATGACTGTGTGATCAGTCCCTTTGGAAATGGTCTTTCCTTGAATTATCTTTTTTTAATGCTTTTTTAAAAAGTGTATTTATTTTTGAGAGAGAGAAAGCATGAGTGGGGCAGGGAGAGAGAATTCCAAGCAAAATCCGTGCTGTCAGTGCAGAGCCCAATGTAGAGCTCGTCCTCATAAACCATGAGATCATGACCTGTGCTGACTGAGCCACCCAGCACCCCTGTCCTTGAATTATCTTAGTGTGAATATACATTTGGTCTGTTAAGACTTTGACTAATAGAACTGTCTTTGATTTAAAAAAAATTAAGTTTGTTTATTTATTTATTTATTTATTTATTTATTTATTTATTTAGAGAGCAAAGGAGGGCAGAGGGAGGGAGAGAGAGAATCCCAAGCAGTCTCTGCACTGGCAGCATGGAGCCTGATGTGGGACTCAAACCCAACAACTGTGAGATCATGACCTGAGCTGAAATCAAGAGTCAGATGCTTAACCAACTGAGCCACCCAGGTGCCTCAGAACTCCCTTTGAACTTAGCTGTTAAATGACTTATTTGACTAATAAGCTCTTCACTTACAAAGCAAATTCATCTTGGTAAGGTTAAGTCTGTATTCGTAGTAGAGTGTGAAGGACAAATCAGGTTTTAGGGAGTCTGGGATTTTTAACTTGAGGATTTGAAGGGAGAAGAAGAAAAGGAATTTTTGAAGCATGGTGGAGATAGGAGAGGTGAAAAAGGACAAAAGCCAAAGGTGGGCTACATCACAATATATTACCCCTGCCTGTGGCATGGTGAGGGCAGATGGACAGTGCCTGTTGTCTCTCTACCTAAAATCTTTTCTCAATAAACGCTGCTGTCCCCCTGGACCCACCCTGTCCGCATGTGTGTGCCCCTCCAGCAAGCAGATTAAGCAGCTTGTCCAAGTGCACACAGTTAGGAATTAGCAGTCGGGATTTCAGCCCAAAAAGCCTGACTTCATAGTCCAGACTTTTAACCCACTAAAGGTATGTTTTCAGCTGTGCGTGGTTCTTAGTGGCCTTTATGTGTCCAGGCCACAGAATAAATGGAGAAACCATTCCTTTGGTAGGAATCTTGGGATTTCAAGCATTTCAACCGGCGGGGCCAGAGAGTTTAGAAACATACGAAAACTACAGAGACGTACAAGAAAGCGGAACAAAATCCAGTTGGAATTTGTGACCAACATTCGAATGTTCCTCAGAGACATTTTTATCATCCTGAATTTGTGAGACTTCTTGTAAAGGGACCTAGGGAAGGAGCCAGAAACCACAGGGAATGTCAGGCCAGAGAAGACCTGTAAGGCAGTAATAAAGACTTCCATGCTCCCCATCAACCAGGATTTCCACTCGCTATCAACCAAGTTTGTCACTGAATCAGCCACCTCGAGCCCCAAAACTCTTTATCCCACTAATAATCCTCTAAGCCACTTAAGCGCTGGATTTAAATATTTTTCAGCTGTTTTCCAGACAGGTTGTGCCAAAAAGCTGTTTTAGGTGGAGGTAGTGGGTGTTAATATTCAAGTGAGGCAGCACTTCTGAGCAGGTTGCCTGCATAAACCTGGGGGTGTTTTTAGTTTGGGGCTTAAATTCAAGCAGTCAGGCAGGGAGATCTGCACACCGCGGGATGCCTGGGAAATCTTACTCTGAAAACAAAGTGCTCGGCTCCGTGGTCTAGTTGCTGCCTTGGCCATCAGCATTGTCTGCCGAATGCACAAATCTGGTTGAGGTGAGTGGAACACAGATCTCTTGTGCTTCCCACACACCTGCCAGAATATTAATGCTGCAAAGAAGAACTAGAGATAAAGGGGCAGCTGGGTTAGACTTACACAGGCAATGGTTCAAAAGGTGACACACGTAGTGTGTTTAGTCTGACAATTGTGAATTTGAGGTTTAATTTTAACTGAAACTCGATGATACGTTAACTTGAAAATTTATTAGCTGTAGCAGAAAGCAACTCTTCCACTCCACTGAAATCTCTGACATGCTTTAAAGACAACAGCTGGTTTATTAATTTAGTCAACTTATGTGAGGTTTAATCATGCCTCAGCCCTCTAAAGGATCTTAAAACTAGATGCACAAAAATAATGAACAAGCACAGTGACTGTGTTTCCTTTCAGTGGAGTTTTTGTGTTGAATGGAAGTCAGAGCTAATGTGCACTTTGGTTTCCAAAAAACAAAACAAACAAACAAACAAACAAAACCCCCGAAACCTCACTATATTCTGATTGTTCGTTCCCAGAAGTTAGGCATGAAAAGTACTTAATCAGAGGTCAACCCAATAAGGAGGCCTGTTAACTTAGTATATCTCTTTTTAATACGTGAATTTAAAAGTAAAAATGTATCCTTTAACAAACTCTCCAAGTCTAGGATGAAATTTAGCAGGATCCAAAAGTAGCTGGAGAAGATGTGGTAGGAAAAGTCTTTGGGCCACATCTGTTACCTTTTTATTTTTTTTCTTTTCTTTCCTTACTTATTTTTAAACCACTAAAACTACATTTTGGTCCCGTCTCTTTTCATATAATAAAGTGTTATTAATTTAGACTTTTCTAGATTAGACTTTGTGGCATTTTGGACACAATGGTTCTCACACCTTCTTTGTGGTGTGGCATTCATGAAGAAAAGGACTTGTTAAAAGAATAAGAGTGCAAACATGATTTCCAAGGGGAGTTGTAAAATTAATTAATATCAAATCCTTTGCAGACTTTCTACATTAACTGTATGCTACTATGGATAATTGAATCTTAGGTTGTATTGGGGAATAACATGATGAAATGCTTGTAGAACTTTTGAATATTAATTCATCACATGCTTTTCTTCCTTAAAGCAACCTCATTTGACTTCTTAACCACCATTTGTTAGCAGCAGTATATTTTAGTACAAGTTTCACCCATTTTAAACTTGAGCTCTGTGATTAGAATGTTCTGATTAAACTTTTAATGACTGATGGAGGATGAATGACTCATTAACATATCTAGATAATTCAAAGGTCCATCAAAAAAAAATAATGAAAAGGCACCTGGCTGGCTCAGTCGATTAAGCATCTGACTCTTGATTTTAGCTCAGGTCCTGATCTCACAGTTCATGGATTTGAGCCCCATGTTGGGCTCCTCACTGACAGCACAGAGCCTGCTTGAGAGTCTCTCTCTTCTCTCTCTCTCTCTTTCTGCCTCTCTCTCTCTCAAAATAAATAAATTTAAAAAAATTATGAAGTCCCTATTAAGCTCCCCAGAGTGTGTAGGTGCTGTCTCTGCAGTGATGGCCCACAGCAAAGTGACTCCACATGGTGGTAAGCACTCCAGCCTAGGAAAAACAAAATGTGGAGGGCACCCGACCATCCTGGTGCGAAGGGCAGGAGTGTCTGAGATGGCTTCATGGAAGATGTGACGTTGGATTGGGTCTTGAAGAATTGATTAGGGGGACTGCAGTGTGTTCCTTTCAAATGCTTGTGCAACTTTGGGTTTGAGAGTAAGGTAAAAAGTTGACCATGAGACCCCAGAGAAAACATCTTCCCGGATTCCCCATATTACAAGATTGCAAAACTGTGCAGCTGCTTTGCCAAGAGGTAGGTGATGCATGTGAGTGATTTCTTAAACTTAGGGTGGGAAAAAATGCTTTCTGTGACACCCTGTCCTCCTAACTGGCCAGGTTTCACATAGCTCTAAATCTGCAGGGATTATCACTCAGAGTTCCTAACCTGACATAGGAGTTTAGTGATTTACTACCATGGACCAGCCGTCCACTTTTGGGCTATATTTCTGATGAACAAGCAGTTCAGGGGCCGTGTAGGCAGGGCTTCCACACTGAGTGCTTAACTGCTCCTGAGAAAGACCCTCCAACTCCATGGTATTACTCAATATGACGTCTGAAAGATTTACAAACAGGCAGACCAAAAAGTTCACCTCCAGCCGAGAAAACTTTAATTCTTCTTAGCAGCAGTTGGATAAAGAGGGTCTATGAATAACTTGATAAAATATCCGGTAAAAATATATTTTATAGCAGCAATTCTCATGGGGATAAGGATGCAGGGAAGCAGGTTGATACATTGTCTTTATGTAAAAATCACTTAGTTTTTGGCTTTAAATTCTTGGGGTTTTCTTTTAGCTAACTCTCAGGAATGTTTTCTTTAGCTTATGCCTGGCATTCCATGACTTGTCATTTACATTACACTGTATCATAAAGTTTCTTATTTGATAGCAGACCCTGACAGGTCCAAATAATAGCTGGCCTTTTAACCCAAGCTTGACTCTCCAGTCAACTGCCTACCATTCTCTATTGCCTTGGGAACCTGACTCACTTTTGTTTTCTGCCTCCTTTTCCAGGGTTGGGATTGCAGGCCCCCTTTTCTGTGCCTCAGTCTCCTCATCTATAAGCCAAGATAATATTAGTATTGACTTCATAGGGTTTTATATGGATTAAAAATGTTCATCTAGGTTGAAGGATTAGCACATGTTGTAAATTCTCCATTGGTATCTCAGTTGTTATTGTTATTCATCTTGCACAATTTGTCTGTTCCTACAAAGCAAGGAGGCAGAACAGGTTTTGACAATCATGACAGGTGAGGGGAAAGGACTGTGCCTGCCTTGTGGCAGTTATGGTTCAGCAGGAGAAAGCTGTCCCCTGGCTCCACCTGGACAGCCCAGGCTTCGGAATGGTAAAAGGACAGAGAAGCCCTGAGTGGGCCCCGAAAAAATTTCCCCAAGAGACCAGGTTGGGTTAGGAAGAAATAGAGCTTTGTTCTCTGGGATCTTGGTCTATGTAAGATCATCCCAGTGAGTGTGACTGGCCTGGAATGACTCAAGGCTCGGGTCCATGTGATGAAAGCTGTAAACCATCAGTGAAATCACAGTGAGATCTTGAATCTCCCAGCTCCTCTGAGAGCCTGTACTAGAGGCCTCTAGGCTGCAACAATGTAAGTTGTTTTCAGGGTTTTATTACTTTAGTAAGAGTCCCTCTGAATTCAGTTAGCAACTGTTGAAAAGCAACAAACATTTTTTAAGCATGAGGAATTTTTCCTTCCAAGATTATTTTGTCAAGCTTATTTGGAATGAGTAACATTTTGAGAAAAATCATAGAATGGTTTCACAGACAACAGAGTATTAATGTCACATGTGATTGTACTTATAAAAAATACTAAATTTAGATTTTTACTTGAACTTCTAAAACATTTTAAATGAGACATTATTTTAATTCATATACTACATGGTAGCCTAATACAATAAGAGACTCTGTGTGTGTATCATACATTTTCACCTCTGCTTCACCTACTAAGTTTCCACTGCAGTTTGAAATAGTTATCTCTCCACCTGGAGAAAATGCCTTAGCTCTTAGTGCTGCCTCTTGAGAACCTTAGGCCTGTGTTTCAAAGTCATACTCAGCTGGATTAACAAAATAGATGTGGACATTTGTAGTTACCAAAAATTTTGATATTGTTGTATTTATCCAGAAGAAAAAATTTCAATCTTCAAGTCCCTAAATAGACCAAGAAAAGTAAACGTTATATACTAACAGTAGTGTCTTGTGTTTTAGAAAATTGCAACTGTATGCTAAAGAGGATTCTTTCTTGATTTGAGCTTCGGAAGTGATAATGGACTTAATTCTTTGAGTTCCCAGAAAAAAACACTAGCAAGCAGGGTGATATTCTTTCAGCTTTCTGTTCCTAGCTTTGAGCTGATATTGACAAGCTGTTAATTTGAGAATTGTCTCATTTTAAAATGGGAGACTTGCTAAGCAATGCATACAAGCAGTCTTTGTATGAATCATTAAGAAATTGACTAGACAAATGGAGTTTCTCCCTTTCTAATCAAGCTGTGGTTGGAAAGAATGCAGTTAGTCACTAAATGTCTCCTAAGCAGACTCTTCTGTAAATATAGCTTTATTTTCAAGGTTGTCTCTTAGAGGTTTGGGACTCAGGATAAATCATGCAGAGGGCTCTCCTCCTGCCCTGTTTTAGGAAGGTGAAATTTGCCTAAAGTGGACGAACACCCTGAGTATCTCAGAAGGCTCTCCTCAGCTGTCTATGTGGAAGGAGAGAGTTGTCATCACGTAATGTAGGAACCACATTTTTTCCCTTTTTAACAATAAGCTGATTGAAAATATAAAACCCTTCTAATGTTTTCTGGGCCACACAATTATGTGATTCTTATAGCAGGGCAGAGTCCCTTAAGCATAGTCCCAAAGAAAGGCACCTACTTTGCAGTACCTTTGGGAGGCATCAATGACGGTATGGCCAACTCCAGGTATCCTTGGTAATGCTTCACAGGAGAGCCAAGGGCATTAAGTAACATGGTAGATTTTCATATTCTCCACTATATACTAAGATAATGTGTGTTGTAGGTGATCTCTGTATTGTAACCAGAAATATAACCAGGGAAAGGAGGGCAGGGCAAGGATTAAAACGAATCATTTAAATATGACCATTAGAAACAAGACCACATGTTCAGAAATAGTTTGTATTCTCTCCGCCACCAAGAATTTTATCGAGCTGTTTGTTCTGTTCATCTCTCTCTCTTGGGGATGCAGCTGGAGGGAAGAAGATGGCGCGGGTAGGCATGGTGCCTCAGCCAGGCAGAGCAATGCATGGGAGGCCCTCCAAGTAGGTTCTGCTGCTGTCTCACACCTGACTTTGCCGTGAAGTGCATCAGAGCCTTTTGCTTCCTTAAGTCATGGTGTGTTCACATATACAAGTACTTTTGAGTGATGAACAGTATGATAGCCATTAAACAAGTAAAGAAGCTAATAAGTTGTTTGCTTTAAAAATAGCCAGTTATGCAGGAGTTTGTTGGAAACCTTTCCCTTGCAAGACTTGTTTGGATGTGAACCTTCAGTATCTTTCTTAAGTCTGTTATCCTCTTGAGTTTCTCCCCTTTGGGAAAACATATCATATGTTTTTCTGTGCTATGGAAAGGGGTTCTAAGTTACAGAATCGTTGTCTAGCCTCTGGAATCTTGCTGCAGAGAGGAGTTGGGGGACAGTGATGTGGAAGGAGCTATGTATAGTTTAGTGTATTAGGGATCTTGGGAATAAGTAACTAGGATCTTTCCCAAATCATAAGGCATTTTATAAGGCATTTTAAAAATCTGGCTGGGGGGAGAGAATAGACACATTGTAAATCAGTTAATACTATAGGCTACCCTCGGTAGGAGTTTCTCCCAAATCATTAAACCCACAAAAATTTGCAAGAATCCCTCCCACATTCATCAGTGCCACATCCCGTAACTTTGAATATTTTGTTCATAAAAAGATACAAACATCTGCCTCCAAACTATAGCCACAGTTTTCACATAAACAGTGTGCAAACTAAACACTGGGAAAAAAAAGGATGTGGTAGTCATGGTTGTAACAGGCTCTGTTCACACGTGGATGTATGGGCTGGTGCTTATTTTCTCATAATGGCACACCTAGTGACAAGCTTCTCAAGGACACTGATTTTCCCTTTAGCTGCACTTACCTATGGACCCTGTACTGACCTCACTGTCAGTGATTGATATGTCAAGAGTCTCGTGAACATGGGGACTTTGGTGGCTTTTCCTCCCTCAGGGAAAGGAACGGCTTTATATCTGTGTACAATTCCATGCTGTGCAGATGTCCCACAGCAGACATGATCTGCCTGGAGAATGTCTTCACTCCCTTTTCACTTAGTTTCTTTTGATCCCAGCTCCTGTTTCAGGAGGTTGCAGCCAAGGCATAGCTTCACCATCACAGTTTTCTGTCCCTGGGGTTTCACAGAGCTGGGCAATGTTAGGGTGTTTAACCATTGGCTGGATCTGAGATTCGTCCTTTATAGTCTTTAGAACATGGGAGCCTTGCTTGACTTTCTTGTTGATGACTTTGATGGCTACCTAATCACTGGTGATATAAATGATACCCCAGTGAAAGTTAAGTAATAAAAACAGCAAAAGTGGGGCACCTGGGTGGCTCAGTTGGTTAAGAAACGTGGGTTCGAGCCCCATGTCAAGCTCTGCATTGACGGTGCAGAGCTTGCTTGGGATTCTCTCTCTGTCTTTCGAAAAATAAATAAACATTAAAAAAAAAAAACAGCCAAAGCAAGCTCAATTTTTTAAAAGCACAAAACAATACATAATACGTACATAATAACAGAGATTTTGTAATGTCATTTTGTTAAATTGGGATGTGAATAAAACACAATATTCTTATATATATCTAAATCTGAACTTTTAGTAAGTCAGGATGGATGGTAACTACACTAAAATGTAATTGTATTTCAGCAATCTATTGGCCATGCCTTTGTGGACTTTCCTGACATAGCTGTCAACAAAGCTGACAGTTATCCCTTTATTTTAAAGAACACATTTATTAATAAAAAATTAATAAGTAGGGCTAATATTTTAGAATAGATATCAACCAAAACCAAAGGATAGAATTGGTTCAGAAATAAAAATAATTAAATATGGAAATAAATCTTATATATCAGTAAAATTAGCTACAATGCATTCTAGGAAAACTCATTAAAACTTCTCCCTAATTCTTTTTTTTAATAGTTGTTAGTTTGACAGTAAAAAATTCTCCCTTTGTTTTTAGTAGGAACAGATAAAGAAGCACATTGGATAAGAAAACCAAATAGAAATTATGCTGTGATATTTGTTATCATGTTTCTCTGGATTTGTTTTTATCTGTTGTGAAGATAAATTAAGTTTAATATGCTTTAACATGCTTAATTGGAATACACACACATTTCTGGACTAACAGATAATCCAAACTATAAGATTTTCATTGAATTTAAACTGTTTGAGCCATCTCAAAGACTCTAGATTGTAGGGCAAGTAAGCTTTGCAAAAGGAAGACTATCTTTTTCCTGCACCCAGAAGGAAAATAAAACAGAATTTAATAAATTGAAGTAGTCTCTGCCATTTATGACTACATAAAAAAATCTTAGTGAAGAAAAATATATTTAGCTATGAGACCCTTAAAAATAGGATGAAATTTATAATTACTTTGATTATTTAGCAAGCCCCAAGAGGTGAAAGTGGACATCCTTGTCTTGTTCCTGATCTTAAAGGAAAAGCTCTCAAATGTTCACCAGTGAGTATGATGTTAGCTCTGGGTTTTTCATATATGGCGTTTGTTATGTTGAGATATGTTCCCTCTAACCCTACTTTGTTGAGAGTTTTTATCATGAATAGATGTTGCACTTTGTCAAATGCTTTTTTTTTTTTTGCATCTATTGAAATGATCATGTGGTTTTTATCTTTCCTCTTGTTAATGTGATGTATCACATTGATTGATTTGCAAATATTGAACCACCCTTGCATCCCTGGAATAAATTTCACTATACTGTGGTGGATGATTTTTAAATGTATTATAGGGTTAGGTTTGCTAATATTTTATTGAGGATTTTTGCATCTGTGTTCATCAGAGTTATTAGCCTGTAGTTACCTTTTTTTGTAGTGTCTTTATCTGGTTTTGTATCTGGATAATGCTGGCCTCATAGAATGAATTTGGAAGCTTTCCTTTCTCTTCTATTTTCTGAATACTTTGGAAAGCATAGGTACTAACTATTCTTTAAATGTTTGGTAGAATTCACCTGTCAAGCCATCTTGAATATACCAGAGTCTATGCTTTCAGCTACTGAAAGACATCTTGCTTGCTCCTGAGTTTATGCAATTATGAATAAAGCTGCTATAAACATTTATATGCAGGTTTTTCCATGGACATAAGTTTTCAGTTCAATTGGGCAAACATATAGGACCATGATTGCTGGATCTTACAGTAAGACTATACCCTAGATTTTTAAGAAACTGTCAAATTGTCTTCCCAAGTAGCTTTAACATTTTGCACCCCCATCAGCAATGCATGAGAATTCCTGTTGCTCTGCATCCTCACCAGCATTTGTTGTTGCCAGACTTTTGGATTTTATAACGTTTCTAATAGGTATGTAATGGTATCCCATTGTTAATTTGCAATTCCTTGACGACATATGATGCTAGGAATCTTTCCATATGTTTTTTTTTAATTTTTAAATGTTTTATTCATTTTGTGAGGGGTGGGGGAAGGCAAGGCCAGAGAGAGAGGGAGACACAGATTCCAAAGCAGGCTCCAGGCTCTGAGCAGTCAGCAAAGAGCCCAATGCAGGGCTCGAACCCATGAAGATCATGACCTGAGTCGAAGTCAGACGCTTAACCGACTGAGCCACCCAGGCCCCCCTCCTTTCATATGTTCATGTGCACCATCTGTGTATCTTCATTGGGAGGTTTCCAGGTCTTTTGTCCATTGTTAATTGGGTTGTTATTTTATTGTTGAGTTTTATGAGTGCTTTGTATATTTTGAAGACAAGTCTTTGATCAGATATGTATTTTGTAACTATTTTCTCCCATATCTGCTTTTGTAGAGCTGGAAACAGGGCTCTTTCACACCCCAAAATATTATGCTACATACATAGATCAATAAAATGCAATTAGCTACAAACTTGTGGTAAGGGCGTTAAAAGTGCTGAGGTTACATTAATGCCTAAGGATATATAACCTACCTTACTGCTTTTTATTATAGTAAAGCAGTTACTTTTTGGAGTCTTTTCTGGAAATATGCTTTTTTATGGTTAGGCTGGCTTGAGCTCTAGTTAAAAGCTGGTTAGATCTTATATCTTAAAAATCCTTAGTGTTAAAGGGATAAAGCTGACCATCCATGTAAATTCTAAAGGAAATTTGATATTCACTGTTTTAAGGCCTAAGACTATTTCTCCTAATGATATTCTAAATAAAGAGTTGTACAGTGCAAATCCTTGTTACCATTTTGAAGTGGTATGACAGTGGAATGTCGTAGTGGAAATGATTTCTTACCTTGTTTTGGAAGATGCAGCCTCCCTTGTGGCTCAAAGCTCAGGTGGGATTATATACTCCAGTATCCAGGCTTTAGAGGTTTCAAGACCCACCATCAATTCTGCTATCTTTATTGTACTAGTAAGGACTCTTCCCGTTCTTACTCAAAGAACTTACTTACTTATTTACTCTCTCTCTATATATATACATATACATATATATATGTATATATATGTATATGTATATGTATATGTATATGTATATATAATGTTCTGAGTGAGGAACACTGGATGACATTAGTTAGGGAAGCTTGTATTTTCTTGACTGAAGGGAACAAGGTATTTTTTAAGAAGTTAAAACAGTCAGCATTTCCCATTTTTCGTAGTTGTTCTACCATAAATGTGCTTAAGAGATTATTAATTTTGATGAAATTTGGCTAATAGTTACCCAAATAAAATTTGATGTTTGCTTTGTGGGATGGTGGGAAAACATGACATCTTATGACACTGATCATCCCTAAAAGTGAGTCACAATTCAGGAGGAAACAAATTTGAGGGCAGAATATCATAAAAGTAAGGGATTATTTTTCTGGAAGGGTAAGGAAAGGTATTTAGTATATGCCATGAAACCAGGCATTTTATGAAATTTAAAAAATCAACTTAAATGTTGCCCACAACTTAATGTTCATTCTCTTTTATTTTAATTTTTTTCAACATTCATTTATTTTTGAGAGACAGATACAGAACCTGAGCAGGGAAGAGCAGAGAGAAAGGGAGACACAGAATCTGAAGCAGGCCCCAGACTCTGAGATGTCGGTACAGAGCCCGACATGGGGCTCAAACTCAAAAACCGTGAGATCGTGACCTGAGCCAAAGTCGAATACTTAACTGACTGAGCCACCCAGGTGTCCGATGTTCATTCTTAAAGTCTTTAAATCACAGTACTCAGGGTTATACTCTGTAGAAGTCAAAGCAGCCTGTCCTTTTACATGTTTGTAATTTTTATTATAGGAAGAAATATAATTCAGTAGTTTTCCAACCATTAAATATTAGGACAAGCTAACTGTTGTAATTAACAATTCTAAAGTCTTCATGGCTTGACACAGTAAAAATTTACTTCTTGCTGATGTCATGGTACAAAGTAGGCTGGAGGGAGTGTGTGGTGGGGTGTGCTTCACATGGTCATTAAGGCCAAGGACCATTGATTTTTAAAGAGTCCCACATCCCTAGGCCTTTGGGATCCTTTTCTTGATCTTCTGCATCTACTCTGCAAAAAGAGATGAGGTGGGAGGTTTTCTCATGGATCAGGCTTAGAAGTAGCAAATATCATTTCTGCCCCATTGGCCAGTCATATGTCTCTGCCTATCTGTGAGGGAGGCTGGGAAATGTAGTTTTGCTGTATGCCCAGGAGGAAAATAAAACAGGATTATAAATCAAAGTAGTCTCTTCCACTTATACTACACCAAAGGAAAAAAGAAAAAAAATTTGTGAAGAAAAATATTAGTAGCTATTAGAACCTTCCAAAAGGATGCAATTTATAATTACATTGATTATTTAGCCTTTCTGTTTACTTTCAGGAAGAACTGACCTCCTGGACTTACACTTGTGTTTGCAGAAGCTAAAACACTAACCTAAAGCTTTCTCCTGATAAATGGCTATCCATGAATGAATGGGAAGGATGGCATTGTTTCCATTTGACAATGTTGATGAATAATGGGAATTTTTTTTTCATCTTTAAGGAGCAAAACTATAGACAATGTTTTATTATTTGTTTGATATCAGCGTTATTTTAGTTTTCTACTACTCAGAAACATTATCACCCCAGACTTAATGGCTTAAAAGAGCAACAACATTTTATTATTCTGTCACAATTCAGAAATTTGAGAATGGCTCAGCTGGGTGGTTCTGGATTATCTTTCATGTGGTAGCAATCAGATGGTGGCTGGACCTGTAATATCAGGATGCTGAAGCAGCTGAACAGAGGGAGAGACTGTGGAGAGCCACTACTCATGTCATCTTTGTATCTCTCCATATGATCTCTCTGCACAGTCTGGTTTGGGCTTCCTGTTCCAAGTGGTATCATTAGGGCAGTCAGACTAACATAGATGCTGAAGGCTTCAAGAGGTATTTTTCTGCCTTGAAGTATCCTTAAGGTTATCGTTAAGGTTGAAGGATTGTTAGGTTCATTAGATACCTTTCCAATGACAGTACTACCGAACTTTCTACCTCTATGTAACAAGGCTCCCCTTTCCTCCAGCTTCCAATAACATTTTCCTTACTCTCCTTTAAGCTCTCACTGATAGTGTCTTCAAGAGCCTTTAGGGTTCTGCTGAATACTGTCCTTGGGGCCCTTTAGGTTTTCACTCACAGCCTTCTTTGGGCTCTTCCACCCACTTCGCAGACCCAGAGCCAATGCTGCATGGTCTAGCTTTTTATAACAGCAGCATCCTACTTCAGGCACTAATATCTGTCTCATTTATGTATTTATGCATAATAAATTGCCACAAAAGTTACTGGTTGAAAAGAACAGCAGTCCCTCCATTCGCTCTACAGTTTCTGTAGATCAGGAATTTGAGAAGGGCTCAGATGGCCAGTCCTGGTTCAGAATCTCATGCAGTTGAAATCAAGTCATGCTGGAGCGGAGACAATGGTTGGTTGGCCACTCAGCAAGTTAATGTGAGGATTAAAAGATATGTTCATGAAGTGTTTAGTACTGTGCTTGTGATGGCATCAGTGTTCAAAATATATTACGTCTCGTACATTTTTATGTCCTTCATGAAACCTAGCTTAATCTTTTACATTTAATGGATTATTTGTAACACCTATTTAATAGATAAAATAAGATAATGGAGTTTTAGTGGAAGAGGAGTTAAGATGGCAGAGAGTAAGAGGACCCTGGGCTTCCCATCATCCCTCAAACCAGCTGTATTGAGGTCAGATCACTTGGAACACCCAGGAGGTCAATCTATGGACTGGCAGAAGGATCTCCACAGTTGGAGGGAGACAGCTTGGCAGGTGCAAGGTGCATGGATATGAGTTGGAGGAGAGAAAAACATCAGAGCGTCAGAGGGGAGGGAACCCCTTCCATGGAGAGACAAAAGGGAGAGGAAGAGAGGTGTTGAAATAGTGCAGCATCAAAATAGCACAAGAGGAAAACCTCTCTGGACCCTGGACTAGCAAACGAGAAGCACTGAGTGTCCCAGTTCTTTTTTGCAAACAGCTTTGGAACTCAATCTCTGCGGTTATGGGAGTGCATGACTTTCTCCGGAATGGAGCTGTGGAGCATGCTCCTGGGGAGGAGGGAGCTGGCCCAGACCGCATAGTGTGGTGTAGCAATCTCTGGGGCACACTGGGAGAGAACAGTCCCCTTCCTGGAGTACTTTTGGAAGAGGGTTTATTGCCTACCCAAGGACAAAAGACCCTGTAGGTGCCAGCCAAAGGCCTTTCATCAGCAGGGTAAAGAGGCTTTACTCCAGAGGAGGGGAGCAGATCCACACTGGACCAGGTCCTTTAAGACTTGGGTTTTGAATCATAGCTGTGCACCAAATTCTGGGTCCTTTAAGACTTTAGATTTTGATTCCCAGCCATGTGCCAAGGAGAGGGTGCAAGATAGTTATGGCACAGGCGAGCTAACTGCCCTCACTATTCTGTGAGGGCTGCCTCAACAGTGGGGGTTGAGATCCCCAATCCAGGGATGAGAGTTTGGGGTGTTGCCATTTTTCTCCCCAACACCAACACAGCGGGACTTCAGAGAGCAGCACAGCAGCTCCCAGTGGAGGCGGGACCCACTTACACCAAACCCTGCCCCTCCGTGCCTGGCAACTGCTTGTATACTGGGGAAAGACTGACCCAAAGCAGCTGGCCTCTCCTCCAGTCTGGCACAGCCACTGGTCCCGGAACCAACAGACAACTTTTTTTTTTCCTCCTTTTTTTTTCTTTTGGAATCAGGCTCATAGTTTCTGATTTGTTTTTTGTCATCTCCTTTTACCTTTTTTTTTTTTTTTTTGTATCAGGCTTTTCATTCTTTTCTTTATCCTTCCTTTTTCTTTTCTTCTGCTTTTTTCCCCCTTTCTTTTTCCTCAGAATCAGCCTTTTAATTTTTTGATTCTCTGTTTGGTTTCCTTTTGTTCCCTTTCCTTACCTCTTTACATGGGATCAGGCTTCTTTCTGTCCACCCCTCCACCTTTTTTTCCCTGAATTACTTCAACAAACAAAGCATCCCTACTTAAAGGTCCAAACATTCCACCACTGCAAGCAAGGAGGAACTCTGAAGAACTGACCAGTGAGAAAGAGCAGCCAAAACACAGCAGCAGAGTGCACACAGCATACACCAGAAACACTTCCTGAAGTCCCAGGCCCTGGAAGTGTATGACCCCTTTTTAATATAGTAGTACTTTCAGGTGCAGGAAACATAGCAAGCTTTTAAAACACACAAAAGACAGAAATGTAGCCAAAATGACAAGACAGAGGAATTCTCTCCAAAAGAAAGCAAGAAGAAATCACTGGGGTGCCTGAGTGGCTCAGTTAGTTAAGCATCCAACTCTGGCTCAGGTCATGATCTCACTTATGGGTTGGGCTCTTTGCTGTCAGTGCAGAGCTGCCTTTGGATCCTCTGTCCTTCTCTCTCTCCATGCTTCCCCCTCTTGCGTGATCTCTCTCTCAAAAATAAATAAACATTAAAAAAAGAAGAAATCACATCCAGGGACTTTCTCAAAACTGATATAAGCAATATATCTGAACAATAATTTAGAACAACAGTCATAAGACTACTAGCTGAGCTTGTAAAAAGAATAGAAGACACCAGAGAAACCCTTGCTGCAGAAATCAAAGACCTAAGAACTAGTCATGATGAACTTAAAAATGCTATAACTGAGATGAGAAATAAACTAGATACAGTGTGACAGCAAAGATGGAAGAAGCGGAGGAGAGAATAGATGAAACAGTAGGTAAAATTGTGGAAAATAATGAAGGTGAAAAAAAGAGGGAAAGGAAATTAATAGGTCACGAGGGGAGAATTAGAGAACTAAGTGATTTTGTGAAACAAAGCAATATTTGTATCATAGGAGTTCCAGAAGAAGAAGAGTGAAAAAAAGGGGGCATAAGGTTTATTTGAACAAATTGTAGCTGAGAACTTAACTAATTTTGGGAAGGAAACAGTCATACAAGTCCACGAGACACAGAGAGCTCCCTTCAGAATCAACAAAAACAGGTCAACACCATGACATATCATAGTGAAACTTGAAAAATACAAGGATAAGTAGAATTCTGAAGGCAGTTAGGGACAAAAGGTCCTTAACCCACAAGGGTAGACACATAAGGGTAGTAGCAGACCTGTCCACTGAAACTTGGCAGGCCAGAAGAGACTGGCAGGAAATATTCACGATGCTCAATAGGAAAAATATGCAGCCAAGAATCCTTTTTCCAGCAAGGCTGCCATTCAGAATAGAAGAAGAGATAAAGATTTGCCCAGACAAATGAAAACTAAAGGAGTTTGTAATCTACTAAACCAGCCCTACAAGGGAATTAGAGAAATTTTAAGAGGGACTCTCTCAGCAGAGGGGAAAAAAAAAAGCCAAAGCAGCAAAGACTACAAAGGATCAGAGAACATCACCAGAAACACCAAATCTATAGATAAAACAATGGCGATAAATTCATATCTTTCAGTAATTACTCTGAATGTAAATGGGCTAAATGCTTCCATCAAAAGACATAGAGTAGCAGAATGGTTAAAAAAACATTCATCTTTATGCTGTCTACAAGAGACTCATTTTAGTCCTAAGGACACCTGCAGATTGAAGGTAAGGGATGGAAAACAATCTATCATGCTAATGGAGGTCAAAAGAAAGCCAGAGTAACCATACTTATATCAGACAAACTAGATTTTAAAACAAAGACTGTAACAAGAGATTAAGAAGGGCATTGTATCATAATTAAGGGGTCTATCCACCAAGATCTCTAACAATTGTAAATATTTATGCCCCCAACCCTAAACACCCAAATATATAAATCAGTTAATCACAAACATAAATAAACTATTTGTAAATAATACCATAATAGTAGGAGACTTTAATACCCCACTTACAACAATGGACAGATCATCTAAGCAGAAAATCAACAAGGAAACAATGACTTTGAACGACACACTGGACGAGATGGACTTAACAGATATATTCAGAACATTTCATTTTAAAGCAACAGAATACACATTCTTTTTGAGTACACATGGAATATTGTCCAGAATAGATCATATACTGGGCCACAAAACAGCCCTCAACAAGTATGAAAGGATTGAGATCTTACCATGCATGTTTTCAGATCACACCACTATGAAACCTGAAATCAAACAAGAAAAAATTTGGAAATCCTTCAGATACTTGGAGGTTAAAGAACATCCTACTAAAGAACTAATGGGTCATCCAGGAAATTAAAGAAGAAAAAGGAAAAATACATGTAAGCCAATGAAAATGAAAACACAACAGTCCAAACCTTTTGGGATGCAGGAAACGCAGTCCTAAGAGGAAAGTACATTGCAATTCAAGACTACCTCAAGAAGCAAGAAAGGTTCCAAATACACATCCTAACCTTACACCCAAAGGAGCAGTAAAGTCTGAAGCCAGCAGAGGAAGGGAAATAATAAAGATTGGAGCAGAAATGATATAGAAACAAAACAACAACAACAACAAAACCCCAGTAGAATGGATCAATGAAACTAAAAGCTGTTTTTTTGGAAGAATAAACAAATTGATAAACACCTAGCCAGACTCATCAGAAAGAAAAGAGAGAGGACAAGATAAAATCACAAATGAAAGAGGAGAGATCACAACCAACACCACAGAAATACAAACAACTATAAGAGAATATTATGAAAAATTATATGTCAACAAACTGGACAGTCTGGAAGAAATGGACAAATTTCTAGACATTCACACTCTACTAGAACTCAAACAAGAAGAAATGGAAAATTTGAACAGGCCCATAACCAGCAAACAAATTGAATCGGTTATCAAAAATATTTCCCCAAATAAGAGTCCTGGGCCAGATGGCTTCCCAGGGGAATTCTACAAGACATTTAAAGAAGAGTTAATACCTATTATTCTCAAACTGTTCCAAAAAATATAAATGGAAGGAAAGGTACCAAACTCACTCTATGAAACCAGCATTACCTTGATTCCAAAACCAGACAAAGACCACACTAAAAAGCAGAATTACAGGCCAATATCCCTGATGAACGAGGATGCAAAAATTCTCAACAAGATACTAGCAAACTGAATTCAACAGTGCATTAAAAGAATTATTCACCACGATCAAGTGGGATTTATTCCTGGGCTGCAGAACTGGTTCAATATTCACAAATCATTCAATGTGATACACTACATTAATAAAACAAAGGATAAGAACCATATGATCCTGTCAATAGATGCAGAAAAAACATTTGACAAAACACAGCATTGTTTCTTGATAAAAACCCTCAAGAAAGTAGGGATATAAAGAACATACCTCAACATCATAAAAACTATATAGGAAAGGCTCACAGCTAACATCATCCTCAATGGGAAAAAACTTGAGAGCTTTCCCTCTGAGGTCAGGAACATGACAGGGATGTCCATTCTCACCACTGTTGTTTAACATAGTGTTGGAAGTCCTAGCATCTGCAATCAGAGAACAAAAAGAAATAAAACACATACAAATTAGCAAAAAAGTCAAACTTTCACTCTTTTCAGATGACATGATACTCTATGTGGAAAACCTGATAGACTCCACCAAAAAGCTTCTAGAACTGATACATGAATTCAGCAAAGTCACAGGATATAAAATTAATGTACAGAAATAGGTTGCATTTCTATATTCCAATAATGAAGCAGCATAAAGAAAAATCAGGGAATCAATCCCATTTACAGTTGCACCAAAACCATAAGACATCTAGGAGTAAACCTAACCAGGGAGGTAAGGGATCTGTACACTGAAAACTATAGAAAGATTATGAAAGAAATTGAAGAAGACACAAAGAAATGGAGAAACATTCCATGCTCATGGATTAGAAGAACAAATATTGTTAAAATGTCTATACTACCTGAAGCAATCTACACATTCAGTGTAATCCCTATCCAAATAACATCAGTGGTCTTCACAGAGCTGTAGTAAACAATTCTAAAATTAGTATGGAACCATATAAGACCCTGAATAGCCAAAGTAATGTTGAAAAAGAAGACCAAAGCTGGAGGCATCATATTACTGGACTTTAAGCTGTATTACAAAGCTGTAAGCATCCAGACAGTATGGTACTGGCACAGAAACAGACACATAGATCAATGGAACAGAATAGGGAACCTGGAAATGAACCCACAAATGCATGGGCAACTAATCTTTGACAAAGCAGGAAAGAATATCCAATGGAAAAAAAAAGACAATCTCCTCAACAAATGATGTTGAGAAAACTGGACAGGAACATGCGGAAGAATGAAACTGGACCACTTTCTGATACCATACACAAAAATAAATTCAAAATGGATTAAAAACCTAAATGTGAGACAGGAGACCAGGCAGCAACCTCTTTGACCTCAGCTGCAACAACTTCTTACTAGACATGTCCAGAGGCAAGGGAAATAAAAGCAAAAATGAACTATTGGGACCTCATAAAGATAAAAAGCTTCTGTACAGTGAAGGAAACAGTCAACAAAACTAAAAGATATCTGATGGAGTGAGAGAAGACATTTGCAAATGACACATAAGATAAAGGGTTAGTATTCAAATTCTATAAAGAACTTATCAAACTCAACACCCAAAAATCAAATAATGCAGTGAAGAAATGGGTAGAAGACATGAATAGACATTTTTCCAAAGGAGACATCCAGATGGCTAAAAGACACATGAAAAGATGCTCAACATCGCTCATCATCAGGGAAATACAAATCAAAGTGCAATGAGATACCACTTCACACCTGTCAGAATGGCTAAAATTAACAACTCAGGAAATAACAGATGTTGGCTAGGATGTGGAGAAATGGGAACGCTCTTGCACTGCTGGTGGGAATGCAAACTGGTGCAGCCACTCTGGAAAACAGAATGGAGGTTCCTCAAGAAGTTAAAAATAGAACTACCCTATCACCCAGAAATTTCAGTACTAGCTGTTTATCCAAAGGATACCAAAATGCTGACTCAGAGGGGCACATGCACCCCAATGTGTATAGCAGCACTATCAACAATAGCCAAATTATGTAAAGGGCCCAAATGTGCATGACTGATAAATGGATGAGGAAGATGTGAGATATAAAATGTGATTTCACTTATTTGTAGAATTAAAGAAATAGAACAGATGAACATAGGGGAAGGGAAGGAAAAATAAAATAAAAACAGAGGGACTCAAACCATAAGTGGCTTTTAAATACAGAGAACAAATTGAGGGTTGTTGGCAGGGTGTTGGGTGGGAGGATGGGCTAAATGGGTGATGGGCATTAAGGAGGACACTTTTAGAGGTGGCACTGGGAGTTACATGTAAGAGTTGAATCACTGAGTTCTATTCTGAAACCAGTACTACACTGTACATTAATTAACTAATTTAAATAAATAAGTTATAATAAAAAGGAAATTAAAAACTTTATATCAACAAATAATAAATTAGGCAAATAAATTATAAAACTTCAAAAAAAGATAATGGAGTTTTAGGAATCATTTAATCCTCATTTCATTGTTAATTTCCAACAATGTTTTGGATTGAGTTTATGATCAGGAGTAAGAAAGAATTAACTATTTAAAAGTAGCACTGAATGACACAGGCAGAGATGAGGACATTACATTTCTGTGACTTAGGCTAATTTTCTACTCTGGACATGTAACGACTACTTCTAACAAAGTTTAACTTGCACTTGTGTTTTCTCAGGAAGTTCATGTTGTGTCAGAATTGACTCACCCCACAGAGTAGAACTTCTAATTCTCATTATTTTCAGTTCCATTCAGCCAACCAGGCATTCCTCATCTGGCCAAGAGAAGATAGAACTTTCTGAACACTTCTAAGATTGACCTTTCCTATGTTTGCATGGATTATTTTTAATTGTCTTAGAAGAGTGTCATTCTATTGGATATACCCAGAGAGCACTGCCAGATCAAATTGCAAATTTTTAGGACAATTGGGAAGAACTCAAGATTTTGGAGGTCAAGGCAAACATATTCCCTGAGTGGCTCCCCGTAGTACTAGATGGTTCCCTTAACCCCTACCTTCTGCTGATTGTATTTTGAGGTGGTGGTAGACAGAGGAGGACAAAGATACAAGATCTGTCATTGAAAAGTATAATGTTGGAATTGAACTTCAGTGTTTACTTTTGGCGTATGTTTGAAGGAAGATAAGGGACACAAACTCTCTTAAAAATGCCACACATTTTAAAACCTGACATCTGACTAACCTATGGATTGCTACCATTGGGGACCAACCCAAATTGAAACATTTCAGGGTCCAGAAACTTCCAAAAACATTTCCTGAAGTCATTCTCTTGGCACCTCATAGAATCTTTTCAGAAAAGAAAATCTGCTCAAGGCAGATTTTTAAAAATTTGGTTGTGTTTTGGTTTGGGTTTGGGAATATTTTACTTGATAGACACCACCCTCCTCCACTCTCCGCCCCCCCGCCTCCCGGCCCAATCAGCTGATATCAGTCCTTGAATATGAAAGCAGCCATAGGTCCAGGGAGGCAGTTTCCCTTCTGGCTGGATTTGCAGCTTGTGTGTTAATGCGTTGCTACATTGAAAAGGCATAGGAGAACATCACAGATGCAGTGTTTACAAATGGATTCCAGTCAGTGGAGAATAAATAGACTTCCAGAGAGAGAGAGAGAGAGAGAGAGTATTGGAAAAGTCTCAATATTCATAATACAGGTTTCTGTTCAGAAAACTGCCTTGCCCAAGTCATTCTTCTGGAATTCTGCTGCCTTCTTAATTTTCTTTATGTTGAATGGGCATTTCTATAAGGAATGAAATGAGCTGGGGGAAAAATGTGTGTCATTTCAGAAATACTGATTGTATTTAATCAGTTTTTGATCTGTATGTCAAAGGAATTAGGAGGACTTGCATTTCATAAAAAGCTACCCTCCCTCCTTTTTAGTCCACTTTAGAAAATGCTAGCCTGAAAAGGGATTGACAATGTCAAGACAACTGGAGCAGTGGTGAAAAGTGTTAGTCTCTAAAATTTATAAAATGGAAACAAGAAGTTAATTATCTGCTTTTGCAAATGTAAGAATTTACTCATTATTGCTGTCAGCATTTGGATTTTGCATCTATTAGTAAAGTTTAGAAAGCTTTTTAAGATACATGGAGATCTTATTCTGAATGACAGATTTGGAATCCTAGAATCCTAAGGAATTCAGACTTTGCATTTGACTTCAAGATGCCTTCTTAAAAATAATATTTCATATGTAGTTTGATGTAAAGTTAACTGGATTGTGAGGCTGTTTCCTTTTTTATGTTGGCTAGACTCTTCTCATTAATTGCTTACCCCCGTTTCTAATGTTAAGTGGATTTGTGCCTTTCAACAGAGTCGTGTTTAAGGCGGCAGACTTCTCTTTTGTATTCTCAGGTTACCCATTCAGGGTATCAAACGCAGGTAATTTCCAAGAATATGTGTGATACCTACAAATAGGTTACAAGGATCAGGGAAGGTTCTAGAACTTTGAATTCTGAACTGTGAATCTGGAAGATAAATGCCTACAAATATACATAAGTCTGAGTGTGGGGCTGCCACATTCCCTGGATGGATCACAGAGTAAAAAATGAGGAAGGGGTTTCTACTTCAGGGAGAACTTTTGAAAACTTATGAAAATAAAGTCATTAATGCTACTTATGGTGATCTGAGCCCCACATGGATTTGTGGGAAGGCTTGGACTTTGGTCTTAGGTTTTCCTTTTAAATGTGCCAAGGAATTCCATTTTTATGGCTTAAATCGTGTCCTATCGTGTATAATTTCTTACTTTTTACACATCTTTTGGCAAGAACATAGTTTAAGAGTTACTGATTTGTAGGTGCAAGCTTAATAGTTTTATAGACTTTCTTTTTGGGGGGTTTAATCTATGAAGAAGGCGTAAATTTTTTTGTAAAGTTTTTTTTTTTTTTTTTTTTGGTGTTTTTGATCTGCTAAGCCCCTTCTCCATGATTCAATGGCAACTTGTAATGAGAACATTAACCACAAACAGAAACAACTTTTTTCTGCCATATTAATGTCAGAACATTTACACAAGTGATGCTAACTTGTAGTTGAGAGCACTGTGCAAACTTTTAAGTTGTTTTGGAGGTAATTCTGGCTTACTAATACAGAATCATAATCTATGTGAGATCTGTGCTAATGCTCATTTTTTAGTTTTAGGCTAAAATTAGAAAGCCACAAGGTCATGTTAGAACCATTTAGTGACATTCAAGATAGCTCTTCCAAGATGATGGAGAAAGTTGAAATGGGAAATTGTGAAATAATTGACAGTTTCTATCCAGAACCTTCAAGTTGTGCCACTAAGGAGATACCTGCACAGAGAACTTCATATTCCAATGAGACATTTCCTTTTCCTGTTGGTATTACTTTTGGACCAGCACCATAGGCAGTAACCCTACCTGTCAGTGACAATGATAACTTTTTGTATTAATTTGTAGGTTAGAGGGAAATAAGAAGCAATTTCTGAGGTGGAACAAGGCAGTGTGTGTGTGTGTGTGTGTGTGTGTGTGTGTGTGTGTGTGTGTATGTTTGTGGGTGTAGGGATAGGTCTAAACAGTACCTAATGAATATTTGATAGAAGGCAGTAGTCTTTCAGCTGACTGCTATTGCTCGATAATGTTGCACAATTAGTGCTTGATAACATTAAAGAAATAGGCTTCTAATATTTATTTCTTATGTTCAGGGACTAACAATTGGTTTCTCAAAGCACTATTTGGGTATTGTAAAAATGTGTTTCCTTCTTCTAGAGGTGGACCAGAGTTAGGGCAGGTCTGGGTAAATTCAGAGACTGCTTTAAACCCATGGTCACTCTTGACTTACCACACTCCCTGTCCTCTACCACTCCCAACTCTAACTCACCTGTCTTAGGTAGGTCCTTTTGAAAGGATCCCCCTTATCCTCAGAGATGCAGAGCCTATATTATGCTTATTTTCTTATGTTTCCTTAGAAAACCAGTTCTTTCTCATGTACAGTATGTAGTGCCAGAAAGTAAGAAATACCGTGCTTTCCACAGAGGTGCATGCGTTCTGTCAATCAAACACAAATAACCACTTCAATAACCCATAATTATCACTGACAGTATAGTTCACACTTAACGTGTAATCATCACAGACACTGTTTTCATAATTAGCCCCCTGACTAACCTGGGCAAGAAGTATAACAATGGAGAGGGGTGTGTTGTGTAGACCAGTTGCCAATGCTATAGGCAAGTTGATCCACCCCTCCTTGGTCCAGAGAGGAAGATTGTAACTCCTCCCATCCCCCCACTAATAAAACATGCGTCTGCAAGTGTTCAGATCGATCACGACTGTCAGTGCCTAAAGAATAGTCATCTCTGGTTGTTCTTTGGAGTGAGAGTATTCCCACAATGCAAAGTTAATGCAGCAAATCACAGGATGTGTGGCCAATTTGGAAAAGAGAATAAAAGAATCCAAGTTGTAAATTCTTATTCCTTTAGAGCGACAAGTTAATTTTAAATGTATAGACATCATCTTGGATAAGGTTCCCAGAACCTCCTGGGTTGAGAATCACTTCTAATGGGAGATATATTCAGGTTGGAGTCATTTTGCCCTGGTGACCATCAGCATAGGGAGCACTGGGCTGACAAGAAGACTGTGGATAAAGGCTATGGAAGTAAATGGCTAGTTAAGCCTGAACCATGTGTTATCATCTCTGACACCATCTCTCAGGGCTCCCTGTGATTTAGAACACATTCCTGCAGAGTATGAATGTAGGTTTCCCCCAGGAACTTCCGTCTCTATCTATACCCTCTTGGACTGCTTCTTCATCCACATGTAAACAAAATTCTTTGCTTTTTTCTCTCTTCCTCTCATTAGTGTATATTTACTTAGCTGCCAACTAGCCCTGTTCTGGGTAGTAGGGACACAAAGATGACAGGGCACAGCCTCTGCCCACAAGGAGTTCATATGAGGGACACAGACATGTAAACAAGTAATGTCAATACACAATCAAAAAAGCTATAAAAGAGATGGAGACAAGGCATCAAGTGATGTGGAGGGACAGCAGGGACATGACAGCTTCTTCTGGGACACTTAAGGTGGAGGGATAGCTTTGCAGAAGAGTTGATGCTTGAGATGCATCATGGAGGATGAGTAGAAGTATGCCAGACAGAGAATGAGGAAAATTAAGGTGCTCATTTGGCGAATTTAGATTTTATTGTGTAGACAACACAAATCCATTTAAGCAGGGGGGTATGTGGTTAGAAAATTAGAAAGATAACTCTAGCAGTGGTTTGGGGGGTACCTCTAGAGACTCTAAGAGAAGGAGACATGAGAAGGAAGATTTCATACTCTGGTAGGCAAAAGTGAGGACCTGAAATAAGGTAATAATTCTGCGTATATATGAGAAGGTGGACAAAAGGGATTTCTGAGAGGTGGAATTGACAGGTGTTGGTGATGGATAGGATTTGCGATTCCATGGCTTTAAACGCATGTATCTGGGTAGATGTTGTACTTTGTCATTCAACAAATACTTTTGAAACACCTGACATGTATAACACATAAAGATAATCAAGATGAAATAACTGTCCTTAAGATATTAGTTTTAGCTGGGCACAAGAATCATTTGGGAGGTTTTAGAAATTCTAGTGCCCAGGCTGCACCTCAGACTAATTAAATTAGATTCTCAGAGGGTGGGCTGTGTTTGTGGGGGGAGTGGGATCCAGCATTAGTAGTTTTGAAAGTTCTCCAGGTTGTTCCAAAGTGTAGCCTGAGCTACACTTTGATTCCTCAAAGAGCTCTGAGGAATCACAGGTTAGTCAACATAACATTGTAAAACAGTGTGATAAAAGCTTGGGACACATTCCTCTGGCAATAGGGAGAAAGACCATCTAGGTCTGCTTTCCAGCTCAGGGCAGCCATCCTAGAGAAGGGGCTGCTTTAGCTGAAACTAGGAGAATGGAGTATTATTTACAGGAGTTGAAGTGGGGTGGGCATTCTGCTCCATGGAGCAGTCCTTGCAAAGGAATATGCCAATATAGAGACTAGTTGATGAGGAGCACAGTGAAGGAAGAGGAAGGACACAACACATTCCATGGGACATCCAGAAAGAAAGGTCAGCATCAGTTGGATCTATGAATCTGGAGTTCAGGAGAAGTGAGAGCTGAAGGTACAGTTTTAGGAGACTCAGGTTCATGGTTGAAGCAGTGGAAGTGGACACGTACAAGATAACTCAGGAATAATGTGTGCAGTGTGTGCAGCCCTAATGAACACTGACACTTACTTGGGGGCCAGTTAGAGAGAAGAAGCCAGGAGGGAATGCATTTCTCTTTGAAGATGTCTTCCATTCTACAAGCCTTGTTCATCTCCCTATGATTAATTCTAATCTAGTTATTGTCAGATGTTAGCCATTGCATAATTCTAAGTTCTCATTATACATGTGAGTGGGAAAATTGCCAGCAAAGGCCATTCACTTATTATTACTATTATTTCCTTTATGAAGAGAGTATCATTTGTTCAGACAAAGTCTAAACAAGACACTAGGGGTGTATACCTTCCTTGCCTCTAGGAGCTTGTAAATGTCAAACCATAAAATATAAACATGTTCCTTAACCACCAATTGAGAAAGCTGAAGCTACTCCATGTATAAAGTATCTCTTTTATTAAATCTTTGTCCTTGTTTTCAGTCTTTATTTCCATTAGTTACTATCTTCCCTGTAGTTTTTCTTTTGGGAAATAAATTTTAGAAGAGTAAATGGAGAAAAATGGAGTTAAGAAGGAGAGAGATTTTTTGAGTGTAGGAGGTGCTTTCTGATTAATTGAAAGACATATATTAAAGATCAACTATTTGGTCAATAGAGTATGAATTCCTTGATGGAAGGGAAGCAGTTACATTCACTATTGAATGCCTAGTCCAGTGTCTGGCACATAGTTTATGCTCAATAAATGCTTGTTAAGTAAAAGAATTTAAAAAATGCAAGCTGGCCTGGTCTGTACTTTGAGCACAGAGGGAAAGACAAATCTAACACAGAAGTTGTTTTCATGCATTTTTGTAGTCTAAGAGGTTGGGGGAATCAGAAGTCTCCAAACTGTTATAATACAGGTTGGAGCATAATGAATTCCTTGTGGTCATTACAAGCTCACTTACAGGGATTTAGAGAAGGGAAAGTGTATATCAGAGTGGGTGGGGTTAGGGGCAAAGCTCAAGAATATATGACAGAGGAGGAAGGGATTAAGATGGTCCTTAAAAGATCAATGGGACTCTGGCAAGTAGGAAAGGATCAGGGAAGAAATGCCTTGAATGAAGGCTGCAGGTTATCCATGTAAGAGTAGATATATGAAAAACTCGGTGGGACGTAAGGGAAGACAGGTGGGTTATGGCAATGATTTCAGGAGTAGATTCCTTAATGCCCCTTCCCCATTTAGCTCATCCCCCCTCCCACCACTCCTCCAGCAACCCTCAGTTTGTTCTCCATATTTATGAGTCTGTTTTGTCCCCCTCCCTGTTTTTATATTATTTTTGTTTCCCTTCCCTTATGTTCATCTGTTTTGTCTCTTAAAGTCCTCATATGAGTGAAGTCATATGATTTGTGTCTTTCTCTGACTGACTAATTTCACTTAGCATAATACCCTCCAGTTGCATCCACATAGTTGCAAATGGCAAGATTTCATTCTTTTTGATTGCCAAGTAATACTCCATTGTATATATATACCACATTTTCTTTATCCATTCATCCATCGATGGACATCTGGTCTCTTTCCATACTTGGGCTATTGTTGATAGTGCTGCTGTAAACATGGGGGTGCATGTGTCCCTTTGAAACAGCCCACCTGTATCCCATGGGTAAATGCCTAGTAGTGCAATTGCTGGGTCATAGGGTAGTTCTATTTTTAGTTTTTTGAGGAACCTCCATACTGTTTCCAGAGTGGCTGCACCATCTTGTATTGCCACCAACAATGCAAAAGAGATCCTCTTTCTCCACATCCTCCCCAACATCTGTTGTTGCCTGAGTTGTTAATGTTGGCCATTCAGAAAGGTATAAGGTGGTATCTCATTGTGGTTTTGATTTGTATTTCCCTGATGATGAGTGATGTTGAGCATTTTTTCATGTGTCGGTTGGCCATCTGGATGTCTTCAATCAGAAAAACTAAAAGGCAACCAACAGAATGGGAGAAGATATTTGCAAGTGACATATTAGATAAAGGGTTAGTATCCAAAATCTACAAAGAACTTATCAAACTCAACACCCAAAAAAACAAATAATCCAGTGAATGGGCAAAAGACATGAATAGGCACTTCTCCAAAGTATTAGTACTTTAATTCTTTTAATTCTTGACAAAAGATAGTATGGGAACTTTAATTATTTTAAACCTCATTCATTCAGAATCTACTCATTTGTAATACATAAGGTATAAAATATAATTATTCAAATACATTTCTAAGCATATTGCTACCCTAAGGATGGCCAGGCATATTCTACTCAACAGGGTGGCAAGCAAACTGATTTGGGGGTGTGTGTTGATGCTCTGAATACTAACAGCAAAAGTGGTAGCAAATGAGTTTTATATTTTGTTAGATCAGCTCCAGGCCCTTTTGAGATAGGGGTGTCCACACTTGGGCACAGTGTACCCTTCAGATCTGTGTTGTGGGGTGGGGTCAGAGCAGTTGGGAAGGCCTGCTTTCTGGTCTGCAGCATTGGCCTCTCTAGGACTTCCATCCCAGGCCCCTGGATGGATGGCATAGTCTGGAAGTGGAGGCTTGGGGGCATTTCTCCCAAGGCGACACTGCAGTCACATTTGGCCAGACTAGCAAAATCTTCATGAGTATGAAGGCAGCTGAGACATGTCTCCTTCCTTCCACTGACACCCACCACAAAGGAGGTGGGGAATAAGAGCAAGATTGCTAATCCCTATTCTGATAGAGAATGTGCTTTCCTTTCAGCCTGATTCTATGGAATAACATTGTATTTCTTTAAAGGCTTATAATAATTTTAAAGTCAGGTTGACCTACCCAACCATGGTGAATAATAGCCCTTGTTAAAACTTAAATGATGTATTTATTGTCTTCACTGCAGAGAAGACACATTCACAACTGTAGTTGAGTTTTTCACCTGTTCTTTTGGTATTGTCTCTGGAGGTCTTTGAACTTTTCTTTCCAAAATTACCTTAGAACGAAGGTAGAAACTCACCTAAGGAGAGAGGAAGTCCCACGTCTAATGAGGGGTAACATGAACAGACTGGAATCCTCTGTCGCCAGGATGAGACTCATGAGGGTCTGCTGATATGATTTGCTTTATGGCCCAAGACAGTTTTCAGATCTGTGTTTCTTTTAATGCTATTCTAGGGTAGAGATTTATTTGCAAATGTTTTTATTGGATTCTCCCAAGAGCCATCTGATAAACTTAAAAGTACTAACATTTCTCTGGTTATAAAACAAGTGTCAGAATGTTTATTCATTTATTTTCTCAGTGTTATTTCTGCTCTGTTTCCTAGCCCTGTTTCCCCCTTAATTCAGGAAAGGAATTCAGAATCTCATAATCAAGTATTTATTATTAATAGAAAAATAAACATCTTTTTAAAAATTATTTTTTATATTTATTTATTTTTGAGAGAGAGAGAAAGAGACAGAGCACGAGCAGGGGAGGGGCAGAGAGAGAGGGAGACACAGGATCCAAAGCAGGCTCCAGGCTTTGAGCTGTCAGCACAGAGTCTGACACGGGGCTCAAACCCATGAACTATGAGGTCATGACCTGAGCCACAGTTGGATGCATAACCAATTGAGCCACCCAGGCACCCCAGGAAAACAAACATCTTGAAAATGTCTCCCAAATCTGGCCAACATCATTTGAGTAATGTGGATGGCAGTGGACTCTTAACTCAGATTTCTCAATTATTAAAGCTTGTGGTGTATCTTTCACAGAAGTGTTTTGAATTTAATTTTATATGGATGAGGCAATTAAGATTTGGGGAGATCAATTGATTTGCTGAAGGTGATTAGAGATATAGCTGTTGAATTTTCGTGTGTGTGTGTATGTGTGTGTGTGTGCGTGCACGTGTGTGTGTTTTAAGGCTCCAGATGGAAAAGAACACGTAGGCCTTCTCATTTTTCACCCATGAATAGTCTCTCATAATCCACGATTGTTTCTCATTCTCTTTCCTCCTACCACATGCCCACAGGGATTTTCCTGCCCTTACCTTTACATCTGAGCCCCCAAGGAATGCCTCTCATCCCATTTGGAGGCCACGGCTCCCAAACATGCTGTTTTGCTGCTTTCTTTAGTTACTGACAAACAGTCCATGTGGGCGTCACAGGGATATCTATTTCTCAAAATTATAACCTCCGTTACATCAAGGGACTGAGAGGCATTTTATAAAACCTTCCAAAATTGGTTAGATTGGTGATCACTATGATCACCAGCTCTATTCATTGCAATCTTGAACTGTTCCTCAGTAATATGAAAACCCTTTCAATCCTGTCTCTCATTCATGACAATAGCAGACTCTTCTTGGGGAGAAATGGGACTTTCTGCTTTTAGGCTTAGGACTTCCTTAAACCTTGCCTCCTGGGTTTCCTGATACATTTTTTTTCCATCAGGGAAAATATTTCAACAGTGTTCCATCTTTTTGTTTTGTTTTGTTTTGTTTTGTTTTGTTTTGTTTTGTTGTTTTGTGAGGGGACTGCATGGGCATTCATGTGACTGGTCTGCTAAGGCCACCGTGCATTTTTCAGTGAGAGAACTCCCAGTGTCCAGTTTCCTCCCACTGGCCTAAAACAACATAGATCTTCATTTTGGGGTTAGAACTTTTCCCTGGGATTGTGGCATATTTCTGAGCCATATAATTCATGTTCACTAAAGGAGAAAGTCTCCTCCCCCAGTGGGAGGCTCTGGACAATATCTCAGGCAGCATTTGGTGATTTTAATCCTGATGTTCCTGCCATGAGGTTTCTGAGGGTGTCCTGGAGAGATGTTTAATATCTTCCCAGGTACCCACTGTGATTTTGCTTCTGAGCACTTCCATGAAAGGGCTCTCTTGACTTCTGATATCTGTAAACTCTCCTGGTACCTCCACTGCCTCAAATTCTCTCTGAGGAGTCATCCTCTCCCCTCCCCTAGTCTGTGTGACATAGTTGGTGTGAGACATTATTTGAGTCTTGAGTCAAGCTATGTGAAAAATTGATTTTATCTATTACACCAACCCATAAGTGATCTTATCTTGCTTAATGTGGTTTGGTAACTTGTAGCCAGAACCCTGTCTGATAGACTCAAATGGTAGTCAAGAACATGTCTATTCATGTCTTCTGCCCATATAGGAGTGCTGATGCATAGGGGCACATGTACCCCAATGTTTATAGCAGTGCTTTCAACAATAGCCAAATTATGGAAAGAGCCTAAATGTCCATCACCTGATGAATGGATAAAGAAGATGTGGTTTATATATACAATGTAATACTGCTTGGCAATGAGAAAGAATGAAATCCTGCCATTTGCAGCAACGTGGATGGAACTGGAGGGTATTATGCTAACTGAAATAAGTCAGAGAAAGATAACATATGTTTTTACTCATATGGGGATCTTGAGAAACTTAACAGAAGACCATGGGGGAAGGGAAGGGGAAAAAAAGTAACAAACAGAGAGGGAAGGAGGCAAACCATAAGAGACTCTTAAATACAGAGAACTGAGGGTTGATGGGGGGTGGGAGGGAGGGGAAAGTGGGTAATGGGCATTGAGGAGTTCACCTGTTGGGATGAGCACTGGGTGTTGTATGGAAGCCAATTTGACAATAAATTATATTAAATAAATTCATTAGTTAAAAAAAAGAACTAGAGTGTGTGTGTGTGTGTGTGTGTGTGTGTGCTTTTCTTCAGCAATAGAAAAAAGATAAGGGACTCACCCATTCTAAAAATGCTCATCAGTACACTAAAAAATTATTTAGAACGACAAAATATGATTAGTAAATTTAAAAAAACCTTATGAGAAAATAGAAAATAGGAAAAAAAAGAAATAGAAAGCAACAAAGACTTCTAGGTACACACTTACAGTCACAGCAAAAGTTCAGCTTTTACTTATTTGTATCATTTAATTACTCCGTTCCAGGTCATGTCCACAGTTTGACCCTTTCTATATCAACTATTGAATAATTTGGTACAAAACATTAGTTTGGTGTTTTAAATAGACTTTGTTTTGAAATGTGGTTAGTTATTTTACCTTGACCAAGTTTCTTCAGCTCACTTGTTATGTTATAGCACATGTGAAGTGCCTATACTGGGGGCTGGGATAAAGCAGGAAGTCAAAAGTTAGAGTACCTGCTATTTATTATCACCACTCTTATTCAGACTACTTGCTAGAAGCATGAGTGTCTCTCCAGGTTTTCCTCTTTTCGTGGGTCCCAATCAGGGCACTGAGGCCTCTGGCCTCAGCCTCCTCCCATCACTGGTCTGTCCTGATCATGTGGAGGTTTCGCTGCTTTTGTATTGGTTGTAACTACCAGCAAAGTGGCCACTCCAGAAAATCTGTATTTCTCCTCATTAGTTATGTCTGGGCTTCTGATTTTTATTATTAACAAGGGAGAACATAAAATATAGTTAGTTAAGAGATGAAGCAACAGGAAATGATGGAAGTGACTCCCCTCTATGTAAACAGTTATGTCCATAATCCTGCTGACCAATATTAAAAAATCTGAAATCACCCAATGGTTAACTATGGTTTTATTATATGCTACTCCGAGGGTGGCAAATATATGACTTCAGTGAGGCCATCTTCCAAATCAGTTGTAGCCTGTTTTTCACTGAGCCTTAGCTTGGCCTCAGAGTCCTTCTCAATGCAAAGCAATGGCAGGTGCTGATAATGGGTGGGGTATTAATACCTAAGCTGTAAACTTTCTCCCATTCATCCCTGGGCTTCTGCATTTTTGAGATTTTATTATTGAAGTTGCTTACATATTTTAAATGTAAATGCTCTAACACATATTTTGGTGGTGGTTGGGGGATACTTCTAGACTTTGCTTTTTTTTAATTTTAAAGTTTATTTATTTATTTTGAGAGAAAGAAAGAGCACAAGCAGAGTTGGGGCAGACAGAGATGGGAAGAGAGAGAATCCCAAGCAGGCTCTGCACTGTCAGCACAGAGCCCAGTGAGGGGCTTGAACTCACAAACTGCAAGATCATGACCTGAGCTGAAACCAAGAGTCAGCCTCTTAACTGACTGAGCCACCCAGGTGCCCCTGGACATTGCATTTTTAAGTGGGGATTTAGGCGCTGAAGATAAAGATTCTGACTGAAGGAGAAGAACAACCAGAGTTGAGAATGGTGGAGGTCCAGAGAAGACCTGAGCGCTGTGCTAGGGGGATGAAGGAAATTGACATGGAGAAAATTCTGGCTCCTCAGTGTTCTCCAGAGGGCCAGAGAAAACTGTCTTGGAGTTTGGGAACAGTTTTGTTGATGTGTTGACAGCTAAGGTTAGAGTGGCATTTCCTTTTGAAAATCCCAAGTGTGTAGAAAATGAACGCTTGCCGAATATTTCAGTTTCGGTTTAGCTCCTGCATAACCAAAGTGTATGTGTGCGTGTGTGCACGCACGTGTTATGTTTTGTTTGTTTTTGGCTATGTGGAGTCCATTGTATCTTAAGAGGGGAAATACGACAAGACAGAAGAAATGATGCAGCAAGGAGCAGACAAGCATGACAATAGTTTTATATTTGTTTTATGCACGAGCAGTAGACAGAGTCGGCATATTTGGTTGATGGGGAGAACAAATGTGGCAGAGGGGGATACAATGCAATCGATGCTCTCAGACTTTGGCACCATCTCCCACCTCGTGACAGCCATTTGGGGTTGGGTAAAAATTCTAGAAAATAAGGGTAGATGGTCACTAAAAGCCATCTAGAACCTCAAACGTTCCAAATAGGTGAGGTAAGCATTAGGCGGGGACATTTTCACTTAAGCTATAAAATCACCAAGTTACCAAACAAGTACATTAGGTGGGAATATAAAAATACTAGTTAACATTTCATCACCTATTTTAATAAATATATATCTGACTTTGTTATTGTTGTCTTTATTCTCCAGGCTCAGAGGTTTTGGGTAGCTTGCCCAAAGTCATCATCTTGTCCGTGACCAAGCTTTGATGAAAAGTGGGTCTGACCGATACTAGAGGAGAAAATCTCAACCACTCAGCCATGCTGCCTTAAGAAATGAATCAACATAGTAGTTGTTACACACACACACACACACACACACACACACACACACACACCGAAGTAGGAGATGATAGCTGAAATAATATAAAAACATATCTTTTAAGATCGTATCTATTGTGTAGAGCAAATGCCACACTTTCTAAAGTGTATTGTTTCATTAGAACACATGGATAAAGGGCTAGCTTGAATTAGTTGTTCTTATCATCTTGTTGGTAGAAAAACAGTTGAGTTTCTCTGTTGCTAAAATTCATTTGTGCCACTTAGGTCATAGTGATTGTATGTGGCAGGGGATACACTAAAACTCTTTCTTCTGGATGACGTCATTGATGGGAATGCCATTCTCAGACAAACTCACCAGGTCTAAGTTTTGATGTTCTCGGAACAGTTATGCTTGCAAAATGTGAAGAGTAGTTTGCTTGTGAGAGGGGTGGTTATGGTAACCCTCTCACAAGTTAAGGTAACTTGTTACTTGTTATGGTAACAAGTGTATGTCACTTGTACAAAGTGTTAGAGGAAACCATGCATTTTAGGGATGCTGGAAGAATTTTTAAAAGGGTATCTGTACCCTCAATTAATAATCTATTTAAAAATCCTGTCTTAGTAAAGCAAAGTGTTTTCTCTAAAAAAATCAAAAAATGAGGATAGGAGCACATGTGTGTCCTAGATCCTTCTTAAATGAACTCAGTTTGCAGAATGTCTGTCTCTTCAGCAAGTATAGGTAGCGTTAGTTAGGATAGTCTGTCGTGAGGCATGGTGGGCAGGTGACAACATGTAACACTTCTGGGTTCTGACAGTCATGGAAGACACAGGATCCAGACAGGAGTCAGGACTTGCAGCAAGCAGGTGTGAGGCTTCTCTAAACCTTGGGATGCAGCCCGACTTTGGTGACAGAGTGGGCCAGAACCACGGACAATGGCAGCAAGGAGATTTGAGCCCAGGTCTGAAGAGGTGAAATACCCTACAGGAAGGACCACTTTGTGTCTTCAGAGAATTCTGGCTGACAGCTGGGGTCTGTGGGCGGTACTCTGGAGCAGTGATTGCATGTGCTGTCTTACAGAAGCCACTTCCTGCCACGTCTTCTCCCCAAAAGATACCCCCCAAGTGAGAGGCAAGCCACTAACATTACGGATTCCTTAAGAACCATAACATTTGCCCCTCCTCTATGGTAATTCACAGAATATGTCATCAGTTTAATTTAGATGGAAAAAACCTTAAAGCAACCCTTTTCCTTGTTTGCTCTGGTTATGTATTAATATGTACTGCACAGTCAGCTAGTGTGTGTGTGTGTGTGTGTGTGTGTGTGTGTGTGTGTGTGTGTGTGTAAACACATGTGAATACAAATATATGATCTCATTTAATCCGGGTAACTTTATAAAATGATATACATATATAGTATATATGTATATATCTCTGTATATCTATTTCTTTACATATATAATACCTTTATAAAATAGCATGTCTATTTTATTAAAGAGAAAACTGGGACACAGAGAGATTGACTGATGAGTGTGAAATGTTGTAGCTAATGAGACACACAGTCTGGATAAGCACACAGCCTTCTGACTGTGAGTCCAGGATCCTTTGGATTCTCCCACCACCCCTGCCCCCCAGTTTTGACTCCATGTGAAGCCCAATGACTGCCCTAGGCATGCTTGAGTCAGGACTTTCCTGGGATATTTAGCCACCTGGCACAAGTTCTCAAAATAAGAGAGTGACAGTGCCACATCAATGCATGCAAAAAGAATACCCACACCCATGGTGTCTGATTGCACTGTGCTTGACTTCATTTTTATAGGACTTGGGTTAGGCTTTCATTAGCTCCCCTTTCACAGTGGGGGAGTTTAGTCAACTGCTCAACAACATATGAGGCTGTCTGGTGTGGTGGAGAGAATGGGGAGCTAAGCTGGTTTGAATCCTGGCTTGAATGAGTGCTTATGTGACACTTAAGTGTCCTTTGCAAATTACTTTGTGAACTTGATTTCCTAATCTGTGAAATGAGGATGGCAGTACTTTTCAGAGTTGTCCTAAGGTGCTTGGCATGGTGGCTGGTGATTAGTTGGTACTATTATTACTGTTATCAGAGGCACAAGTGGCCCAAGAAGTAGAAGGTAAGACCCACTCTCAGGGTCTCAAGGACCAATATTTAGGGACCAGAATGCCAAGGATCTGAGTGTTTCTCTGTCTCTCCTTTCCTGTAAAGCCTCTAGTTCTCTCTGCCTACCTTTCCATTTTGCTGATTGGATTGTTGGGGAGGGGAAATGGCTGTGAGGCTCTAAAGAGGTTTTCTGAGTTCCCCTGCTGTTCCAGGCCTCCCAGTGATTGCCTGAAACGTGCACATCAGCTGTGTGGGCACTTGAGGAGCCCGTGGCTATCCTGGGAAGATTTGGGCAGTGGCTTACGGGTTGCCCCCCACCTCTTGGGACTCAGAGTAGGGGACCAGCTTTGACGTTGCCTGGTGTACTGTGGCTGGGAGACAGCAGAGGGCACCTCTCGCTCACGCTGGGAATGCAAACAGACACCCCCCCCTCCCCCTCCCTCCCCAGTCCCAGAGAGCATGGAGATAGATATTATGAAGTAACTCATCCCCTGTGGAGGCCACAGGGACTGCTGCTCCCTCCACAACCCTTGCCTTGCCTTAAAACGCGACATTTGTTTCATCCCCATGTGTTCTTGACTCCACCACCTCCCATGTCTGCTGGGGACAGCCCGTTGGTCTTTCCCTACTTCTGAGTGAAGAGGGAGCTTTGGACTCGGAGGGGGTTGTTTCCCCAGGAAGCCTGGGGACTGCCTGCAGTAACTCCTCCAGGCCTTTGTTGAGAGAGGCCTCCAGTCGTGTGTGGAACTTTGGTTTATTAAATCTGATGAGTTCTATATTTCTGCCACATGTCACAGATCACCCACGTTGACTGAGCCCTGCCAGAGCTGGGCTGCTGTTACCCTGAAATGAAGCCAGATTTTTTAAGTGGGTGGGGGTAATTCCAGTTTGGTGCAGTAAATTATATGGTTCTGCTTGATTTGCTTTGCTCTGGGCTGGGAGAACTCATGATGGAACATATCTTGCAATTTGTGTGTGTGTGGGGGGGGTGGAGCAGAGGGGAGGGGGAGGAGAGCTGGGGCAGGGGAGGGGAGAAAGCTGAAGGGGTGAAGGAGAGGGGAGCAGGGGAAGGGGGAGGGGAAAAGGGGGAAGGGGTGGGGAGAGGGGTATGGGGTGGAAGCGGGGAAGGAAGAGAGAGAATTGTAATTTCTATAGTGAGTGGGTTGAACAGCAGATACATGCATAGCCCCTGGCTTTTGTTTTCCATCTTCCCCAACTCAGGCACTCCTTTCTATTTTAGGCTTTCAAAATTCACTGGCTTTCTAGAATTCCAGGAAGAAACTTGGAGACTCAAGTTACCCATGAAAGGTAACAATTCCTTGTACTCCCATATACTTCTGTGTCACAGAAGGAAGCTCTGGGGACTTAGAATACCAAGGAATATGCTCTTTAGAAGTTGATTTTTCTGTCAGGAGGCTTTGAAGGAGGAGGCTGGAGGTCTGAGATTACCACTGGTTCAGCCCACAATTAAGTATGGTTAGTGTCTGGGAAGAGGAGTATAGAATGACATAGATAAGGGGAAAAAAAGGTTTAAACTTCATCTTTTGCTTAATTAAATGGGAGATTAGAATAATCTGAACTTTAGGGGCAGGGGATGAGTATAGAAAACATATTATGGGGGAGTCCAGAGAAGACTAAAGTTGAGAATCTGCTTTCAAATTCTGACTCTATGCTATTCCTAGTCTTACTTTGTTAATCTGTAAAAGTGAGGATAAAATCCACCTGTCAGGATTACCATGAGGTTAGGTGAGAAAATGTGGGTGAATTCTATTGTAACACCAAGAGAGCTCAGTAAACATTATTTATTTATTTATTTTTTACTATCAACACAGTCCTGAGGGTGGATGCAGGCTGTTGTCAGGGAACAAGATCCATTTGTCTTCTGTGACTTGGAAGGGGGCAGGGCTGAGCAGTCAGACCCAACAGTGTGACTTTCCTGGACTTGCAGTTCAATAGAAAGGCCTGTGGTTCTAAGAAGAATTTTTGTAGAGAACTAAGAATCACATTTTGAAGACACTCTGTATTTATAAATGTGCCCTTCATTTATTTCCAAAACAAATAGGTTTACGTAAGCCCATGACTGTCTTCTTTATTCAGGATCACTCTGCATACAGTGCCAGGTTTGGAAACTTACAAATAGTTTTAAAAAATTTTCAGTGAGATCCAGAAAGCATCAGAAAAATTCCTAAGCAAATAAAACACTTTTTTCCGAATTCAGAGAATTCTAAGATATATATATATATATAATATTTATTTTTTATTTATATAATAATTTTTATTTATTAAAAGTAAATTATTTATAAAATATATTTACATATTTTATTAAAATTTGCTTCAAAAATCATACTAATGGAAAATCTTAGCTGACCAAATTGGTGAAAAGTTCTTTCTCATTGAACATTTATTTGCACTCGTACCCATGAGGGACTGGGTTGAGTTGAAGGTGGCCGCATCAGAATGACAGAAGGAAATCTTGGGCTTTCTTCTCCACTATTACATGGTTTGTTGAAAGCTTGGACTCTGGTGAAAATCAGTGCTATCCAAATAGAAATGAACTGACTTTCTTCATTGATCTCTTTGTTTGTTCTGAGGTTAAGCTCTTTGCTCTCTGGCTGGCACCTAAACACCTATCTTAGGTTAAAAAAAATTTTTTTTTTAACATTTCTGCCTTTTACAACCTTGTGAATAAAAAGTTTAAGCAAATTATTTAAAAGCCACTAGTTTTCAAAGAAAAATTATAATCCGTTAACAATCAAAGGATTGTTTTTAGAAATCAGAGTGTTGAGCTAGGGCACCTGGGTGGCTCAGTCGTTTTGAGTATCCAACTCTTGATATGGGTTCAGGTTGTGATCTGGGGGTCCTGGGATGGAACCCCGTGTTGCTGGGCTCTGTGCTGACAGGGTGCGGAGACTGCTTGGGATTTTCTCTCTCTCTGTCTCTCTGTTCCCCTCCCCTCCCCCCCACTTTCTTTCTCTCTCTCTCTCTCAAAATAAATAAATAAACTTAAAAAAAAAGTGTTAAGCTGGGAGGACTTGTTCAAGATGCCATGTGGGGCTCCTGGGTAGCTCAGTAGGTTGAGCCTCTGACTCATGGTTTCAGTTCAGGTCATGATCTCAGCGGCGTGGGATTGAGTCCATGTCATTGAAGCTCCATGTTGACAGTTGTGGAGCCTGCTTGGGGTTCTCTCCCTCCCTTTCTCTTTGCCACTTCCTCCCCATCCCCCCACCTCATGCATGCACACACACTCTCTTTCAAAATAAATAAATAAACCTGAAAAAAAAAACCCATGAGGTTGCCCTGTTGGAGAATCCTCCCTTTTGCTCTCACCCCTGTCCCTTCTCACTCTCAGCTTCTCAGCTGTTCCCCCACCTCCAATCCTTTACTCTGCCTAACCCAGATGTCAGTGAGCACTCCATTTCTTCATGTTCTCTTTCTGGGTATGGCCTTTCTCCATCAAACACTCAATCGCCCAAGATATATTATTACAGGAAATTAGCTAACAATAGTGTTGATAATCTGTTTCTCTCAGCTCTATTTTCTGATTCCCTGACTATGCAAATACTTTCCCATTGAAAGTTTTCAGTGATATTTTCTCCACTATTCACCCAGCCAAAATGCAAACCTTATTAAAGGAACTTACTTATTTAAAATCTATTGAGTAATAGACTTTGTTCTATGCTATTACATGGAATCTGCTAAATCTTTCCTGGAAAACACTTTACTATAGAATGCCACATGTATTTCTACTCAAATTTCTTCAAACTGCACTGTTAATAAAACAAAAATTTCTGATTTTCTGAGTATTGCAGAGAGTCAACTGGTATCAAAATAAAGAATCCTTTTCAAAATGAGAAAGAAAATTAGGCAGGCTTTGAAGACAATTAGAAGACCCTACAGCTATCAAAAGAAATTGGACTCTTTTAATAGCTTACTGCTATTTTCATAGCCACATGATTTTTATTATTCAATTCCTTGGACTCTAAATGTACCTCTTTTACACTTGTTTTTTTACTTTCTGCATCATTATAACTCAAACCTCAGTGATTTCCTTGTGCTAGAAGACATTGTATTTTCCATTGGGCAGGAGTTGAAATGGGCAAGAAGAGGCACAGGACTTCATTAGCTCTGACCACATCCCTGCTTTATTTTTGAGAATTGTTAGCTTTATTTTTGAAGTGAATTAGCTTTGAAGGCAAAAGGGAAATGGGGGAGGTATGCCTCAGAGAGGTTGGCACCTTCTCTGACAGAATATATAACTTTATTTTGTCTTCCATATATAATTTTGGACAATGAGTAATTACTTTCCAGCATCCACTAAAGAACTTCCCTCCTAACTCTTACTTATCCCCCCTACTCATTCAGTGCATAATTGTTGAGCATCTCAGTGTTCACAGCACTGGTTTAGCCATAGGGGGAAGCAAAGCCATAGAAAAAGTAGTCTTTTCCCTCTCTATTTGTGCCCAGTTGCAACCAGGGACAAAAGATGTAGAACAGAATATATTGAGTAACAATGAAGCAATAATAGAACAAATTGTGATATTAAATGAGGGCCACATCAGTGCCTTTTAAAGGAGCTCAGAGGGAGAAGAGAGCTAAAATGTGAAGCTGGCAATTTGGTTAATAGAAGAAAGTTTTATGTGTTTGTTATGCGCACGCATGTGCGCGCGCGCGCGCGCACACACACACACACACACACACACACACACACACACTTCTTTTCTGCCCTGCTCTGAGTCTTGGAAGGCTTTCTTCCATGGACTGTATTATAGGCTCCCTGCACTCTAACTTCCTGTTGGTTCGACCAATGGTAGGCAACAGCAGGTGAGTGGAGAGGCTGGAACAGTCCTTTCTCTGGTTTCTCCCTGCTTGGTTGTGATTTTGGCAGCAGCTGCAAGGTCCACAGCTCTTGTCTAGGCAGCCCCTATTCCAGGTCCCACTATTCTCTCCTCTTGTTGTACAAGTAGAAGGGGTCTACAGATCTTCCTTGCTGTGATTCCCTAAACACTACCACACCTCTGTAAAGAGTGCTTTCATTTGCCAAGGCTTTTGAGTGCCATCATCCTGCCACTTGCTGGGACTCTGATTGACACCAGAGGCTTTCTAGGTATGGAAAACAGTATGCATGGAGGCCAAGATCCAAAATAAGCTTGGGCAGACCTAGTCAGACCGGAAGGAAAGTTAAGTGAGAGGGTGTACCACACAAGGTGAGTTTGGAGATGATGGTAGAGTCCAGGTAGGGAAAAACATCAAATACTAAGATGTTTGGAGCCCTCCTGTGAAAAGAAGAAAGTCATAGCAAGTTTTCATTAAAGAATTCACATGCTAAAATAGTGTAGAAGAATCAGTCTGGTGGTTGGATATGAATTAGAATAGAGAGACTGGCAGTAACAAAATTGTTTGGTAAGCTATGACAGGAATTCTGGAATTCTTGTTGAGGAAGTGTCTTGGTCTGTCATGTAGAAAGCACCATTGAGAACTTGATGTTCCAGCCCTCCACACACCCCTGAGTCTGAAGAGATCACAGTTTGGGTGCTAGCTGAGACACCCAGTGTGCAAATACATTATTGGTTTCTTTGGGTGACCGAAGGGTTAGAGGACACCTAAGCAGCTGGCAACACCTTTACATAGTGAAAATGAAAAATTACACAAGGGCTTTGCAGCAAGGAACACTTTAAAGGGGGTATGTTTTTGGCGTCGTGATATGTTTTGAATTAGAGATCCAAATATTACATTTCTTACAGATGTTGGAAGAGCATCTGCACTTCCCTGATTAGTTTCTGGTGGCTGTAGCCATGCCCCACTGTTAAGTTGACATCTGGGAGTCCCGAAATTTGGATGATGCCAGTTGTGAAGCTGTGAGTTTGTTTGCCCTCTGTAAGTACGGTTGATTGGAGATTATGGGGACCTTTCAGAGGCAGTTCTCAGCTTTCCTGATAGAGTCTAATTTGAAATTCCACAGGCAGAGATGATGTGGAGCAACATCTCTGCATAGTAGTTGTGGCTTTCCTCCATTTTTTGTGCGCAGAGTTGGACTTTAATATTGTATAGACTTAATTAATAAAGAAACAAGATGTGTAAAGATGTTAAGAGCAGGGCTTCTCAACAATGGCACTATTGACATTTGGGCTAGATTATTCCTTTTTTTTTTTTTTTAAGTTTTTGAGTGGGGAAGGGCAGAGTGAGAGTGAGAGAGATAATCCCAAGCAGGCTCTACACCCAGCACAGAGCCTGGCATGGGGCTCGATCTCAGGACTGTGAGATCATGACCTCAAGAGGTGGACGCTTAACCACCTGAGCCACCCTGGCACCCCTGTATGATTCTTTGTAGCATGTGTGTATTGGTGGGGGTGGGGAGAGCTGTCTTGTACAACGAAGGATGTTTACCAGCATCCTTGGCCTCTACCCACTAGACTCCAGTAGCATTCTATCCTTCTGTTCCAGTTGTGACAACTAAAATATGTCTCCACACATTGCCAAATGTTCTCTGGGGCAAAATCATACCTGACTAGAACCACTGCTAAGAGAAAGCAACAAGAGAAGTACTGTCTTTGGTAAGTTGAAAACAATTCTTTGCAAGTGACTGGTGATGCAGATTTGCAAGAAATAGAGAGGCAAGAGATTTGGTGTGATATAAAATAGAGGAAAAATGATTGCCCCTAGACCTCAGTCACACCAGCATTATGCTTTCACTGCCTAAGCAATGAGTTAAAGACAATGGGAAGCAATAAATTTTCTAGATGTGTGGCATAGCTTTGGATTCAATGATCAATTGGACCACCTATGGCCATTTCACTTCACCTTGGGACTTCCTTTTTCACATCACCGTGGAGGCCACTGAATTGCCTTGCTGTTGTTTTATCATGTAGTCATGGACTTTGAGTATTCATTTAGGACAGGAAAAAGAATCTAGACTTCTCTATCCTTGTAAGATCTTAGGGACATACAATAGCTAGAAATGTTTAGGAACCTGTATATTAATGTTTTTCAACACTGGCTCATTAGTTGGTTTTGTCCCATTTGTCAGTCACAAAATCATTAGTGAGCCATGATCAGTACTTTTTAAAAAATTAAATGAAATAAAAAGAAATATTGTTGTGATTTCTTACAATGAGTCATGGTTAAATTTTGAAAACCACTCTTCTATGTAGATCAGAAAAGAGAAGTATTGATTATTCATTACTGGGAAATCATTTGATTTGGAATGATCTTTGACTTGATTTAATGTACCATTCAACTGCTTTGCTTTGGTGTATTTCAAAGTAAAGTGATATAATATTCGATTATGAACAAGGCATGGTATGATGCTGCGGGCTGTGGTGAGATTAAAGATGAAGAGAATATAATTCATAGTGGAAAAATTTAAGAATGAAAATTTCCAGTACTGGCTGATGATGGCAGTGAAGCTTTTCAAGGACTAGTTAACTAATGTGTGAGACAGGTAAGAGCTGTTGTATGACTTCAGAGATCTCTGAAGGTCAAGGGTGCTGGTGAAAGCTGCATGGAGAAGAAAGGGGTTGGCTGTGCCTGAGTCCTTAACCAAAAGGAGATGTGTGGGAAGGGGAGTGGGGAGGACAGTCCAGGCTGCTGGTAGAATGTGGCGGGAGGCAGTAAGTGGACTGGTTTGCCCACCAGTCTGGGCAGTTTAGGATAAATTCTGAATATGTGTAGGGGCCAAATCTGGAGGGAATTCCAAGGGGTTTGAATTTTGTTCTTAGTCCACACAAAATCATGAAAGGCTCTGAGACAGGGGATTCCTAAATGAGCAGGATATTTCATTCATTCATTCATTCACTGAACAGTAGTTATCAATCACTTGTTAAATAAAGAGAAGGGACGAGTAAGGCAAAAAGATGCATAATATTTGGTTGCTTGCTTAAATTTCTTTACTTAAAGCCCAGAGACAGAATCATATAAATGTTAGCCTCTCAGGAAATACAGATAGAAGGCTAGAAGTAATCAGAGGAAGGAGAGATTGATTTTGCCTGATATTTTGAGAATTTTTATTTGTTGAGATGGGCAAGGACTTCATGAGCAAAGTCAGAGGTCCGAAAGAAGAATGAGTAGTTAATCTGGTTGGGTTGGGGCACTGGTAAGGCTGGTTGGGAGCGCCCAAAAAGTGCCTTGAATGCCAGTTGGCATGTGTCCTCCCTTTTGCAGGCAGGGCCACCTGCCAAGAATCTGTCAACCTAGAGACGTGCAGTTAGAGGTCTGCTGCTTTAGGGTGAGCAGTCTGGAGGTCATGTGCCCAATGGATTAAAGGAGAAAGGCTGAGTGATGTAGCATTTCACTATGAACTTTAGTGTACCCCATTCTTCATCATCCTGTGAAGTCTGTGGTGAGCCAGGCTTTTGAGTACATGGGATTGAGGGCACCAGGTGAGCGTCACCAACTTAATAAGGAATAATAAACAATGTTGGTCATTGCTAAGTATATTGTTCATTGAATAAAAGACAAAAACAATAAAAGGGTAGTTGTGGGCTTTTATTTTTGCCCAACTCCTTTGTCTTTGACCTATTTTTTGTTTGTTTGTTTAAACATTGGGGAAAAAAAAACAATAAAAGGGCAATATTCAAACAGCTCCTAAAACATGACATCAAGTCTCCACTTTATTTCTAGAGCTCACAGCCTTGGAAGGCAGCTTGCACAATCCCAGATTCCTAGAGTCTTTGTGTTTCCTTCCCCCTGTGGATCAATAAGTTAAGTAACACGTCAATACCAAGATAGCAGATGAACATCTGTCAGGGAAAACTGGTCCTGGGGGCTTTGTGCTCTGGTATGGAAAGTGTTTGATCTTGGTGTGCCGTCATCAAAGATGGGAGAGAGTTTATTATCTTTTATGATCCCGACTTACTAACAACACCTGACAGGGTGATTGTGTCTTGGCCTCTAGTTGGAACTTGGGATGTTCTCATTGGCTTGTGCTTGTATGAGGCCCAGAACTTGCTGGTGAAATATCAAAACAAGCTATAATGTGCTTCTGGCAATGGGATTCGGAACAGCTGCAGGGCTTTCTCCTATAGCCGGCCCGCAGGAAGATGAAAAATGAAAGTGGAGCAATCAATCTCTAGAGCATTCTATATATTAATAATGTTTGCCAACTCCAGACATTGTCTAATCAATACCGGGTGTAGGAGTTTGCAATGGTTTGTAATACTGGGTATACCTACTCCAAACAGCCTGAACCTGTGGCTTGGGAAAAAGGGGGCATCCGTACCATGTGTGCTCTGGTGTCTGGGCAGGAAAGCGTGCTAAGACCCGGAACTTGACTCACAAAAGATGGGATCGGGGCTCCTGGGTGGCTCAGTCGGTTGAGTATCTGACTTTGGCTCAGGTCATGATCTCACGGTCCGTGAGTTCGAGCCCCGTGTCGGTCTCTGTGCTGACAGCCCAGAGCCTGGAGCCTGCTTCAGATTCTGTGTGTGTGTGTCTCTCTCTGACCCTCCCCCGTTCTTGCTCTGTCTCTCTCTGTCTCAAAAATAAATAAACATTAAAAAAAATTAAAAAAAAAAAAGATGGGATCTCTCATATTGAGGAAGCTAATTCTTGACATTTTATAACAAGGACTGACTCCCAAAGAGGCTGGACAGCACAATGGTTTTCCTCCTCTTGTCTGCCTCACACTCCTTGTTTCTGATGTCTTCAGTGAATCCAAAGAGGGATCCTCCCATGAGATGGGCAGAGGAGAGGTGTGGTGCAGCCACCAGGGGGAGCCCATCAGGCAGAGCCCTCAGGATACTCTGGGCCTCCAAAGCCCGGAAGAAAAACATTTATTTCATGGAGTTTGGGGATTAGAGATGATTGTAAACACTTGGGAGACTCACTGAGTGCAGACATTTGTAAAACAATAAAAATATGAACAAAAGTCATCTACTGCCATTGAAGAATGTTATTTAGCTCAAGTTTGAATGGTGTGGGCATAGAGAAGAATTTCCCTTTTAGGAAGGTCTAATCTCTAGAAAGCAATGATGATCCAGCAGGAGTAAAATGGAGCACAGACAGGGGTGCTGTGAGAGAGGCATTTCAAAAACTTTAACAAAAACCATTACTATAATAAATACATTTATTTTGATGCAGTCGGCTCTCATCAGTAACTTTTTCCAGGCCCATGGGCTATGAGTGTGCCCTAATTTTTTTTTTTTAATCATCAAATTAAGTCTTCACTGTAAACAAAAACAAAAGAGCAAAACTCCAGCTCAAAAGTTGAGCCCTTTGACTTACAACAACGCCTCCTTCCCCCTCCCCCCATGCAACACATTCTGGCAACATCATTTAAAGGCTGAATCCCCTGAGAGGCTGCCAGGTAAGAAGCGTATGCACACACATACATCTAACAAGCTGAAAACCAAAGCAGGGCTGGCAATTTGCTCATAAACCAGATAATTAAGGATGTGCCAAACTACCTGTGGGGGACCCAGGATTTATCAGTGGTTTTTATTTACTGTTTAATAGTATAGCATGTTACATAAACCTTTAAGTAAAACTATTTGATTATTAAAAAAAAAAAAAAACAACAGCCTTTTCAAAGTCACAACACCTCCCCTGCAGAGTTCTAAAATCAGTGGAAAATGAGCAGCATCAATAAACACGGTGACTTATGTCAATAAATGTTCTGCCCACCCGGGTACCTTGTTACCCAGGAGGTGTAAAAGGGCCAAAGTTGAACTATGAAGATGTTTGCCAGTTCTTCTTTTATGACTAGGATTTTAGAAGTGTAGATGTCTTTAAGCATAGATTTGAAAACTTCTTTTTTCAGTGGGTCTATTTCAAGGGTTGTCCTGTCTACCCTATATTTCTTGTTTAAATATTTTCCTCTTTTTTAAGGTTTATTTTTGCTAATGGGACTTGAGCAGTGGCTCTGAAACTTGGCTGCACATTAGAATCATCTGGAGAAGCTTAAAAAGTCTCGAGGCCTGGCTTTCAACTCCAGAGATTGTGACATAATTGGCCTAGGATTTGGTTCCAGTATTAGTATTAAAAAAAATCCCCCAACACTAATGTGCATAGTGATGACCCCAGAACCCTTGCAGAATCTGACTCACCAGCTGGGTAAAGAGGGGTGGGTGTCTGCATTTGTAAGGAGCTCCTGAGTGATATTGCTGCTATCTGAGAACACACAGTAGTAGCTATACTATACACATAGTATAGGTAGTAATAGGTATACCTATTAATAGGTAAGATTTTCCTAATATAACAGCAATTTGATTTAAAATGCACCCTGCTGAGTGATGGTTTACTTAGGCCAGGGTGTTTCTAGGGATGGCTGGAGTCAGGAAAGGGAAGAGTAAGGTCATATTCTAACCTTGGTTGACTTACTATTTGCCCAGGCACTAGGTCAAGTTCTTTGAACACATTGTGTTATTGAATCTGGGCTTGTTCTCTTTTCACATCTGCAGAAGGGGACCAAAAATAGAATTAATGACTGGGGTGGAGAATGATGTCTCTTTTTTGCCCATCTATGTGTTCAGGGTCCCAACTGCTCCCCTGTCCCTACCATAGTATCTGTCCCTTTTGGGGAGTCTGGCTTGTCCTGTTGGAATGACCTAGTTTTCTCATTCTTTGTCAAGACTATAAAGTCTTCTCTTTTACTGGGTCGCAGCTACTCTGATAACTTATTTATGTTCACATATTAATGCGTTTTGTTGGCTAATATCTTTTTCCTGTGACATAATTATTAAGTGTTTTCTCTTTTATCTTCATTTCAAAATGATAAAGTTCTTACGATTGTGTTTCACTGTTTTCCTCATGGCTCTTAAGTGATGCCAAAGTAACCAGTCAATTCATTAAGAAAACAAATCTGTCAAGTGTTGTGTTTGAGGTCTTGGGGAAGAAGCAACTGCTTGACTGACAATGTTGTTTTCTTTCCTCCGGCTTGGTTGGCATTAGATGGATCCGACCACAGAATCTTAAGTACTTATTTTTTAAAAACCTACCGCTGACTTGCATCTGAGCCGGGTGGCTTTCGTGGTGCACACAGTGACCCCACTCACCACTGCTGGCTCTAAGGGGGAACACAGAACTGTGGGGGTTTTATCACACGCAGTCTCCCCACCCTTGGCCTGACCCCATGCCTCCCACCCCTTCATCCCTTCACTCCTCAGAACTCCCTTCAGAAGCAAAATGGGGATCTTTCTCTTCTTTTATCCTGTTGGACTTTCCCAAACTCAGGGCATGTATGGTGCAGAGTATTTGGGTTAGGAGAGAACAGAGATTCTGATGGACACATGAAACAGGTAGCAAGGACTTCGGCTGCCACTCCCCAACCGAAGCTGCCTCTCCCGACAGCTGCAACTGCTAAAACAATCTTGTTCTTTTGTTTTCCACACTTAAAAAAGGCCTTCAGCCAAACTGTCGCCCCTGACCTTGTTTTATATTTCCAACGTGCATTTTATTAACTCCTTTTTCATATGGTACATATGGAGCCTGCCACCAGATGAGAAGGAGGCATATTTTGCAACTCTGATGGAAAGAGCAGTGGTGAGCAATGAGACACCCTATGCACAATTTTTGTGGCAAATAACATCTCTTGTGTTGACCTGAGTTCCGTTTGGGTAAGTGAGCTTCGTGCATAGGTGATAAAAATGCATTTACGTTGCATGGATCACTTGATCAAGAAATACATACAAATAAACCTACCATTAGCCATGCACTCAAAGCCTTCTGAGAAGGGGAAGTCCTTTTGACCAAAAGATAATTGAGAAGAAAAGGAATGTGCTCTGTTGTGATGGTGGAAGTTTCATTCTTCAGTTTGGCAGTTCATTAGGGCTGAATAAGGAAGACGTTGGAGTATCGTACAGCTTTAAAAAACTAATCCAAATAAAAATCCATCTTGCCTACACTTTCATTGATTTCTAACAGTCCTGTTCCTTACAGAACAACAGCCGGGAAAATAATTTCTGTCTATGTAGGAATGATATACTGCCTTTTTTTTCTTTTTCTTTTTCTTTTTTTTTTCAAAACCAAAGTTAAACTTTTTCCCCCCATGTTCCCTCCCGGAGTGTGTGCCTGTGTGCAGGGGTGTCTATCTAATTGGCCACAAGAGGGAATTAAACTAAATAAAATCACTATCCACGGGGGCCTCTAAATATGCCTTTTTAATTTGAAAATTTTTGTGGGTTACAGTGTAATTCAAGCTTTTCAAGGTTTATTAGTGCATAGCTGTTCGCGGGGCTCACAGAGCTCAGGACTCCACGTCCGATGCTAACAGAGAAAGCAAAAGTGCCTTTCATCTGCCGACCACATAAAGTGACCCGACCTTCAAAAAAGGCCTCCCTCAAATAAAACACATATTAATAAAAGTGACTGAAGGGAGTTGAAGTTGGTAATTTGTGCTGCTGACTCGACACTGTGTTCGTCATCCCCTGTCGGAGGAATTCTGACGATTCACTCCCCAGCCAGGGAACACTGTGCTCACGATGAAGACGTTGCTCGCAGATACGAGCGGATGCCAGTGACTTTACGCGGTCGCTGCAGTCGGAGTCAAAACACGCCGCTCTTGTGTAATTAATTGCTGCGAGAGGAAACGGACCAATGGCGCCTTCTGCTGTGAAGCTGTTAATGGAGAACTTATGGAGAGAAAGTCAAGTCCTCCCGTCCAAATTGGAATGTGAAAGAAATCTGTTGGAAGGTGATGACAGAAATGAAGTAAAACAGTTGTTTCCTGATCCGCGTGCCAGGTGTGTCTCATACTGTGATAAATAAGATCTGCGTCTTACACTCCAGAAATTGGGGGAATATTACAAGCGTTTATTATGGCGAGGCACAAAAAAAAATGCACTTGAAATGCTTTGTTTCTCCTGGCACCAAACGGTGAGCAGTTACCGCACAATGCCTGGAGCTGCTAATTCCTTTGTTTCGGTTCAAGCCAACATGGCCTATTAAAAGCTTAAATTCAATTTTATTGTTAAGGTATTTATTAACTGATTATGAAAAGACATTAAAAGCCTCATAATTAGGCCCCTAAGTTGCTCCTTACCTTGATCAATTCTCCTCTTTGCTTACACAACAAATTGTCCTTGCTCTTTGACCTGACGGTTCACTACCTGGGGGTTACTTGTTTCAGCTCTGCTGCAGCCAGAGCCTTACACTGAAGGTATCTGTGAGAACCAGTGGGTTACGGGTACAGGCGTTTCCCCACAGCTACAGTTGTGTGCAGTGCTTGTGTTCACTTTAAAATCAGGGCCATGTTGCGCCGAGGAGGGTGTGTGAATGATTCCTGACAAGTTTTTAAAGCGCCTTCCTGACGTCTTACTTGTTAGGAAGCCGTTGCTAAGACGTTCATGGGCACCCGTGTGAACACGCACTCGCAAGTGAACAGGCTGTGGGATGTCACCAGGGCACTCGTGTATCTCTTATTTGTGGCTTGATCTTGGACATCCATGTTAAAATGATCATTATACTGAAATGATTTTCCTTTCTTGCTTTTTAAAGTTTGAAGTATTTTGATGTATTCCATTCCAATTGTTTTCTCCGGAAACTTTAACAAAAACACATATACAATGGTCTTCTTAAGCGCAGAAGAAAAATTTTATTTAAAAATGATGAGAAATCCTGACTATAAATTGTAGTCTTTTTGGCCATATAAAGTATGGGTAAAAATGTGTGTCTTTTTGACAATGGCACTCACCTGTTGAAACTGTTTAAAAAGTTTTTCAATAGCAATAACTAATCCTCGGATAAAGCCCATTGACTGCAATACTACCAGGAGTCAAAGCAGGATTTGACGCTAAAAAATAAAGAAATTGCAACAACCTTGAAAACACAAGATATCTAGTTACTGTTGAATCATATGTCTTATTAAAATCTTCGATTTCAGTACCACAATCCCTGCTACTGTTCAGTCATTTAAAATTGGTTTGCAAGATGAAGAAGCCTAATTTTTAAAGAGGCCCCTTAAGCATATTAAGGAGATTAAGCACACTTAAGTAGAATTGCCTGCATAATGAGTATGGCTTAATAAAATTATAAAATATCACCTCCAGCTATGTTTCCTTCAAGGATGAACCATAACTTTTGTACTCATGCACATCATCAAGAATTTATAGAATTAGTGCTGAGATTTTGAAAGAGATTTGAGTAAGGGCCAACTTGAGGAAATTGAATCTTGGCGTCATTTGACTTTTTTCTTAAATGTTGAGTTACGGCTAATTTCAAAAATTTTAAATAAATGCTCACAAAAGCTAGTGTCCTTACCTTTGCACAACAGACTCAGAGTAGTTATCATGATAAGGGTTGTTGTTTGCCATTTAAAGTTGTCTTGTTTATTTCATAAAAATGTTGAGAGAGGAATCACTATTTTTGAAGAAAAACAGCTTTTCTTATGTGTTACTCATTACTGATAATATTTTAAATGTCCTTTTTGTAATACTTGTCTAGGAAAAACAAGAATTATTTTGTTTGAATTATTCTCATTGGAATTAATTTATCAATCATATTTCCTTCATTATTAAAAGCATAAAAAAGAGATTTTGTAGTTACCATGCATCTTGAAAATGTATAATTAGCCTGTTTCTCAGTCTTTCAATAGGGTATTTCATTCATTCATTCTTTCTTTCATTCTTCCACTCACAGACTCACTCGTTCACTCACTAGACAAGGATTATGTACCTATAATGGGCACTTTTGGGTCCTGTAGACTAATAACAGTAAAAGCACAGTCCTTGTCCTTGAAAATCTCCTCTGGGGATGCCTAGGTGGCTCAGTTGGTTGGGCGTCCAACTTCGGCTGGGGTCGTGAATCACGGTCCGTGGGTTTGAGCCCCATGTCGGGCTCTGTGTGGACAGCTCAGAGCCTGGAGCCTGCTTCGGATTCTGTGTCTCCCTCTCTCCCTCTGACCCTCCCCTGTTCATGCTCTGTCTCTCTCTGTCTCAAAAATAAATATTAAAAAAAAAATTAAAAAAAAAAAAAAAGAAAAAGAAAATCTCCTCTGAACAGAGGACTGGATGAAGAAAGAAGACTTGGAAAAAATGTGACCCAACTACCTATATTATTTCTTCATATTTTTTTTTAAGGTTTATTCATTTTTCAGAGACAGAGAGACAGAGCGTGAGGAGGGGAGGGGCAGAGAGAGAGGGAGACACAGAACACGAAACAGGCTCCAGGCTCCAAGCTGTCAGCACAGAGCCCGACACAGGACCTGAACTCACAGACGGCGAGATCATGACCTGAGCTGAATTTGGACGCTTAACCAACTGAGTCACCCAGGCGCCCCTATTTCTTCATCTTTTGAGTAGAGAACCAGAAAAAAGTAATCTATAAATAATTCAGATTTGACTGTGGATAAAACCGTTTATACAATTGTCTTGTCTCTCGTTCTGTTGACTGCTGTCTAGGCTTCTCTTTTGTCTCTGTGTCTGCTCCTTTGTCACTCGCTCACACTACATGCATCATGTCTAATATATCACCAGCCCACAGCCCTTCTCTGATTGTTCCTGATGTCCAATCAGTGTCAAATCACAACTTCTCTGTCCCTAGATGGTCTGCTTTGGACAGAAGAAAACACAATTCCCACAGAAGGGTGTCTCTGCTTTTGTGACCTCTGGATCTGTGTTGTGTTCCATGTTTAAAGAATGCAAAGTAGGCAACTGAAGAACTTCCACATCCCTCAAGAAACCACCCCAAGTCCTGGGGGTTCCATTGAGAAGAATAACGCAGCCATGAAGGAGCTGTCTCTTTATAAGAGCATTTCCCCCCACTGACCCAAGCCAACAGTATTTGCCAGGCAAATATTATCTGGTGGCGGGTTGCAGCCAGCACACCTCCCACTGCTTGAATCAAGGCCTGTTGGCAGCTACAGAAGTGAGGTGTCGCTAACTGATGTGTAATTATGGTAGACAGAAAAATGTAGACGTGTTAGCAAAGTCAATATTATGGAGACCTCTGTCTTCCCAAATATTGTAAGTCAAAGATATTTCTAGGGTATAGCCCATTACATTCTCCATTTTTACGACCAGTCACAAATGTATTTTTTATTAGCTGGTGTGCTCAATGTTTTGAATGTGTAGCCCTTATTTTCAATCTCATTTTAGTTTGTGGTAAGTGCAAAAGGATTTTTGCTGACTTGAAATAGTGAAGCTGCTCTCTTTTCACTGAACAGCAGGGCCTGTGGCACTGAGAGTTTATTCCACAGCCTTCTGTGACTCTTGACTGTAAATTAGTCTGTGAAGTGGTGTTTATTGCTTAACCAGGAGGTTAAGACAGCCTAATTATATGTTTGTGCAGGAGAAAACACCATGCCCCACCGTGAGCAATTATCCTGTCCCCCTCTCATAGCTTAATCTAGCTCCAGCTAAGAAGAATGAGGAGATGGCCTGTCTTCACCACAAACTTAGCAACCACGCGTTTTCAGTGTTAATTAGAAATTTTGTTCACTGGAAGGGTGACTTCTTAGCATAATTCAGCCTTCAGCCAAGTGGAAGGCATCTGGGAAGGCTACTTGAGGTGTCTGTCTGGATTTGATCTCTAATTCCACCCACGGGACAAACCATGGGTGGGACTCTTGCCATCCTGTCAACTTCATCGCATGATGCCATTTCCCCTTTTTATACGCATGTCAGGAGAAGGACCGTGAGGATACTGTGGCTCGGTGTAGGTTTTTTTTTTTTGTTTTTTTTTTTAAGAAATGAAAATCCTGCTTATCCTAAGGGACTTTTTCTTATGTTAAGAAGGATGTAGTGAATGAAAACCAGAACGAGATCAACAGGTCAATGTCTTTAAAGTTGGTCATAAAATGTATCACAACAAAGAATCCATAGGGTAGGAATGGCATGCCAAAGTACCTCTGTCTTTGTTCTTGGACACTTCTCTGTCACAAGGGCAGCATACTTCTGTTTCTCTTCAAAAGCATTTGGCTCATATTTTTTCATACGCAGGCACATGCTGAAGTCTTACAATGCGTAGGCTCAATTTCCTCTTAGGAAAATAAAAGATGCCCTTCATGTCTTCTCGCACTCAACTAGAAATGCTCATTGTCATTGAAACGAGCTGAGGGAAGAACCAGTTCTCTAAGAAACAGCATCCCAAACGAGGTCCAATGTGCTCTGAGATGATGGGTTGCCTCTAGGGAAATAGACTTCTCATTATTAGCAAATTTCCAAGCTATCACTCAGTTTCCCCCCTCTTTATCCCATTTCTATGAGTTTTGTTTCTGGGATGAAATAACATCTCTCTTTCTTTCTCTCTCTCTGTACCCCTCCCCCCTTTCAGCTTTCAGCTTTCTTTCCCTCTAAAACAAGACTTAAGCAAGACTCACTTTCCTTATTGGTTAACCCTTCTGGGTTCTTCAATAGCTTAACTTAGTTCCTCTCTTTTTCACGGTCTCTTTTTCACACACTATGCTGGAGGTACAGGCAAGAAAAGAAAGCAGTATGGGAAGCAGTATGGAGAGGAGGATGAGTGCTTTTCTACTCCATTTATTTTAAGAACCTAAAACCTTCACACCATGTTGTAGGACAGCCAAGCACTCTAGGGTGATCCTTTGATGGGTATATTCTGCCTTTCTCTCCTTCCTACCCTCTTCCTTGCCTGTCAGAGGAAGATTATTGGGGTGCACAGAAGCTGTTTCTAGTTTCTTCATTATTTTAAACTTCTTTTCAAAAACTTCCCCAAGGCCACGTATTTCCGAGTGAAATCATATCAGGCCCCCCTAACCACTCTCCTCCTATTCCATGTGTGTGGAAAAAAAGTCTGTGACTTTTTCTAGCTGGAAACCTTTGATCTCTTGGCTGGTGGGGCCTATCCTATTGTAAGCTCCTTCAGTTAACAAAAATCTGTTAAACACCTATTATATGCCAGACCTTATTCACATAAATGATATGTGCCACGATGCTGGCTTCTAGGGCTTCTTTGTGCTCTCCTACAGCACATCTTTGCTTTTTGATATGTAAAGTTTTTTCAATTTCAATGTAAAATTTTTGAAACAGTTTCCATCTCATGAAACAGCATTCTGTTTTAAGAATGAGAGAGAGTGAGAAACGGACTTCCCTGGGGATGTGTTGCTATGATTAAGGACTCTGAAGAATGGCAATCTGGTGGGGTGGGGGTGGGGGTGGGGCAGGCACAGTGCAATGACAGCAGTCTCCAGAGAGGATTCTGTCACACTTTAAACCATGACTACTACTTTGGCATATGTTCTGCTTTAGCTGTCTCTTTATATCATGGAACCACCTGAAAATGACAGGGGAATTTTTTTTTCCTTGGGAATCAGTTTATTTTCTAATTAATAAATTTAAAAGGGGCCCCTTTGGGTTGGGAACTTACTTGGACCTGGCTACAGAAAGCAGAGCTGTAACCTGGGCACCATATCTCCTCTCTGAAGGCCAGAGAGTTTAAATCCCTAAGTCCAAGGTCACACAGCTGATTAGTGGCAGATTGGCCCGAGAGCATGGGGTTCCTGAGTTCCATCTCAGCAGCAATCAAGCCACACAGCCCATGGATTGACCTGACATTCAGTCAAAGGCACCACATGTCATTTTATTCACTGACTTTGTTCGATAGTCAATAATTAGAAATTGTTCAAAAGGATTGCCAGAATATTCTTCTCCAAGTCCATTTGAAAGCCTAGAAATAAACCTTGAGATAAAATTCCATAGCTTACTGTGTTAAATTCTTGCTCAACATCATTCATGCCTTGAATTTCAGCTTTGCCAGTTTTAGGGGTTGTTGAGACTGAATTAAAAGCTAGTTGACTCTAACTTACATGAAAACCTGCAGATACTATGCTTGCGTTGGAGTCAAGGATACAGAGAATTGGTGTTCAGATAGAGATGTCTGTGGAACAAGAGGGTGACAGTTTCAGACCTCTAGAATTCCAAGGAAAGGAACCCCAGCATGGAAGACCACTTTTATACCTGGTGAGCTGGTGGGTTGGAATGAAGCTTGAGGCCAGGCTTTGGGAGGTAGGGTAAGGCGCTTATGAGAGGAACTACTATAAGGTATGGTAGAAAAGACATGGGCATGGTAAGCACAGATACTCAGGTTTGAATACGGGCTCTGCCATATTCTGAGACTGTCTTCAAATCTTTAAAATGGGAACAATAGTGCCTAATTCACAGTGAGCAATGACTGGAGAAGGAAGGGATAGACTGGGTATAATATGTAATATTGGGCCTGGGATGCTCATTACATGCTCATTCCCCTTTGTTCTTGTATGCAAGTGATATTCTCACTGATCCCCTCCATCCCAGATGCCTGATGACATACATTAGACCACTTATTTTCACACTGCAGTGTGTAACCCATTAATGAGTTGAAAAATCAATTTATTATTCATGGCCGTGTCAGGTTGAATAATGACCAGCCCCTCCCAAAGACTTTCACATTCCAATCCCCAGACCCTGTGTATATGTTACCTTACATAGCAAAAGGGACTTTGTAGACATGATTCAGGATCATCAGATAGGGTGATTATTCTGGATTATCTGGGGAGTCCAGTGTAATTACAAGCATCCTTTTAAGAGGGAGGCAAGGGGACATGTGACAGCAGAGCCAAGAGTTTTTTGGAATTATGTGAGGAAGGGGCCATGAGTCAAGGAATGCAGGTGACCTCTACAAGCTGGAAAAGGCAAGGAAATGGATTCTTCTTTTAGAGCCTCCAGAAAGAACCAGCCCTGCTGATGCTTGACTTTAGCCCATTGAGACCTGATTTTGGAATTCAGAGCTGTATGATACTACAGTTATATGGCTTTGAGGCACTAAGGTTTTGGCAATTTGTTACAGCAGCCATAATAAACTAATACAATGGCCAACATATTTTAACAGTTGAACAAAATAGCAAATTCAAGTGTGATTTCAGTGTGTGCATGTGTGTGTGCGTGCGCTTGTGTATGTGCCTATGCACATACCCACAGACATGTATATAGCCAAGTATGTACTGGATTGATTGCCACGGTATTGCATGGAATCTCTAACCACGGTTTGTAGTCAAAAGAGACTGAAAGCCACTGACCAGGCAATTGCTGCCTCCCTGGGTGTTGCTGGACCAACATTTCTTGCTTCTCTCGGCTGTGCTAATAGCTTGGGGAGTCCTTGCTGTCAAGAGCAGCTGAGTTGGCAAGACCATCTTGCCTTTCCCAAACCTTAATTATTCTTCACAGCCAAAGCCAAGTGAAAGTCTGGCTTACAGGAGAGGTATGGGGAAAGTGCTGATTTGGGCTGGAGAGCAACAGATGAGCTCATCTGCAAATCACGAGGTCGTGTCTGACAGTGTTCCACATTAAAGTTGGGAGTGGTTTTTCTGTCAGTAACATGAGCCAAATGTGAGGTAAACTGAGGTACAGTAGGAATCAGCTGCAGCTGAAGGAGTCATGTCCATATGCATTTGGCACATGGTAGGTGTGTTGCTGATAGATTCGTTCAGGAAATAGAGTAAAAATATACCAGAACCTATAGTAACTGGAATTTGTATTTGCAGGTGTGGTCTCTGAACTCAGAATGAGTTCTCTTCAGAATGCAGACAGGATTTTCCTTGAAATAAAAATGTAACTCCTGAGTGTGGAGTAAATCTAAACCCAATGACTGCAACAGCCAGCTAGCCGAGTCCTTAATGACAGACTTTCAACATCAAACTCAATTTCAGGGCAAATTTTGTCAATGACACCTCCTATGTCTTAGCATCAAGTAGTGGGCAAGATTTTCCAATAATAACGTCTCCTGCTGGGATGTGGAGAATGGCTCCCAGTCCCACCAGAACTTGTAAAGCCTCAAGAAAATCTCTGTCACTCTGCCTTAATGAAGTCACATAACAACTTCTCTTAGATTCCCCCTCACACCTATTATCTTCCCTCTCCCTACTAACTAGATGCATTATCAAGTTCTTGGTCATGCCAGGTGATTTGATCAGGTCTTCGGGAAGCAACATAATGCAAAGGTTAAACAATTAGTCTTTGACATTAGATTGGGTGGGGTACATCACATACTAACCATGTGGCCGTGAAGAATTATTTATCCTCCCCAGGCTTAATTTTCCTCACCTATATGGCTAAGATAGTAATAATATCTATGTCATTGGGGTTTTGTGAAGGTTAAGTGAAACATCACAGAAGTGCTCATTACAAGGTAGCTCTTGTTAATATTTTCCCCTAATGCTAAATGTGGATCATGAAAGTGTAAAATTATCCATTATGTTTATAACTTATTTTTTTTACTTGTCTGAGTACAATGTGAACCTACCTGAAGAGACTGAGGATATAAATATCCTTTGCTGGTGTCTTCCTCTCCTCAAGTGTAAGAGATAGAAACAGGACAATGCAGACTGAACCCCAAAGACAATCATAATCCTGTGATTTTCTCTGAGAAATGGCAAGTAACAATTGCTATCATATAATTGCACAATTCAATTCCTTTTTTATCTAATAAAAAGTTCAGAATGTTAAAACAAAAATTTCTAGAATTACAAAAAGAATTCTCACCATTTTCTGCTTCATTTTGAAATCATAAGATAGCCAGGGAATTGGGATATTATAATCTCCCTTCTTTGTGCTCAGACCAAATTACCACATGTCTGTGCCTTGAAGAGGTTGAAAATAAGCAATAAACCTACATTCAGCACCAATTCCAAGTATATACTGCAACTGCATTTTTTTTCACCTATAAACCTTGCTACGAGTGTCTCAGGCCAAATAGCAACCAATTAGTGAAATCTATCCTGGAATTTCAAACTAAAAACCTGTATCTTGTAATGCCACCAAGCATCTGCTTAGGAAAAAAAAAATTTAGCGGTTTGGAAAAAAAAAAGCCTAGAAATTTCTATCATCATGAATGATCATTTAAAAAATTACTTTCCAGTGCATGGTAAGTTAAGTAGTTCATCTTGTTAGGATTTTCTCAGTAATATATCAGATGTATTATCTTGTTTTGAATAGTGCTCACCTCTTAAACCATCCTTGTGTTCCACATCCAGAAATCCATGTACATAACTTTCCAGAGATATTGAATTCCTTGGTTTCTTCTTTGAAGAATTTTGGCAAATGTAAAATGGAAAAGGTATCAGAGTACTTGAGCTAGGAAAAGAAATGTCCTCATTTTCAAAATGGAGGATAGGAGGGGCGCCTGGGTGGCTCAGTCGGTTAAGCATCTGACTTTGGCTCAGGTCATGGTCCCGTGGTTCATGAGTTCAAGCCCCACGTGGGATTCTGTGCTGACATCTCAGAACCTGGAGCCTGGTTTGGATTCTCTCTCTCTCTCTCTCTCTCTCTCTCTCTCTCTGTCTCTCTCTCTCTCTCCCTCTCTCCTCCCTACTGGCTCTCTCTCTCTCAAAAATAAACATTAAAAAAATGAGGAAAAGTTTGGCCTAAGAAAAATATTGATATACTCCAGGAAAAATTCTAGTTTAGCTAATTAAGCACATCCCTAGTAAATGGCTGGCAAATGATAAATAACTCTGGGATGCAGAGTTTTGCTTTCACAAAACTAAACTTAATTTTTTTTATAGTGGGCTTCACACATTTTTCTTAATTTTATTTGATAGAACCATTTTCCAAATAGTTAGGATCCCAAGTATTCAGCGGTTGTGTAATTCTCCCATAACAGTATTCCTACAGCTACCAAACACTGGCTTGGTCCCTAAGCTTGCAAATCCTTGGGGATTTCTTCATATATGATATGGAGAAATGTGGGTAAATGATTGCTTATCTTGGCCCAGTGATACCTACTTGAACAATTGTTCCCAAAGAGGGTTGACTAATGGATCAATGGCCGCCAAGAGAAGAATGGCTAGCTCAGTACTAGGGGTTCTGAACAGATTTGTGACAAGCACAGAAATGGAAATTTGCACCAGTCCAAAGAGGGAATAAATATTGAAATGACAGTCTAGAAAAAGGGACCAAAACCATGTGCTAAAGTTTAATAATGAACAATTAATATATTTGTGTTCAAAAACCATGATGGCACTTTGCTTGAGAGCAGTCAGTAATAAAAATAGTAATAGGCCATGATAATATGTAAGATACTATAAAAATGACACCACTAACAAACTGCTTACTTGAATGCTAACTATTTTCAAGTACTCTTAAGTGCTTGTGAGCATTACTTCAGTTCCTGTGGAAAAGAACCATGTGTCATAAGAGTCAATACAATCTGAGATTCTAAAGATAGAGGTATCCAGATGAGACACGAGTCTCAGTCTATACTAACCACCCAACAGCTACATAATTGAGTCTAGTTCTAGGTGCCAGATTTTTTTAATGTTTATTTTTGAGAGAGAGAGAGAGAGAGAGAGAGAGAGAGAGAGAGAGTGGGGGAGGGGCAGAGAGAGAGGGAGACACAGAATCTAAAGCAGGCTCCAGACTCTGAGCTGTCAGCACAGAGCTGGATGCAGGGCTCAAATTCATGGACCGTGACCTGAAGTCAGACGCTTAACCGACTGAGCCACCCAGGTGCCCCTAGGTGCCAGATTTTATGAAGCGCACTGTTAAGAAGAAACTCTGACTTACTCAACACATCTCCAAAGGCAAGAGAATTAAAAGCAAAAATGAACTATTGGGACCTCATCAAGATAAAAAGCTTCTGCACTGCAAAGGAAACAATCAATGAAACTAAAAGGCAACTGACAGAATGGGAAAAGAGATTTGCAAATGACATATCAGATAAAGGGCTAGTACCCAAAATCTATAAAGAACTCACCAAACTCCACGCCCAAAAAACAAATAATCCAGTGAAGAAATGGGCAGAAGACATGAATAGACACTTTTCTAAAGAAGACATCCAGATGGCCAACAGGCACATGAAAAGATGCTCAACGTCACTCCTCATCAGGGAAATACAAATCAAAACCACACTGAGATGTCACCTCATGCCAGTCAGAGTGGCTAAAATGAACAAATCAGGAGACTATAGATGCTGGAGAGGATGTGGAGAAACGGGAACCCTCTTGCACTTGGTGGGAATGCAAACAGGTGCAGCTGCTCTGGAAAACAGTGTGGAGGTTCCTCAAAAAATTAAAAATAGATCTACTTTGTGACACAGAAATAGCACTGCTCAGAATTTACTCAAGGGATACAGAAGTGCTGATACATAGGGGCACTTGTACCCCAATGTTTATAGCAGCACTTTCAACAATAGCCGAATTATGGAAACAGCTTAAATGTCCATCAGCTGATGAATGGATAAAGAAACTGTGGTTTGTATACACAATGGAATACTATGTGGCAATGAGAAAGAAGAAATCTGGCCATTTGTAGTAATGTGGTTGGAACTGGAGAGTGTTATGCTAAGTGAAATAAGTCAGGAAGAGAAAGACAGATACCATATATTTTCACTCATATGTAGATCCTGAGAAACTTAACAGAAGACCATGGGGGAGGGGAAGGGGAAAAGTTATAGAGAGGGAAGGAGGTAAACCATAAGAGACTCTTAAAAACTGAGAACAAATTGAGGGTTGATGGGGGTGGGGGAGAGGGGAAAGTGGGTGATGGGCATTGAGGAGGTCACCTGTTGGGATGAGCACTGGGTGTGGTATGGAAATCAATTTGACGATAAATTATATATATATATATATATATATATATATATATATAATAAAAAAGAAAGGTTGAGGCTCTGTTTGAGGAGGAAGGGCTACTTTCTCTTGGAACTGAGGCAGCATAGTAGCTCGTTTCACCTACTTCAATGAGGGAAAAAGTAGAGGAAGGAGGGCAAGAGTAGCAGCACAAGGTGGAGGAAGTGAGGAAGCTTTCTAATGATCAGAGCCATGTGGTTGCCCAAATGCCACTGCATAAAGCACTGAGCATTCTGTAACTGCAAAGATTCAAACTGTGATAGAATGCTCATTTTTCAGAAATGTCATATGTAAGATCACAAAATTAAATGGAAGGATAGAATATATCTATATCTGTACCTATATCTGTGTATCTATCTGTGCATCTATGTATCTGTGCATCCAGGTATGTATGTCTCTATCTATTGGTATTATTTCTATAATGCTTAATGGATTTCAAGACTTCTCAATATAATTTTACTTTATGTGTCTTTTTTCAGCTCTTCAAATCATGATGCAGAATGTTCTGCAGATGATGTTGAAATTCCTACCCCTCCTCTTGCCCCTCTTCCTTCTCCACTGAGGTAGAAAGCATGGGGATCAGGTCTTCCTTGTGTTCAGAGAAAAGCATAATCATGGAGTCAGGCTGAGGGGGAATTCTTTCCTTATGATTTCAGTATAATCAGAGCGGCTATTATGATGGCAATTATACTCCTGGGTCATTTGCTCTTTTTTGCTTTGTTCCACAATTCAATGCTGCATTTACTTAGAATGGAACTTCCTTGTGTTTTTGCACTAAAAATATTAAGAAAAGTGCATGGTTTTTTTTCCCTCAGGGAAACACCCACCCCTGGCATGTAATGAGCATTTTATGATGATTGTAAGTTCACTGGAGAATGTGTGGAGGCCAAAAAAGTAATTGTGTAAAGAAGTTATTGAAGTATTATTATGCACACTTATTAGCAGCAAAAGGCGGTGCTAGTCGTTAGCTGTTTGCTTTCAAATTCATGCTGTCCCCTTCCTGCTCTGCTCTGTACTGTGAGGGGCTGGCTCCTGAAAACTATCTTTCTCAGGCTCCCTGGCCAACTGACTTCAAGGTGGTTCAGCCGATGGGAGGCACTAGAAGTTTACTGAGATATAGCAGGAAGGGTAAAGTCAGGCATTTCTTCTCCCTTCCTTTCAGATGACCTCTGAGGCCCTCTCCATGTTCTGTGTTCTCTCCATGGTTCCAGCTCCTTCTTGTTAGATATCCCCTTCATGGTCTCTGCTTCCCCTGGGAGCTCCCTCCACGGTGCTGCTTTCTGTTGAGCAGCCCTCACTCATCTTCCTGGGTTCCTTGTCTTCCTGGATTCCTTCAGCCCTGGGGCTGCTTGTGGCATCCTGCTTGGATACTGACCAGGTTTTCTCACCATATGCTGTTAGCTTTTCAGCAGTTCCAATGCCCTTGTCACTACATCCTGATGTTAATCCTTCCTACAAACTACCTTACATGGGTTCTGTTTTCCCAACTGGACCCTCACAGATGCAATGTCTAATCAAGACTTGTAATAGACAATATCAGTGTCTAGTGCCAAGAAACAGTAAATGTTGGCCTATAAGATTGTTTTCATGGAGGATCATTCTCTGGAGATGTCAGGCTGGATCCTGAGAAGAAAAGGGTGCTGGATCTTCCTGGTATCCATAGCTGATGGTAGACTTTATCTGCTGTGGAACCAAAGTATGTCAGAAATGAAAACCTAAATAAAATGGCTCACATGAAATAGGTCTTTGTTTTCCTACACAAGTGCGAAGACGGGCAATTACTGATCCTTATTAAGCTGCTTCACGTTACCCGGGTTTTAGGCTGGCATCTCTGTTGTCCTCTGAGGGCAAGCAATTCTTATGGTTCCAAGCAGGAAGCAGGAAGGCAGGGATGATAGCTGCATCTGTTACTTTTTACTAGGAAAGTAAAAACATCATAGCACATTTTTCTTCATGTCCCTTTGGACAAATGGATCATAAGGTCACCATTAGCTATAAAGAAGTTGGAAAGCTGGGAATAGGAGTGTCATGATGGACGTGGGGACAGAGAACTGCTGCTGGAAGTGGTATATATGTTTCCTCTCCTGTTTTTAATCTGTTCCAGGACTCAGCTCTCTCTCATTGTAGGGTGTATGTAAATTCTCAATTTATATTTTTGAATGCGTGCAGAAGTCAAAACTTAGTATTACCTATTTTCTTAGGCAAATGTCACCATTAAAGAATTTCTATAGAGTTTCTAGATAGCATAGCTATTTAGCAAGTACCTATGATCATTTTGCCCTCTACAGAAAGTGGTTTGCCCCAGGGAAGTCTGCTTTGCTATGTGATGGGAGCTCATGGAACCCAGGTGGAAGGGGTTGAATGTTCCCCCCCAGAATAACCAAATATCCACATGGAAGAAAGTTCTAAGCTTAGGCAGATACCCCAAGGAAGCCAAGTTCTGTCTGGCATGGAAGCCGGTCATTTGGGTGGAAGCATAAATTAAAAAGTTGAGCCCTTTAATCAGGGAAAGATCTGATGCCTACCTAATGCAAGATGTTTATGAAAAGTAACCAAGTATTAAACCAAAGCAACCAATAATTAAAATAAGAGTTAAAAATTGATTTCCATGTCCTCCCTCATAGTCCTTTTAACTCCTCTACGAGCAGCTGCGAACCAAGTGCAATAATGGCTGCCAGATGTTGTTTCTTGGTGAATGTGGATCATCTGCTATTGGGGGAGGGGCACAGTGCATTTTATAAAATGTATGTCTTATTCAAAGTTACCATTAAGGGGAAATTTTGAAAAAACCAAATTGCTTAATAATCACAATGGAAACAAGAATCAGATCTTCTACATTTTATGTCCAATGTAAGCAGTTAGAAATATTTGTGGTTAGGGGTACCTGTGTGGCTCGGTTGGTTAAATGGCTGACTTTGGCTCAGGTCATGATCTCGTGGTCCATGAGTTCAGGTCCCGCATCAGGCTCTCTGCTGACAGCTCAGAGGCTGGAGTCTGCTTTGGATTCTGTGTCTCCCTCTCTCTGTGTCCCTCTCCCACTCATGCTCTCTCTCGCTCTCAAAAATAAATAAACAAAAAATTTAAGAAAAAAGAAGTATTTTTGGTTAAAACATAAAATGTAGGGGACTTGTGGGTTTAAATCATTGTAAGTGTATACTGGTACCACTGTGGGTTCCTTGTTATAGGTCTCTGACAAGATTGCAGAGTATGAGGACGGGAAACTGTACGGTCCTTGTGGTCTTTCTGGAAAATTTATGTCTTTGGTGGAAAAAAAGGTCCTTCCAGCAAATGGGCCTTATGTGGTCATGTTATACCAAGACTCTTGTTTTCTAGGCTCTATCTTGTATTTATCGCCTCTTATGATACCATCGGACCAAAGATAGAATTTTAAAGATGAAATGGATTTTAGGAGTCATTTAATCTAAAATCTCGTTCAGCAGCTTTTTAAGTGGTGTCCCAGTGTGTACTCTTATGCCTTAGGATCCACTGTCCCACATTGCAAACATTTCTCACATGGCTTCCTACCGCACCTTGAATAAAATCCAGATATCTCTCTATGGTGTACAATGACTTTTTTGAACTGGTCCCAACTTATCTCTAAACACTATCTTGTATACTATTTCCTGTTGCTCAGCCACATTATTTCTAGCTATTAATCATAGCTAGAAAGATTTATTTCACTCATGGTCCTTCTCTTCATCTGAAGTTATATTTTTCATTATTTACTAGTTTATTGTTTGTCTTCCCTTCCTAGGATGAGAGCTTGATAAGAACATCAGTCTCATCTATGTGGTTTACTAACATATATCCCAGAACCCAGAATGGGAGTTAATACATATTAAGGTTTTGGTCATATCTTCATGTAAAGAGGGAATTGGAGTCACCAGGAGAAACTTTGAAATCATGTGGGCTTATTCAAATGAGGATATAGAGAGTCATCTTGAATAGATGCCATTGTTGCCACCACCAATATTCTTCAACTGAAAATTTAGCTGAACTACTCATCTGACAATGGTGTTTGGGGCTAGGGTCAAATATTAACTAACCATGAATTATCAGAATGCATTTGCTTTGCCTCAGGGCGGAATTTTCTCATGCACAATTTGAACAGGAAAAATAATGAATCATTGGCTATTTTTCAGCAGGGTTGCCCTTGGCATCTTGGTATGGACATTAGTCATGCCTGACTTTCCTGAGCATTATTAGAAAATGTAACATCTTTGGCTCCTTCCCACTGTCAATAGCATTTTCCCATCATTGTGACTATCAAAAAACACCCACACATTTGCAAGTGGCCCCTTAGAGAAATAGCAGTATCAAATCTGAGAACCTTAATTAGCAGGTATTCCTAGTGTGATATTAACCAATCATCTGAATTAATTAAGACATAGGAAAGCACTCCTCCTGTTAGTTGAATTTTAGTAAGGTGCTTCTTCATCCTCCACTCTTCCTACAGGGCCTGTGCAGTCTACCTGGAAGGCGTGGTGTTGAGGCAGGCCGGTCCAGGAAGGTGAATAGCCTCTGATGGAGCAAAGCCTGCTTCCTGCTCACACAGTAGTTTTCTTACTTGAGTACTGGGCAGAAATACATTAAGGTCTGAGCCTGAGAGCTCCTCAAAAACAAATTATCTTCATCTCCCAAGCACCCTGAGGCCATTGCTTTGCTGTTGTTCCTCATTCAGTGTTGTGTGTATTTCCTTCCTCCGTATATGCTATGCATACTCATAGACTCTGATTCCTGCATTCAGATATTGTGAGGATATCAGGGTTGGGACAATGATTACTATTTAGTTTTTTTTCTCTGTGTCTTCAATTCACAGTAGAATTATAATACAAATTATTGTTGTGGTTTTCTGGATAAAAATTGTTCTCAGACCATCTTTATTATAGGCCGTGCTGTTGGTGGTAACTACATTGCATTGACTTCTCCACTGGAGGAGTGAAGAAACCAGATTGGGTTATGTTCCCTAGAACAAGTGGTGATGATGCTGATGCTGATGATGACAATGACAACCTAGTGATGGCTATATTTACTGATTGCTTATGTGTCAGGCACAATTCTTAACAATATCTGTTTTAGCTTATTTAATTATCAGTAGGTGAATATTATATCATTTGTTTGTTTGTTTGTTTACACTGAAGTGTCATTGACACACAATGTTATGTTAGTTTCAGGTGTACAACATAGTGATTCAACATCTCTATACATTATGCTATGCTCACTGCAAGTATAGCTACCATCTGTCACCCTACTTAACTACTACAATACCATTGATTGTATTCCCTAGGCTGTACCTTTTATCCCCATGACTTATTTGCTCTATAACTGGGAGCCTGCACCTCCTATTCCCCTTACCCATTTTGCCCACATAACCCCATTTTATATAAACAAAAAGAAAAAAAAAAAACTGAGGCAAAGAGAAGTTAAGTTACCCAAGCTAGTAAGTTTAGTGCTGTGAGTCTATTCCCGGGTATGAAGCAGACAGCATGAGCAAGAGATGTGGGCCGGGTCCAGGAGGTAACCAGGTTGGTGGGGACAGTGATGATGTGGAGGACATATGCAGGGGCAGACACCACTCACCTTCAACCGTTGTGGCCAAGCAGGAAAGTGACCTGGCTCACTGTTGCCAGACCTTCTGACATCTTTTCAAGGGATGCAGGCAATCTGCAAAACCTCTCAATTTTAAGAGGTAGACTAAATTTTAAAATATATTCCATGACCCACATGAAATATTGCTATAGTAGAACTTCATGTTTTTGGCCTTAAGGTTTTCCTATCAAAACAAAAATTGTAGGCTCATGTCAAAGGTAAAACTTTAGATTTCAGGTAATTAATAAGATGGGGTGTGCCGGATTTTCTCCATACTCTTTTGGCTCCAAAAAGTTTCTCTTTCTGTTTTCCCAAGTCACAAACATCTGTTTATGGCCATCCAGCTAATTGGGCCCCATTGAGTGTTCTAATGAGGGCAGAGTGAGCGAGCAAGTGGATTTAATGCCCGTGGAAATGCATGTTTCTAATTGTGCATCCAGTGAAGGTGGAAAGGTTAGAGTAATGAGCTGCTCTCAAGAGTTCTGGCCAAGAGAGAAAGGGCTTTGTTGTTTCACATTTCATCTTTGTTATTGTCACTGAGATATGCACTTATTTCCACCATGGCATTGATTGCCAAGAGGCTCTGCTATTACATTTCATTATCATGCCATTTCTGAAGGAGGGGAGTCTGTTCTTACTAAGCAATGACAGTGTGCAGGCAACCATAATCACCCCTTTCTCTGCTGCACTCCCCAACATCTTGTATACAGCTGTGAACGGCTGTGGTAATGCCAATTAATCTAGGGGAGGTTTACTGAAGGAAGGGGTGCTGTACTGTACAAAAGGATAGTCCCTGAATTTTCCAAGTGGCATTTCTAGAGAAGAAATGCTAACTGAAAGGACCAGACAGACGAGGAGGCTGTCAGTTTTATGTTTCAGTGGGGGATTGACATTTCTAAATGGTTCCTCTCATCCTGCATTCTCAAGTAAGCATGGAAGCAGTGTCCAAATCAAAGGGCTGAATTTAGAGTCTCTAATCCAAGGGATTAGAGCTCAGACTGTGTGGTTGTTTGAAGACCTAGAGAAGGCCTGCTTTAGTTGAGTCACACTCAGTTAATTTAGTGACCACTGATGGTGAAGACGAGTAGCCATTTGAGAAATGAGGGGTTTCTCTTGCAGGGACACTAAAATGTTTGGGTCCTGGGGGCACAGAATCATTAGATGTGGTAGGGAGAAGTTTCACTTTCAGTGTTGATAAATATTTTACATTTTCAAACTGTCACAAAAGAAGCAGAATCTGTTTCAGAATTCAAAGTTCTGACTGTTAAGAGGTTTTTTTGTTTGTTTGTTTTGTTTTCGCATAATGCCTGCTTTCTGGCACCCTCACCAATCACGTTGTGCTAACTGGTATCTCCTTAAAGTTTAACACTTTGAAGATTAAATATCTCATTTAAAATGATTTGAGGTTGGGGCACCTGGGTGGCTCAGTCGGTTAAGTGTCTGCCTTCGGCTCAGGTCATGATCTCATGGTTCGTGAGTTCAAGCCCCATATGGGTCTCCGTGCTGACAGCTCAGAGCCTGGAGCCTGCTTCAGATTCTGTGTGTCTTTCTCTCTACCCCTCCCCAGCTCATGCTCTGTCTCTCTCTCTCTCTCTCTCTCAAAAATAAACATTGAAAAATAATATTTAAATGGTTTGGGATTAAAATATAATACAAATTCTGATGTTTGACTGTATTTTCAAAAACAAGGGCAGTGAAATAAAATTCCAAACCCCTTATCTTGGCTGACATGGCCCAGCCTGAGCTCTGCCTAGCCAATTCCCCAGTGCTGTCTGGTGCCTTTGCTCCCCGTCTTGTTCTCTTTCAGCCCCATGGATCTTCTTTTAGTTACTTGACCCTTTTAACTTCATTTCTACCTCTGAGACTTGACACATCCTCTTCCAAAGTGCTCCCCACCCTCAGATCTTTGCTTGCAGGTTTCCTCTTACCTGTTCAGTCTCAGCTTAAACATTGCCTCTTCAGAGGACTGTACCAATGGACAGTCCACATCCATACCTTCCAGTATCTCCACCATTTATGTATTCATAACATGTATAATAAAACCTACTTTGTTAGGGTATGTTTTTTTTGTCTTTCCCACTAAATTATGACCTTTCACAAGAATTATAATTCTCTTATTCCCTATATCTCTAGTACTTGGCTTATAGTAGGTCATCCATAACACAGTAAAGGAGATGATTCAAAAGATATAAAATTAAAAGGTTTGGTGTTAGATATTTCATTTTTAATTCCCCAATACCCATAATCTATGACAGATTATTTAGCTAGGGGACTCCTGTACCAGGTGATAGTTAAGAGGAAGATTTTGTTGTTGATGAGTGCCTTGTCCCTGGTTTCCTATAAATAGAGACCAGGCAAAGCTTAGCTAGTGCTCTACTGCAGGTGAAGAGTAAAGGCAAATGAAGCAGGGAAGAATGGAAAGCAAATACAAGGTATATTAGCAAAGCTGGTCATAAAAAGAACACTCCCTGGTGCTTTACCCAGTGGGTTCATTTCTGAATTGACTTCTTGGAAGTGTTCTACCTTGGAATAGTTCTTTAAGTTCAGGAAAAGAATTTATCTGCTGACTCCTTCCTGTCTTTTGTCTCTCAGTCAAAGTGTGCACCACAGGGCATTGGCTTCTCTACCCTTCTGGGTTGTGTTCCTTAACCCTTTTGGGTATCTTCTGGGAAGTCAAACCTGGTAAAACACTTTTCCCCACTGCACTATGCTTCATCTGGGACCAGGTGTGGTGGGAGAAACTAGAACTTCTGTGTATCTGATCAGCTTGGGCTTGAGGCTTCATCCTCCCTACCCCTGCCAAGTGCTGCAGAGGCCATGGCTAAGATGGTTCTTATTTTAAGAGAATTTGAGGTAACTGGTAAAATTCAGGAATGAGGTGGCCAGCTTGGACTCTCTAATGAGTAACTGGCCAAGGACTTGAGGGACCGGTGGAAATGAATAAATCTGAAAAAAGCACATAAATTGGGTTCAATGAAGACTCCTCAGTTCCTGGGCACTTGTGATTTTAGACAACCCCATGGCATGAAAGCCTCTGTTATCTTATTGAAATGTCACACTTTCTTAGTTAAGCTCTCAATGATGAAACCTCAGAAATGTTTCTTCACTCAACTGGCACAGAGTCCCACTAGGGCCGTTACATATACATATGTGGTATATGCATATGTATATTATATGTGTGTATATGTATATGTACACACATCTATAATCAGAAAGAAACTTATGCAAATATAAAGGCAAACCAAATGTATTTTCTACAAATCAAATCATAGTAAGCTGAAGTCCACAGCGTTTCATTTCAGGTCTTTTTAATATACACCCCCCTTCGTGTCTTCCTTCTAACTTGGGCAGCTGCACGCTCAGTAGAATTATTTCTATTTGTGTCTAGGGAGCTGGAAACTTTCTCACACCAAGTCTGATCCCCTTTCTAGCTGCCAGCACTAGAGTTAAATGACGCTTGCCTAGGGCTGCTTCTTGGGTATAAGACTTCTGCGATTGTACAGGGTCCCATGCTCAGAAGGACCCGTGCTTAGTTTATAATGCTCTGTTGCCACAGACTTGGGATTCTCAATAATTTCCTCACTAAAATTCTCAGGAATTTTATCTTTGAACTTGTGATTTTTAAGTGAAATCTGATAATCAACAAAGCCTGCCTATGAACAGATTAGCACAGTGTACATGTCTGTCATGCCACCCTTTGCATCCCCCTCCTCATACAATATTTGTGATGTCTCATAAACGTTGAATGCTGATAGACCCACGATGCATGGGAGTCAAGCGAGACTCAAAACAAGTACAAGGTAAGTGTGTTATGTCTATGAATGAGTAAGCCAGGACACTGATAGCCCTAAAGTGCTATACTTACTGTTTGAGCCAAAACTTTGTGCACAGGAAGAAGGCAGTAGCATTCTAAGGCAAATGAACAACTAAGGAACTCTATTAAACCCTTTCTTACCATTCTTATTTTCCTGTATTACACTGCAGTTGGTGACCTAAGAGGAAAGAGAAAGATAGGCCAACCCATAGTTCCTTTTCTTTTCATCTTCCATACTCTTCAGTAATTTGAAGGTAGAGAGTTTAGGTAGAATGTGCATGTATAAAGAAATGAAATGAAAAGAGCTGAGTTAGTTTTGTGCAGTGTTTCCACTCATCTGGTAAGAATTACATATATGTGCATACGTGCACTACAAATGCAAATTGAATAATTTTGGTAATTCAGCATAGAAGTTAAATGCTCTTATATTTGCATTAAAACTGGCATTATACAAATAAAGATTAACAGCAAAACTTATACTAATAACCTAAAATTTTAATTTTTTTTACTTAGAATGACATTATATAGCAAATTAAAAAACTTAAGAGAGAGACCACAGAAATAAGAAAAGGCTTTATTTTTTAGTACTGTTAACAATACCTTTTCCCTGCTTTACAGCAAGAGACCCCACATTTTATTTTGCCCTGGACCCTGCAAATTATGCTGCTTGCTCTGTTCTTCCCTTAGGGACTACTTGTTGCACATGTGTGGAAACTTGGCAAGAAGTCCCATTTGCCATCTGATTTCCTATCTTTGGTCACTGAGCGGGGAATGAATGAATCAGTGGGGACTTTTGGTGACAATTGAAGGCCATCAGACCCTAGCCACAGTGAAGGAGTCTTCAGGAGCTCCTAAGAATGCAGTTTCTGGAGGCCAACCTCCAGCTGTTCCAAGAAAGCCTGAAGGATGGGAGGCTTCTTAAAGAATGAATAAACTGTAGATAATCAGGGATTTCGGTATAGATATGTGGGGCTTGCATTTTGACTTTGTGGAGTCTTCTATCCCATCTTTGATAATAAAATGGTAAAAAAAATATTTAAACTGCAATTCACTATTTTATAATAACCTTTTTTCCTGCTGGAAATACTCTTCTATCCTATGAAGAGTGAAGTGTAAACTATAAACCAAACTCTGAAGCCAGCCTGCCTGGGTTTGATCCCAGCTCTGACATTTCTTAGCTTTGTGGCATTTAACTCTGTGATTTGTTTCCTCCTCCCCCCCCCTTCTTCTTTTGTTTATTTATTCATTTTGAGAGAGAGAGAGAAAAAACATGTGCAAGTGGGAGAGGGGCAGAGAGAGAAAGAGACAGAGAATCCTAAGCAGGATCTGCACTGTCAGTACAGAGCCCAACCCGGGGCTCAAACTCGTGAACGATGAGATCATGACCTGAGCTGAAACCAAGAGTCAGACCCTTAACCAACTGAGCCCCTTGGGGGCCGCATGGTTTCCTTTTCTGTAAAATGGAAATAATAACTGCGTTTTAGGGGTAAATTGAATTTTCAAGGTTGTGGTAGGAATTAAATGAAATTAACTGAGAGTAATGTATGTAAAACTTAGTGCCTGGAACATACTCTCAGTAAATGTTAGCTATTGTTGTTGTTTCATTATTATTATTGGTGTATCTATGCAACTGTCCTCCTAGTCAGACTGCTAGATCTGCGAAGGCTGAGGTGTATCTCTGGCATTAAATGTGAACATGTTGCACATTCTAGTTACTCAATAAACATCTTGATATGATGCTTTTCTCGATGTGAAGTGAACTGTGTTTTGCAAGTAGAATGTGCCTTCTTTATGGTGAGAAGAGAGCTCTCCTAAAGACAGTGGCCAAACCAAAGGTCATATTCTCACCCATGTGTTGTGGAGGATATAGTTTTTGTTCTAGGAAACTCATATGTCCTGAACCAAGAAATGTCTGTGAGCATGAGAAACACACCACTGGCTGTTTTCCAGTTTGGAATGAGTGTTTGCAGTTTGCTAAATCACGTTGCTGTTCCACCTGTTCTTATGCTCCAGCCGTGACCCTCTTCACATCTAGCTCTTCAGGGTGGCGGAAGGCAATGAAGGAGTAGAGCTTCCAATGAACCCCAAGCAGGTCCGCTTAAAATGTTCCCTGCTCTCTACTCATAGGTATTGTTTAGAATATTTAGAAGTGTTCAAACATGAAGGAAAGTGATCCCTATTTCTTACTTTACAAAGCAAGTAATATTTCTCCCACAAAAGCAAAGAGCACAGGCAAAGCCATTTAATAATCGTGGCAGCAGACTCACTGTAGAATGAGGTGTGTGTGACAGGCAAGCTGAGCACTTGGGGGACCTTTCAGTTGCTTCCTCCCACTAAGGTCCGTCACCTACACCCACAAACTATCTCTTTCAGGTTGATAGATCTCTGTTTCCCACTCTCTGCTCTGGGGAGGACGGTATCACATTTCCCGCCCTGCAGGTGTCCAAGCCTTCTATTCAAACAACAAACCATGAAGTTGAGGCCAAGTGCCAGAGGCCCAGTCGCGTACAGCAGGCACTGCATCTGCCCGTGAGATGGGGTCTCTGATAGCTTGCTGTCCCTTAAAAACAGAAGAAACCAAACCCCACTTTCACTACATGAGAAGGTGCTTCCTGACAAATTTCCCCTCTGTGAAGGTCTTATCCTGGGGCAGAACAGCATTCACAAGAGGAGACTGCAAAATCCCTTATGAAGAAAATTATCTGATCATAATTCTCCAGCCCAATCTATGGAACCACTTCTGTGGTTGGTACCTGAAGCGAATGCTTTTTTCTCTGTTTTCTTCCCTTTTACTTCATCGTTTTTTCATTCTAGTACCTTGTTCCCTGTTACTTTTCTCCTTCCTCACCCCCGTCTTTTTTATTTTTTTACTTAAAAAATCTTAAGTTTTTTTATTTATTATTTTTGTGTGAGAGAGAGAGTAAGCAAGGGAGAGGCGGGGGGGGGGGTTGGGGGGTGGGAAGGGAGAGAATCCCAAGCAGGACCCATGCTATTAATGCAGAGCTCGACACAGAGCTCACAAACCATGAGATTATGACCTGAGCCATAATCAAGAGTAGGATGCTTAACCGACTGAGCCACCCAGGTGGCTCACTCACCACCCTCTTTTTTAAAAGGAGTGAAGTGTGGTTATTAAAACACAAGTCTAATAGGATCGGGACTACCTGAATTTGGGTACAAGCTCCACCACTTACTAGGTGGACGACCTAGGGCAAGCTACTTCCTGTTTATGCCTTAGTTTCATCACTGTAAAATGAGGCCAATAAAATAATCTCCCTTGTGTGTAACAGCTCCAGACTACACAACCCACATTGTTTTCTACAACCCTCAGGGGTTGGTGGTTGCCATGAACTCTGCTTCCTGATCAAGAGTGATGACGTTTCTGAGACCAAACAGCCATCCCCAGGTCTTCTGCAATAAGTTCACAGGACATTGCTCTGTGAGGAGCCCCGGGCATTTCACAGTGTGGAAGGCGGCTCTTGGGGTTATGCAACACATCCTCACTGTTGTGATGATAAAATACAGAAACACAACTACAGCTCTTTGAATAATACCTAGAACATAGTCAGTACCTATGTTCACTAAACATGGGCCATTGTTCCTTGATGCCTCTTCAAGTACTCATGGCAGTCAAGGACATGTTTGTTCTCATGATGGTACTCTGTTGTCATCTTTAGATCCGGGTCATTTTGCCCTTCACCTGGGAGCTTTCAGTTCCACTTAGTGCTCTTCCACAAGCTGGTTTTCCTGCCTTCTGATGACTTCCTGTATGTTGAGGACCCTTGTTTTCTTAGGACATTCCAGCTTTAGGGAAGAAAAACTACTTGTATGACTGCTTATGATGCTGGGGGAGAGTTTTCTACTTAATGGTTGCAGATGTTAGAAACCAACTTTGGGCAGTCTGCCCTCCTTTTTCTTAAGTCTCTAAAAGGGGCCTTGTGCTTACAGCTTGTGCCTGCTATCCCACCATCCAGTGTGTTTTTATCAAGTGTCTTTTGTCTGCCAGACACTATACTTGGCACTAGTGCTAAGCCATGGGGCATTTGGTGAAGACCCTCCGGTGCCTTACTGGGGTTTCTTCACATGCACAATCAATAAGCTGAGGCCAAGAGCTCTCCTACCTCGGGTCCATTCACTCCTGGGGATGATGCACCGCATTCTCTATGTTGAGGGTGGGGAAGGTGCAGTGACCCAGCTGTGTAGTATTGGGGAGGAGGTGTGAATTTCATTTTGGCCTGCCCCTTCTGCGTCAGTGTCCCACTGTCACCCCCAAAGCCACCCAAGTGAGCCTGTGGGATTTTACCTAGTAGCAACCTTCATTTCCTGTTGTGCTCAGGAGGTGAGCATGCAGACTAGGTCGCCTTTGCAGAGAGTATTTTCTTCTGTGGTGCTAATTCCAAAACCAGATGTGGTCAGCTTTTTATCTTTGATTAAAAATTCCCATAACTTAACTGCATTGTGGGTATACAAAAATATCATATTGTGCTTCAAAGTGTAGCCCATATTGTGCTTCTGAAGACTATTTGGCCAAATGAGATCTTAGGAAATATAAGAGTCTACATAAAAGAAGAACTTTATCCTACAAACTAGTTTGGACATGATTCCTTTCTGCCATTTTCATTGAGCCAGTAAAAATCCCCAAAAGAATGAAGTAGCGGGGTGCCTGGGTGGCTCAGTCGGTTGGGCATCCAGCTTTGGCTCAGGTCATGATCTTGTGGTCTGTGAGTTTGAGCCCCGCGTCAGGCTCTGTGCTGACAGCTCAGAGCCTGGAGCCTGCTTTGGATTCTGTGTCTCCCTCTCTCTCTGCCCCTCCCCTGCTCACACCTCTGTCTCTCTTTAAAAAAGAAAAAAAAAAAAAATGAAGTAGCAACCACATTGCTACTAATACAAACCCAAAATCAAGGCACTCAAGTTTAACCTTTGGTGACATAGGTTTCTTGGTAGAAAAAAGCTAACAAATTCAAAACCAAAGAATTTTTTAAATTTGATTTTTCCTTATATTAATGGGCATTACCACCTCTCCACATATCCATTTCTGCTCCCAGAAAGCAGTTGCATTCAACTTATAAATGATTTTTTTTGTCTGCATTTTCGTATTTCTGTGTTACATGCTATAGTATTGCCGCTTGATTTTCTGATTTTATTTTATTTTATTTTCTATACTTAGACAATTCAGTTATCTTCCTGTTATGAAAAATGAGGGTTTTGATCTCTTTTTACACACTCCCCACAACTACCTAACACATTCCCACACACACAAACACACACACATACTTGCTATCTTCCCAGTATAGTTAACTCTGATTTTGGTTAAATTAGATCTATCAGTAAATAGAGTTTTTGAAAAATATATATATATATATATATATATATATATATATATATATATATATAAATTTATTATTTATTTATTTATTTATTTATTTTGAGAGAGACAGAGAGAAAGAGTGGGGGAGTGACAAAGAGGTAGAGGCACAGAGCCTGATGTAGGGCTCAATCCCACAAACCATGAGATCATGACCTGAGCTGAAATCAAGAGTTGGACACTTAACCAACTGAGCCACCCAAGAGCCCCAGTAAATAGTTTATTTACATTTTTATTATGTCAACACAATTGAAAGCTCTGCAAGATTTTATTATTACTTTTCCTTTCCTCCACATCTTTATTTCCTTGGTACTTGTATATAGTCTTTGCCTTTCTTCATTTTTTAGTTTACTATATGCACACCACTACTGTATCCCCAAACTCCAGCTGTGTAAGTTTCCTCTGGGTACATTCAAACATACCTGATAGTCTGTCTGCTTTATCTGACTGAACCAGTCTTAGCAGTCTTCTGACTTGCCCTTTGATTTTGACTGATCTTCAGGCCTCTTTCTAGCCACATATAATTGTGGAATCTCCTTTGCCACCACCCCATCATCCCAAGGGATTCTTTTTGCCACTGTCCCAAGTTGGGACCCCTATTTCCTAGATTCCATAATTTCCTCCTTTTTTGGGTTTATTCCTTTATGTTACCTATACACATGCTTCAATTTTTCCTTAGAAAAAGCCCATGAATGGTAAATTTTGAGACTAGGTGTCTTTATTCTATCCTCATACTTCATTTAGATTTTGGCTAGGTATAAAATTTCAGGTTTTAAGTGTTTTTTCCCCCTCTCTCTCTGAATTTAAATTTTTCCTTCATTGTCTATTACTATTCAGTGTTTATGGAGAATCCAAAGTCATTTTGATACTTAATTCTTTGTATGAGACCCACTCCTCCTCTCTTATCCCAATTAGAGGGATTTCACAATTTATTCTTTCTTTTCCTTCTTTTTCTTCTTTGAAAAAAAAAATCTCAGGGTGCCTGGGTGGCTCAGCTGGTTGAGCATCCAACTTCAGCTCAGGTCATGATCTCACAGTTTGTGAGTTTGAGCCCTGTGTCGAGCTCTGTGCTGATAGCTTGGGGCCTGGAGCCTGCTTCAGATTTTGTGTCTCCCTCTCTCTCTGCTCCTCCCCTGCTCACACGCTGTCTCTCTCTAAAAAATAAATAAATATTTTTTAAAAATCTCAGGCACTTTGAAAATTCACAGTGATGTGTATCACAGGCTGGATTTCCAGAAAGCAGACCCTGAGATGGAAATTAGTATGGGGAAGGTTTATTTGGGAGTGCTCTTGAGATCAACACCTGTGGAGGGAAGGAAGGGAAGGGAGAGGGAGGGAGAAGTTGAGTTGTGATGTGATCTCAGAAGAACCTCAGCAGTGGGTCTGTAGTGGCTCCACAAGTAGGATGGCCCTTCAGAGTTGTCCTGGATGGGGCAAGGAGGCTGGTCCTTTACATCCCTGTGTTGATTGGATATGGGCCACCCCAGAAGGAGACAGGATCTTGGGTAAGGCAATTTTTTCCTGCTGAGGCACTCTCCAGTGGAAAAACTCACTGCAGCAAGGGGACTAAGTCCTTTGTCCCTGAAGGGAGATGTAAGGGATGCACCACAGCACTGTCACACTGTGCCTTGAAGCATGGGCTTGATTTCATCCATTGTGGTAGGCACACAGAGAATCCTTTCTATTGGAACTTCATCCATTGGTCTGTAGTATTTTCTTAAACTACTTCTTTGATTTGCTTTTTTCACTTTCTTTGTTTTCTTTTTCTGGAACTGTTATTATTCAGGTGTGGGATTACTTCGAATTTCTTATCTTTCTGACCCCATTATCTTCTCTTTGCCCTTTTGGCTCTGTCTGTAATTTTTGTCAAGTTTATTTTTCAACCCTTCTTTGAAGCTTGCTTTTTTATATTCTTTGATTTTTAACATTATGCCATTCTTATTTAATGGATACAATATCTTCTCTTATCTTACTAAGAATATTAGCAATATTTTTTGTGAAATCTCCTTGCATTGTTTTTATCTCCATGCGATTTTTAAATGTTTATTTGTTTGGACCTCCTGCTTTTTGTATTAGATGCATTTCTTAAAGTTTGGCAAGTCATGTCTTTGCTCATGTGTAGGAACATAGTGCTACAGAGCTAATTGCAACCTGTGCACATGTTGCTGAGGCCCAGCTGTGGGCTGACATCAGGGTGATCTGTTTGGGTCGTTTCACTGGTGCTGCTCCAATATCAATAGCTTTGGACTTTTTTTTTTCTTCTTAAGGTGTTCAGATTCCCTAGGGAAGGACATTATACTATCTTATTAGAGGAATAGTCTAGATTACTGGAAGGCAAATGTGGAAAGAAAGCTAGAGTGCAGAGGCTGTTAATCATATTTCTACATAACACCTGATTTCAATGTCTCCCTATCATTATGTGGTGCCTGGTGTCTTTTAGCTCAGAGAGACTCTGTTTTACCTTCTCTGGAGAATAAACATTTGTTTTCTTCCATGGGAAGGAGCAGCAGGCACTTGGCTCTTGGTTTCAGGGTAGGTATTTGGAAATCTCATGAGGACTATCAATCAACACTCCTTTTATTAGCTCTACTTTCACCCCTATTTCCAAAAGTCCAGGATGATGCCAATTCTTCATCCTCCTGGAGGTTCTATGGCATAAATGTGGTTTTGTCTTGGCTCTCCCTGCTGTCGATGTAGCAGTTAACTTTATTGGGTCTGCTAAGTCTGTTGCACTCATTTATTTTCTTTCTAGCATCCAAAATTTTGTTGCTTCTGTCTTCTTCCCTATTCCCTTGGTCCTGTGGGTTTAGGACTTAAGAAAAAATCCTTTGCTGTCAGTCTAGTAGAGTTTTGGAGGAAACAGAGATAATGCAATGAGATTCCATCCTTAACTAGAAGTAAATACACAAAATCCCTGATCATTACATTTCTCTGAAATTCCCTTCAAGTAATTTAAGTGAAACCAGATTGATTCTAGGATCCATTAGAATCTTCAAGCTATAATTCCCTTCTATTTAATTTTATGATTAAAATTTTAATGATCACAAATCTGTAAATTTTCTCTGTAAACATGGGAATTAATGTAGGAAATAGAATACATTGATGAAATTATAGATTGAAAGTTAGAGAGAATACAGCAAAAGAAATTGTATCCTGTGCCTGGTAGCATTTTTGTGGTAAAGACTGTAAGAGCTTGGATCTCTATCTTGCCTCTACTACTTAGTAGCAGAATAAAACTTAATCCTTTTGAGGTCCCTGTTAAATAGACATAATAAACCAACACTGCATTTAGCTGAAGGTAAGATTGAGTAGGAGATGGAGATAGGATAGCCACCAATGTCTGGCACATGGCTGGTGCACAGCAGAAGTTAGTTTTTTTTTCCCTGGCACCAGAGGGAAGGGGGAAGAATAATGAGACTTCTCAGGGAAGATGCAAAAGGATGGGTCTAGGAGATGTTCCCCATTCCTGGGGCCTTCAACTAATCTTTGGAGTCCATACTTACTCCTGTGGAATTTGCATGTTTTCTGCTATAATAAAGAATTCAGGAAGGGGCGCCTGGGTGGCTCAGTCGGTTAAGCATCAGACTTCGGCTCAGGTCATCATCTCACAGCTCCTGAGTTTGAGCCCCGTGTGGGGCTCTGTGCTGACAGCTCAGAGCATGGAGCCTGTTTCAGATTCTGTCTCCATCTCTCTCTGCCCTTCTCTCTCTTGGACTCTTTCAAAAGTAAGTAAACATTAAAAAAATAAATTAAAAAAAAATAAAGAATTCAGGGAAAGGACGCCCTGGAAAAAAGAGGGCTAGCTGGTGGTAAACAGAAAAAAAGATAAGAAGAGGAAAAAGAAGATAAGAAGGATAAAACAAAGGACATATTGATAGACGTAGTATTGACAGGAGTGGCAGTGGTGAGACATCTGGTCACCCCAAGCATAATATCAGGGGTAAAAACAGTTTCTAAATTAACCTTAAAACCGAGGAGAAAACACATTCAACTTCAACTCAAGGGGTGATTTATTCAGTTAAGGGATTATATGATTTTTTCTTCTCTTTGGACTTCCTTCTATTGCCTGACTCTAGTGACTCGTTAGCCCTCTCAGTAGAGGGACAGTAAGATAAGTAAAAGAAGAGGAAACTTGAACCAGTCCTTTCAGAAACTGGCTAGTAACTCTGATGAAAGTTTGATAAAGGAGGAGGAAAATAAGCTTTCTTGATTATCAGTGGAATTAAATTATGCCTGGATACCTAGTCTCTATTATTGGGGATAATTGTGAGTTGGCTGCATGTCAATTTAGAGAAATGATATGTAACTTAAATAAATGATCTACATCTGGAAGTTTCTGTTTCTGTAAAAAAAAAATCTGGGGCTGAGTTAAATAGTTGGATGACTTTCAAAATTTTGAATTTGTCAGATTTTAGTGGTCATTAGTAGAGAAGCAGAAAGAGCAGCAAAAGAAAGGTTATTAGTTACCTAGGGAGACTATTAAAAGTAATTGTTAAGTGCAACTCTGTTACATGCAACTCTGCCCAGGTAGGAAGGAGTTTGGGTCAAGTACTGTTCTATAAGGAAGGTTGCTGCTTATCCTTTGTTGTCATCCAGAATTCTAATTACAGCCCTCAGTTGAATCCACCCTGTATATGTACTTCTGTAGAAATCACTGGAGGGGTTTCTTTACTTGAAAATTTATGAATATAACAAAAGGGTTTGAAAATGATTGAACCCTTGCTGCTGAGCAAGCTCTGCGGCTTGAAAACCAGTCAAATACTCACTTATGAGAAAATAGACTTCACAAACCAATACCCATGTGCAGTGGTGTATCTGGTATTGTTTCACACTCCCCATCCCTAGGCCATCAGCACAACTCTTTGTCAGGTGTGGTTAAGGGAATGGTACATGCCTGGGTTTTGTTCAGACCACCCTCTCCTTTCATCATCTTGTTCTGCATCATTTCTGGTCTTCAGTGTCCCATGATGCTCTGCATCCCATTGGAACAGTCCATCCTTGTAATGAGAGGAATATCCGAATTGTGGCAATTCTCACTGTCACTGCTGCAGTTGCTCAGATTGCATACTTTTAAAGTGTCATCACTAGCTGTATTTCTACAATGGATACAACTGCTGTTTCTAATTTTCTCACACAGAGCAGATAGCTACAGGGCTAGGATATAAAAGAGGACCTCTTTCCTTCAGCACACTGCTCTTGACCCTCCCCAGATCCTTGACTGTCTCTGGGCTTTGTCCCTGTGCTCTGCACATGCTCAGGAATAATAGAAGTTTTGTAGACAGCTACAGCTTTTAAAAAACTATATATATATATAAAACAATATTCTTGCTGAAATTTCTATAATCTGGAAATTTCTCTCCCACTTTGTTGAAGTCATTGACAGAAGTATCTCTCTTGGGCTATACTTTTAAACATCTTTCTAACTATGGAACTGCTGGGGTTGCTACCAAACTGTTGAAGGTCTATTCTGTGTGGCCATAGAACGAGATAAAAGTTTTCTAATTAGTATAGTATATGTAGTAGCATTAGTATATAATGCAATTTAAAAAAGTTTGTTGTGAACTGTCATACATAAAAGAGTTTTCATAAGATATATGTACAATTTGAAGACTAATAACATGAATACCCATTTGTCTACCACTTAGCTGAAGAAATACAATATTGTCAGTCCATTTAAAACCTTCTGGGTGCCTCTCTGATCCCATCTTCTTCCCTTTCATCAAAGGTAATTCTAGCCTGAATTTTAAGTGAGTCATTCCCTTGCTTTCCTTTATAGTTTTAACACATATGGATATACCTAAATAATGTATTATTTTTGAATTTTAAATAAATGGAATTCTACTATATACTGTGAACATTCTTCTGTGAGTCTTTTTTTCACTCATCATTAATTGGTATCATTCATATTAAAGCATTTAGCTACAGTTTGTTCATTTTTATTACTGTATGGTACTCTATTTTATGAATATACTATAATTTATTTACTCTCTTATTGATAGACATTTGTGGGTTCCTTTTTTATTTTGGGGTTCTGACAGCCAGTGATGCTCTGAATATGTTCTTGTGTGTCTCATGGTAAAACCTATGAGGATAATGCTGGCTCATAAGGCATATATGTAAGTTGAGCTTTTCTATGTAATCCCAATTTTTTTCAAAGTGTTTATAACAATTTACTCTCTACCAGCCATCTGTTAGAGTCTTCATTGTTAATATTTTTGCCAGTGCATAGTAGGGTCAGAGCTCTTAATTTTTGCTAGTCTAGTGAGTGTGAAATAATATTTCACTGTGTTTTTAATTTGTATTTCTTAATTACTCAATGGGGTGAAAGCCATTTCAGACGTTTGCTGGCCACCTCAATTTTCTCTTTTTGAAGTGCCATTTCGAGTCCTTTGCTCAGTTTTCTCTTGGTTGGACTGTCCTTTGATTAATGATTTGTAGAAGTTCTTTATGTATTCTAGATACAAGTTCTTTGTTGTTAATAGAAGTTGAAAATACCTTTTCATCTTTGTGACTTACTCTTTAATTTCACTTAGAATATCTTATGATGAACAACTTCTTTGATCTTAATGTTATATTTACCAATTTTCTCCTTATAAAGTTGATGCTTTTTATATCTTAAGAAGTGCTATCATACCATGAAGTCATGAAAATGTCTTCCAAAATGTTTTTAATGTAAAATTATCTTCTAGATTATTATATATTATCTTCTAGAACCTTTATAGTTTACTTTTCATAGGTAGGTTTTTAATTCTTTCGGAAGCAGCTTTTGGTATGGTGTGAGTTACAGGGTCCTATTTTCAAATTTTCTGTATGGGTAGCTGTTTTCCAAGCATCATGTATTAAAAAGTAATATCTTTCAGCAACTGATCTGCTGTGCTATATTTTTCCCCCACAAATCAAGTGTCTGTATATTCATGGCTTTCTTCCCAGGCTCTCATTTGTGTTCCATTGGCCTACTTGTTTTTCCCTGGGATAAGTCTGTGCTACTATGTAAATTTTAGAATCAGCTTATTGAGTTACACGCACACACACACACACACACACACACACACACATACCCTTTATTGTAATTTTGATTCAGAATGCATTGAATCCATGTCAATATGTAGAGAACAGTTTTTTAAAATTGAGCTTCCAGGGAAGAACAAATGAGTATGTTACCCTCCCATGAGGCTACTATGCTGCAAGAAGTCAAGTACATGAGGAAACCACAGGTAGGTTCTCCCCTTAGCAGTTCTAACTTCAAATCTTTTCAGCCCAGGGGCCAGGCATATGAGTGAGCAAATCCTCAGATGATTACAGTTTTCATCTGTAGGGTCACTTCTAGACTTCAGGTCTTCCCAGCTAAGAATCTAGACATCATGAAGCAGAGACAAGCCTTTTTTTCTTTATTATTTCTTGACCCATGGAAAATGGGCAAAATAAATTGATTGTTGTTTTAGACCCCCAATTTTGGTGATTTGTTATGTAACAATAATAAACAATAACAGAATAGTCTTCTTTAATTTCTCCCAATAAAGTTGCATAGTTTTTCAGTGAAATCTTGTACATGTTTGTTAGATTGATTCGTAAGTAATGTATGTTTTCTATATGTCTCTGAGTTTGGCTTACAGATATTTTGCTTATGCTTTTTGAATTCATATTTATGATAAGACTTTAATTTTACTTTCTTGTCCTGTCTTTAGTTTTGGTACCAATGCAGTACTAGCTTTAAAAATAGAGAAATATTTCCTCTTTTTATTCCCTGAAAACATTTGTAAAAAGGGAAGTGTCTTGTTCCTTCAGCATTTGGGAGAAATCATGTTTAAAACCATCCAATCCTGGTGTTTTCTTTTATGTGTAGAGATTTATACCTATGACTTAAGTTTTTGCACTGATAGAGGACAAGTCAGGATTTTTATTTGTTCTTGAATTAGTGTGTTAATTTATACATTTTTAAAGAATGTTTTCATTACACTTATATTTTAAGTAGTCTGTTTGCTACAAATTCTTTGAAATGTGTTTTTAATTTTTACTTTATGGCCTCATACTTGTTTAATTCTTATAAATTGGCCAAAAGTTATTCAAAATACTTTTTTACATTAGCTTTTTTAATCTATGCTGCAAACAAGGAGTTGTAATCTTTTTGGCTCTTAATACTGTTTCTTCTCTATTTTGTTCTTGGTAAATTTTGCAAAAAGTGTATCAATTTTACTAGACTTAACCAAAAAAGCCAGCTTTTCTGGTTGTTTCTTCTGTTTATTTTCTCTAATGTGTCATTGTTTCATTATATTTCATCAAGTTCTGCTCTTATATTTATTCCCTTTCTTCTATTTTCTTTGGATTTATTTTTTTCTTTTTTGAGCTTTTTTTAAAATTTTATTTTTAATGTTTATTTATTTTTGAGAGAGACAGAGTATGAGAGGGGGAGGGGCAGAGAGAGGGGGAGTCCTAGAATCCGAAGTAGGCTGCAGGCTCAGCTCCAAGCTGTCAGCACAGAGCCTGTCTTGGGGCTCGAACCCATGGACCACGAGATCATGGCCTGAGCTGAAGTCAGTCGCTTAACCGACTGAGCCACCTAGGTGCCCCTCTTTTTTGAACTTTTTTAAGTTGAGTGCCTAGGTTAGTTTTTTTCAACTTTCTTTCTTTTTTAATACAAACATGTAAGACTTTAACTTTCTTTCCAGGTATTATTTGTAGATGCCTCCAACAAGTTCGACAAGTATTTTTCATGACCATTCACTTTTAAGGATTTTTAAATTTCCGTGATTCATGTATTACTTAAAAGTGTATTTTTCAATTTCCTAATACAGTGTGTTTTTAGTTACTATTATCTTCTTAATTACTAATTTGATGTGTTGTGATAAAATATGGTCCTCATAGCATAGAGTCTTTGAAATTTGTTGGTAATTGTTGGGATCACTCCTTGTTTACTTATTGTAAATTTTTTCTGTGTACTTCAGATGAATGTGTTATTTTCCGGTTGCTGGGTACGGTATTCTATATATGTCTGTTGGCTCAAGGATAGTATTTGTGTGATTCAGACATTACTTCACCTTATCGTATGTTACAGTATGTTTCTAATGCCCTTTGAGTATGAGTTCCTTTTGAGTTTGACCTTTAGATGGCCCATTTTTCAAGTGCATTCCTCCAGAGCAGACTTTCCTTTGCCTCTGCTGAGCACATGAGGGAGCTATCACCTGAGACTGTTTCAAACTGTATTCTCGGTTTAGGGTATTTTTGTTTGTGTGTTTTTGACCATGTAGGTGTATGAAATCGAGCCCCTACATCGTCCTCAGTGAGTGTGGCTCGAGATTAGGAATTCCCAGTGGAAAGGCAGAGGGAGGCATTGTCTCCCTCCGTGGGGTGGGTTTTTTCCTACTTCACCCACTGATAAAACTGCTCCCCAGAGATGCTGGCTTTTAGGTTGGTGTCTGTGACTTGAAGTCGCCCCTCCTGAGAGCACTAAGAATTGGCATGTATTGCCCAGGCAAACTCTGGCTCCAGCGTTTACTTACCCTGAGGATTTGTGCTTTCTCATCGTTTCTGACATCTGAGGAATTCTTACTCTCTGGCCAACTTCTCCATGCATTTAAATTATGATTATATATTTTAACTAGCATTTTTATTTGTGCAATACTTGGAGAGGTTTCCACATTGCTAGAAAGATAAGTCTATAATGTAATTTGGAAACTAAAAAAAAAAAAGAAAAGAACAATCCAGCATCAAACTATGATTTCAGGTGAAAATGGCTCTGGATTTAATTTTCTACTTGGATTATTCCAAGGTACAGGAGGAAATAGTGTAGTTAAAAGGATAAATGGAAAAAGAACTAGAGAACATGACAGTTCACATTATAAGCTCTTTCCTATCTGCCAAAGCAGTACAAAAGTTTCAACTTCCTCTCTCTGAGTTTCCATATCTAGAAAGAAATTAATACTGCTACCAGATTTGTGAAGCTTTCATAAGGAAAAATATCTAAATCTGCTATATGTGGGACTTTGCATAGAGTAAGCAATTTATGCTCACAAAAATGTGGGGTAGGATTGACTCTGAGACTCCTAGTGGGATTTTGATAGACGCTTCCCAGAGTTTGCCTAGAGACATAGTCAATGCCTCTATGCATGTGATAGTTTAAATGAACTCAGACTAAACTGAATACAATGGAAAAAGGCAATTCTAGAGGGGAAATCACTTTGTGGATAAAAGGGCAATTCTGATGGGTGCTATTTAAAGACAGGTCTCAAAGAATTCCCATAAATTTCCAAGGAACATGACTTCACAGTGACTCAAAACCCTTCAAGCCTGATAGAGTTTAGACACCATCCTGATGCTATGAGTCTCAACAGGGCTGCTCATTTGCAAGAGTGGTAAATGTGGGACATTTCACTTCCTTGGATCTTAGCATCAAGGATAAAATGTCCCCACTTACTGCCTGAATTCTCATTTGATTCTTTTCATGTGCATTTTTTTTTTTTTTTTAACAGAGTGGGTTTTCATCTCTGGAAGGCAGGAGAACAGCTTTGGGTCGTTTGGGTACAGAGACTGGGAATTCCAAGATGCCTTAGTATATGGCGAAATGTAGAGGCTTCTACTTGGCTCATGCAGGGTGAGTGCAGATTATCTTTGACATTTACTGGATGGGGACGTTTTTGCTACAAGAATGAAGTGTTTTCCAGTTTATTTTAAACTGAGACCTCTCAATTCACTGTGATAGTTGGTTTGGCAGACTTAGTTGCCTTTAAAAACTCCTCCATCTTGAATGAAACTTAAAATGACTCTGAGCCCGGTCGAAGAAGGAAAAGTTGATGAAGTAACCCCTGGGCACTGCTGCCCTATGAGTCATAGCTGGGGAAAAGCATCAAGGGCTTCTGTCACTGCGTGTCTCAAAGACCTTGAATGATGTGGGGAATGGACTCCAACCGGTCATCTCGTCACACCCATGGCTTACTCCCTGGCTCGTGGACTGCTTCTTATGTTACTTAACTAAGACTACAGAAAAACTGCCTCAGCATATACCACACTCAGAGCCTTTATGATCTGGATGTTCGAAAGGGCAATGAAACAAAAGAATAAAGATAAAATTAGGTATTTTTACTAATGGTTAGAAAATTTTAAAGCAATGAAAGAAAGTAGTGTAGCTCAAACGAATTGCTGGGGGAAGGCAAAGTTCATGAAAGAAACATATTATGGTTTTGCCCGTATTTCTTTTTGCTTCTGGACATGTAAGTATGAGTTAATAAGCTTATAATGTGCACTATACAATATTAGTTTCTTATCAGAGGCTTGTCCAAAATGCTTACATTATTGGATTGAGTTATAAGTATGCTTATTTTCTGATGACAAATTTGGGCCCAGGAAATATTTCCAATTGCATCTGTTGTTTCATTATGAATATAATAACACTAATTATTTCTGTGACTTATTTCACTAGAATCCTGGCAATAAAACAGCCCTAATTTTTAGATTATTGTATTACCCTTCCCCATCAAGAACACTTTCATAGCACTGATTAAGAGCAGCACCAAAATAACAGGCCTCATATCAAACATTTTGGTCCTCTGAAATGAGATAATTGTTTTTAGAACATAATAAACAATAAAGTTTAGCTCCCCATGGAATTGAATTGGATTCTGATCTTCAAATCAAGAATTAAATATTTTGTTAATGGATTGAAATTAGATGTAATCTATGTAAAAACTAGAGAAAGATATATTTTCTTTTTAAAACACAGTTCACACCACCAGGCACGGGTTTCTATCTTGAGGCCACAAACCCTGTGAAATGTGTGTGTGTGTGTGTGTGTGTGTGTGTGTGTGTGTGTGTGTGAAAGAGAGAGAAAGAGAGAGAGGGAGAGAGAGAAAGAGAGAGAGAGAGAGAGAGAGAGAGAGAGAGAGAGAGAGATGTTGTTTGTCATTGTCATTTTTTTCTGGGGCAAGGTATATAGTTTTCATCAATTCTCAAAAAGGTCTATGATTAAGGATCTCTGCCCAAAGATAAGGATACAATTTCAGGTGAGTGATTTGGTTATAAGAGCCTTTTTCTACAGATGGAAGCTGATTGTGTTGTATTTCTGAAAAAATATTTTCTTTATAACATTTATCATCAAAAATCTTAATGTTTGAGAAATTAAAATGGAGCATTCTGTTAGTATTAAAGAAAGAAGTGTTCAAAGATAGCTTTTGGGAGCTCCCCAGGATTTTACAATATTCTGCAGCTATGGTCTATTTTCCTGAATCATTAATAACCAAGATATATGGCCCTATTTTACTTGACATCTTAAGGCTTATAACTTAGTTGTTTGATTTTACTTTGTCATTTGCCATGTGTTCATATTCATAGCTCTTCAACAGTGTCTATCTAAAATTATGAAATTCAATTGTGAGGTGATTGGAACTTTAGGATAGCATTCAAATAAATTCCTTCGCTCCATCCCTTCTTTCCTTCCTTCCTTCTTTTTGTTTTATTCTTTGTACTTTTTTCAGTACTCTGAAAACTGAATGTGTTTCGCAAAGCTGTGCAATATTCCCAATAATAGTAACAAAACAATAAAGCTTGATTACCTAAGAGATTGCTCTTTTTTATGGCTTATGATTTATTTGAGAAATAGGGGAAAAAAGGCTCCTACCTCATTAAGTAGGGGGGAAAAAAGCTATCCTCATTAAACTAACATCTGATCTACTGTAGTTTTAACTTTCATTTCAAAGCACTAATAACTTGTCATTTGTAGAAATGCTTTGAATAGCATACCGTCCCTGATTGACTGCAGGGCTATAATTCAATCACCAGCCTCTACTGACACTATGATCCCCAGGGGTGCAGCTTGAGGCTTTAGGAATGGCAGCTAAGTCCCAAACCTGAATTACAGCTCCGTTATTCAATCCGGAGCCATGCTTTGTTATTTATAGTACATAGAAAGAGAGTGTGGACTTTTCGAAGGAGGAAGACAATAAATCAAACTAACAAGATGACTGGCTCTAATATTAAAATGTAAAACTCTATGATGTAGAGGTAGAAAGATTAATGAGCATATGACGTAGGGTTATTAAAGGTGTGATGGGCAGGAGAGGGTTTGGATTATGGGGAAATTAAATGAAGTATTTCACTGGAAGGCAATCAAGCACAGTGGAAGTTTTTAAATGACCAGCTAATAGACCTGGTCTTATTACCATAGTGATAGAACCCAGTCCTTTCTGTAATACCCTTTCTCCTAAAATCCCCAAGTCTTACTGTCATGACAAGCAATCACAAAGGCATGCAAACACTCTCGCATGTTACTGTTATGACAGTGCCACTGATGTTTTCTTGCTGCAGTTGCTCTCCTGGGGATGGGTAGTTGTAACATTTGGGAAGGCCTGAAACAAAGCAATAATGAAGTGATGGTTTTCAGGAATGATCACCAAGTAATACATTCACCGTCATTCAAAGATATTAATGTAAGTTTGAGGAATGAGAAGAACACCAGGTTTTCCGATGGTTTCACTTGAGGTAGTATACCAATTAAAGAGTTACAAGTTAATATCGGAGGATCCCAGATTATTGGCTCCTGTTTCTGTGTAACCGAATCAGTTGCTAAAACCAATTTCTCAGCACGCACCCTTTAACCTTTGCTGTGGTTGTTTTTGCAATCCATTTACCTGATCCCTCTTTCCCCTCTCCTTCATCATCCCTTCAATACTTTAAGCCTCATTTCCTGTCTAGCAGTTAATAAAAGAAAAATGTCACCCCCATAACCCTTACCCAGGCCACCCTCCCTTTCCTTCAGATTTATAGGTCTTTGTCTTAGAGTTAGTTTTTTTCACCTTTGTTCAAAGTTTGTCAGCCTGTCCAAACTTTCAGAAATCTGCAAGTTGACACTCAGTATAATGATTGAGGTATCTTTTGTTTAAATTCAGATTCCTGAGGCATTACCAGTGGAAGCACTGTGAAATATGGAGGACAAATCTGGTGTTAAAAAATAACCCAACCACCCCCAAAACAACCACAGACCTCAACTAGATATGGCTGATCAGCTTTTTTCAGTGCATATGAACCTCACTGGAGGTCCAGGAGGACCACATTCTGTTCCCCTTCTGCTGCAGGGTGCCACCCTGGACGCCTGCTCTTCCTGCAGTCCCTTGCATGGGGTCTAAGAGGAACCTGCTGTTCTGCTTCAGTACTTCCGTAAAATTTCAGGGACCATTTAATACAGTTGTTTGTGGAGAGACAAACATTTTAAAATCTGTGTACTTGAAGGTTGTTCTCACTGCAGAGCAATTAATCCTTAAAAAGAATTTTTAAAAATTCCTCCTGTAGGACTCGGTTTGCTAGTGTTAATCAGTTAAGGGAGAACTAACAAGATGCAATACATTTTCAAAACACTTTTATTGTTACTTAGAGTATTAAAAATTTTTTTTAGGGGCACCTGGGTGGCTCAGTCGGTTAAGCGGCCGACTTCAGCTCAGGTCACGATCTCGCGGTCGGTGAGTTCGGGCCCCGCGTTGGGCTCTGGGCTGATGGCTCAGAGCCTGGAACCTGCTTCCGATTCTGTGTCTCCCTCTCTCTCTGCCCCTCCTCCGTTCATGCTCTGTCTCTCTCTGTCTCAAAAATAAATAAAACGTTAAAAAAAAATTTAAAAATAAACAAAAAAATTTTTTTTTAATGTTTGTTTATTTTTGAGAGAGAGAAAGACTGAGCATGAACAGGGGAAGGGCAGAGAGAGAGGGAGACACAGAATCCAAAGCAGGCTCCAGACGCTGAGCTGTCAGCACAGAGCCTGACATGGGGCTCGAACCCACAAACTATGAGATCATGACCTGAGCTGAAGTTGGACACTTAACTGACTGAGCCACCCAGGCACCTTGAAAAAGTAGAGTATATTTTTTACTTCCCTGGAAGGGAGAGATGATCTCAGGATGGTAGAATTGCAAGGGTGGTTAGGTATGTGTATCAGTTTGCTGGGGCTACTGTAACCAACTACCACAGGTTACTAGATGCTTAAACAACAGAAATTTCTTTCCTCATAGTTGTGGAGGCTAGAAGTCCAAGATCAAGGTGTTGGCAGAGTTGGTTTTTCCTAAGGCCTCTCTCCTTGGTTGGTAGATGGCGCCTTCTTGTGTCTCATACAGTCTTTTCTCTGCCTATCTGGGAGCTGATCTCTTCTTATAAGGACACCAGTCAGCTTGGATCAGGTCCCCACCTCAACGACGTCATTTTAACCTAATCACTGCTGTAAAGGCCCTATTTCCCAATACAGTCACGGTTAGGGCTTCAACATATGAATTTTGGGGGGACACAACTCAGCCCATAGCAGTATAATATTCTCTTCATCTTAGAAAGGAAACTGACACCCAAAGAGATAAAGTAAATTGTCCAAGGTCACACAGCTAATTATTAGCATACCTAATATCAGGATTGGAGCTGAGACTTTGTAATTATTAGTACCTACCTGGCCAATACTTTTTTTTTTTAATTTTTTTTTTTAACGTTTATTTATCTTTGAGACAGAGAGAGATAGAGCATGAACAGGGGAGGGGCAGAGAGAGAGGGAGACACAGAATCTGAAACAGGCTCCAGGCTCTGAGCTGTCAGCACAGAGCCCGACGCGGGGCTCGAACTCACGGACCGTGAGATCATGACCTGAGCTGAAGTCGGACGCTTAACTGACCAAGCCACCCAGGTGCCCCTACCTGGCCAATATTTAAACAAAAACAAATAGAAGTTAGTAGAGAAGATTGTGAAATCTCAGCATTTGGCAAATAGTGGGCATTCAATAAATATCTGTTGAATGATTGACAGCCTCTCTTTAATTAGAAATAAAGACTTGTCACAGATTTGGTGACTTTTAAAATATGCCTGGAGATGATAAATGGATAGAAAAGTGGATAGACATTGGATTGAGAGACAGAAAGGAAGGATTGGCCAAGAACCATGTATTTAGGAACCATACTTTAAGAAGAGTCTCAGCTCAGCTACTATCTGAAGGTTTCTTTTGTCTCATTGTAAACCCTTCCAAACATACACACTGGTACAGGATGAGAGAACTGGGAGGTACAAAACAGGGAGCTGCAGGGAAGGCAGGGTACTGAGTTAATGTTCCCATTAGTGAGTGATTAGGTAAAAATGCTCCCGCAGATGAGCTCTTCCTTCAATCACTAGGCTCTCCCGGGAGGAGATGCAGGTATTTCAGGTCTCCCTCTGAGAGCTCAATGAAGGCAGATGCTAAGTTCTCCAGCACCTGAGACAGGCACTAGAGCTTGGCAGTCACTCATGAATGAAAGGAATCCATGAACAAAAGAATATAGTCATCAAGCACTGAATCATGACATCCATCTAACACTAAAGACTAAAACAATTCCTCATAGAACCCCTTAGCTTATATTCAGAGCTTTGCCCACACAGAAACTACCTAGAAGACAAGATATGTATGCTGTTCACTGCTGAACTGGGAAAAGGACCTCATGAATTATTTCATGAACCAGTTTGTGCCTCACCATTGTCTCCCACCCTTAAAATGCCTTTTCTATGAGTTACTCATTAGTTATCTCATACAGTAACTTACATATTTATAGGGTAGCCTGGGTATGTGTGGATCAATTCATTTTATTTTTCTTAAATACAGTCTCTTCTAAGTAGGGATAGCATGATTCCCTGCATGAATTTTAACCCATCATACATAAGCACATCACAAACCTATTTGGAAAATTCTGTAAGCTCCTCTAGAGGGCATGGGCTGAGCATGTCTTCCCCTCTTGGCTCAGCCAGTGTTTCTGACCTTTGGTCAATTGCTTTCTATCTCTCTGAATCTCTTATTTGGATTTTACTCACTAGAAATAATAACCTTTCTCTTTGCTGGTGTTCAGAAAGGATTAAAAATTGGAGATTCCTGGGCAGGAGTCTGAAATACAAAGATATGAATTATGGAAATCAAAGTGGTAATTTTCATCATTATTATGACATTCTCTAAAATGTCATCTTGGGGCACCTGGGTGGCTCAGTTGGTTAAGCATCGACTTCAGCTCAGGTCATGATCTCACGGTTTGTGGGTTTGAGCCCCATGTGAGGCTCTGTGCTGACAGCTCAGAGCCTGGAGCCTGCTTCAGATTCTGTGTCTCCCTCTCTCTCTCTCTGCCTCTGCTTGTGCTCTCTCGCTCTCTGAAAAGTAAATAAACATAAAAATTTTTTTAAAAATGAAGGCATCTTAACTTCTTTTTGGCATCTTCTGAGCCACCTCCCTCCCATTTTCAGGACAATCTTTCCCTTCCTTTCCTTGCCATTGAATAATTCTTGTAGCTAGTGCCTTTCAGATTTTATAGATAAAATGGCAATTTAAGCTATTAAGAAGGGGTGTAATTGGACAACTGAAGAACAAGAAGTTTCTACTGAGAAATACATCAACACGTTATTAATAAGCCCAAACTGAGCTCTTTGTCGAACTCCAACTGTGTGCAGTCACTCCCTTCCTCTCCTAGAGACACCTTTTGCAGAAAGTATAAGCCCAGGAGACTCTAGGAGGAGCAGTAAAGTTTGCATAGGCTTCCAAATGGTGCTCCGTTAGGGGGATTTCAGGTAACCATCATGCGGCACAAAAAGCCATTTTGGAAAACAACCTGAGAGGAGAGTAAAATCCTACGATTTATATTTTTAATGGCTGAAAATGGTGTTCTGACTCAAGTCACTCAAATCCTTATGGGCTATTTTTAAGCTAAGCTAGCACTGTGCAACTCTTTGAACGTGACACAGCCGCTCCCCTTCCTTCTCCCTTGAGTCTAGGTGAGCCAGAAGTTGGCAGTGAGAGGAAATGCTGAATATTGTACACAGGGAGTTGGGTAGGAATGTAGAGAACTAAGGAGTAGCCTCGCTTACCCTCCCTATTCTCTTAAAATTGTCTGGAGCACGTTTGCTCATACTCCCTAAATTTAAAAATCCCAGGACCCAAGTGAAACAAATCACTCTCCCTCCTAGTGGATTTGCTGACTCTCAGAGAGGTAGAGACAGGCAGTCTGGAGGGCAGGTGTTGTAAATAATTTGTATTTTTCCCACCTGCAATTGTTTCTCTCTGCGTACTCCTTAGTATCCTTCAGGGTGACACTGAATAATCCACCATCTTGAACTGTATTCTTACTGTTTTTTGCCATGGTTCTTGCCTCTCCCAGATTCCAAGCTCTTTAATATTGGGACCAAGACATACAATTCTCATCTAAAATGTTAAACCTAGCACTCAGCAAATATGACTTAATTGTTTGATGAAAAAGAGGAGCAAATGATTTGATAAGTGAAAACAGAGAAAAAACTTAGGAAGATTTCTAACATTTGAAAACATCAGTGTCTTTTTATGTTTTCACATTATGTGAATGTGGAACTGTTTGCAAAATTTCGGGGCATTCACAGGTAGTGCCCAAACAGTGTTTCTGCAGGAGATGTCCGACCAATGATTGTCCTCCCATGTAGACAATGACATGAACATGCTTATATGACTGTGTCTCCTGGAATTTCCAAGTCTTCAGATGAGTGGGCTTTACCCATCAGAAATTAAGAGCAACTGGTGTCCAATATTAATCGACTGACAGACGGGTATAACAGGCATGTTTCACATGCCTCATGCTATCTTCATGATGATTCAGTATGCACGGTACTGGCATCTTTAGGTCAGGGAGAAGAAAGAAGTTGAACTTTAGAGAGCTTATGTAACTTGTAGAAGTCACATGTTTCATAAGCAATGACCTTTACCTGTTTAACTCAAAGGCCTTAACCAACCACAAGCACTGCTCCTTGAGCCAGGTTTATTGTTTTTGTTATTGTTGCTTCTTTGCTAAGGCAAGATGTAGAAATGCATTTAAAACAATAAGAAAAAGAAGCCACACCTGTGGCATCCCTGGAAAAATATTTGGAAGGATTTAACAGGAAGTAAACATTTAAAAAGTATCTTTTATTGATAAAGATGTATTCATTTTTGTGGTAGAAGAATAATTTAAGGGATAGATTGAAAAATTAATTGTATTGAATAATAAAGCCTTCTATTTCGTTAAAAATGTATTTCTTAAAAACGAATAAGATCCAGAAAAGGAATTTCTGAAGGCATAGTTTTATTTTGAAGAGATTGCATGCTATACATGTTTTATATTCAATAATGTGCACACATGCTAAAGTCAGAACTATAGCAAGGGCATTTATTCTCAACAATATAAACAATAAAACCCTACTTACACTGGAAAAGCCATCTTTGTAGGGAAATTTACTTTGTGATAATTTTCCTTGTTTTTAGTCACTTAGTATGCTTTTACTAAGCATTAGATATGCTTTTTGTTTTCCCAAACTTCTATTTTTCAGTTAGTATAAGTAAGTCTGGAAAGTTATTAGAACTTATTTCTGTATATTCTTTTTACCTGTGGTTTAGGGAAAGACATATTTCCCTATTGTTACTGTCTTGGTGGACCAAATTAATACATATCCTGTGTTTTAGTGGGGATATGTGTAAATTTGATGGTGACTGTATATATAAAATCATATCGCAGTAGAAATTGTTTAGATTTTTGGAATTGGTTTACTCTACTTTTAACAGTTATTAGTAGGGGTCAACAGAATGGAGTGGTCGAAAAATCATAAGCTTAAGAAGTCAAACGACCTGGGATTTAACCCTTCCCTGTGTCCTTAGGTAAACTATAAAACTCTGAACTATAATTTTTTTTCATTGGATAATAAATAATTCCTTGAATTTAAATGAGATTATATATACAAAGTATAGCTCTTTAGTGAGCACTTAGTACTTTTAGTTTCTCTTTCCATCAAGCTTATTTCCTACTCAGAGATAGAATTCTCATGAACTACACGGGTATTTGGAAACAAGGTTCAAGACTGATTGCTATTATTTAATAAATTCATTAGTTATTCCTACTAATCTAAACCCACAGATATCACTGTGAAATCCTGCCAGGGGTCCTATGGAGGATGGCATTAATGTAGCATTGACAACTCAGGGAACTGGAAATAAGCCAATGGTCATAAATTGCAAAGCCTTGTACAATCCAAACGTGATGGAAACTATATGTCATTTTGGGGGCGATTTGAAAAGCACATGGTTTGGAGTTATTTTGATGGATTAAGTATTTTCCCTGAATCATCTAGTTTGGAAGATTAAAACTTGATTATAAAATACCAAAATGTTTTTAGATGTAGAAATAGTTGAGCATAAATCAAATACTCCAGGTTCATGAGAAAATAATCAAGTGAACAAGTGATGTGGTGTTCTCTTAGGTCTGATATTGGAACTAAGAAACATTACAATAGTTTATTGTTCATAGAATAATATATTCTTGCAGAATTGTTTTGGAACACAGGCACTACCCAGAGTTGATTGGTGCTTGGCAACACACCAAAGTAATACCCATGACGAAGGAAAGTTATGAAAATGTAAACGTTTTCCCCTAGTACCTTATGTCTTTTAATTCAAATCCAGATAGAGGTGGTTTCATTACTCTTCTATGGTTGAAAGGTATTCCAGGATAGAAGCTTTCTGTCAGAAAAGGTTACATGATTGTCTAGAGCAATGGAGCTTAACTTTTTGGGTCACAGATCCCTTTAAAGAAACTTTATGGAAACACTTAAAGTCTATATGATAATATTAAGCTTCCCAGAGTGGCTAGAAGGTGCCATTCTAGGTTCTTAGCAGTTATAGCCAGTCTCAGTGGGCCTTGCAGTGTGATAGAAGTCCTAACCCTTGCCCCTATGTAGTTCTTTATCCCATTCTCACCCTTATTCCTTAATTTACTCTTTTTTCCCCCATAATTCTTGCTCAGATGCAATCTCAGCAGGGATACTTTTCCTTTTTGTTAAAAATTTAAAAAAAATTCTATGAGAATGAACTATCTTAATATCCTCCCCACTCTACCCCTATACCTCTTTTTTTCTTTCCCTCCTTCTCAATTCAACCACCTGTGCTCCAAACACCAAGTCCCTTCTGTTTCTTCCAAGACTTTGTTGAAAGATCTTCCCTTTTCCATTATCTTTAACCCCTCCTTTTATAATGGCTATTTCTACTCCTTAAATAAGCACTGTCAACTCTACCTGAAGTTATATTAAGCAAACTGGAAACAAGGGAGCCCTATACGTATAATTAAAAGTGTCAGAGGGTAAGGGTGAGACCTCTCCCTGAGCAGCTAAAATGACAATAGCAGAGAGGAAAGATGGTGCTGTAGGTGGGTGGCCATGAGAGAAATTTCCTGGCCACCTCTACGAACCAGAGCTTGGTTAGAGGATGTGCACTAGCCCTAGAAATAGAGTGAGCTACTGATCAATGGAATGTATTCCCACAGTGAGACTCAGAATGAGGCTCTGGAAATGAGCTTCAGAAGAACATGAATAATAACAAGATCCTGCATGCCAGCCCAGGAATAAAATTAAGTATATCTGGTTGTGGATAAGGGGACTTCATGATGTAGACCAAAGTCACCAGAAATTCTTGGTGTTTCTAGGCAGTCAATCCATGGACTATTTAAGATACACTATATGACATTTTTGGTCCACCAGACTTTTTAATCTGTCTTTGTGGCAAGAATGTTAATTCAGTATATCAGATGGTCCCAGGAGTACTGGGGAAAAGGTTAGACAAGGAGGAGGAAGGCTTGAAAGACGGAAAAGAAAAGCATCTGGCTTAGGTCTACAAATAAGATCTTTTGCAGCTAATTCCCAGAGGAAGTGAAGGTAGCAAAAGCATGGATTGAGGGATGTTTGACAAGTATCCTGCTAAAATAAAAACCCATCCACTGAATCTAAAGCCCTGATTAACTTCTCTAAGAATTCTACAAAAAATGTTATATACTCCGAAAGCCTTAAAGAAAGCCTCTTTATGCTTGTATGGTTATGTTTTCATTAATTACCACAATGTGCCACTTAGGTGGGTAAGAATGAAAGTTTTACCATTCTTCATTTGTGTGTGAGATTGTTGTTGGTTACAGCAGCAAACTGGTTTAATCAAGGCAGAAAAGAGCAGAATCGAATCCCACTTATCTACCTAGAGTTCTACTCATTAGTAGAGCCCAGCCTCCATGCATCAGCCAAATCATGTCATGCCACGATTTGACAAGATTTCTGGAGAACACAGACAGTCTAGGGGACCTACTAGTCTCCCCTCCCATGGAGGCTGGGGAGAAACCAACAGCACCACATAGCCCTGCTGGCTATGGAAGACCAACCTCTTTCCCTTTGCCTTGTAAGGAGTACTTGGTGTTCTCTCTGTTTATAAGCTTCAATTAGGTTTTGGTTATGGAGGGCTTATTAGTACAGTTTTATTGATGCTTTAACACATTTTTCTTAGCTGGAAGCTAGTTTAGGAGCCAGTTTGAGAAGCTTGTAAATGAGAACTGCAGGGAGTGGTCTTTCCTTAACGAATTCCAACCAATTGGCTTCCTAATATTACAAGAGTTTTTGTCATTTTCTGGTAGACTTTTCTTCCCTGATTAATCTGATCCTTGTTATCTTGCAGATGAATAAGTTGGAAACGAGTGCATGTGGGAAATAATTGTTTGCACAGCCTTTTTTTTTTTAACATTTATTTATTTTTGAGACAGAGAGAGACAGAGCATGAATGGGGGAGGGTCAGAGAGAGGGAGACACAGAATCTGAAACAGGCTCCAGGCTCTGAGCCTGACGCGGGGCTCGAACTCACGGACCGTGAGATCATGACCTGAGCCGAAGTCGGCCACCTAACTGACTGAGCCACCCAGGCGCCCCTGCACAGCCTTTTAAAAGTCTTCAATGCCTGAGTCATATTCTAAGTGTGTGAGGGCTGCCTGCATCCACTGTCAGAGGGCCAGCACCTCAAGGACTGGGAGTGTGCCTGATGTGCAAGAGGCCCATCCCCAGGATAACAGAGTCTGTAGGAGTGGAGTACTTTACCCTCCCTCCCAAGCTTGGAGATCTGGGACTTTTCTGTTGAAGAAACTACTTATAGTTTTAGATTTACAGAAAAATTGCCAAGGTAGCACAGAGAGTTCCCATGTAGTCCATGCCTAATTACCCCTTGGGTAATTGCTTCTAGACTTTGTCAGAGGAGGGGACATGATGTGAGTGTATACTAACTCTTGTATACAGATATATCTATAGATATTTCTATACGTATTAGATAACCCTTTGTTCCTATATATAAACATGCACTTATGCCAATGTCTCTAGGAAACAGGGGACTTAATTTTTACATATTACAGTGGGTAATCTAGTTTGTTCTGGAATATTTTAGTTTTCTCCTAGCTTTAAGCAGAGACTGGGGGGCAGCAGACAGGTAGTGGAAGGAGTGGGAAGAATCGTAAAGGCTCAATGGCAGTTTGAGATGCAGCAGTAGAAGATATAAGGCAGCCACAGTTAGTAGAATAGAAGTATCAAATAGAACAGTATCACTTTTTGGGTGCCTTTTGGTATAGGGCAACCATTTTATGGGCCTCGTTGTAGCTGCCTAGAGGGAAATGTCCAGAAAGACAGTCGGAACTACCACAGATAAGAACAGTTTAAAGTCTGGGACCCCTTAGAGAAATAAATAATCAACAATGCCCACAACTCAGCAGTCACCACCACTGTTCTCTGTGGCCCTGATCACCAGAAAAGATGTGACATGTGCACTCTGTTTATCAAGGGTGGAGTCATAATACATTTTAGAAAGATTTCTGTTAAAATGGTTAAACACTGTTTTGGTGCTTTAAACATTATTAGGTTTAAGTTTTCTGCCTTAGGATCTATTTGTTATGGGCCCAAATCGCTAAGTCCAAGGCCTTCCACTGAGATTTCTAAAAGCCCAAATTTTGTAAAAAAGTAAGCTGCTCATAAGAGGATTTAAATTTAATGAATTTCTGGACAACATCCTCTGAGGTTTCCTTAAGGTGCTGTGTTACCCTGCCAGGCTTTGCCTTGGCCCTTGCCAGCCAAAACTCCTGGTTAATCAGCACCTACTCGCCCCCCCCCCCCCCGCCCATTCCCAGGCTTGGGGATTCTGCCTTTCTTGAGATGCTCACTGCCTGTTGGTAAATGAAGCCTATGAAAGCTGCTTCCAGCCAAGCAGAGGGTCTGAACACCTTGGACCTCACAAAGTTTCTTTGGGGATGGGAGAAGTGTTCACCCACTTAATTCCCCACCCTCCTCCCTTTCTGAAGAGTCAACTTTTGGGGCAGTGATACTGAGAAACAGAGGGAGAATGCAGAGGGGAGAATCTGTGTCTTTCCTTCTCCCCCTCTCTCCCTCTCCTTCTCTGCCCCTCCCACCCCCCTTCCCTCTCCTTCCCTGCCTTTCCCACCCCCTCTCTCCCTCTCCTTCCCTCCAGCCCATCCCTCCAGCCCATCTCTCATTTGTTCAACAAATATACCTGGTGCCCTCACCAGTTCTGTGCTGGCCCTGAGCATCCAGCAGTGGCCAAAAGAGACATGGTCTTTGATATTTCAGTGCCTTCTGTTTGGGAGAACAGACATGCAACAATGTACACAGTTACTGAGTTATTCAGTCACAGTTATGTTAGGTGCCAGCAAAAGTGAGATTTCACCTATTTGATGGAGGTGGGATGTGGCTTCGCAGTTGGCTGAGATCTAAAGGATTCTGATGTTCATTTCAAATCACTATAGCTGCCATTCCTAGGGAACTTCTCCGTATCTGGCCCTGTGCTAGGCCCTTCATTTGTGCTGTGCTAATCTTCTACCAACACACAGTGATACCTACTTGGCTATTCTTATCCTCATTTTACAGATGAGGCTTCTGAGATTTAAAACGGTTAAGTTAGGGGCGCCTGGGTGGCTCCGTCAGTTAAGCCTCTGACTTCGTCTCAGGTCATGATCTCACTGTTTGAGAGTTTGAGCCCCTCATCAGGCTCTGTGCTGACAGCTCAGAGCCTGGAGCCTGTTTTTGAGTCTGTGTCTCCTTCGCTCTGCCCCTCCCTTGCTCATGCTCTGTCTGTCTCTCTCTCAAAAATAAACACTAAAAAAAAAAAACCTAAAAGGCTAACTTAACTTGCCCACAGATACAGAGCAATTAAGTGAATGCATCAGGACTTGCACCTGAGGTCAGTCTGGATACAAAGCCTGCGCTTGTTGTGCGTGGTACCCTGCCTCCCTGTTTGGCTAGCCTCATACTGAAAAGCAGGCAGGCACAAGTAATCAAATGAGTAAAGGTGTCCTTGTGACCAACCATCAACTCACCCGTAGCATTTCACCAGCTGCCCTTGTACAATATTTAGTTATAATTATAAAGGAGACCAATCGAAGATTTTCTTTTCTGAGCCCAACAGGTACATGATGGTCCTTGCCTGAGCCTTTCAGGGAGGGATTTGAACACAGCAATCTCACCTGTCTCAGCAACTTGAAGATATTATGCCATATAGAGTGTTCATTAAATATATATATGATAAAGCTTCTATGTTAGTTAATTCAATCTTCTTAAGACCTTTGAATCCTTTTTTTCCATCCATCTTCCACTGCCTTTTTTTTCTGAGTCATTATCTTTTGCTTACATTGTTGCAATGTAATCTTCATTGATTTGGGGGCTCACCTCTTTTCAGCCCGTTTTCTGTTGCTTCTTTTGCTTCAAACCCTTCAGTGAATCCCATGTCTGACCAGATAGAATCCAGCATGACCTACTCATGGCCGGAGATCTGCTCTTCCTCCTTCCTCAGCTTCATCCGCCACCACCCTTTGTCCCCCATCAATTACTAGCCATTTGGTAGAAGCCCTCTCTCCCACCCCTTAATCCCTCACCTCTAACCTTTGGCCTATTGTCCCTCTGCCTTTATTATTATTCCTGACGGATCTCCCACTCTTAAATATGAGATTTGGTGCTTCCTGCTGTGTGCAGTACTCCTTGGTAACACCCCCTCCTCTGTGAACTGTTGACACATATGTCACATATGACACGTATGTCATATATGTCACCACATTGCAGCAGTCATCAATCTTTTTTTTTTTTTTTTTTTGCCGAAGTTCAGATAGTAAATATTTTTGGAATTGTAGGCCCCAGGGTATTGTAACAATTGGGATCTGCTGTTGTCATTTGAAAGCAGCTATAGACGGGGTGCCTGGGTAGTTCAGTAGGTTAAGCATCCGACTTCGGCTCGGGTCATGATCTCACGGTCCGTGGGTTCGAGCCCCATGTCAGGCTCTGTGCTGACAGCTCAAAGCCTGGAGTCTGTTTCAGATTCTGTGTCTCCCTCTCTCTCTGCCCCTCCCCTGTTCATCCTCTGTCTCTCTCTGTCTCAAAAAATAAACGTTAAAAAAAAAATTAAAAAAAAAAAGAAAGCAGCTATAGACAATATAAAAGCAAATGAATGTGTTTATGTTCCTATATGTTACATACAAAAATAGGCAGCAGGTCAGATGTAGCCCACAGGCTGTGGTTTGCTGACCCCAGCTCTATTTCAATCAGCTGTTCACTTGTCTCTCTTCCTCACTAGCCTGTGTGTTCCCCAAAATGAGAGAGCTGGTCATGTTCATATTTCTATTCTCAATGTCTAATCTGGGCCTGACACATAGGAAGTGCTTAATAAATGCTGCGCAGATGAATATATGGATGAATAAATGAGTTAATATCAAGTTAGGAACTAGGCCTTTCATGGAGTCAATAAGAACCTTGACTGAATGAATCATGGTGAAAGTAGAAACATATCAAATCTGTACAGAGGGGAGTAAACCTTTTTTGCATATGTCAGGGAACTCAGAGATAGCACCTCATATGATCAGAATCAGTGTGGCTAGAAAGCTTTGCCCCTTCCAATGTCAAGCTGCCAAAGATTAAAAGGAGCCTGGTGGGTAAGACCAGTTCTCCACAATCTCAGTCTCTGTAAATAGTGTTAAAGTTCAGTAGGAAGGTTAGTAAATGTAGATTTTGCTTTATACCTACCACTTTCCATGGAGGAATTCTTAGTCACTGAAGGGTTTTTCTCCAGTGAGCCCTCAGGGTCTGGGTGTACAACCATCAGTCATTATGCAATTTAGGTTTAGAAACTTCTAAAGCTCTTCATTTACTCACCCAACAAGGGTTGGTCAGGCTTTATTCATTCATCCTAATGCAGTGGTGCTTAGTTCCTTGTGGTAGGAGAATTTATAAACTCTCCAAGTAATATCTGTGCTGGAGGAGGCTATCTGGAATTTTACTTACTCTGAGCATCTCCTTCCCTGACAAACCCAGATAAGATTAGTGTGCTACCAGGGGACAACTTCACCAATTATTGGGTCTATAAGATAACATTTTTTAGAAGAACTTTCAATGTTACAACATCTTATTGAACGAAGACAATTAGAAAGGTAGGTTGACTAGCATTTTGGTATTGAATTTTGATTTTGTAGGGGAGAGGAAAACCATGGGCACACAGTACATTTAGAAATTTTTTTCCTTTCTGTGAAAGGGAACAGATGAACACAGGATGAACAATTATCAATCAAGTGGGTGGTTCTGTGTCCAATGGTGTGGAATGGGGTCACTCATATGGCTGCATTTAACTAGGAACTTGGAATGCCAAAGATGCTTCACTGATGTCTGGTGCCTGAGTTGGGGTGGCTAGAATGGCTTGGGGCCCCTTGGTTCTCATCCACATGGTCTTATCAAATAGAAGTCTGGTCCATGTTCTTTCATATGGTGTCTGGTTTCTTTTAAGGCCTAGTGCCAGGAGTGGCACAGGGTTACTTCCAGGTTGGATTCTGTTTAGGTCATAAGGCCAACCAAGATTCAAGCAGTGGGAAATACACTGGAGGAGTGGCATGTGCATACAGGCGTGGGGCATTATTGGTGACCATCTTTGGAGACAACCTACCACACTAGAGGTATCATGAAAGTGCTCTGAGATTGCCGATGAAGAATCAGACACTTTGCTAGGTTGTCTCTGAGAGTTTCTGTGTCGGCCTGTGGGGAGGGGGTGGGTTCATGGTAAGGGCATGGTTGATAGTGGGGTATCCAGGGAAGATGTGATATTTGAACTCTGAGTGCTCTTGGTAGGCAATATGTGGAAGCATTGTAGGCTGAGGGAATTGCTTGAGCAAGGACAGGGAGACTGGAAAGTATACAGGGGTTTGGGGGAGATGCCGTGTAGCTACAGCACCATGTATATATATTTGGGGGTAAGGATGTTATGGAGTTCGGGTAGAGAGGGATGCCAGGAGATCAGCCTACATTCAAGCATGTTTGTGAAGGGCTTTCTGGGTCCTGCTGAGGTGTTCGGACCTCATATTGGGAATATGAACTGGGAGTTTTTAAAAAGATGGAATCATAAGAGATGAGCTGGAGGGAGGGGAGATTGGGTATAGAGAGAGCAGTTATGATGACATTGTGATAGCTCAAATGAGATCTAAGAAGGTTTGCACCATGGATGGAATGGAGAGCAACCTCTGTGGGGCAAGATAAAGAGAAAAGACAAAACTATTTGTACAGAGAAACAGGGCCACAGGACCAGTGTTATATATACTCTGAGGGCCACTGAGAGGCTAACCTGCCAGAATCCTTTTCTATCTATTACCATTATGGAATTTTGCTTTTATAATTGATACGTTTGTGTTAAGACTTGCCTGTTCCTTTAGTCCCAAAGCAGACCCTAGTGTGCATGACTTTATCAGAGCTATTTCCTTGGAACAGAAGAAAATCCAAAGTAGTATACAATCAGCGTGGAGTTTTTGGAACTGCTACCTCAGAAGAACTAACATTAAGATAAGGTGTACATTGGAGCTAATTGGATACTAGAGAAGTTTCATTTCTATATTGGCTCAAACTTCTTACCACTGCAGAGGTGTTTACAGCAGAATAGACTATCCATTAATTCATTCAATAAATATTATCAAGTGCCTACTACGTGCAAAGTACCATTCTCAGGGGTGGATACAGAATAAAGGCAATAAAATCCTTACTTTCATGGATGTTCTTTACATTTTAGCTATATGGATTTTTCAAATTCAGAGAAACCTTTAAGATTAGCTATATGGAGTTTTATCATGCTGACCTGGTTTAGGTGTTGCCCTTTCATAAGTGGATTAGGTGTGCATTTTATGGCAGCCCAGACTATAGACTTGGCCGCACTTACCACTTATCAACACTTATCATTAACTTGGGTGATCACTTATCATTAACAAGGACGTTGTTCCAAGGGATTGAACACAGAAGTGATAATAGGTGGCCTCCCAGGGAAGGAGAGTGGCATGCTCAGTAGCTGGGCCCCAAAGTTTTCTTGTGCGTATTCAAATTGTGACATTTGAAGAACATGTTCATTCTCGTTGTGAATTTGTTTCCATCCCATTTGGTTTATTTTTAACACCCATTAACTGTCATATGCCCTTTGCCACTGAAATGGATCTCAAATAGCTACTGGACAGGAGGCATTTTGGCTGTGAGGGAATGGCTGCCTTTTCTAATAGCATCAGCAGGTGTAAAGAAGAGGCCTAGGAGCCACATGCCATAGAGAATTAGATTAGTGCTCATTCTGGGGTTGTATTTACGTAGGCACTTTGAGGATTCCAAGTCCTGACATTAATAAAACTTGGAAGGGTTGTATTATAAAGTAAATATCTTTCTGGATAAGCCATCAACCATGAATGTTTCTGTTATTTATCAGAATTCTATTAGCTGGCACTTGCATACAGTTGTGGCACAGTGACATCTCCTGCTAACTATGGTCAAAAGGCCCAGGATTATCTTGAAGGATGTTTAACTCACTCATCAAAGAAAGTCCATGTTCTTTTTAGAGTACTCAGTATTGAGTGCATTTTATTATAGTCTAAATTACTAATTCACATATGGAACATATGATAACTCTCTTTTAACCAGAGGACCTCCATGTGCAACCAGACAAGATAACTAATCATTTATGATAAATTCTTTTAAACCCAAATTTTTCAACATCCTTTCTTAGCTTACTTACATTTCTTTTTTGGGCCATGTTTTCATTCAATTTTGTATGCAATACTTTCAATGACTTAAATGGTAAAAAATTATACACAGTTTGTCTAAAACTCAAAACATCTGTGTCTTTTTACATTTTTATTAATATGTATTAACGTCTTCAAAGCGACTTGGCTGCTAGAATGAGTGTGTGCTTGTGTGTGTGTATGTGTGTGTGTGTGTGTGTGTGTGTGTATCTCATGCACACACATGATTCTTCTCAGAGGTGTTTGTTGGCAGATAGGAAAATGATCTGAGTAGCAGATATATGATCTCATTTTTTTTCCTGGGTAGTTTGCAATTTGGATTTAGACGCAAAGGATTAAGTATTTTAGTCTATGATGATTTCACCGATGCCAATTGCCTAGAACTTTTAATCTGCACCCTTAGGCTATTTAGTAATTTCTAACTATAGAAATTATAGAGGATATTGTGTGCCCATTTTACTAGGATGGAAAGGAGTGTGCTGCCATTATTTTTGGAACATTACTAGAGCCTTTGAAGCAGTTAACATGTGCTTTACCCAGTTTGTTCCTCAACAGGAATATTTTGGAAACAGTAGTAGTTGGAGATTACTTTTTTCTTTCTTTTTTCTTTTCTTTTCTTTTCTTTTTTTTTTTTTTTTTTTTGGCATTTACTCAAAGTTCATTTTGCTGGCAGGTTTTTTATTTTTTAATTTTTTTTAATGTTTATTTTTGAGAGAGAGAGCAGGGGAAGGGCAGAGAGAGAGAGAGAGAGAGAGAGAGAGACAGAATCCTAAGCAGGCTCCAGGCTCTGAGCTGTCAGCACAGAGCCTGATTCGGGGCTCGAACCCACAAACCATGAGATCATGACCTGAGCTGAAGTCAGATGCTTAACCAACAGAGTCACCCAGGTGTCCCTTGCTGGCAGTTTTTGCTGAAAAAGACACCAAGGGTAGCTCAAAATAGTCACTATTTATAAACAAGAGAGTGAGGATTATTATCTTTTAGCTGGGACTCTCAAAAATTATCTAACCACTAAAAACTTGATCATCCAAATAAAAATGGGGTGAGAATAGCAGAGATCAGAAGTTAGCAAACCCTCATATTTGTTATGTCGTTATGTCATATTGCCTGTTCCTGTTCACTTATCCTAAAAATATTGGTTTAGCATTTATAATGTGCTAGGTACTTTTTTTAGGGATATATTATTTAAAAGAGATAAAGATGCCTGTTTTCATGAATTTTACTTTCTAGTTAGGGGAGATGGGCAATAGAAAGGAAACAAAATGATTAAATAAATTGAATAGCACTTACTGCTTTCTAATGTACCATACAGAGATAGAAAAAGGAGGGCAGGATAAGGGGAATTGGGATCTGGTGGGGGAGATTTGCAATTTTACGCATACATTTTAAATCTTACTGAGAAGTTAGCATTTAGTTAAACTAGTGAGACAAGTAATTATGCATAAAGCTGGGGAAGGAATGCTCTAGGCCAGGGAGTCACCAATGCAAATGGCCTAAAGCAGGAATGTGCCTGAGTGTTGGAGGAACAGGCAACTGGCCAGTGTGGTTGGAGATTGTAGGCAATGAGATTACAGTTGTAACTGGGGAGATAATCATGTAGGACATTCGAGGCTTTTGTAAGGTTTTCAGCTTTTTCTCTGGGAAAAGAGGGGAATCACTGGGGATTTTTGAGTGAATGAGTGGTATGATCTGCCTTACAGTTTAAGGGAACTTTTCTGGTTCCCACGTTGAGAACAGACTATAGTGGAATGTATTAATTTCTTAGGTTTTCTGTTACAAAGCACCACAAAGTGAGTAGCTTAAAACAACGAAAATTTATTCTTTCACAGTTCTGGAAGCCAGAAGTCTAAACTTAAGGTGTTAGTAGGGTCATGCTTGCTCTGAAGTCCCTAGGGGAAAATCCTTCCTTGCCATCCTCCAGCTTCTGGTGGCTGCTGACAGTCTTTGATGTTCCTTGGCTTGCAGTGCAACACTATAGTCTCTGTCTTGTTGTCACATGGCCTCCTCTCCTGTGTGTTTCTTTGTTCTGTGTGCTTTCCTTATAAGGACGCCAGTAGTTGGATTTAAAGCTCATCCTAATCCAGTATGACCTCATCTCAATTTACAAGTTAATTATATCTGTAGAGACCTTAATTCCAAATAAAGTCACATTCACAGGTACTGGCTATTAGAATTTGAATGTATATTTTTGGTAGACACAATCCAATACATTAAATAGGGTAAAGAGTAGAAGCAGGGAGACTAGATGGGAGAGAGGAGCACAGATAATGGTGGCTAGGACCAGGGTGGGAACAGTGGAGTGGTGACAAGTGATCCAATACCAAATGTATTTTGAAGGAAGAGCTAATGATTCCCTAACAAACTGGCTATGGCGTATGGCAGAAAAAAGAATCAAGGATGATGCTTTGCTCCGAATGTTTGTGTCCCCCCAAAATCCATTTGTTAAAATTATAACCCCCAGTGTGATGGTTTTAGAAGGTGGGGTGTTTGGGAGGTGATTAGGTCCTGAGAGTGGAGCCCTCATGAATGGGATTAGTGCCCTTATGAAAGACAGTCCAGGGAGATCCCCAGCTCCTTCTACCAGGTGAGGATGCAGTGAGAAGGTGTTGGCTGTGAACCAGATAGAGGGCCCTCACCCATCTGTGCTGGTACCAGGATCTTGGACTTCCAGTGTCCAGAACCATGAGCAAAACATTCATGTTGTTTATGAGATACCTAGTCTGTGGTATTCTATTGTAACAGCCTAAGCAGACTAAGACAAATGACTCCAAGACTTTTGACCTGAGCAGCTGGAAGGAGGAAGTTGTAACCAGCTGAGGTGAATGGCTGGGGGAGGACTTGGTTTTGGTGAAAAGGTCAGGAGTTGTTTTGAATATGTCTGAAATGTCTTTTAGATGTCTAAGCAGAGGTGTTCTGGTGCAGTGGGGACTGTAATGAATCCATGTTACTTCTTGTGTTTCTCAGTAATCCACTGACCGCTGAAAATTTGAGGACCAACTCCACAAGGAAGCCACAGTGTGAATTATAGATAAGCCAAAGCCACACCTTTGTTTTATCTACTAGTTGCCTTTTCCTTTAGCAGAACCTTTCACTTTACCTGCTCTTCCAAGGCCCAAGTGATTGGGTCTCCTCTCCCTGACCAGTGTCTCATGGAACAGCATTCAAATAATACTAAACTCCTAAAGTAGTTCTAGAGAATTACAGAGGGATTCTCGGACTGGAGTCACCAAGGACTCCAGTAAATACAAAATGTATTTCTGCTCTCATTGGATCACTGCAGAGATTCCAGTTCAACACTTCTCTCCTCAACTTCTCTGTGCTCACATATTCTCTTTCCTCTCAGTTTTCCTAATATAAATAAAAGCCTGAGGCCAGCAAGTGCTGGGTTAGCCAGCAAGGCATAGTGGTTGTAGGGCTACCCTAGGGCAATGGAATAGCCCAGTTCTGATGGGAAACTGCATTCCTTCTGGCCAGTAGAGTCCCCTTTAGTAATCTAAATTCACTAAACAAATTGCCAAACAAAGGGGTGGGGGTGGGCAGGAGAGCTGAAACGTGTAGGGTTAAATTTTGGTTGAAAAATCATACTTACACTTTTTATTATTTTCTTAAAGAAATCTTTTTCTGGCACTACATAAACTTCTTTTGCCAACTTCCTTTACTTTTAGTCCAGGATAACACTGAACTTTAATTTGTAATTTTCTGGATCCAGTAAGTCTTAGTCTAAGTTTCTGAACCAGTAACCTTTGGCCCAGTATATTCTCTTGTTGTTAAGCAGCAGGGTTGTAAATTGTTTTATTTGCTTTTTATCTTTATCCAAAGGTTAAATTTTAGAATTTTTTTAGCATAAGACATTGATACAAAATTTATAGAATATTAATTTATTCAAAAATATTTACTAAGCTAATGTTACTCAAGGTAGTAAGGATACATGATGGACAATATGGACAAAATATCCCTGTTCTTGCATAGCCTTCATTCTAGAGGGGGGGGGAGCCAGAAAATTAATAAAACATGCAAGCAAAATATGTAGTCTATCAGTGGTGAAAGCTATAGAAAAAATATAAGATAGTAAAAAGGTGTGGGGAATGTTGAGGGAAGAGGGAACATTGAAGTTTTAAATGAGTAGATAAAAATATTAAAAAGAAGATACTGAAGATTTTAGGGAGGTGTGAGAACCATGTAAATACGGGGCACGTGCATTTCATAATTTTTTTTTTAACTTTTATTTATTTTTGAGAGAGAGAGACAGAGCATGAGCAGGGGAGGGGCAGAGACAGAGAAGGAGACACAGAATCTGAAACAGGCTCCAGGCTCTGAGCTGTCAGCACAGAGCCTGACATGGAGCTTGAACTCAGGAACAGTGAGATCATGACCTAGGCCAAAGACTCTTAACCAACCGAGCCACCCAGGCACCCCTGGGGCACATGCATTTCAAACAACAATATAGCAAGTACAAAGGCCCTGAGGCAGAAATCCTGCAGGTTCAAAGAAAAAAAGAGGCCCGGTGGCTTACAGTGAAAAAAGTAAAGGAGAGAGTAGTAGGAGGTAGACTCAGAGAGGCAATGGGGACCTTCTAGGCTATCGTTACAACTTTGGCTTTTGCTCACAGGAAGATGGAAGGTGTAAAAGGATTTTGACCCCAAAAGTGACACAACCCAACATATATCAGGCAATGTCACTGACTGCTGTGTTGTAAATAGCCTTAAGGGGGCAAAAGATGAAGTGGGCAACCAATAAAAAACATTTGCAATAATTTACACAGAAGATCATCAGGGTGGTAGCAGAGGGTGGGGATCAGTGGGTAGATTCTGAATATGTTTTGAAAGCAGAGTCAGCAGGATTTATTGATGGGTTAGATATAGGGTTTGAGAGAAGAAGTTAAGAGGACCCTAAGGATCAGGATTTCAATTTCAGACACAAAAGGTTTCAAATACCTATTAGTTATCCACATGGAGAAGACAAGGGAGTTTGGAATTCAGAGGAGAGACTGGGGCTGGTAACCTAAATTTGGGAGTTTTTTGGGATTGCAGATGACACTCAAAGTGATGAAACTAGAGGAAATGATGGGGGGGGGGGGTCAATATGGCCAAAGAAGAGAACAGGCTGATAAGGGGACACGTTCTGGCATTTCCAGTGTTAGGAGATGAACTGTTTTTACTCAAAACACTTCTGACACCAAATATGTGGGAATTTCCCATACTAACAACCAATTCTCCCCCTCTTCAGACACCAACAAAATATCCTACAATTTAATTAAATTCTGACACTACTTACCCAGAATTAGTGTCTGACTTCATGTGTTTAAGGGGTCAGCCCCACAACACTGCCCTCACTTCAGAGGCCAGTCACAAGTGTTGGGTACCTAGATTACCCACATTTATGCCTGACTTGGCTACAAATTTGGGGTCCCCACAACTCCTGCTGCTTCAGGTTTAAGAATTTACTAGAAAGGCTCACAGAACTCAGGAAAACAGTTTATTATGTTGACCAGTGTATAAAGAATACAACTCAGGAACAGCCAAATGAAAGAAATGCATGGAGCAAGGTTGGGGGAAGGGGTGTGAAACTTCCATGCCCTTTCCAGGTGAGCCACCGCGCCCCCAGTGCCTTGATGTGTTTACCAATGAAGCCCTCCAAACCCCATCATTTAGGGGTTTTTATGGAGGTTTCCTTACTTATGTAGGCATGATTGATGAAATATTGGCCATTGGGGATTAATTCAGTCTCCAGCTCTTCTCCCCTCCCTGGAGGTTGGGGGATGAGGCTGGATGTTCCAACCCTGTCATCATGGCTTTGTCTTCCCAGAAACCAGCCATCATCCTGAAACTACCCAGGGGCTCACACACACCGGGCATCTCATTATCATATAGAAGATGCTCTTATCACTCTGGAGATCCCAAGTGCTTTAGGAGCTGTGTGCCAGGAACCACAAACAAACCAAATATCTGTTTTCTGTTGTCCCACTGGAGGTTATGGAGGTAAAGAGGACAGGAAAAGGAGACTGAAATGGAGCAGCCAGCACAGTAGGAGGAGTATAATTTTGAGGTGAGACTACTCTTGATATAAAGTGTTCCTGCTTTGCTATGTCCATTCATTACTGTTTATAGTTGACCCTTGAACAACATGGCAGCTAGAGGTGCCAACTCTCTGTGCAGGTGGAAGCCTGTGTAATAGCTTACTATCGACCAGAAGACTTACCCATAACAGTCGATTGATGTATTTTGTATATTATATGTATTATATACTGAATTCTTACAATAAAGTAAGCTAGAGGGAAAAAGTGTTACTTAAAAAATCATGAGTATTAGAAAATACATTTTCAGTGCTATACTGTATTTATCGAAAAGAATCCATGTATAAGTGGACCTGTGCAGTTCAAAGCGATATTGTTCAAGGGCCAATTATATACTGATATGATTTGCTTTTTAGATGATTAGGTCTATTATCTCAACTAGAGGCAAGAGAAAGAGTAAATAGATATTATGAACCTGAGGTTATAGATCAAATGCACCCTTTCTCAAGTGGGAGTGTGGTTTATTAAAGGACCACAACCGGGACTGGGAATCAGGATCCCCTGGATTCAGCAACTCTAGGTCTCAGCTGTGTGGCCTTGGGTGGGTCACTACAATTCTGTGAGCCTCAGTTTCCACATCTGTCAAAAGAGGCAGGAGAACCAAGTGATCTCTCCAGTCCCTTCTGCTCTTGAATTCTATGAAGCTCCCTTAGGCTTGTGAGAAGTTTTCACCTCATTGAAGAACTGAAAGAACACAATAAAGTCACTGACTACTAACTGACAGCCTGAAGTCTGGAGCCAAGCAAACAACCTATCATTTGGAAGAACTGTTGATCTTGGACAAAGTCAGAGTGAGTGTGAACTGTGGGAGAAATGAACTAGTGGGCTGCAGAGAGGCATGTAATGGAATGGCATGGTTTTCTATCTTTGTATGGGAATATCATTTGCATGTTTAATGTAATTTCCAGATCATTGATCCCAAAGTAGAGATCTGCACAGAGCATGGCAGGTTGCAGTGCTACATTTGAACTCCCCTTGTTTTCCCTAGAGCCAGATCAACACCTGGTTGCTCCCACCCACGCCTCCCCAAGTCAAGCAGCAGACGCCGATGTCTGGACAGGCATGTTTCCAAGGGTCTGGCTAGTTCCCTGCTGGGTCCCCAGTGTTTAGTGCAATGCCAGGACCATCATAGCCACTCAGTACACACTTGTTGAAGGAATGAATGTTGAATGAACTTCTCAGTCTAACAGACTTGCAGGAAAAGGTTCATCAAGTCAATGTGACAGGTGAAGAATCCTCTCACATTTCTGCACCTGTTAGACTGGGAATCCATGCCCTTAATAAATTTGCTTAGCAGCCCTTGGGAAAGCCACATCGAGTGATGGAAGGAGCACAGAACTGGGAATCTGGATCCCTGGATTCTCGTGTTGGCTCAGCCATCCCAGGATGTGTGACTTAGAGCTGAGATGAGGTACATAGCCTCTGGAGACCTCAGTTTCCTCCAAGGAAAAATTAGAGAATAGTACCGATTAATATTTAATGGAATCCTTAGATTTTCTATTTCTTCCCTATCCTTTGTGGAGGAACTGGGCCTCACTGGAATTCAAATGCAAGTTTCCTTCTGATAATAAACATTCTATTTTGGGGCACCTGGGTGGCTCAGTCGGTTAAGCGTCCGACTTCGGCTCAGGTCATGATCTAATGGTTTGTGTGTTCGAGCCCCACGTGGGGCTCTGTGCTGACAGCTCAGAGCCTGGAGCCTGCCTCAGATTCTGTGTCTCTCCATCTCTCGGCCCCTCCCCTGCTCATGCTTTGTGTCTCTCTGTCTCTCAATAATAAATAAATGTCAAAAAAATTAAAAAAAAATAAACATTCTATTTTGTCCAGTTCCTATCATCTTAGTAAAATTCAAATAAATCATTTTGGATTTGAAATTTTTAAAACATATGCACTGAGTCAAAAATTCTACATATAATTTATCTTGATAATGTGTTGACTTTCTTCTATGTTACATATGAAATCTACACTTGATCTTAGCCAAAAGGCCAAGAAGCGATGTTACATATGAAATCTAACGCTTCAAATGATTACTGCTCCATGAGGCATTCTCTTATCCTCCCATCCAGCAGAGACCTCTCCCCATAGTTTCTGATGGCACAGGTGGTCTACCTCACAGCTCTCTGTATCCTAGTCTTACTTGCATTACAGATTGTCAGGTATCAGGGACTTGGATCAGTGGGTAATCTCTGAAGGTGTCTCCAAGACAATCCCAATATTTGTTGCCTTTAATTTTGTGAGCCAATTACCCATGCATTTACATTGTAAATTACTTTAAGAATATGGCAAAGGTACATAAAGTAAAAACTTAAAGGTCTTAACAGAAAAGAAAATTATAATTTAAGTGTTACCCAGTGTTTTTTTTTTAATTGGGACTACATAAATGAAGCAATTAATTAAATGTGAGCAGCTTTTTAGGCATTGATAATGAAGGAAATATTTCTAATGAAAAGAAACAAAGAAAATGAATACACATTTAATTCCATGTATAAATGGATAAGAAGAATTATTTATAATGAAAACTGGAAGCAATTTAACTATCTAATAGGTTAAATAAATTATGGTACTTCCATAAAATCTGGTACCATATAACCATTAATAAGAATCTTCTTGGAGAAGAATCTTTAGTCCTATAGAAGGATGTTGGATGTTTTATCTAATAAAAGCGTGAACAAAGAATATGTGTAGTAGGTTACATATCTGTAAAAATATATGTACAAATACATTAACACACACACATATGTCAGATGTGAAAAATAGAAATTATAGTAATTTTCTTTTTCTTTTTTGTTTTCTTATTTGTGTTCTTTAATTTTCTATAATTAACAATGTCTTTTGCATGTAGAATATGTGCACCAAACCTATGATAAAGAGATAACTCCATCCTGTTAAACATGTATAAATGAGACTCATAAGTACTATATATATTATTCTTATTTTTTTCTCTCAATATTTTATTTTTCTCTTAGGTCCTACAATCTAGCACTTGAGTGTACTGTTCTCTGCAGACACAGAAATGAAGTTCAGTAACTTAGTTCTGAATGCTGATCCTGGGTCAGACATTATCTGCCTAAATGACCATTGATAAATTATCTGGTTTCTCATGCTTGTAACTACGTCTACAAAACATCACAAATATTGACTTATCCTGAGTAGATGAACTTTTGAGAAACAGGGTTTGGAAAACTTGGGGAAAATGATTTAAAGGTACAGCTTCCCACCAGTGACCCAACCTAAGCATTCTGTGTGGAGTAATACAAACTGTAAGCCTTTCTTACTAATCCGCCATGCTGAAGTGCTATGAGTGACATAAATGTACCTGTTGCCCAAGTTGGATGTAAAAAGACCATCTTCCAGGCTGGGAATTAGTGAATTCACATAATCTCAGCTGGGCTCTGATACTAATGAGCTTTCCTAGAATAAAGAGGAGGAAGATGGAGTGTGACCACAGCATGGATGTTAGTGGAGATGGCCACATTCTTGTGAACAGGTAGAGACTTTGGGCAGAGGAAAATTGAAGGCTTTATGCAGAGGGGCACATCTCCTACCACTTTTTGGTAGAATGTCCTCTGCTCTCATCTCCTTGGCTATGAGTTTTTCCTCCCACTACATGAGAAGGTGGCAGAGAGCCACCATTCCAGAAAGCTGTGATCCTAGAAAAGGCTCTCTTCCTCATCCTGACACACAGCAAGCCACTCAGCCCTGTTGATGGGTTTTCCATGAATGTTTTTCTTCCATTTTCACTGTTACTATTTGCCGTTATAACTAACCTTTAAGTCTTCTTCTAGGGGATCCAGGCTTCCTCTTCTGACCCAGTTCTGTGCACCTACCTGTAGCTCCCCGTTTGCACAATGCTGTGTTCTTGTCCTCTTTTCAGAAATCTCCTCTTGCCAGGGTCATTCAGGTGCTTTTATGTTCGTGCCACTCTGTGTTCACCCCACACCATAGAACATAGAGTTGTTCTATGATTAGAGCTAACTTGCTTGTCTTCCCTGCTAGACTGTGAGCTCCTAGAGGTGAGAACAGATTCTTTTACCTGTTAGTCCTCAACCATGCTGCATTACCCATGGGCACCCTTGCCCCACCATGGATGCCAACAGCCATTTTGCAGAGCAGATAGGAGATCCTGAGTAAGACCATGAATGGATGAGTGTAATTCCCACAGTCCCCACCTGGAAAATGAAAATGGATCATAACAATTTTTAGTTTCTCTTTTTATGGAAAGTCTCACTCTGTGGAATTGAAAAGTTTTATAAAATGCAAAGAAATTCAATCCTAAAGAACACACTAAGATGCAAAAGAATCAGTAGTTTAACAGTTATAGAATATCCTAATCATCTGGGGATTTTAGGGAAAATAAAGGATTCCAGTGTGTGTGTGTGTGTGTGTGCATGTGTGTGTATGTGTGTGTGCTTAAAGTGGATAATTATGACTTTGTCTTTACATGTGTGTGTCCTCTTCTTCAAAAAATGGTAAACCAGATTTCCCTCATTTGGGCAAAATCTAGACTCTAAACTTCATTTAATCTATTAGCTCTGGGTCGATTTTCTCTTGGTTTAAGTGTTCCACACCTGAGAGGGCTTTCGTAACAAGGTCTTGCTGTAGCCCCTGGGGAGAGAGGCTGGAAGAGGTTTAATGGAACATGCAGCTTCTGTCACATCAACGTCAGCACCTTTGGGTATCATAGGTTGGAATTCACTGTCAAAGCCAGCTGTTTCTGAGCTCTGTTGATTGAGCTCTGGGTAGCAAGCTCCAGCAACTTTTTAAAAACTTGATGATATCCTTTGTCTTAATTTACAGAAATTGCTAAGGGTAGGACATGAATTTTTCTTTACCCAACAGCATAAAAACATATCAGTCTCCCCTTCCTAATCCCTTCCCCCATCTCACCAAACCAAGACTTAAGAGCTTTCCACTGCTTTCTCTTCTGGGAGGCAGGCTGTTGTGGCTTCCACTGGGGCACTGCTGTTCTCAGCCATGTAGCAATTTGGTCATTTGGTCTATTTTCCTATGCCTTCTTAATAGTTGGTTGTTCATGAGAGGCTGTGGGTTTCAGGTAGCTATTAGAGGGCAGTAGATTATCCTAATTTGCTTTCAGGAGGCCAACTTCTTTTTTAGAAACAGGATCTAATTTTAGGGCACAAGACATAAGAAAGTTTTAGTCTATGTCCAGTACATGTCAAGTGCTGTAGGGATCCAGAAAATGTATTGTTAAGGAGTGGCTCATCAACTCAATAAAAACATTTGAGCGCTCACTATGCACATAGCTCTGGACAGATGTATAAGACATTCTCTCTGAAAGGTAATGGACAAGAAAGTTAAAACCCACAAAGTGATTCAGAGGACCGTAGGGTGTTACACAATCTCTCGTTATCTGTACTGAGGTGCTCCAACTTCAGTGTGTATGAGAATCACCTGGAGAGCTTATTGAACCACAGATTCCTGATTCAGTAGATCTGAAAGAGAACCCTGAGCCACTGGTCTATTTGTACAGGAGGTTACAGAAGGGTAGATAGAACCAGCACAGGCTCTAGTAGTGGAGAGATTGAGGCAAGTGTGTGATTCTTCTGATTTCATTGCCTAAGTGTTGACCTAAGTGGAGCCTGGTGGATCTTTCAATAGCCTCAGAAAGTGGAGAAGGGAGATGGAGATCCAACTGTTTTTGAAAGAGGATTGGAATATTTGGATAGGTCATGATCACAAAGAGAGGTTTTGTTGACCAGGGAAATCCTGTGAGCAGAATCACTGAACCTGAAGTGACTGGGTCCTATGTCAGGGGTCATTGCATAGACTCTGCTGGGGTAGAAAGTATGTCCTCTTACTGTAATGGTGTCACTTACTGGAATACATAAGGACTCTAGACGAAGGCCATGCTGGCTGGTACAAAATAAGAACCAAAAGGTTCTTAACTTACAACCTCTCCACATGCAGCTTTTCAGTCCACGAACTACTGAGGCAGGTGCAATGTAAAATGTTTTCTGAGTGTCCTCTTTGTCATGTTGGAGAAGCTCAGCTCCATCCAGTCACTAGTGTTACCCTCATTTCTCTCCCTCCCTCTTCCCAGCAGTAGGGCCACTGCAGTAACAGGTGTTACTAATTCAGACTGATGGCAAGGACTGACACAGATACCATCCAGTCAGATACAGTAAAGTTTACCTCTGAGTTTGGAATGCCTTATAAAATATATAGAGGAAATTCAGTGTGGGCCTGGGCACAAGTCTGTGAGCCCCTAAAACCCTACCTGCGGCTTGTGCACAGTTATGAAAGAAGTCTAAGCAAATGAAGGCCACATTAGACTTGGAGAAGTTCAGTTTACCTCCAATCCCAGCCTCTACACAAAGAGTGGTTCTTCATTAAGGCCAGTCTGGATGTGTGTCAGAGACCCACCTCACCTGAACCAGACACATTCCATTACTACTGCTGTTATACAAGCTATTACATGACCACAGAGGATGGCGCAGTGCAGCACATTCGATCCTGAGCACGGCCCTGATTCACCACCCCAGCCTCCCAAACCATCACAGCCCGGCTGAAAGTACAGCTGCAGTGCCCAAAAATTAGACAGCATGCCCGCAGGCCCTCAGACTAGCTTTTGGGCCTACCCTGCACCTTCTTTCCTCTTTTCCTTCATCAAACAAAAATCTAGTCAACCCCTATGAAGTAGCAGGTACTCGTTCGGTTCTGCGGAGCTAAAGATGAATAAAACTCAGGTTTTTCACAGTCTAGTAGGGAAGACAAATGTGTGGACAGGTAAGAGCAGTCAATAGAAGCACAGATGAGATTCAGATGAGAAAAATTAATCCTCTTTGGCAGAATGTGGCAGCGTCCTGGAGGAGGCAATTCTGAACTGGGTTTGATGAAATACACAGGAATTTTGCGGGCCCAGAGGTTGGACACAGTTATTCCAGGCCCAGGGATGCTATGTGGAAGGGCAAAGGGGCATGGAACAGTGCATTTAAGGAACTGCAATCACACGTGTTGCTAAATCATAAGGTTGAGAATAAGGTGTGGGGCGGGGAGGAGTGGGTGTTGAGAGATGGGACTGGGAGTGGGCCAAGTACACCTTCACCCTTTTCTGGTATACTCTCAACAGGGAAGCCAGATTTGTCCTGGTAAAATTGGTAAAACGGAAGTAATCTTCAGATCTTTCAGCCAATAACCCCCTCACTGAGAGTACAAGCCAAGTCTATGGCATCCCGTGTGATCTTCCCCATTTCTTCTCGGACCTCTTTTCCCTCTCTTTGCTCCTCCTCATTCACCCACTCTAGGCACGCTGGCTGACTTGCTGGCTCTCCAACAGGCTGAGGCAGGCTCTGCCTCTGGGCCTTCACACTAGCTGTCGCCACTTCCTAGGATGCTTCTCTCAGATCTAGCAGTACACGTAGTAGACACTCAATACATGTTTGTTGCATGAGTGGATACATATTTTATAGTGAAATCAAGATTGGGTGTTGTCCTGAAATCACTGGAAAGCCATCAAAGGACTTTAGGCAGGGGAGGAGCAAGAGGGATTTGCATCTTTATAGATCACTCTGGAGGTTGTGTGGCTTCTCTTGATTAACATGGGGGTAGGGGGTGGGGGAGGCAAGCCAGGGGTTGGGAAAACAGGCTATTGAAACCATCTTGGATTGGGCCGCCTGGGTGGTTCAGTCAGTTAAGCAGCCGACTCTTGGTTTCAGCCCAAGTCATGGTCTCATGGTTTGTGAGTTTGAGCCCCATATCAGGCTCTGTGTTGACAGCATGGAGCCTGCTTCAGGTCCTCTGTCTCCCTCTCTCTCTGCCCCTCCCCTGCTCTCTCTCTCTCTCTCAAAAATAAATGCTAAAAAGAAAAAAAAAAAAAAAAAGAAACCATCTTGGATTTAAATACATGCAAGGGAGCCTGAAGAGTAGCAGTGACTACTAGAGAAAGGGGTGGCTTAAATGATATGCCAAAAATGGACTTGGCATTATTTGAAGGCTAATACATAGGATAAAGGAAAAGAAGGAAGGAGTCAAGGATAACTCCCAAGGTCTCTAATCAAGAGGGGAAAAACAGGAGCAGCAGGAGCAGAATGGAGATGAGGTGGTAGGAGATGAGGTGTTCAATAATACTCTTTCAACCATCCTCTGTAAATAATGAGATGGTTGCAGTCATCATTGATGTTGTGTGGTGATGCTGCTGGGAGCAGTGTGATTGGTGTATACCAGGGCTCAAGTTTCTCAGCTGAGATTTTCAATGAATCAAAGACTAAATTGAGTATTTGTTCATACTTGCAAAGAATCATAAGTGCTCATCATTTCAGGTGCTGTGGTTTCAGAGGTAAATGAGATATGCTCTGTGTCCAGTAAAATTCAGTCCAGAGACAGGAAGGTAAACAACAAAAACAATAAACACAACCCACCAAATATTAGTGCGGAGGCATGGATGAAGAGCCATGGGAGCAGAGAGAACCCCAGGTGTTCAGTGAATGCTGTTTGAGTGAGTAACTTACTGTGCAAGAGTTGGAGAGGAAGTATGGGGCTTGAAAAATAGGAAAATTGTTGATGATGTGGAGGCGGAGAGGGAAATGGGGCAGAGAATCGGATTCCAGGCAGAGAAAAGGATGTGAACAAAGACAAATAGTTTGATATGACAAACTATTAGACATGTGGGTGGGGGGAAAGTGGCTGAAGATGTCAGAGCTTGAATGGGAGAGACTTGAATGCTAATACTAGGAACTTAAGATTTGTCCTGCAGCCGTGTGTAATGGGCTATTTTAGAGAAGGGATTAATATGCAACTATGAGTCAATTTGGGTAATATTGCAGAGGATGGTGGCAGGCAGAAGGAAGTGCAGGCGGGCAGTGTTCACAGAGGCCTAGGTTGGATACAGCAAGCAGGTGCTTAGATTGGCATTAGGATGTAGAAGAGAACATGGAAATGGAAAATAGTTCATTGGTGGAATTGATCAGACTTACACACTAATTTAGGCTTCTTAGAAAAAGAAACTCAGGATGAGTCTAAATTTATTACCTAAGAGGCTGAGTAGACAGTGATATCTTCAACCAAGGGGATTAACAGATATAGAGGAGGAGGGGGGACAATGAGTTTGACAAACTGATATTTGGAACCCTGAAATTAGAACCAGAGTGTACCTGTGAGTAGTTTGGGTCTGATTTCCCTTCTCTGGAAGGTCATCTAGGATCTAGGCTGGCATTTTTGGCTCCAGTGGGTCTAGGGCTGGTGGCAAGAGGGCCTTTAATTCTTAGAAATGGGAGTGATATTAGTAATCAAGGGTATGGATCAAGATGAAGTTATTATAATAGTGGCCCCAAGTGGGTCATCCAAACAAGGGTGGCCCTGGGCTGTTAGCAGGAAGCAGAGATCAAAGCCATGGATGGGAGAAAGAAGTAAGACAGAGACACAAAGTATGGGTGGGGCCTCAGAAGACAGACACTATCCAGTGCTGAGCTATGGCTGCTCCTCAAGGTGAGATGGCTGGTCCTATGGAGTCCCAAGTAAGTAGATAGTTTGAACAGCTTCTTTCAGCAGGGCCATGCCTTTTTTCACTGAAAGATCAAGGCTGTATTTGTTTATTTCTTTTTACTCGGTTTACTTACCAATATGTGTCCTTTTATAATTCATACTGTAGTCTGGACAATCTCATGGCAAAGATAGACTTGTGTCTTCTTTCTGAACATGGAGTGCTGTAGGACACTGTCAGAAAATGCGGTTCATGTTAAATGCAGGGAATGACTTCTTTCAGTTGGCAGATTTCTTTTACATTTCATAACTGGGGTGATAGGAATGAGAGAGCTGTTGAATTTCCATTCTACTCCACTGACTCTCACCCACCTGCCTGTTTTATCTATTCATCAATAAGTATTTGAGGACCAAGCATGAGCTTAGCACTAGTGACGCAACAGTGAGAGGATATAGGTAGTGCCCTCCCTCAAGGGAGGTTCTTCAAGAGAAGACGGGTGATGTCTGAGCACCATGAAGGAGACGTGTAGGGGACACAGGGGTTTGATATAGCCCAGACTACAGGATGCTTTCCTGAAGGAAGCAACATTTATAAGCCAAGGCCTGCAGGACAAGAAGATGCTATTCAGTGAGGGGAGGTGGACAGGGAGAGAGAGTGGAGGAGGATTGCTTCAGTGTGTGAAGACTTCAGGAGGAAAAGAGCAGGGACATTAGAAAAACCACAAAGAGTTTCCTCATGGCTGGAGAGAGTGGGGAAGATAGTGATGTAAGGTAAGGCTGCAAAGGTAGGCATGGACCATGTGGGCCCTTGTAAATTATACAGAGGATTTTACTTCTATCCAAGGGGTCATTCATAGTGGCCATTGGTCCAAAAGAAAGTAACAAGAACTGATATCTTTTTCCATGTGGGCTGTGATTGTGGACCATGTCCTCCCAGGTGACATCTCATGGTGGGCCCTTGGACCAATACTCTTCCTTTCTTACAGATGGGGTCAGAGGGTCATCTCAAAAAGGGGGAGGCATGTCAGCTGAGAAGGTTGGAGACTTCAATCTTTTTGCTTAAGCACTGAATCATTTTAGTAGTTCCTGTACATTTTAGTATAAATCTCATCAAGAACCACAGCTCCAAGTGTATTGTCAACAACCACTTAATAGAATGGGGGGCATCCTTCCCAAATAGTATGAACCAGGATCACACGGGACCGGTTTTGTTAAAGTGTGCTGAGGTCTGGTGGCAGCAGTGCTACAGTGCCTGGGTGCAGTACATCACCCATGCCATATGGGAAGTTTCTGGATTGGGAGAATTCCACATATCTGGAAGCCTTTCCTCCCTTGGCTACCTTCAACAGCCATGTGCTTGTAGTTTGGCAGCACAACAGCATGTTACTCATACATCAAGGGGGAGTGGTGGGGATGGGGGGAGGATGGGTTTAAAAGGTGCTGCTATTTGATGAAACCAAACAATAGAAACATTCTGATACATTAAACATGTGGGCAAATGCAGGTTTTCTGGTAATATCCTCCCTCATAACAGCGTATCATTGGTTTTTTGGTTTTTTTTTTTTCAGATTTTTAACATGGAGGTTAGCCAAAAGTATTATATATTCTTTTGGTTTTATGGATCAGAGAAGCTTTATAATAGTCAAGGTAAAAATGAATTTGGAATATCTTAAAAGGAATTTGGTATGTCCATCCAGTGATATATAATTCTGATGGGTGGCTACATCTTCATTTTGGTGAATTTTTCCTTTTTATCTTTTTCTTTTTTATTTCTATCAATACTTCTTGCCTTATTTTTTAATTCCACAATCAGGTGTTTTCATATATTCAGTGAATAGAAGCTAGCTAGCACTACTATTTCTACAAATTATAAAAGGATGCTCCCTCTAAGTGAATAAAGTACAAAACAGTGTGCTTTCCAGGTGATAAATTACAAAAAGGACTCTCTCCTCCACAGCCAGGGCATAAAACTTGGCAGAGCATGGGCTGGATTTCAGCCCTTACTTGTCCCTCTTGTCTCTGCAGCAGGTACTTTTGTGCAGTGCACAAACTGCACAACCAGACATAGTGACCCTGAAGTTTTTTCATTGTCTTCATCTTCAGTCCCTTCATAGTTCATTTAACTCAAAAAATATTTATTAGACAAGGCACTATGTTAGCAACTTTGAAGGATATAAAGATAGGTAGATTTCAGTCCCTACCCTGAAGAAATTTATAGTCTAGTACTAACAGTAAAACAAAAACATACACAAACAACTGTATTAATTCTCTCTCTCTCTCTCTCTCTCTCTCTCTCCATATATACATATACTATACATCTGCACATGTATTTATGTATATAGTATTACATATATATATATATATATATATATATATGTAATGCTTCATCCTAGAGGTGTATATAAAACTACTCACAAGAAGACCCTCACAAGAAAAAAAAATAAACTAATGTTAAATTCATATTAGGAAATTTTAAGTTAAAAAAATTACAATCACATATAAGAATGGGGAGAAACACAGATAGTGACAATCGTGGTCAACCCAGAGCCTCAAATTCTGAGTTTCTGGGCATCCAAAGTTAAAAATGAAACATCTTACTATCAATACTTAGGTCTACAATAAATTGATCAGGATGGGCTGGGCCAAGCTGGCTCCAAATCTCAGAGGTTTACATTACAACAAATTATTATTTCTTATCCTATAAATAGGCTGCAGGTTGAGCAGCTCTCCAGAACAGTGCACCATAGTGACTCAGGGGTCCAGGCCATCTCCATCTTGCGGATTACCATTTCAACCCAAGGCTTCTGTATGGGCTGTGGTGGGGGGGTGGGGGGAGGGAGAGTGAGTAGAAAACATGTCACTTCTGCTCACAACTCAATGGCTACGACTAGTCGCATGACCATGAATAACTACAAAGGACCAAGAAATGTACTATTTGGTCAGGTTACCACCTCTAACACACACTGGCGATGTAAACCTTTTCCTAAAACTGAATTCTCGAAGAACTTCTTTACATGAGACTTTATACAAGACAGAGTAGTAACAGAGGAATGAGCACTGTGTTATGCAGATTCAAGGAGAGATTTGCTTTGTTCACTTATGTAGAGTGACCAGAGGAAATTTAGTTGGAAGGTAGACATGAAATGAATTTTGAAGGATGGTGAAAACTTTGGAAGATATGGGGAAGTCAGGTAGAAAGGAGGTCAGCTGCAGGGAGAATGGTAGCATATACTAATTCTCTCCTGGGAACATCAAAAGGTCTAGTTTACCTAGTACCTAGGTAGTACCTAAGGGAAGGTAACCTGTGGGGAAGTCAGATTGGAATCATGGGCAGTGGCCATATTGCAGAGAGTCTTGAGATTTGTGTTTAGTAAGTATGTGAAAGCAGGAAGTCCCTGCTGCTATCATTTTAGCGTATTCTACTTACTGGAGCTGCTGAGAGGGCTTTCCAAAAATCTTTAATCATGTTTCGAGGGATTATAAAAACACAGAAATCATACAGTTCCTTTTTTTTCCCTCCCTTCAGACACATACCTTAGCAGCAAGGGATGTATCCTTAAATATTTCCTCAGGAAAAATTAATGAAGTGAATTAAAACAGACCTTCTTTCAAGCGGTTCCAAATGAACTCATTTCATAGCCTTTATCATGGCTTCCTTGCCATTTGGGAAATTTATTTAAGTTATTAAAAAAATTCCCTAAAATTCTCAGCTGAAAAATTGGCTTCTGTTTTTTCTACAAAGCTAACTCACCTGATTTGTCAGAACAGCTTGAAAATGAAGTGCTAACTGGTGGGTTTTATTGAAAGGAAACCAAGTGGAACAACATATGTATTTTCTTAGGAAACTCAAAAAGCTCACAGTCATGTGGCGTTCCTTGGGGTGAATTCTTTGTTATGAATTACAACCTGCTTACTGATGAGTTGTTAATAAAAAGTAGGCCTGCCGGGCCATTATTTTTTTCCACACAGTACACACAGTTTAGTTTTCTTTCTTTCTTTCTTTTTTTTTTAAGTTTTCATTAATGCAGTGAGTGTGAATAAATCTGTTTCTAATTTGTAATTGTTTTCCCTTCATCTGGACAATAATTTATTGCCAAATCTAACACTTGTCTATTATTAACATCCCCCCAACAGGAAAATGTTTTAATTTTTCTTTTTTTCCCCCCTTCTTACTTTCTTGCCTTCACTCCCCCCCCCACACCCCTCATTTTTTTTTCTTTTTCTTTTCTTAAACTGATAAGAGTGTGAGACCAAAAAGTTGCAGGATGGCAGGGGTCTTGTTTGTGGAGGTAACATCCAAATCTGAGCTCACAGAAGCCGGAGGTAACCCAGGCTCTTGCGGGCCGTCCACGTTGCATCTTAAGGCCTGCCAGCTGGAGTTGTTTGGAGCTGAGAAAATAGGCTCAAGGAAAACTGTGGAGGAAACTAGAAACAGATGGTAACCTGAGGTGGCAGGACAACTTTATTTAGCGTGGCAGTTTTAATTTATTTATTTATTTTACACACGCATCTGGTCGCGCTGGGGAGCCTCTATGCATACTCATTATTATGCTGTTAATAGTGTATCTGATTTGCCAAGGAATATTAGCAATTAAGTTCACTATGCATCCAAGTAGATTCATATTTTAGTGGGTCTTTGTGAGGCATGTTAGTGGTTAGGGTTTATGTGGAAAGGGCGTAGAGGCTGCTGTTTGAAGTTCTAGTGGTGTGGAAAATGTGTATCTACCAATTAAGGATGTTAAAGTGGCCCCACCACCAGAGAACATGCCAAGTTGTCAATAAACAGCCAGCGGGATGCTAATACATTGCTGTGGGTGCATTCTTGATTTCAGGATATTCAGGGTTGTTCCTTCATGGATGCATGGATGATGGGTCCATCATTGTTTTCATTGGAGGCCTGAGTATGGATCTAGGGATGGGTTTAGTGCATTTAATGCATGAGTCCATGTCTCCTTTTTCCATCAGTATCTCCATCAATATCTAAAATTAGAAAAATTGTTTTTGTGATATTGGATACAGTTCGAGATGGAAAATTTATTTTGCAAAAACAACAAAAAAACTCAGCCTATTTTTTCTCTTAGTTCCTACTGAGTAAAATCCTTATCCTTCTGAGTTTTGTCTGGGTCTTAAATTTCTGAAAAATTGTGATTACTGTGGTGGTTTCCATTGAGTTGTCAGGGCTCTGTCTTTGGGACAGGTGGATTCTTGCCTGATTTATAGCTACTTTTGCAGAATTGGGAAGCTCAGGTAATTTGAATTATCACCTGGAAATCTGGCTAGTCTTATTACCCATCAGATTTGGTTTCCCTGGCTACTGGGGGCTCTTTCCCAAATGTGTGCAGAGAATACTTGATCTTCTCCAAATGCAGTGGTTGTTCTACCCTTGAATTGAATCCACATGGAAGCTGGTACCCAGGGGTATTGTATTAGTGAGCAAGACTGCCAGTTAGTCACTGCTCATCTAAAAGCCTCAGAATCTGTAAGTAAGAACCTGAAAATTTTATTGAAGTTAAATTATTGAAGTGTGTAAGAGAAACGTGTGTGCATGTGTATGTATGTATAAACTAGACTCTCCTAGATATTTGTTATGATGATGTGAAAAGGAATACCCACTCAATACCCTGTGCCTCTCAGGAAATAAGGACACTGCAGCTTTACAAATGGGAGCAGGCACTGCCATTGCAAATCTGGATTTTGCCGGAGAGTAGTAAGTGTGACATGTGGGCATGTCACCCCTGTGGGAGTCTGTTTGCCTCTGCTAGTGCTCAGAAGATGGCTGTCATCACTAAGCCAGGCCTGCCCATGGCAGCACCACACATGAGTGCCAGCTGGCTACCTCTTCTGCAGCAGAGTGTGGGATGAGAGAACTGAGAGGAGAAACAGAAAGGAGCTGGGAACTTTAAATAAAAAATGTTGATGTCAAAGTGTCATAGAATGGCATGTTTTTCCATCCCGGACAGTAGATAGCTACACAATTCCGAACATTTTTTTACTCAATTGGCAATTATTTATTTGGGGCCCGCTATTTGGCCACTCTAGATATACTTTCTTTTCTCTAGACATTACAGTTCTGAATAAACAAAACTGTATCATGACTGGTTATGACCAGAATTCATTGCAGGGAAAAATCATTGCAGGGCTAGAAAGACTCTAACATGTATAAAGACTGAAAAGCAAAGGTCTTGGGCTTTGGTGTCAAAACAACTGGCTGTGTGATGATAAAGAGGTTTCTTAACTTCTGAGCCTCACAGCTCATCTAAAAATATTCCTGCCTTAGTTCTTATGAGGATTACATGAGATAATGAATGGAAAGCACCTAGATAGTGAGAATGTAAGTAAACAGGCAAGAAAATCCGTTTCCTCCCTCCCTTGCTCTTCTGTGGAAAATGCTCACTAAGGATTCAAGATTAGCTCATATTTTCTTCTGCTAACATGTAGCCACATGTTGATGGATTCTTCAAGACTCCTTGAGCCAGACTTAGTCACAATTGGTCAAGAAAGGAAGTTTTTCTTAGCCACCAAAGCATGATGAAGTCTGTTGGGACACGAACCCATGTCCTCCAAAGTCAACATGTCCTGATGTTGAGATTAAATGAATCCAGCCTTTTCAAAATCACAATTCACATGAAGAAATTGAGCAGTAAATTATTGCAGGCACACACAGATGACTGTTAAACCTCATATCCCTTTTAAGGACAGAGCAACGTTACAGACTATAAAGGTCAAGCCAAGAAAGAATGGAAGCAGCCAGGAAGCTTTTTGATTAGAGGTTCAAATCCGAATGAAGGAGGAGCTCTGTGATTTCCTTTGAGTGAAGGGGTGGACTGGTCTCACGTGTTATGCTTCCGACTTGCTAAACATCTGTCTCCTTCAGTTCCTTCCCTGGAGGATTATTTAAATAGTCTCTGTTTTCTCACCATAGGCAACCTGGGCTGGAAAATCCTCTGCAGACACAATTTATATATATATATATATATCAGTGCATATGTGTTTGTGTGTGCATGTTAAACCACACTTAATTCTTCCCTTTGGCCCTGATTTTTAGGACTCAAGCCCAGAAACAATAGGAGCCTAGCACCTTACCATATGATGTCTTTCGTCTTGTTTTTTAAAGCTTGTTAAAAAAAATCCTGATCCCTTGAGTTCAAAGCACTAATATGTCCCACACCTCCTGTGGGACCTTCTCCAGCCAGGCCTCTTGTTGATGCATCTAGTCATGTCTTCCTACATAGTCTACTGGTTTGGCAACATTATCAGCTGGTATCTGGCTCCCTTCTACCACCAGAGACTCTTCAGACCTCACAGTTCTTATCACATTGGTGGTTTCCCTCTCTGTGCAGTATTTTGTGTGTGTGCATGTGCGTGTGCATGTGTGTGTGTGCACACACATGCCCATGTGTGCTCACCCGTGTCAAAATTCAAGTTTTTACTATCTCTCTCATCATCTCCAGAGGGAGTTTGGCCTTCCTGTTCTGTGTTTTTCACAAGTCTGGATATTTTCAGCTTCCACCATACAACTTTATACATTCCTTGGTCTGGATATCACTTGTGGATCAGGAAGCATACTCATGCATCTGTGTCCTGTCCTCAGATGAATAAAACTGATTTTAAAAAAAAACCCACAGCATTTCCATCATGTCTTCACCAAAGAAAATGGCCCCTACTCTAGTTGTGCCTAGTTTTCTTCCCCCTGAGTTCTGAGGGGCTTGAAGGACGGGTTGTGGGTGAAGTGTTGTAGAATCTGTCAGTATGGTTGGACATATGTGTTCTTCATTGTGGGACTACACAGTTGGCTCAGTCCCTGAAGCTGGCAAACAAGCTGATGTCTCGTTTGGGGAAAGATTCCAAAAGTATCCAGGTTAAAAGTCAACTTGCCCCATTTTTGCCAGAGGCTCAACTTTATGGATCAATCATTGCAGCCCTTTTCTGCCTAGTAGAGACTTCTCTTCTTGATTTTGTATCTGGAACTTCTAATGAAAAGAACAAGAGGACCAACACTAGATGCCTAAGAAGAGAGCCTCCTGGCTTGTGAATGAAGAAATTGGTGAGACAGAAGAGGGGAGGATAGTACAGTATGGCTCTCCAAGGACTCCCATGTCCTAATTCTAGGAACCTGTGAATATGTTGCCTTACATGGCAAAAGGAACTTTACAAATATGATTAAGTTAAGGATTTTGAAATGGGAAGATCATCTTACATTATCTGAGTGGGCCCTAAATGTAAACACAAGGATGACAATGGGAATGGAGACTGGAATGATGTCCCTACGAGCCAAGGAATGTTAACAACCTCTAGTAGCTGGAAGAGGCAAGGGACAGATTATCCCCTGGAATCTCCAGAATGGATCATCCCTGTTGACACCTTGATTTTATTGGAGGGCCATGATTCCCTAAGGGTAGGACATTTTTGTATGTGTTCCTTCCCAGAGAGGAAGGAACTTTGTGAGGACAAAGTCTGCAGAACTTTGTGAAGTGTTCTTTTAGATGCCCCATAAAAATAATTATCTTAATTGGACTCTTAACTGGACTCTACTAGTGGCTGTGTCTTGTTTCCCTCTGGGTCTTTCATACATAGCAAATGACCCAAGTCTAGAAAATTCTCAGGAAATATTTGTTGTATGAAGAAATAACCAACCAACTAACTGAATGGGTGATTCCTCTTGCAACAACAACTCTGTCTTGTAAACTGTTCAGGTAAAGTGAGACCTGCCTCTAGAACTGATCAGAGACTGAGCCCCATGGTTGGTAAACTTTGTTCCAGGAATTTCTGGGGTGGAGGTGCCCAGAGACTTCTAAACTTCATCCCTGGGCCAACTTCCTTCTCAAGGTCTGCCTTGCCCATCACTCTAAACTGGCTTAGTTGTATGAGCCTTACTACAGGACAGTTGGCTTTCCCTCCTTTATCATAAAGGTGGCAGTGTGTTGTAGCTAAAACATCCACCATGCCAATAGGGGACAGGATTGACTACACCGTGGTTAGTGAATCCAAACACTTCATGAGGAAGAAGGGTGATGTTGAAGGCTCAGTGCTGTTGCCTAGATCCTCATGGAGATTGGAAGTCAGAAGAAAGCCCAAGGAAAGAACTGGTTATACTATTTCCAGAGGTGTTTTCAGATCAGAAATTTGCTTCCCCCATTACCTTCCACTTCCAGAGATTATGAAGACATGATTTTCTACAGGTCATGTTTCTTCTTTGTGCTCTAAATATGACACTCCCCACCACCCCCTGCCACTGGGCTTGTATATCCTAATATAGTTATATTAATATAACTAATATATTAGTTATCTAATATATTAAAAAATATATATTCCCTAGAGGGAAAGCTAATTCGAATGAATACAAACTCTGTCTTTAAAGAGATAACTAAGGTTAAATGGGGTTGTTAGGGTGGGCCCTAATCCAATAGGATTGCTGTCCTTTTAAGAAGAGGAGATTAAGTCACAGAGGTACAGAAGGAGGCCCATGTGAAGACACGGGGAAAAGATGGCCATCAGCAAGCCAAGGAGAGAGGCCTCACCTCTGACAACTTGATCTTGGACTTCCAGCGTCCAGAACTGTGAGGAAATAAATACCTGTTTAGGCTGGTCTGAGGTACTTTGTTCATCTGCAGCCCTCCCAAACTAATACAATATCCTGGAGGGGGGAAAAAAATGGAACTTTGAAAAGGATAAAAATTTACTTAAAATACATATTGTCCAGATGTGTTGGACATTTGTATGTATACTTGGACAATTGTTAACAGTGTTCTTTCCTCCTGAAACTACATTTTACAAATAAAATATAAATATGTTAAAATTTCTCTCTCTCTCTCTATATATATATATATATATTTAATGTTTATTTTTGAGACAGTGTGAGCAGGGGAGGAGCAAGGGGGTCTGGGAGGGGTGGTGGGGACAGAGGATCCAAAGCAGGCTCTGCCCTGATAGAGGCCAATGTGGGGCTCGAACCCATGAACTGTGAGATCATGACCTGAGCCAAAGTTGGACGCTTAACAGACTGAGCCACGCAGGAACCTCTAAATGTGTTAAAATTTCTTGAAAGCTTTTTTCTTATAAATAGATCAGCTATGCTCCCTACAAACTTTCTATCCTATCAATTCACTTAGCAGATTATTTATTTCTTCATTGAGAGTAGAAAAATAAGTTTAGACACAGTGCAGGCAAATGATCATATAAAGGAAAGAATAAAAATTAATTTTTCACATATTTCAGGGATTTAAAAACTGGCTCAATCTGAGTAACAGTCTCCTATGTGAAGCATATCTAGGGAATGGCGCTCTCTCTCTGTCTCAGACAATATTCGCGTGAATTGTCCATGTGTGTGTCATGCTTGTTGGTCTCCGGCAGTGGGTGTCCTGCTGTGTCCAACAGTTGGGCATAGTCTATAGTACAGTGGTATTGCTTCCCAAGGCCATGAGTTTCTGTGCTGCAAATAGACCAAGATTATTTGTGTCTTTGTTTTTTCCTTCATGGAGAGAGATGGACTGAGGATGGACTTTGTAGAACCTATGTTCCCCCTTAAGCTTATTTGTAAAAGGAGCTGACATTGCTTCACAAGGTTGCTTTGCAAAATGCCCAGGAAAGCACTCCATCTGAACACGGACTTCTGCCTGCCTCCGATGTGGGCTGAGCACCTGCAGCTTCTCCCACCACCCAGGTCACAGCAGGGAAGCAGGGGAATCCCTCCATCCTGCCGGCAGATCAGTGGCCCCCACAGGGCACTTTGACGATGCAGGAGCGTGGTGGGGCCTCTCTGCCAAGGTGGTTAAATGTTCATGTCACCAGCTGGTGGGTGTAAGGGCCTTCTCCCCTTTTACCTGGTTTCATCACCTCAGCCTCCTGCCCCGCTGAGGTCCATGAGCTGAGGAAAGCGGTGTTGCAAAGGTCTGCAAGGCAAAGGAAGGGAATGAAGATAGTTATAGAAAGAGGGTAGAACCAGACTAGAAAAGAGGATTCTTTCAGGGTAGAAAAGAACTTGGGCTGGGAAAAAGGACCCTGAATTGGAATTGTTCTATGAGAAATTTTGACCAGTTCTGAGAGGAGGATTCTTGTGAAAGGGATTTATTAGGACATGCTCCCAGGGAAAACCTACAGGGGACAGGAAAGCACGATTAGAGGGGTAAGAGACTAGCAAGGGCACAGTGTTGACCAAAGGCCCCTGGAGAGAAACCCTATCCTTTCTATATTTCTGTGTAACAAATTGCCTCAAATATACATTTATATTCCCTCAGAGTTTAAGTGGGTCAGGATGTCAGGAGAGGCATGGCCAGGCAGCGCTGGCTCACAGTCTCTCACATGCTTGTGAGCACGATGTCCTCAGGGGCTGCATCCCTTGAAGGTTCGTCTGGGGTGGGAGGATGCCTTGTGAGGCAGCTGACTCACACGGCTGGTGAGTGGGTGCTGGCTGGTGGTGGGAGGCCTCAGTTCCTCTCCACAGGGGCCCTCCCAAACTGCCTAACTGTCCTCACGACGTGGGTGTCTCCCGAGTGCAGAGTCCAAGAGAGAGAGCCAGGCAGGAGCCAGTCCTTTTATGACTCAGCCTTGGATGTCACCTAGCATAACTTCCCTCATCTTCTATTCTTTGGAAGCAAGTCACTGTCTGGCCTGCATTTAAGGGAAAGGGAATTAGGCTCCATGTTTTGAAGGGAGGAGTGTCAAAGAATTTATGGACATATTTTAAAACCACAGCAGTAACTTTGGCTCAGCCTTGCAGGGAAGCACTGAAGATGACATAGTTTACCCATCGGAGTGGTTTCCACGAGCACCAAGGGAGCGAGAGTACTGACGCCCTCGCACCTGCCTGTTACTGCTTAAGGGCTACCTGAGGTGAGAGACCCATCACATCCGAGGCTCCTGACTTACAAAGCGGGCAAAGTGGGCACCTGAGAACAGCCCTTCGATGAGTGACACAGGTGCTGGCTGTGGAGAGTGGACACAAACCGGAAGGTATGTCTTGGCCAATGTGGTAGAGGGCTCTGAGGGGATGACAGGCAACTCACTGACAAGGTCAGTTTCAACCAGAAGCCACAGTGTCTGATTCAGCACAATAAACAGAATCTTCTTCACAGGGTGGCTGTTCTGTTTATACGTTTGTTAGAGGAGTAACTCTGTGATGTGTCTTGCTGGCCTCCGGTCCAGTGGTGGTTGGGGGTGGGGGATGCTGTGTTTGTAGTTCTCCAGAATCCTTTAATGGGGTCATCCGGTTACAGAGATTCTGCCTTACCTTCCCCTTCTTGTGTGGCTCCATCTCTAAGCAGAATTCCCCATCATCTCCGAGAGCCTGAGAGCAGATGTCAGAAAACTACATAAGGAAATAAAACGACAAAATAGAACGAGACGGATGCTTGCCCAAAAGAGCAGGGGAAGGAGATGGCTGGACACCAAGGGTTATTAATAACACTCTGTACTTTGATGGTGTCTTTCATCTGAGCCTTGAAGAGCTGCATGGCCATTTAAGTAATCCAGGGTTATTTTCTTGGATAGAATCTTTAAATCCAACAGGTCTTTTGAAAGTTTGGTGCTTTGAATATTTTACTCTTTCTGGATTGTTCTCAAGGGAAAAATGATTTTGATTTATAAATCGAATGGAGGTTTTTAAAAGTCAGTTATTCCTTAAAACAATAGATAGTGCGCTGCCTTTGGCAATATTATATGGAATTCACATGGGTTTTTTTCTTCATTTTTCCGTCTCAAAGCTGTCTCCGTGAAATTATTTAAGTAAGTGATGGAACATTTCTGTTCAGCGGGGAAAACGTATCTGAGGGTCCCGCCTGAAACTGGAATAACCGTTGGTTCCTGTCTTCTAACCATCTGTTAATCCTGTCTCTTGACATGCTCGATGACCAGCTGCAGAGGTCCTTCTGTTTTCTCTGCCATACACCCCTAGTGAGGGAGCTGGTCTGCAGCAGTGAGGTGGCCCTGGCAACAAGGAGAACAGGCCATCTCTAAACTGATACCTGGCTGAGCCAACAAGCTGATTTGCCCTCAAGATACTTCACCAAAGAAGCCAACTACAGGAGAGAGACATGAAAGGCTCCACCCTGACAGCAGCTAGAAGCAGGTCTCCCGCCTGTGCTGATGCCTACCTCAATTAGAGTCAGCCAGCACCGGGCACGCAGCGGCTTTCCCTGGCCTCCTGTTAGCATTTGACCGTCTGTGCAGAAGCATGGGATGCAATGGGGAAGAGACTTGGGCTGTATCTCATTAACTTGTCACATCTCTTCCCCCCGAAGTGAAGGAGGGTGTGTTTTGCCTACTGAGTGGTCACTGATTGTTTCATCACCGAGTCCTGAGCTGAAAAGGGCTGCAGCATAACAAAGCCCAGATCCGGGAGAGAAAAAAAAAAAGAGAGAGTTTTAGTGCCAGGGTTGAAACCACAGCAAAGGACATGTCTCTGAGGGGTCAGGGATTCACCTGCTGTCCTCTGCAGAGCCTGCCTTGTTTCTCCAACGCTCAGCATGAGGAGTGTTTCTGGGCCTCACAGGCCTACAGAGTGGACTAACAAGGGATGTGTTTGCAGCTGTCAGGAGGCTGGTTGCTGCTGCGCTACGGATACTCCGGACCGGACAGTCTTTTCTGGCTGATGTTTTCTTTTTTCTTTTTTTTTTTTTAATTGGGAAGCAGGAAGTTTTCCTTTCCTGGCAGGTCCCAAGCATTTGGAATTACCAACTACTTCCACTAGGTGGCAGCACAAAGCACAGCCAAAGGTTCTTGGGCAAAGGGCTGGGTGTTAACAGGCCCAGGGCAGCCCAGAGGGGCCTCCTGCCCCCTCAGCAAGTGTCCATTCTGTCTCTTCCGTTTCTTTGAGAAAAAGCCATTCAGAGGCTTGTGTTTTGCAGACTGTTTCAGCAGTGGGCCTAGCTTCCTCCCAAATGGCATACTTTACATAAGAAGTGAGATAATAGTTTTTGCCCCAGCTTTATTTTGATATAAAGCAAGAAATTATAATTCCCTTTGTGATCATGCCACATTGCCTTTTTATACTGCGTGTAAGTCTGTGGAAATGAATGTTTTTCTCTTGAGGAAGAGATTCTGCTCACCCCTAATAATTCCTTTCTCCTGGAGGGTTTGTCTAGGAGATAGTCCCTTACTTTGGTTGAGTCTGGATCTCCTGGGCCCCACAACATTTCTCCAAGCAAGAGAAGAGTTAAAGAGGAGTTCATGACGAGATCCTGGCCCTTGAGGGATTAAAAGTCTCCTGAGAAAGCCTTGGGGGACCAAAATAAATGCAAAAGCCCACTTCATTTACATTCTGTGAAGTTTGCTCTAGTTTTCTGTCTCATTGCCTTGACATTGAGTTCTAACATGCTTATGGAGGGGCAATCTGTACAACCTAACACCACCTAACATCAGCTGAGCTGGGAAAATTTAAAAACCCAAATGTTGATTCACTAATGTTGATTAGTGAAATGTTGATTCACTAACTGTGTTTCTAAGCTCCCTTCACGTTTCTCCAAGTCTTCCCCACTCCCAACCCCTTGTCCTCTCCCTGTGCTGCTAAGTTCTGTGAGACAGAACTTTCTGGTTCACCTGAGTTCACTGCCCCCAATTCTCTCAGTCACCCTTCTAAGTTCTATCATGCTCTCCATTCAATCCATTGAGGTGTTCACATTCCTAGCCCTGTCACAGCCGCCAAGCTGCAATTCCACTTCACTGGTCTCCTGGACATTCTACATCGTTATCCCATGACCACCATTATCCAGATATATCTAAAATCAAACGTGTCCACTACATGAATCAGAAAATAGCCAGAATTTTATGTGCCAATTTTAATGCCATCTCTGTTAACGACCTAAAAAATGTGGTGGTGTCTCTGTGCCTCCTCCTTCTCCCTTCCCCCTCAAATCCAGTAGATGTGGCATCTCCCTCCTTTTTTGTATTTCTACAATGCCAGCATGGCAACCGTGATGTACTGGAAAGAGCCTCTCACTTGGAATCCGAAGGGTATGTGGATACCTTTTGTCAGCTATGGAACATTAAGCAAGTAACTTTTGCAATGCTATCCCAATGTCATAGAATAAAATCGTAGCATCCAGAGATGATGGGCCTTTGGGGATCATATAATTCATTTCCCTTTATTTGTGAATTAAAAACCAAGTCCATGAAGTGAGTTATTTGAGGTCTTTGAGCTGAGACCGGATACTAGGTGTTTAGAAGAAAGGCTAGGGCTCTTTCTTCTGATCCACTGGGTCTTCAGGAGCTCCCCATTAAAACAGATTGGGGTGCCTGGGTGGCTCAGTCGGTTGAGCATCCAACTTCGGCTCAGGTCATGATTTCACAGTTTGTGGGTTGAGCCCCACATTGGGCTCTGTGCTGATGGCTCGGAGGCCTGGAACCTGCTTCCGATTCTGTGTCTCCCTCTCTGTCTCTCTCTCCTTCCCCCACTCACACTCTTTCTCAAAAATAAACATTGAAAAAAATTATTTATTTATTTATTTATTTATTTATTTTTGTTTTTCATTTTATTTTTTTTCAATATATGAAGTTTATTGTCAAATTGGTTTCCATACAACACCCAGTGCTCATCCCAAAAGGTGCCCTCCTCAATACCCATCACCCACCCTCCCCTCCCTCCCACCCCCCATCAACCCTCAGTTTGTTCTCAGTTTTTAAGAATCTCCTATGCTGAAAAAAATTTTTTAAATACAAATGTGGCTTTAGGAGGAACAACACATGAAGCCACTGCTGTTACTAAACAACAAGACCATCTCCCACTAACCCTCCTGAAACAAAAGAAAGTTCACTTTTAAAGGGAGCAAAGGTAATGAGCAGAGTCTAAAGAAAGGCAGCATGAGCAGCTGTGTCAGGATTATTGGCATCCTTTTGATCTTTTTCCTATAACCTGTCTATAACATTACCTGTCCATAACATTGCCTCCCTCTCTTCCCCCACCTTGGGTTGGGGAGACATGAGCCCACCCTCCCACCAGGACCAAGCCTGTCTGGCCTCATTCCATCTGCATATTCAGTATTCTGGGCCTGTTACTGATGGATTGATCAGGGGAGGCACATGTCTTGGACAGTGTGTGAAGCTCTGTTTTTTGCTTGGTCTGCCGAGAACTAGAAGTGACCCACGGAGCTCCAAGCATACTTCCTCCACTCTTGAGGGAAAATCTGCCAAAGACCAGAATTGAGAAAGGAGGGCAGAGAAATCACATCCTGATGACATCATTCGAGCCCCTGGATTAAGCTTTGTGTAGAACCAGCCCTACCTTTGAATGTTTTATGACCCAATAAATAAATTCTTTTTTTTTTAAATGCAGTTTAAGTGAAGGTTTCTGGTACTTATAATTTAAAAATTCCTTGCTGCTATAGTCGGGGAAAGGTAAGATTTTACATATATATATATATATATATATGTAAAATCTTACCACATATAAATGATTTTACTACACACACACACACACACACACACACACACACGCACTCATAAAATGATGAAGAATAGGCCAAAAGGGGGATAGTAAAACCCATCCTTTCCCACCCATTCAGCAGCAATCCATCTCCCCAGTCTATCCTGGCCTGGCCATCCTGCTCCTGGGAATATGCTCCCAGACCTGTCTCAGAGACAGAATCCCCTGGGAAGGAACCCCACCTGTTCCTCCCATGACAAGGAGGAGAGAACCTAGTGTTCAGGTTGAGAGTTTGGACTAAGAGAAGCCTGTGATGCCCAATGGGATTTAGGGGCTGTTAGAGAAAGCATCTGAGGAAGAACAACAGTTAATTGTGGGTGGGTCATAGTTTGGCAATGGGAAAAGAAGAGTGTGCTCAGATCTGGGGAATCCAGAGTGCAGTTTGGGAGAATGAAGTTAGGTAAGGGAAGAAGAGAAAAAGGAGATGAAGAATGAACCATGATAAGTAGACTTTCGGTCTCACAATTCAGAATTTATGCCTGATCTGAGACCAGGATGTTAAAAACTTCCAAAACGTGCAGAAAGGTAGCAGGGAGTAGAGAAAAGTGTTAGGTATGTCCTATCAGGCAGATTCATCATTTGCTGCTTTTGGTGATGCGTGCAGATGTTGCACAGGAGATATTATGTAATAATTAATCTATTTTCTGTCTGGTGGTCTTTGATAGTAGCACTTGAGGAATGATATAAAAGTCTCCACTATACTTATAATATGCTGAGACTTGCACCACATGTTTTATGCAGCCATATGAACCTGCAGAAGCAATTGCTGAGTGAAGTTGAGCATGTATTTAAAACATGTGAGGAAATGTTTTGTGTCTCAATATACTAATTTTACTACCTATACGCTTCATCTTTCCCTTACCTCTGGGTTTTGTTTTTTTTAAGTCTACATCATGTACACGTAATGGTGTCATGCATCTAACAGCCATTTGTTGTAACCCTGTGGTAGTCATTAAGACTATTTTCCAAATACTTGGGGCTTCCAGCCACATGGGAGAATTGCACTTTCCCTCTTCCTTTGAACTTGGGCATGGCCATGTGACCTATCTGGGCTAATGAAATGTGAGTGGAAATAATGTGGCAGAAGCATTAAAACCCTGTGTGCAATTTGCGTCTCTTTTTTGGGTTTGTTGTTGTTTAACCTCTGGCATGGTGACAATCAACGGTTGGAATCGTGTCTGCTCTGTCAGTTGGAGTCTCTGAGTGACTCTGATGAGCAAAGCTATCTCACTGCTCCATCCAACCCCAATGGACTTGTAGCCTAAGCAAGAAATAAATCTTTGTTGTTGTAAGGCATTAAGATTTCGGTGGTTGGTGCAACAGAACCTAATTCGTCCTGATTTATTTAAAATCAAAAATATTCTGGCAACTGTGCTTGAAATTGGGATGAATCAGGTGCCCCTTAGCCTAAAGTTTTTCACCATGTTGAGAAATGATGTGAAGAAAAATTGTAGCAGGCAACACTTAAAATACTATCAATTAAAAACTTTAAAATATTTTATGATTTACTCTTAATGTCCTTAACTCTGATATAACTATTTTTGTTAATACTATTCTTTATGTATACATATAGATATACTCATGATTTTTAGGCAGTTATAATTATATTGGAGGTACTTTGGGGATTTTACTGTCTTCTTTTTTTTTAATATATTTTTTAATTTTTTTTAACATTTTTATTTATTTTTGAGACAGGGAGAGACAGAGCATGAACAGGGGAGGGTCAGAGAGAGGGAGACACAGAATCCGAAACAGGCTCCAGGCTCTGAGCCGTCAGCACAGAGCCCCATGCGGGGCTCGAACTCACAGACCGTGAGATCATGACCTGAGCCGAAGTCGGCCGCTTAACGACTGAGCCACCCAAGCGCCCCTTTTAATATTTTTTTAATGTTTATTCATTTTTGACAGACAGAGAGACACAGAGCATGAGTGGGGGAGGGGCAGAGAGCTAGGGAGACACAGCCTCCAAAGCAGGCTCCAGGCTCCAGACTGAGCTGTCAGCAAAGAGCTCAACGCAGGACTCGAACCTACGAACCGTGAGATCATGACCTAAGCTGAAGTCGGGCGCTCGACCAACTGAGCCACACAGGCGCCCCCGTTTTCTTTAAGATTATTGACAAATACTTCCATAGGTTTACATTAGTCATCGCTGTTATGATGGCCATGCAAGATTAAATTAATTTTGATCCTATCACATTCTTTGGCAGCAAGTTACAGAAAAACTCAACTCCGACTGGCTTAAGTTGTAAGAAAGTTTAGTATTTCACAGATGTGGAATATTTCAGATGCAATGGAAGTTGCAGCTCTGGGTTGATTGATTTAGTAACTCAGTGTTGTCATCAAGGACTCCGGTTTTTCCATTTCTCTGGTGTGTTCTCCTCCAGATTCATTTCCCCCTCAGGTGTGTCTGAAGATGGCTGCAGCAGTTCCAGGGACCACATCCAGCACCGTGCCCAGGATCAGAGGATGAATTGTCTCTTCCTGTTTCTTTTACTTAAGCAGAGATACCTTTCCCCAGAACTCCTGAGAAACTGTTCCTCTCATCTTAATGGCCAGAGTCGAGTCCTATGGCCATTTTATAAGCCAATTACTGGCCTGGGGGTAGAATTATTATGGTCAGTGTAGACCACAATGTCCCCTGTGGACTAACCATAATTAGATAACCAATTGCTTATTACTGAGTGTTTAGGCTGTTTCTTGTTTCCATAGTACCCGTGATACTGCTGGAAACAATCTGATTTATGTCCTTTCTCCTCTCTCCCTCCTTTCAAGTTTTCCCAAAGATGGAATTTCTGGGTCAAAAGGAAGAAGTATTTTTACTGTTCTTCCTATGTGTTACTAAAATATGCTTCAATCTGGTAAGCAATGTACCACAGTGCAGTGGCACCAGCCCTTGCGAATCATGTTGTGTTTTTATCTCTCAAATATGCTGTCGAGTAGTAGGTTATTACTGGTTTGACTTACAGATCCTTAATTACGAGTGAGGCTGAACATTTTTCCATAGTTTGATTGCTCTTATTGGAATGTGTTCCCTTAGAAGGTAGCTCCCTCTGGCACAAGAGTCGGAAATGTTGAAGTCTCAATCCCCCAAGTAAACTTGGCATCTGGCTCCACCTCTGACACAGCAACGATGGAACTAGAAACTGACTCAACATAAAGTAAATGCTAATTATCCAGAGACTCAAATGATCCAGATGGAACCCATGGGAGACCCTTAACAGAGAAATGTCACCAAGGCTCTAGGCCAAACGAAAGGAATTGCAGCGCTTGGAACAGGATCCTTGGAGAGCACTTAAACACAAATTATTTTTATTACCATATGAAATTATTGAGTTAGAGGCATCAAAAAAATTTAAGATGATATTCACATTTAAAAACTTTGAAGAATGGCCTTATCCTCAAAAGACTGTCTCTGAAGAAAATGAAATGAGATAGAGGGCTATTTATGCCTGGGGTTAGCACAGGGTTTCATAGCAGACCCATCTCCCTTCATTGAAACAAAATAATCTTCGGAAATAATTTTGTTTTGGATGGTACAGTTGTCTTTGTTTTAAACCAGTTTCCTGCTTCCCGAATATCTTGATTCCATAATACAGTAGGCTTAAGATGTTTATGTTATCATTTATAGGGAGTGCCATAGAAGATTCTGAGGGATCTCTGAGCTCCTTGACATTGTTTGCAAAATGTTGTGTGCATGTGCACTTTTCACAAGAGCTGCCCATGGCTTTCAGGAGACCATAGAAAGTCCCAGAGACACCCTGCTGCTGTTCTCATCCGTTTCCAATTTTTACTACAGCTCCCAGTCACCCTTCTCCCACTCTTCAGTTTGCTTCCTTTCTATTATTTTTTCACTCAGTTTCCCCAAAAAACTAGGGTTTTGGCTTGGGCTGCCCTACTTAGGGTTTCACCTCTCTGCTAGTTTGAATATTGTATGTGACTCCTTTTTCTTCATACAGGATGGCCAGGGAACAGGATTTTCTGGTTAATAGGTTACACTGAATGCATAACTTTTAAAAAATGTCCTAAAACATATTCAAGTGTATTAGATATTATTTATTCATTCTTTGGCTGACAAGTCACTCAAGGATCTTTGGTTGTCTCATCTCAACATTGTAAAAATTACTTTTCTTTCAATGTAAAAGTAAAGCGTCACTTGTGCTTTCTGGAGTTTTCTTTGGGTTCTTTGCATTTATGAAGTGCAACAACATTATGGAAGGCCGACAATGCCCCAAAGGAGGAGAACCTCTTGCCTGTCCCTCACCACCTCAACAGCATCATTCTGGCTTTAAAAATTAGAAAAGCACATGTATTATCCTTAGCCCTAAAAATACTCCACATACAGAAAAAATCTCTTGTTGAGTTCAGAGACTACAAAATTTTGGATATTTGTTTCAGTACCAGAACCTCAGGAGTATATTTTTATCTATTCTAGAGAGTGACAAAGAATAAAATAGAAGTATAAAAGTAGTTCTTGTGTTTTAGAAACAAAGAGATATAAGTGGAAGGATAATCAGAAAAATAGCCCTCTGTCAAAAGAAAGAGCCAGAAACACAAAGCCTATAATAAAATCTGAATCAGTGGAGTACAGTGCAAAGGGGACAGCTGCCTCCTTTATTTTTAAAGATACAATCATTCAGGGGACAGAGAGAAAGGCTCTTATGTACTTGCCAGATAGGCAACATGTGATCCCTGGCAGAGGACCCCATCTGGGTGGAATATGGAGAGGCAACAAAGGGGCAGGGGCTTTTACCTTTTCTGTAAATCCTAGACCCAGTGCTTGAGAACTTCGTGGCAAGAGCTTGTGCAGAGATGGGCTGTAGATTCTGGAATGCTAGTGCCCTCTTGCCTGCTGACCATGGCTGGGACTTGAAGAGGGAGCCCACCTTAGTGATGTCTGTGAAGTAATGGGTGAGATTTTAGCAGTTGTGATGATTAGTGACTCAATGCTCCAAGGAGGGAGAGTCTACCCCGTACCTGGAGTTTGGGGATAGGGGGTGGTGCACATTGCTAGCTACTGTTCTCAGCCATAGGGCACACTCAGTGACATCATCTTGCTTAGGAGGGTAGCAAATCAGGAGAGAGAGAGAGAGAGAGAGAGAGAGAGAGAGAAAGAGAGAGCACTTTAATTCCACAATGTAATTATTAGTTGGTAACAAAAATGTGCATCTGGGGAATTTTATTTCTGGAATACACATTTCTACACAGGCAGAACCACTCTGAATTTAATTATTTTCGCTTCCCATTCACATTGTTTTCTCTGTTTGTATTTAATATATTTGATGGTTTTTTGCTGGTATTTGCTTTTCAATATTGTCTCCCCTTTTCTCTGAGTTCCTTCCAATGATCACCTATTTCTCACTTCTTTCCTTTGTGTCTCTTCTTCAATAACCTCTTTCAGCCTTTTTCTGATCAATTCAGTGAAGCCTGTTTTAATACTGTTTAAAGCCAATACTGTTTAAAGCAGGGTCCCTTTTGTTTTGGCAATTAAGAGAGCTGAAAATTCTATGTAAAAAATCCCTCTCCCTGGAGTTGCCAGGGTGGCTCTGGTGACATTGGAGAGAGCTGAGCTCTGCCTGGGAAGATGGACGGGGTTTAGGTAGCTGAGAAGATGGCATACAGTATGGAGTAGGACTAAAGTGAAGGCACTTGCATATATGACGTTTACCAAATACTTGGCACAGTTTTCTATGTACAACTTAGTTTTGAAATCTGAGAGGGGTTAAAATGAAGAAATGGTAAGCCTGCATGAGGATTTGGGTAGCTGGAAGTGTGGTCTAATCCTGAAAAGCTTAGGCACCTATGGGCCAATGCATAAAGAATGAGAATGTGAAGAAAAATTCTAGAAATCTCTCAACATGGTGAGTGCAGGAAACAATGGGAAATTTGCTTCCAAGCAAGCCTGGATAAGACTGTGTTTACAGCTGTGAATGTAAACAAGGAAACCGAGCACAGTGCTCACAGCATGAGTGCGACATCATGTTTTTGTTACAAGGACTGAAAACTATGCATAAAAATTGGAAGATTATTTGGTATTTAAATACAAATGTGAACTTAGTTACAAACCTCTAAAGATGCATTTAATTTTACAATTCCTCTTAACTCTGGCATCTTGTAGCAGGTATTTTTTCTTTAACCACCCGTGCCTAATTTTTGACCTATCAGGCTTTGTATTGTCTCAATAAAGTAAATAGATATTTAGGTCAAACCAGAAAGATATCACAACATTGCTTGAATGTTATGTGCCCAAAGGGAGAAGGCTGATTCTGACAGCAGGGATTATAAATGTTTTAAAGTAATTAAAACCTGACTTGCCTTACTTGATGTATGCCGTTTTCAAAATGTCTAATTGTTTGCACAATTTAAAATAAGGGGAAAAAACATGGCAACTTTACTGAGCCAAGAGGGAGTTGTTTGAAATGGTTCAAGTTATGTTTAGATTTGTGGAGGGGTATTTGAAAGAGCTCTGAGGCTGCTATAAAGGATATTTTTTCAGATGATTAAATGCAAATATTGTTTAAAAATGCTTAAGAAAATGATTTTAGAATAAGCAGGAAATAAGAAAAGATGGAGTGGGTAGCACAGGGGTGAAGGAGGGGATTGTTTGGGAGGGATTTCTTCTCCCGCAGTGACCCAGTCTTGATCTCACAGGATCTGAAGAGTCTTTGTTCTTCTGGAACTCACCGGCAGGAAGGAAGATGAGGACGCTGAGGCAGCACTTAGGCCTGAGGGAACACCCAGCCAAGAAGTGCCTACGGTGCTTCCTCCTCACTTTCCTCTCCAAGCTGGCAGGCAATGCCTACTTTCCCTAGGATGCCTGAGGTTTCCGAGTTCACCCGTGTACACAGAGCCCTGAGCAATTATGAAGACCTATCCAGATCCCCATGTGTCTCCTTTCTAGTATTTGATACTGAAACCGACATCACAATGCCCACACCAAAAGACCAGCTGGAAATCACAGCTCTGATACCTCCTTTCCTCCTAAACTCTATCAGGTTGAATTTGGCTTATGTTTGAATTATATTGTGTATGAGGTAAGTGGAGACCTACTTTAGTCCTGGCCTTTTACAACTCATGGCCGGGCTACTTTGCGTGTTCGATATGAGTGGGTGAATTTGGAGACATCAAAGTCTCTTGTGGCTGAAAAAGTTCAATACTCAGAAGTGACACCTGAAGTGACTGTCCTGAAGACTTGAGGCTGAAATATCCGTTAGCAAACGTTGGAGCAACTGTTCTCCGTGGGGTTTCTGCTGAGGTTGAAGTGGAGCCTGGTGCAATGTCCATTCATATCTCAACATTTTTGCTTTTGATCTAACATGAGTTCAGAAAGGAGAAAACTAGCCCTGAATTGGAGGAAGTTTCAGGAGCTTCAGGGAATTCTGCTTCCCATGGGTTTAAATCATCTACTTGCTGACAAGAATGTTTTATCAAGACAAGAGTTCTCTTTCAGTTCTGAGTTTAGATCCAACTTGAAGAGATTCTGGATTGGAATTGTATTTAGCGTTGGCAAGGGAGAAAAGGCGTAGGAAAGGACTTCTAAAGGCTTCTTGGACATCAAATGGCTATTTCACAACAACTTTGTGATGAGTTAAGTGTAAATGAATCAGAAACATACGGACCAAATTTCCTTTGAAATTCACATGGGTTTAAGAAATTAAGGCAAAAAAGTTCTTGGCAAAGAGTATTTTGGGATTTGCCAAATTCAAGCCATTTGAGAAAAAGTTGGAGACACTCTTTATGGACCCTAGAATGCCTCTGGGCTCCATCTTTGTTCCTTTCTCTTCTCCACCCATTCATCCAGGTGCTGTGCCTCCTGGAAAGCTTCGGGTTGGCCCAAAGTCAAGCACAGGGAGGTCCCCAAGTGCTCTCCTGGTCTGCAGGGAAAGACCAGAGCCATTCTTTGGAGGCAGCAGCAGAGAACTAAGCTTGATTTTGGAGTCAGAGGAGCCAGCTGTTTGGATCCTGTTCACATAGGTGCTGCCTTGGAGAGGGGGATCTCATCCTGGCTCTTCAAGAAATTGTGTAGTTGGGGGAGAGGGGGTTATATTTCAACTCTTTTAGAAAAGATTTGGCTTCTCAATGGGGAGCACTTATTCTGGAGGCAGGTGGAAATGTTAGGCAGAAGAACTGACTCTTTCTCTGGACTTGGTCTTACTCCCTTTGCCAAAGAGGGAGCCTCTATAGGGCAGAAACTCTGTAGTGTTGTTACTTGTTTACTGCACACAGACTTTCCTATGGGAGATGTCTGCAATGGTTGTTGTACTGAATTGAGAAAGGATTACAGAGGAAATGGCTTGCAAAATTAGAAAGCAATTTTTTTTGGTGAGAATCAGGAAATGTCATCAGAAGAAAGGGTCATTTCAGCAATGCTTTGGGATTTGGAAATCACTTACTTGTTGTAAAGAGGTTTTCACTGAAATGGAATTTTTTCAAATGGAATTTAACCTGAAAAGTGGGAAAAGGGACTGGAGGGTGGCAATTTTGTAAGAAGAATAGCATGTAGGTAGGTAGTATCCAGCGGGGGAAGAGTAGTTAAGGGGGAAGACAATAAAGAAAGGAGGCAGAAACCATGATTTAGAAATGTTACAGTACTGGGGCACCTGGGTGGCTCAGTAGGCTAAGTGACCAACTTCGGCTCAGATCATGATCTCATGGTTTATGAATTCAAGCCCCGCATCAGGCTCTGTGCTGACAGCTAATAGCCTGGACTCTGCTTCAGATTCTGTGTCTCCCCCTCTCTCTGCCCCTCCCCCACTCATGCTCTGTCTCTCTCTGTCTCTGTCTCTCTCTCTCTTTCAAAAATAAACATTAAAAAAATTTTTTTAAAAGAAATGTTAGAGTACCAAGTCATCCTGTTTCTTGAACCACAGTGTGGGTCCCCTTTCTGCCAGCAACACATTTACTGGGCAAGAAGAGCTTGTCCCCTTTTGGCATCCAGGTTCAGCACATTCTAATGGGGGCAGCAACTAAAGTCAGATGAGCCAATTCTCTTTTCAAGGACATGAACGTAATACCTGGCCCATAATAGGTGCTCAATAAAATTTTCTCAAATTGATTAAAGTTGATGTTTCTGGATGGTTTTTAGCTAATACTGAAAAAGGAGATGGCAAAGAAGACTGAGAATGAATGATCCAAGAGGAAGGAAGGCAACAGAAGCCAAGAGAGTGAGATATCGCTAAAATAATGAAGGAAGGTCATAATGTATGTTGAAGACACACAGAAGCGTGGCAAAGATTAGAAGCGTTCTGATTTAGCTGCCTGGGAGTGTTTTCTAACCTTTCTAAGGGAGATTTCAGTGGGGAGAGAGAGAGAGAAAACAACCCAGGAGGAGAGAGTTTGTGATAGGGAAATAGAGACAGTAGATGTAAATACTGCCATGACACATCCCACTCTTCTGTCCGCCATTGATTCCTTTCAGCAAACATTTGATGAACACCCACTGTGGGCCAGGGGACGAGTGAAGCAAGTGGATACTGCCTTCAGGAAACTTGGGGTCTTTTCAGAGAGAAAGGGCAAGCTCAAAAATAATGAACGCAAACTAATTAGGAGAAATGAGAAAAGGGATGCACAAACTGCTCAAGTCTGAGGAAAGAAAAGCTTCCTTCTGACTAGCTTGATAGAGAAGGTGATGTTTGAGCTCTCAGCCTTGCCTTTCACCTTCAACATGCCTCAGCTTCCTGGCCCAGCTGAGCAGTGCCCTCCAGAATTCAGCTTGCCACAGAATTCAGATAGTTTCTCTTTCAATCCTAAGGCAGATGCGACGCAAAGTCAGACTGAAGCCCTGGGCCAGGACCACATGAGCACCAGTCTGGGAAAGCTGCTCCTTAGCGAGGAGAAAGGACTTGTCAGAGTGGAGTGTCCCAATGTGTGTGTGCCTACTGCACACTCCACCTTCAGTGATGTCATAGTGACCCTCAGGGCTAACTTGCAATTAATTCATTTCCTAGACATCTGTATCTACCATGAATGTATGTGAGCTATTTTCATTTCCTAAGAGCAAGTCATAAGAAACCAGTTTTCATTAGTTCAGGTGTCTGCCTCTTCCAACTGTTTATTTTTTAAGACAAAGGCAATCTGCTGTGTATTTTCTTGCTGGCTTTAAGGTCATCAGGTTCCTAGGCTCTAGGACCCTTCCTTTCAGTTTTCCTCCAATAATAAGTGCTCTAACGTGGCCTTGTCCCTCAACCCAGCTCTCTCTGTCCCCTTTCCTTGTTCTTATCCACTCAGCTCTCCATCCTCCATCCATTGAATTCAAGGGAATCCGGGCATCTAGATTCCTCCCCGGAGTTGTGGGGAGCCACAAAACAGGTATATGACAGTCTCTCTTCAGGGAACTTCAGGGCTTCTCAGGATTCTGTTTAGTTTTATTGAGCTTTTCCTACTCCTTGGAACCTTGCCATTCACAATGGCTTGCTTTTTCCATAAGTGGTCCTGTACAAAATAATAGAATTTCTGTAAAAATACTAAGCTGGGAAAGAAAAGACGTTTTGGCAAAATTTGAAACATAAGCAATGTTTACTTTTTAGGAGTGTTTTTACAGAGCTAAAGTCACATTAGTAGTGACTTGAGAACATTAAAACAACTTGTTTTGCTCATAAAATGATCATATTTGATATATCCAATATAAAATATATCTATTCAGAAATATGACTTATTCAGAAATAATGGCAACTAGCTAAAGTGAATTTACTTTTACATGTTTTCAATTTTTTACAGAAGAAGTTTTGAGTTGATGAGCTCTGAGGAATCTGGAAGCTCAGCATTTTGCTGTCATATGAGCTGGCAAAAAGAACTTGAGGACAATACCCCAAACATGCTAGAATGATTCTTGGGAAATATAAAATTAACAACAACAACAACAAAACAAAACAAGCCTACATTTTCTTCCAGTGTTTCTCCTGGGACCTTCTGTTTCCCAGTACTTTCCCTTGGCATTTGTAGAATGTCTAATGACTTGTCAAACTTCTTTCTGTGTCAGACCCCAACGGGCAGGTTGTTCTCTCTGCCACCCTAGATCTAACTTCTGGCTTATTATTTCTTCCCCGGCCCCCTGCTCTCAAGCTCTCTTTCCCACATTTTGATGCATTTGGTTATTTTGATGCATTTGAAGGAAAAAGCTCAGGTGTGCAGTGCTTTAGTTATGCAGCTGCTCTCTATGACTGTAGAGTTGCTCTGTACATAGATAGATGGTCTTGGAGTCACCGGGGAAGCACAGCAGTGGTCTGTTAGCAACCAGGCCCCATTGGGGTCAGTCTGTGGTCCTTCCCCAGTCGGATTGCCACTAAGGAAAGGTTGTGGTTAAGGGGGCTTGATAGTTGGTTTTTAGGAGTGTGACTAGATGGCAAGATCCCTGAGGGCAGATAGATTTTATTCATCTCTGTCTCTGCAGTGTCTAATTTTGTATCCAACACATAGTAAGAGTGCAATATTTGATAGTGTTCAAATGAATGAACAAAGAGTTTAAATATTAAAAGGCCTTTGGTAATAGAGTCTTCAAATGTGTATGTATATTATCTTGAATTTCAAACATATTGCTGCAGGTACTTACACCAATTCTATAGTTATAAGCTTAGTAAATTGTTGCCATTGTACCTAAAAAGAAATCATGATATGAAGTATTTAGTTGCTGTCCTAATTTTTAAAAATCCACAAGGAGAACTTGGATTCTTTGGAGGTGAATGTGGACATAAAACATGACCCTTGAAGATATGCTTGAAAATTTAGTTTTGCCAAAAAAGTCGTTTTAATCAAGAAATTCCCACGAGTTATATTTCTTCACGAGATATTATGTTTTGTTAATCCTGATCCTCCAAGAAGAAGATGTTAAGACAGGATTAAATCTGCAAGGATTTTATGGACAGAAGTGGTCTGTATGAGAGAAAATAGGGAGGGCTGGAGAAGGCTGGGGGATCACGTTGCCAGTCTGATCCCCTGTGAAGACAGGAGGAAGAGAAGGCTGAATGGAGGATTCTTAACGAAGTTTCCACGAAACAGTTCAGAGTCCTCCAGCCACAGTCCGCTGTCCCATCAGTCACTGGCTGGGAGCAGCTGCCGAGAGGTGTGTATGTGGTCAGTTACAAAGTCTGCGTGTAATGGGAGGTCTGTGAGCACATTCTCATAGGGTACCATACCAGCCCAGGATTGTTCACCTCCAGATTTCTCTTCTAAGTAAATGAAATAAATGTCTATCTTTTTGAAATCACTGTCACTTTTGGTTTTCTATCACTCACATCTAAACCTAATTTTAGTAATATAGGCAGCTTTTTCTGAAATGAAGCTTAGGGAGACTAAAAGTGACATGCTTCTCATGACATAGATAATAAATGGTAAATTTAGGATTTTAACCAGTTCTCTCAACTTTCAGGTTGAAAATTCTTAGTATTAAATTTGAAGTTCACGTTAAATGTCACCGTGCCACAATATTCTTGCCACTACTGATTTAATATTATATTAAGTATATTATGTATATTGTATATATAATATTATTATATTTAATATATATTTAGCTTATTTGTACAGTTCTTAGCTTAGAACCATGTTTATGTGAATTTATAACATTCCATCTGATGGCAATGATTAAGCATAGTAATGAAAATTTTGTTATAGAATATTTGGTCATATCACAATTCTAATTGAATGAATTAATGAGCAAGAAGTCTAAGGCTTGAACAAATGGCCTTGTGCTCTCAGACTGCGTGGAGACTTACTTCAGAAGACAGAGATTTAAACTCCCTTTTTAATATATTTATATAAAATAAAGATAAGCCTGACCTGTCTATTGCAAATGAGATCATATTGCATGAATGTGATTGTTATATCACATTCCATTCCACAAGGTAATAGAAAAAACATAAAATTGTTACAGAAACATAAAAAGAGAATCACACGTATGAGATAATTCATGTAAAATTCCCTTTAAATGTAGTGGCCACGTGAGTTGGCATTAAACATTTGAACAATAAATCCAGGAATTATGGGTAGACAGATGATAGCTACGGTGCTTAGCTATTTAATAATGTAGAGAAACTTCTGATATTTCTAAAGACTCAACTTTTTTGGATGTTTAGAAGGAGGCATTTTAGGGATGACTGATACTATTTTGGGCAGCTATATTTTGGGAACTAAATATGTTCATAGCCACAAAGTACACCTTCCTGCAAAATAATGTGACCGGGGCGCCTGGGTGGCTCAGTCAGTTAAGCGGCCGACTTCGGCTCAGGTCACGATCTCGCGGTCCGTGAGTTCGAGCCCCGCGTCGGGCTCTGTGCTGACAGCTCAGAGCCTGGAGCCTGTTTCAGATTCTGTGTCTCCCTCTCTCTGACCCTCCCCTGTTCATGCTCTGTCTCTCTCTGTCTCAAAAATAAATAAACGTTAAAAAAAAATTTTTTTTTTTAAATAATAATGTGACCAAAATTTATAGGTTCTGACAAATAGAGGCTGTATGGTATAGTGGTAGCAGTCACAAGCCATGGGTTCAAGTCTTAGCTCAGTCACTAACTAGCAGTGGGACCTCACACAAATCATTTAACCTTCCTAAACATCAGCTTCATTCTTGGTAAAATAAAAGATTTGGTTTTGCCTTTCCAGAGCCACATTCACCTTCCAACTCGAATATCCTAAATTCTACTGCCATTTGTGCAATACAAAGTTGAAATATAAGACCTATGACTCCAACATGAACAGTTGCTCATGGAGTTGAAATTTTGATGCATTTGCATTGAGGAAACACCACACGGGGGAAATATTAAGTGGGGGAAAGCTGACATCACGTTTGGGCTGGGGGCTGACTTGTAAAACAGAGGAATGGTGGGTGCAGAGATTATGTTCCTTCACTCTGTGAAAGTTTGGAGTCACAAATGCCGTGTACACATGATTCAGATGAAATCTGAAACAATTATTAGATATTTTCTGACTACCCAGGGGTTTGTAATTGTGTTTGACAAAACACATGGCTGACATCACATTTTTCAATTTTCATCCAGATGTTAGGTGTCATATGAGCCCAGCCAAAGGCGGTCCATACTTCACAAAGGCAATTGCAAGTGATGAAAAAAATCAGTTCCTTTAGTTGCCACAGAGAACATTAAAAAACCAAATTATTGACTTGGGCTTGACATTAGTATGGTTGAGTTCAGCCAAACTGAACTATGTTTTATGGCCTAACTGGGTGATTATTGGTTAAGATCCTTCCCTTTGCTGTTTATGCTATCAGTCTGCCCCCTCGTTTTTTTTTGTTTTTTTTTTTTTTTTAAACATATATCCATCCTCCTTCAGTTTCAGCAGACAGCCTCACTCCATGGTTTAGGACTCTTAGCAAATGAGAGAAAACCCAGCCCAAACTAGCCTAAGCAAAATTAGAATTTATTGGTTAAATTAACTGAAAAGTCCAAGAAAAGACCTAGCTTCAAATGAAGCTCAGAACAGAGCCTTGATCTATATCACTAGGATGTGGTTTTTCTCAGTCTTCCCCCTTAGTTCCATTCCTTCTTGTTTATCCCCATTCTCAGAGAGGCTCTTCCCCCCATGGAAACAAGATAACTCATATCCTCTCTGCTTGAAGCGCTGGTGGGAAAGTTTACCTGCCTCTTAACCAGAAGCCTCAAAAAATATCCCATCACGTGCTATTAGCTCCAGTTGCCACACAGGCCTAACCAGTTCCTAAAAATGGTGGAATGTGATGTTCCATTTTGGTCAGGACTGGATGGTGAGCTCCACCCCAGAGTCACAGAGTTTAGAAGGGAAAGAGTGGCTCTCCAAGGGAAATCAGGGTTTGGTTACCGAAAGAAGGTGATATGGCTGCTGGGTGGCCAAACCCAGATGTTCTCTGCACTTGGAACCTACTTCATCGAGACAAATGCAACCTCTTTTCACTTCTTGGTTCATACTCTTTCTTGCCAAGGTCCTGGGAGAATAGAATATCCCCTCCCAGTTTTCCTTTTTTCAGGATCTGATTTCATTAGTCATGGTTACTCTTTCATATATCTTCATCTCCTCTCTTTGTGCTGACTCTTGCCTCAGTTTATAAATACACTCAGGTCTATCTTGTCATAAAACACACACACTCACATTCATTCATGATTTTGACCTATCTCCCCTTTGACCTGTCATCTGATATGTTGCCTCTCTCTCTCATAAGGGTATTTTTAACCCCTTAAAGTGTGCATATACGCTTGTCTCTACTTTTTTTCCACATATTACATACTCTCAATCTGCTTTTTCTATACCTTTATGACACTATACTTTCTATATTAGCAAAGGTTTGCTCATGAAGACAGACTGTGTTGTGAGTATTTTGAGCAGGAAGAGATTTAATATAGGGTATTAGAGGCATTCACTTTGGGGAGCAGATTAAAGAAGCTGCTACTAGCTTTACAGAGTTGTAGTAAAATACAGCCAAAAAGTCAGCTGCCTGCAGAGTGAAATGGATAATTTGAAGACATTGGTAGAAGCTTCTGGTAGATCTCCAAGACCACTACCTACTGATGCTTGTGTACATGCCCTCAGGGAACCACATCTTCTCTGCCTTCTAATTCGCCTGTAAGTGCCTTCTATTTACAGAATCTAAATGAAACATTACTGTCCAGGGAGTTGGAGAGATGTAGTTTCTACACTTTCAGCCCCTGCAGTACAGCTTAGAAGAGTGAAACCAGTCCTGAATATTAATAAACTGTAGCTGGCACATTATCATGCTGAGGCACCTTGTTCCTTCCTCCCTCTTAAATCTTTCTTGCTCACAGTTCTGTCCTTGAGCTACTACTTGCTCACACTGCGAGCTCCCCTTGAGTCATCTCAGCTACTCTCATCATCCCAGACACCTGCAGGCTACTGATGACTTAGTCTGTAATTCCTCCACAGATTTTCCCAGGAGCTTCATGTTAATAACAACTCTGCTGGACCTTTGTATCTGATTCATCAACGAGGACCACAAACTCAACTTGCTTGAGAATGAGATCTTTATTTTTGTTCCCAAACCTGCTCTTCCTCCAGATTCTCTGTTTCCTTTAACCAGATATTCAGTCAATTGCTAAATCTAATTTTTAATGCCTTTCCTATCTTCCCCATCCCTACTTTACTGTTCTGTCTCCACAGTTCATCAGCTTTACCTGGGTCACCACAGCCTCCTACCTGTACTTCCTGCTTCTAGCCTCACCACCCCCCGCCCCCCACCCAGGAATCTGTTATTCAGAGACTCTGAAAGGAATGATCTCAAACACAAATCTGCAATGATTCTCTTTTTTTTCTCAGGACCCTTGACTGGCTATTTTAAGGCTGGAAAAGGGAGCAGTAATTAGTCACATAATTCTCAATAATTCATCAAAGAAAGTAAACAGATGGGCTGCAAATATTCATACAAAAATGAAGATGAGAATTGGAACAGAGAGAGAAAAATTATATTCCAAATGCTCTGGTTCTAATTACCCAGAATGAATGCTCCAGCATATCAGTTGAGGTGTCAGAGAGGGAAAATCTGATGAAGAATCCAATCTTTTATGGTCGAGTTTTTAGTATGGAGTTTATTAGACATCTGGTTAAGTTTGCAGGCCTTATATTGATTTCTCATGTATTCTTAGTTTATTTCTGATTTTCAATGTGTGGACCTCAATGTGTGGTCTCTTTAAATACCAAGTAGAATATGATGTATGGGAAGAAGATGCTCAGAAGAAGACAGAGACTAAGGGGGGAAATAACAGCTCTGCTAGATAAAACAGAAGCAAGAAAAAAAATCCTCTAGGAAGAAATAATATCCACCTGTCTTCTCCTATGCCAAAATGCATTTGGTTAACTTGAATCAAAAGCCTCACTGATAGTGGTGTTCTAGATAGCTTCCTTCATCTGAGTCAGTTTGAGTCTGTGAGGAGAAACAATACAAGTAATATATCTAAATGTTACTTGGAGGGGCGGCAGTGCAGAGGGAAAAATGCTGATAAAGTAACCTTCTCTCCTGGAAGTAGATATATTTCTATATGCATGTAACATCTGGATGCTAAAACTTCGCAATGATCTCTTTAGCTATCAATCCTGACTTGTTTCCTAGAGAGAGGGCTTTCTTCAGTGTTTTGAAGGTTGGTGTGGACCTAGGTCTGCTTTGTCTACTCCATCTCTGTATGTTTTTTGCACCTTTGCTTCCTATCCTATCAAAATTCACCCTCATCTCCCTCCGTATTGATCACCTCATCACCAACATTTCCACCACCACTCCTCCTCCCCGCTCCTCCTCTTTGTTCTTCTTCTCCTTCTCCTCCTCCTCCTTCTTCTCCCTCCTCCTCCTCCTTCTTCTCCCTCCTCCTCCTCCTTCTTCTCCCTCCTCCTCCTCCTTCTTCTCCCTCCTCCTCCTCCTTCTTCTCCCTCCTCCTCCTCCTTCTTCTCCCTCCTCCTCCTCCTCCTCCTTCTTCTCCCTCCTCCTCCTTCTTCTCCCTCCTCTTCCTCCTCCTTCTCCTTCCTCCTCCTCCTTCTCCTTCCTCCTCCTCTTTCTCCTTCCTCCTCCTCCTTCTCCTTCCTCCTCCTCCTCCTTCTTCTTCTTTCTCCTCCTCCTCCTTCTTCTCCTTCCTCCTCCCCCTCCTCCTCCTCTTCTTCTTCTTCTTCTTCTTCTTCTTCTTCTTCTTCTCTCCTCCCCCTTGCCTCCTTCCCCTCCCACTCCTCTTTCTTCTCCTTCTCCTTCCCCTTCTCTTCTTCCTTCTCCTTCTTCTTCTTCACGACCACCACCATGCAGTGGGTTATCTATTATGGATCATTTAAATTCTAATTCCATACTGGCATTTGAGACATGGAAACTGATGGACAATTACATAGGAAATAAAAGAAAACAAAAATTTTTATTTTAACATTTAAAGCAAAAATACTGATGAATTTTTATACCAATTTAAGGATTAAATCTCCCATCAGCTGTTTAATATTTTACCTCTAGTATTGCAAACATCGTATATAAGCAAAATTACAATCCACCAGTGTATAGCAACTTTTTAACATATTTAGCTCGAGCCTCATTAAATGGTAAATACAGTCTCTCCAACTTACAAAAGAAATGAGGAGGGGAAAGTTGGACCTTTTTAAGAAAAATTGTTAATGTTTATTTATTGTTGAGAGAGAGAAGGAGACAGAGCATGAGCAGGGGAGGGGCAGAGAGAGAGAGAGGGAGACATAAAATCTGAAGCAGGCTCCAGGCTCTGAGCTGTCAGCACAGAGCCCGATGAGGGGTTCAAACCCACAAACTTCAAGATCATGACCTAAGCCAAAGTCAGATGCTTAACTAACTGAGCCACCCAGGCACCCCGGAAAAGTTGGACCTTTAATGCTGTTAACAATGATATTTGTATTTATTTGTTTATAAGATCTTTTTGAACATTCAAGCTCTCAGCCCATCCATGCATAAAGTCAGTATGGTATGGTGGTTAAGTCCACAGGTTCTGGAGTTGGATTGCTCAGGCTTTTCCAATTATTAGATGTGTGAATTTGACAAGTTTTTTTTTAAACCTCTCTATGCCACCATTGTTTTATCTCTAAAATGACCGTAGTGGTAGTTCATGACTTGTGGGGCTATTGTGAGGATTACATGAGTTGATGTGAATATAGTATTCAGATATACTCCTGGCATTAAAGACCTACATGTAAGACATACTTAAAAATGTATAATTGAAGACCAGCCTAAGAACTATTTAAAATTACCTTACTCATAGTTTTAGGGCATTTCTTTGGAACTTCCTCTAGTGGCCTTTTTCCTGTCCAAAAGGGGAGTTCATACTTGTTCTAGAATGCTGATGCTAGGAGCTTCTTAGCAAGCAGCACTTTTTTTTTTAAAGAAATGCTTTATAAAGTAGTCTGTCAGTTTGAAAATCATTAGGTATTCCTTCTAGAAGTCAGAGACCACATTCAAAGCAAATTATATGCATGTTTCTTAAAAGTGTTAATGTGCTAATCTGTTTGTTCCCTGATCTAGGCAGAATGCCATAGTATTCCACATGAGCAGAATACCATAGTTCTTGAAGATTTCATATAAATATTACCCACTGTGTTTCACATTTCCAAGTGTTATACTTCCCCATTAAAGTCAACAAGCTGGAACTGGCATTGGGATAAGTAGAATGATTTCACTTCAAGTTACAGCCCCAAGTCCTTCTAATAAGGAAAAGTTAGCTGATTAGGCTATTAATTCTTTGACTCCAGTAAACATTTTGATTCTGTGTTATAAAAATTAAAGCCTTGATTACAAGACATAAATTTTCTACCTTTCCCTTGGGAAACATCTCTAAATTTTTCTGGGGTTCACAGATAGTGCTGTTAAATTAAGGAAAGGGAGAAGCCATCCTGGAGAAGCCAGACAGAGTGTACTTTTGATATGATAGAAAGGGAATGAGACAGAAACAGTGCCAGAGAATGAGGTGAAAAGCTGCTTCGGTTATACTCAAGAAGGATTGCAAGGTAGAGGGGTGGATGTAATTGGACATGGGAGATGCACTTTCCCTCTTTCATGGCTCCGTGTCTTATTTTACTGTACTTTTATAAGCTGATGAATTTTACTACTCAAAATGATGTTGATCTTCTGACCTTAGCTGAAATCAGGAGATTGCCAAGCATTCAGATTTTGTACAACTTCTCCAATTCATGTTCCCAGTCTTAAGTAAATTGTTGCAATTGCATGTTCTCAAGTTTTTCTTCCTTTTCCTTTTTTCCCTCCCTGCCTCCCTCCTGCTGTCTCTCTTTCTTGCTCTCTCTCCTCCCTTTCCTAGCCCCACCACTTTCTCTTTTGGTTTGGCTTTCCTTCTTATTTTATCCAAAACAACTCGCCTCTTAAAAATAATAATGATAATTTATGCACAATTGGGTTTACAAGGTATTCAAGGGAGCACGATGCTACATGTTATACGTGAGGGTTAACAATTGAGCCATGGGTTAGGGATTTAGACATGCCCATGTGCCCATTCTTGGCCAAGGAAATCACTTTTGCTTCAAATGTACTACAGTACTCTATAATCTGAAACTTGCCATAATTGACATGCTTGCATTTGGCCTCAGGGCTTGTTCTAAAGTGACTACATTTTCTTGCTCTCTACTCAGTAGGAAGACTCCATATTCCTTTAGACTTCTTATAGTTATGTGGTTTCACTACATTGCTAATAGTGTCCTCTCCTCTATTAGAGAGAAAGTCACTAAGTTTCCGGAAAAGGAGCTAAATCAATCATTTACAGTGTATTGCCCCTCTGGCTTTATATGAATTATTTTAGGATTAGGGTTTATTGTTTCTACCTCCACTAATCATCTATGTTATATCTGAAATTAAATAAATGTTGAGGGGTGACTTGGTGGCATGAATTAAAGTTAGTTACAAGCCATTGAATAATTGGTGCCACAGACTCATATGCTGGTGGGCCCAGGGTCTCTTTACTATATTCCCTCCACCTTATCTTCACTACTGATGATGTTTATTTAATAGGACTTGCAATTATTATGTTTTATTCTGACTATAAAATCAATATAGATTTTTGAGAAAATTTGGAAAATCCTATAAAGCAATGAGAAGCAAATAAAAATACTCATAATCTCAACATTCAGAGATAATACCCTTGAACATTTTGGTGTTTTTACTTTCAGCTTTTCTTTTATACCTCTTACATTTGTAACCAAATTGGAGTCTCTCACTCAAGTATGGCTTTATGTCTTGGTTTTGGTGAGTTAGCATTATGTCATTGATAATGACATCAAATACTCTTCAAAAACACTGTTTTATAGGATGCCTTCAGGTTTGTACTATGATTCTGTGTATCAATTTGCAGCGATTCTGAGTCTTTCCCTCTTGGTAACAATGCTGGGATCAGATTCTGTCCTTTTCAGTCCTTCAGCCTCCCCACAGCAGGAGGCAGCTGGGATGGTAAAACTGAGAAATAAGCATCACCAGAGCGTGGTACATCTTGGTGCATTCACAGCCTCTGTCCCAATGACCCATCGTCCGAAAGTAGAAGGATCCTGGTTTGCTCCAGTGATGAGGCCTATGCTCCAGTCTTTCAGTTCCAGGTTGCCAAAGAACAAAATCACAGAAAACCCTCATCCTTTGGACCTCTCTGGCCATCCCCACCTCACCTTCTGCAGGTTCTCCCTACATCACCTTGTTGCTCACCCCACACTCTTGCACGCTGTTTCCCCTTCAGGACATGTGCTTCTTCCCTCCTGTGTTTTCCTTTCTGTTCACTCTTTATGTCTCAAAATCTGTTCCTTAATGCCCTCCCCAGTTCACCACAGAGTTAGTGGATTTTTCCCCTGTCTTTCATAGAAACCTCTCCCTCTCTCTTTTAGGTAATTCTAGAAGTTGTTTTATTGTTTCATATTTCTGTCTCCCTCCCTACAGCAGTGATGTTATTTTATTCATCTTTGTAATTCAGGTACCTCTCACCATGTTTGACACCCATAGAATGAATTCAGTAAATGTTGAATGTTTGTAACATGGGTAAATGAGTGAATAAATGGTCCACTCTGGAGTTATAGGAGCAGAATTATGCTATGTTTGCTCAACACAGTATTGTATAGGATTCCCACATCAAATGGAAAAACCACTTTTGAGGTGCTTACAAATCCACAGTAAATATCCTAGTTGAGTTAAGTATATCCATTCAATACTGTCCACCTCTCCAACCTCACTTTACATCTCAGTATTCATGTGCCAGTCTTTTGTGGGTTCTTTCTCCTTGCTATGCTTCTATGCTCTACAGGGCATTTGCACCTGCTGATCCTCTATTTAGAAATCTTGTCCTTTTCTTCCTTACCATGTTAATTTCAGCTTATCCTCAGATCTCCCACCCTAGTGTTCACTTCCTTAGGGAAGGCCTTTCTCACCTCCTTTACCACTACTAATGAAAATAGTAAGAGTGGAGGTAATAGTAGCTAGCATACTATATGACAGGCACTGTTATGAACATTTACACTGATTATCTCATATAATCCCCCACAGCAATCCTCTGAGACAGGGACCAGCATTAACTCCATTTAAAAATAAGGAAAGGAAGCCCAGAGAAATTAGGCAGTTTATCTAAGCTAACATAGGTAAAGCATACTGAGCTTTATCTTCTTCTTCTTCACAGTATCTTCTTCATAGTTCCTATCACAGGTACAATTTGCCCTTCATCCACGCAAATTGTTGATTGATATTTTTGTAACCCAGAATACTGAAGGCTCACTAAGGTACCTATATCCCTAGCTCCTTATATAACGCCAGAGGAAGTTTAGATAATCAATAAATATTTGCTGGAGGAATGTATTGTTTGTTTTGATCCAATATTTCAGGCTAGTATTGATAGGGAATGCTCCTGTTTCTCTGTAACTGTCAGAAGGGAATTTGAACAGCACATGTTAGCATGCAATCTTTGAATTAGACTTCTATTTCTCACCGTGCCCTCTATAATGATAGAGAGAGACTATGTGTGACGACGTAGGGACAGATGATCTCACAAAGACATCCCTACTAACCACACACCCCTCTGGCCACAAAGTGTGTGATTTCAGTCCCAGCAGCCTAATATCTGGTTAGTGATGGAGCAC